>NC_091711.1:35487500-36112500 GCF_041296265.1 Equus caballus | reverse complement strand
TGGGAATTAATTTTGTTCTTTTTGGGAGTCTTCATTCACAGGAAAAGGGAAGGCTGAACTTTTTACAAGTTCTCATTCCCGGATCGGTGCTCCTCCTGTAAGTCATCAAAAAGGGTCTAGAAAAACTGCCCGATTTTTTTTTCTCTCAAGAAAATTACATGATTGTGATGGGATTTTATTATTTTTTTTTTTCAAAAAGTTTCTCAAAATCATTGCCTTATTCTCAATAGGGCTTCAAACAAAACCACATTAAAAGTCTCTCAAGGCATTTTATTCAGAATAAAGTTCTTTAAAACTACCTTTGTCCTCTTCAGAAACCACTCCTCTCAGCCAACTATATTTATTCACACATTTTATACATTTATCTTAAAGAAGTAAGTGAAAATCTTCTTTCCTGCATTTAAAAGCAACTACATAGTCTGTAGCGATCAAACAAAATATACTCCTGTATTATTCTTGTTCCTACCTTAGGAAGGAGAACGGCCAGGTGTCTGCCCACGGCTGAAGCAGCATAAAGGGACAGAGAGTATTATTACTGCCCATGGAAGAATTCTAAAAAAAACCTCTCTCAAGCTTCTCGACAACTTGGTTAATTAGCCTCTGCTCCAACTCCGCTAGGAAGGGAACTGTGGGTGTTTTCCCACCTTTTCCCCCTAATTAGGAAATACATCTCACTTAGGCTTGCTTCATTCAAACCCCTCTCTGGAATAACAACCAGCCTGGAGACCAACATGGAGACCTCACAGGAGTGTGTGAGGCTGTAACCAAGCAATGGGCAAGAAAAAACAGCTGTTACCTCTTGCTCATTCAAACCAAAAGACTCCACCCATTTCTCAAGAAAAAGTAATCTGGTCATGAATCATTGCACAGCGTTTATCTGCACAGCTGGAAACAGCAGAAGTCCATTATAACTCATCGTTGCAAATATTAGTAATTATACGTTTTAACACAGATTCAGCATTCCACAGGTCAAATCATGTCCCCTAGAACCTTAAAATAGAAGGTAAAATGCAGTGGAATGTGGTTAGTCTGTCCTCCTTTTGAAACACTGAAGAAACCACACTAAGTCTACCTAGACATCCTCTTTAAGCAGGCTTTGCTCTCCGCAGAACCAAGCAATAGGACTTTCTCCACATAGTGATAACACTACTAATTTATCATTGCATAGTACCTTGCAGATGACCAAATTCCTTAATCTCCACTTCTCCTGTGAAATAGTACAGATGAGGAAGTTGAGTTGCTGAGAGGTTAAGTAACATTTGTCCCATCACCCAACTAGCAAATGACAGCAAGGGCGGGCACGGTAAGCGAGACAGGAAGCCTGGCCTCTGGGTCAGGCTGACTCTGGACTCAACCTCAGCTCAGCGTATCCTGGTAATACTAAGCTGGGCAAGGCATGTAACCTCTCTGAGCCTCTTTTTTTTTAACCCACACAATATGTGTAATACCCACCTCACAGATTTATGAGAATTAAATAGGACAAGATGTGAAAAGCACCCAACAAAACTTCTGCCATGTAAAAGATGTTCACTGAATATTAGCTTCCCTCAGTTGACACATCTGTAAAAAGGGGGTACAGGGGGCCACTATGGGGATTAAGTGAAATAATACCCTGAAATAGCTAGCCCTTGTTAGTTTTCCGTTCTTTTCCATTTCCTGGGCCCACCCCCACCCCATACCAAAGCTGCCTGCGTGGAAAGTGCAATTCAGCAAATTAAAAAATGATTTTAGAGAACGTTATCTATCACTAAGCATTTGATTTATCTACTGAGTTTGTAATTGTTTCAGAAAAAAGTGACCAGAATTAAGCATTTTTAAAAGACTGAGAACAAGCCTACACTGCAAGATAATTTCAATATACCGGGAAGCCCACCAATGATAAAAGTTTGAGAACGTACCAACCTCAGTCTATCCCATCCAACCATCTAAGCTTCCCTTTTTTTTTTTTTTTTTGTCACAGTGTCACTAATTTAACCAAAGGTTAGATAGAGTGAGAACTACAAGGCGGGGGATGCAAAGAAAAGGAAAATTTTTTTTAAAGGGACAAAGACAACTGAGAGGAAAAATAAGTTTTCATACAAGTCGGAGTTCTCTTCCAAAGAGATCATTAACACCAACACACGTTATCTGCTAAACGCTATGAAGTTCCCAAATGGCCACTTTTTGATAAAACAGGATCTATCAAATATAGGACGCCTTCTCTAGCACCAAATTCACATATTCAGTCAACAGCATGAACTGGCCTAGCAGCACGCTCCGGCAAATGTGTTCTCAGGTGTCAGCTTAGAGTCACCTTCACCCAAAGCACGGCGTCAATTAAATTTCTAACACAATTCCCAAAGGAAGGAATGCAGAAAACGCTCCTTTCTTTTTAGGGGCTGTCCTTTATTTATTTATTTTTGGAAAGCTCTTCTTCAGTTAAGGTTGATTTCAACGTTGATGTACATCATGTACCCATACCGCTTGACTGCGGGAAATTCCGTTGGTTATCGCCCTTTGAGGTTTTAGATGAATCGTTTTTAGAACGAGGCGCTCAGAATCTGGTACGGTTTGCATTTGAGCAGTACAGGAAAAGAATTTCCTTAATAAGCACCTTTGAGTTGCAGGGCACATAAACAATAAGGGAGGAGTGGAGGGAACCAACCAGAACGTCAAAATACCTTTTTTGCCCCTAAAACGCTCATTCCTTTCTCCTAAGATTCAGTCCTGGAAAACAAACCGGATTAAAAATGCAAACCACCTTCGGAGAGACCCTTAGACCAGGCTCCAAAGGCGCGCCGTGCAGCGGGCGCGGGGGTCCCTCCGGGGTCCAGCGCCGGCTAGCTGCCCGCCTCCTCCGGCTCGCTGCACGGCGAAGGCGCCGACGACGCCTTGGACTCGCCGTCGCTGTTGCATTCGGCCCTGCGCGGGGGGCCGGCGCCCTCCTGGCCCCGTGCGTGGCGCTCCAGCAGCTCCTGGAGGTGCCTGATGTAGCCGATGGCGGCGCGAAGCGTCTCCACTTTGCTCAGACGCTCGCCCCCCAGCTCGCGCGGCAGGTGGTCCCGCAGGCGCGCGTAGCCCTCGTTCACGCAGCGCACCCGCTGCCGCTCGCGCTCGTTGCGCTTGCGGAGGAAGGCGGGCTCGAGGGCGCCGTCCAGCGGCGGGGGCAGGTAGGGCTGTCTCGGGGCGCAGCGCGCGGCGTCCAGTCGCAAGGAGACCCTGAAGGGGTCCCTCGGAGGGAGGCGGGGCATGGTCCCCGGCACGCCCAGGGGCACGGTGAGGAGGTGGGATGGCAAAGCCAGCAGGCCGGCCGCTTTACGTTTCTCCATCATTCGGCGAAAAAGCAAACAAATCACCCAAGAGATGAATCTTTCAGCAGAAAAGATGAGACTGAAAAATCTTCCAAGCGGAGATGCTGGTCCATTCAGACTGCCTGGTCTGTTTCCGGAGAAGTTTCGGGGTGCGGAAGCTAGGTTCTAGAACAGGCTTGAAGGAAACACGGCATGATTCCCTAAGTTCATTGCACTCCTGGATCTTTTTATAAAGATCCAGACGGAGGTGATCGGCAAAGATTTAGGACGCACTGATCCACACTTCGAACCTCGTCTTCCTCTCTGATCTTCTTATTTCAAAAGACAACAAAAGGAGTTCCTCTGGTCGGTTCCTTAGCCTAGAAATGTGAGCTCACCAAACACAGTGATCTTCCGAAGGCACCCAAGCTTTTCACTGACTGTAATCCACCGCTCTGGGTCTTCAGGAGCGTAGGGATCTTCAAGGTTTCAGAAGAGCTCCTCCCAGGAACCCACAGATCTGGCGGCTGGGCGAAAGTTTACCAGAGGCTTTCTCCTTGAAAATCAAAACTTGACTGCTCTTTGTGGTTTCCGGCGTCCAGGGCTAATGGGAAGAGCTTTTAGACTGTTTGCAAACTTACACTTGCTCTTTCATTTCTGGGGAGGTGGAGGGAAGACCTCATCAAAGGGAAGACTGCTCCCTTGTGGTTATAAGATGTGTCAAGTCAGGGAGGACCCCAGGGAAGGCTTGAGATTTTTATTCTCCAAAACCAAATGTTTTAAAAACCCGATTAGACATTATTTGAAGGGAACAGGAAAGAAATATACTTGAGCAACGAATATAAGGGTCCGTATGGTATGCTCCAACTTATGTTGAACGCAGATCGCTTTATGTATTTGTGCTACTTTTTAAGAGCACATCAAAAGACGCAGCAGTAACAGTTTTAGCCAGTTATTTCTCACCGTGCTTACTGTAAACACAGCTTAAACACTGCTTCCCGACCTCTTCTAATCCCACCCAGGATATAAGGACATCATCTGTCCATAGTGTAAAGAGTATATTTCTATTGTATTCTTTTTGTCTTAAAAAGATGCAATTTATTTTCTCCCTTGGGGGCAGGAAAGCAACATTTGAAAGGTGGAGAGCCCCAATTCTAAGGAGAAAGGATGATGGCTTTGAAGACTTGTCTTTTTAACACACAACCAAAAAATGAATAATTAATCCACCCGTGTTGGTAAAGGGCTTTGAAGATGAAAGTGTCATTAAAAATCCAACTGTACTGGTTAATGTCAAAGAATGTGTTATCACACTGACAATCAGATTTCCTGTTCTACAAACCAGCACATTAAAGGCAGGTTCTACTTTAAAAGTCCAACTTAAAAAACAAGAGAAGCAAAACCCCCCTACATTTAAGATCAGATTTTTCTGCCTATTCCCCAGGAGCCAAGGTGTCGTCCTAACATGTTGTTTTGACAAGTCCTAGGCTTCCCTGTTTATTCTAAGCGATCTGCCCGAAGCAACTGGAAGAACACTTCCATCAAGGCAAATAAAATAGAAATAATTATTCCTTTCAGGCATAAGTTAGTCACATTTTAGAAGGCGTAGCTCCCTATGAGGCTTGTACTGGCAAACGACCTAAAATGCCATCTTGATTTCTCAGCAAAGTTGAGATCAGAAGAAAGCCCCTCCTATTGGGAGAAAAGCCCACCAGAGAGGCAGGTAGACTGTTAGACACAAGGTGCTTCTTGGCCATCTCGAAGATGTTAGCCTTTATTCTGAGTGACGAAAATAAATGAAGTATTTTGAGCAGAGAGGTGACGTCATAAGATTTTGCTTTTTAAGTTCACTGTCTGCAGACTGGAGAATTGATTGGAGGGGAGCAAAAAGGAGAACAGTGAAGAAATACCATTTTTCATCCTCAGATTGGCGAAAATTAAAAAGATTGCTAACGTCCAGGGCAGGCAAGGATTTAAGAAGGGGCGGAAGCATAAATTGCTACCAGCTTTGAGGAGAATAACTATTGAAATGAATGGTACACGCTGCTATGCTTTGACCTGAGAAATTCCTACAATTTTCTTACAAAAATAAATGCACCAGTATGGATTTATACAAACTATAACATCTATTGCAACATTGTTTGTAGTGATTTTAAAAAGGAAACAGCCTGAATGTCCATCAATAGGGAAAGGGCTAATACTTTTAGAATATTATGCTATTATTAAAAATAATGAGCTCGAGCTATATGTAAGAACTTGCAGAGATGTCCATAATGTTAAGTGAAGAAAAGCAAATTGCAGAGTAACATATGCAGTGTGAAGTTAAAACAAACTATTCTACGTGATGTACATATCTGTATATGTGTTTGCCTGAGCACAGAGAGTGAAGTGGAAAGACTAAACTTTTGTCATTTGTTGTCTAAAAAGGGTGCCACTGGGAAAGGGGGGGTTGTTCATTTTTCTTTATGGATCTGTCTACTGTTTAACTTATCAGAAAAAGCTCGTGTTACTTTTGTATTTTTTAATCTAATGAAGTTTAAAATAATAAGGGAAAATTTATAGAAAACTCAAGTGACACCCTGATCTGACCCAAACCCACAGATTTATCACTATAATTTAAAGGTCCTGGACCAGGTTTTTTTGGCTTCTTATAAATTCTGTCTCTGAGGAAAACATATCTACAGGATATATATATTTTTTGCTACTAATACCACAATGAAAAATGGTCAGATCCTATACTGGTCTTTTTATAGGGTCCAGGTAATGTTATGATGCATCTACATGGTCATAAAGACTGCTGACAGTTTTTCATATACTTTTTCAAGGCACAAATGCATTGGAAATCAGTGGCTTTTCCAGGGAGAGAGGTACTTGTTTACTATGTGAAGGGGGCAGGCTCTGCCTTCCTTGTTAGATAAAAGATCAAAAGAGAACGTTCTGACTCGCACTCATTCTCCAGTCAGTTTTGACCCAAACAGTTCTCTCCCACTTTAAAGGCGTCTCCCGTAAGACTGGCTAGATCAAGTTACAGACACGCTAAACTGCCAAGGACACTTGGGACTAGGCTTGTGCAGCCCTGTTCGGATCTGCTTGTAAAAGTGGGAATGGGATTCACGAAGGATCAGGCTGTGTACATTCAAGGTCCGCCCTTAAAACTCAGACAGGTCTCCGTCACTTGCTTGAAACATGAGAGATGCAGAGACTTAAATTGGCTCTTCTTGTGAAATATTTGATATCACATTATAGATTTTGGTTTTCTAGGTTCGTGGCACAGGGGCGTACACACCCTTCTGTCCCCATACCTGCCATTTGCATCAGCGGCCACAAAGGAGAACAAGAAAGCCTATATTATCACCTGGCTAGAAAGAAGATTTCTCACAGGTGTAGTTGACTAAATCTCAAATTGATACTCTAACATGATTTTGTTCAAATTAGTCCTTGTCTCTATAGCTCAGGTATAAACTGTCTGTATTACCATGTGCAACATCCGCCAAGGGGCTTCTTAGGTGCAACTACATATCTAGACTCATGAGACTACCATGGGCCACATTTGGCGTCAGATTCGTTTGGAAGGGTATAGGTCAGGAAGGACCGCTTGGAGCAGGGCAGAATTAGGCGTTCTACCATCCTGGGAGTCCTTGCAGTAATCGCGGCAGCAATCCACACAGCTGCTCCTCCTCTAATCCTCGCTGCAGCCCAGTGACAGCTCAGGTGCAAGGAACGAAGACTTAATCAGACTGGTGTGGCAGCTGGCCTGACTTAGAAATCTCATACCCATCAGGAGCCAGTATTTCTTGTAACAACTTCACCGGCTTAGCTTCCAGGAGCCCCAGCAGAGCCCAGTTAAAGCCTTCACCCTCAGGGAAGCCCAAGGCCATCAGGTCTCTATAGTGCGCCAGGCCAGACGCAATTTACCAGCCACGTGATTGCTTTCATCTAAATACGTTTGCCTGACGACATAGTTGACATTCTATATTACGTTTCAGAGAAACAGATAAGAAAGTAAACTGAAGGTCAAATTGTCATGCAGTAGAGTAATTACATTCCATTTTAAAGATAATATAATTTACAGTGAGATTTAAAGAACCACAAATACATAGGTACAATTTATTAGCATCTTTTCTATTCTTCTCAAAGACTGTTTGCATTTTAACCTTGTCTGTGCAGTCTTTTGTCATAGAGAAATGTAAAATTTTAATGGAGTCAAATGCATTAATCCTTTCCTTATGATTTTTATCTTTTCTCTCTTGTTTAAGGCTACCTTCTTCTACTACAAGCTTTACAAAGCCTTTCATTGTCCATGAGGCAACTTGGTGTGAATTAGAAAAAGACACCAAACTCAAGGCTTGAAGAATGGATGCCAACTCTACAATTCATCTGGAAGAGCTGTTGAGGAAGGACGCCCAGATTTGGAAAAGAAGAGCAAAGGAAGCAACATGCATTTTTAATATCCATGAGGGAAAAAAAACCCTTGGGATTCGCATTGGGATTGTGTTAAATATACAGATTAATTTGGAGAGAATTGACATTTTGTTTAACACTGGATCTCTTTTATATGATCATAGAACTTATCTATTCATATTTTCTTTTTTGCCCTTTAATAAAGTTTCAGAGTTTTCTTCATGTAGAGCTTACACATTTCTTACGTTTACCTCCAGATGTTTCTTAGGTTTGGCTGCTGTTGTGAATAGAGTTTTTTTCTATTTTTCAAAGCTATTGATTTATTCCATGTTAATCTTTAATCCACTCATTTCACTGATCTCTCGTACTAGTTCTAATGGCTTTTACTTGAGATAAATTCCACACATATATTAAATATATAATGCAATCAGATTTGATAAATCTATACACTTGTGAAACAAGACCCTCTCAAGATAGTTCTAATAGTTATCTTTTAAAGAAGATTTTCTAGGATTTCTTAAACTGTAATATATTGTCAGCTAATAATGACAGTTTTCTTTCTTCTTTTCTAATATAACTCATTTATGTTTCTTATTGAATTTCATCGCCTGAGACCTCCAGTCCAATGGTAATTGTAGTAGGAATAGCTAGTATCCTCGTATTTTTATGGGAAAGTTTCCAATGTTCCACCATATAGGAGATATTCTTTGTCAAATTAAGAAAATTTTGTTCTTAGTTTGCTAAGAATACTATCAGGAATGGCTCTTCAATTTTATCAAATGCATCTGTGAAGATAATCATGAGTATTTTCTTCTTTAATTTATTATTGCAGTAAATTACAATAATAGATTTGCTAATGAGCTGTCTTGCATTCTTGGGATTAAACCCTATGGAGTCGTAATTGTCTTAATATACTGCTGGATTCAATTTGTTAATATTTCCTTTAGAAATTTTGTTCCTACAGTCCCAAGTTACGTTGGCTCAGAGTTTCATTTTCTTGTGCTCTCCTTTTCTGGTATCAGTGTTATTTCAAACTCTTAAAAATAATTTACGTAGCTTTACATCTGTTTCTAGGTTCTGGATACATCTGTAAAAGGTGGAAATTATTCCTTGAAGATTTGCTAAAATTCATCCTAAAAGCCACATGGAACTTCTTTAGAGTTAAATTTTCAGTTACTTCTTAGATTTCTTTTATCATTGCTTTTGGGATTTTTCGAGGCCATTAGCAACGTTCTTATCTTTCCCTCCCCAGTTTCCAGCCTCCTTCAATGGCAGCTACCACTCCTTTGTGTATCATCTTAGAATCACAGATGGGCAGTTTTGCTTTGCCCCTTAAAATAGATCAGAACAACACATTAGTTAAATTGGCCCCAAAGCCTGGTGGTCCCTAGGCCAAAAACTCATTCCTGATTCTTTTCCTTTCTCTAATGAAGACCATTCCAATATGGCCGGCCAGAGGTTATGCGATCGGTAGAGTGATACTCCAAATTTAAAAATACACCTCCCTTGGGGCCCGCCCAGTGGCGTAAGTGGTTGGTTTCCCACGCTCTGCTTTGGTGGCCTGGGGTTCACAGGTTTGGATCCTGGGCATGGACCCATACACTGCTTATCAGGCCATGCTGTGGCTGCATCCCACGTGCAGACTGGAGGAATATTGACACAGATGTTGGCACCGGGACAATCTTCCTCAAGCAAAAAGAGGAAGATTGGCAACAGATGTTAGCTCAGGGCCAATCTTCCTCACCAAAAAAGAAAGAAAGAAAGAAAGAAATCTCCCATTATCAAATTGATAGGGATAAGTTAAACCCAAAGTTTAAACAACTCTACCCTTGTAGGTTAAAATTCAAAGATATCAACATCGAAATTTCTTTGGTTAAACTCTACAGATCATTCTTCCCAATTTCTTATCCTGATCAGTCTCAACTAGAGGGGTCTTACACAAAGCCTGAGCAGAGCCAGGTTTCCTTCCACAGGAACAGTGCTGGTGATCCTCCACTGAAATGAGTATGATTCCTTCAAATATGAAAAATTTAATTCATCCCCATGTATGTTCTGTTTTTTAAGTCCAAAGAGTTGACAGAGCGCACAAGAGTATCTCAGTTCTGGTTCCACATCCACTACATTTAGTAAACACACCATTCTGCAGCCCTGCGGAGTTAAACCGGGTACTTGCAACACGAACCCAAGAGAAATAATGTTCCAATACTAGTGCTTAATCTTTTCTATCCATGTAACGGTTTCCGAAGATCAGAGCAGAAAATCAGTGGATCCAAGAAAAGCAAGCACCCTCATCAGAATGGCCATCGACTGAACCACCCCAAGACTCAGCGGCTTAAAACAATAAGCATTCATTAGTTCTTGAGGCAGAGGGGCAGTACTTCAGGCTGACTTTGTCTCAATTCTAGCACGTCTGGCATGACAAACTCAGAATCAAGGGGCAGAAAAAAAAGGCCCCACTCTTTCTGGGATGAACAATAAAGTCACCTTGCAAAGGGCATGGTTCCCAAGAGGAGTGACGAACTGGGGCCATTAACACAATCACTCTCCCACCCTACAATGATTACACAGTTTGAACCAGGCACATTTCAGGGGCTCAAGAGCCACCTGTGGCTAGTGGCTACCATATTGGACAATCCAGTTCTAGTACCGCTGGCCTCCTTGCAATTCCTCAAACCTGCCAGGCATTCCCCTGCCTCGGGGCCTTTGCACTGGCACTTCCCCCTGACTGAAATACTCTTCTTCTAGATGTCCACAGGGATCACTCCCTCTGCTCCTTTGGTTTCAATGTTACCTTTTCAACGATGACTTCTCTGTCTACCTTATTTAGAATTGCGGGGGCCAGCCCTGTGGCCTAGTGGTTAAGTTCAGTGCACTCTACTTCGGTGGCTGTGGTTCAGTTCCCAGGTGTGGACCTACACCACTTCTTGGGAACCCACATACAAAACAGAGGAAGACTAGCACAGATATTAGCTCAGGACAAATCTTTCTCAAGCAAAAAAAAGAGGAAGATTGGCAACAGATGATAGCTCAGGGCGAATATTCCTCAGGAAAAAAAAAATTGCAGCTCCTATCCTGGAGCACTTTCTATCTTCCCTGCCATACTTTTTTTCATGGTATTTATTGAAATCTGGTATATTTTATACTTTAATTATTTGTTTGTTTATTATCTATAACATAAGCTCCATGAGGACTGGTATTTTGTGCCTGGCACACGGTAGGTACTCAACAGATATTTGTTGAATAAACTCTTTCCATGCCTTTCTGTAAATATTAAATAAAGAAATGAGTCAGTTAGAACCTAATACAACAAATTATAAATGTATCAGGCTTACAGAGGAGAATCCCAAGAATGCCAAAGAACAGGTTTACCAACAATTTACTGTAACAACAATTTACAGTAAAGTCAAATTTCCAGACCCTCCTTAACATGAGAGATCAGACGCAGGATTTAATCCTTAATTACAGTCAATGAAAGCAAGATGTCTTGAGCAGCCCAATCCAGGCCCAAATTTACCCATCACTGTCCTTGTCTTTAGGGCTCAGAAGATAATGTTTAAAGGTAATTTGTTCTCTGCATCTGTCTTTGCCACCTAGCAAAATGTTAATGGTTGTTAGCTGCTTTGTCTTAAATACAATTATATCTAAGGTCTGCCCTTAATTGCAACCTTTCATCTTTGTTTCACAGCCTTTCTAATACTTGAGTTCGAAAACAGCAGCAATACTCTTCATTTCTACCGTCTGTTTGGTCAGTAATTTTCTCATTGTTTTAATTGTCTTTTTTTTTTTAAGATTTTATTTTTTCCTTTTTCTCCCCAAAGCCCCCAGTACATAGTTGTATATATTCTTAGCTGTGGGACCTTCCAGTTGTGGCATGTGGGACGCCGCCTCAGCATGGCTTGACGAGCAGTACCATGTCCGCGCCCAGGATTCGAACCAACGAAACACTGGGCCACCTGCAGCGGAGTGTGCAAACTTAACCACTCGGCCACGGGGCCGGCCCCTGTTTTAATTGTCTTAATGGCATGTTAGTGTCTTCTTAAAGTGGCAAGTGACCTTCAACTAGCTCCTTAGGGAACCTTTGGGCATCCGTTTGGCTGTACCTCTCTAAGTAAATAGATGTGAGTCAATAAACATAGCTTAGAAATATGCCAGTTTGACTTTCATTCATTCAACAAATATTTATAGGGCACCTAATATGTGCTTGGTATTGTGCTATCTCATATAGCACTAACTAAAATAGACATGGATTTTGTTTCCAAAGCTTAAAATCTATTTGGCAAGATAGAAAATTAAACAATTGTTACAGTAAAGATAAGAATGATGGGAGAGCATACAATGGACTGAATCTAGCCTGTGGAATGGGATAGGTTGCTTCAATTTTTGCTGACCCTGACATCATTTTTTTTTTTAAATCTACTTTTTGATGTATTTTTACATATAATAAAACTCATCAATTTTAAATGTACTATGTGATGAATTTTGACAAATGTATGCAGTTGTGTAACCACTATCACAACCAAGGTCATTTCCATCATCCCTAAAAGTTCTCTTATGCACCTTTGCAGGCAGTCTCATCCTCTTCCTGCTCATCCCCAACTCCTGACAATCACTTACCTACATTCTATATTATAGCTTTGTCTTTTCTAGAATTTCATACAAATGGACTCATATAATGTGTAGTCTTTTGTGTATGGTTTCTTTCAGTTAGCGTCGTTCTTCTGAGACTCATCCATGTATCAATAGCTTGTTCCTTTTTATTGCTGAGTAATATTTCACTATGAGACATACTATAATTTGTTTATTCATTCACCAGTTCATGGACATTGGGGTTGTTTCCAGCTTGGGGCTATTACCAATAAAGCTTCTATGAACCTTTGTTTATAAGTCTTTGTCTGTAGATATATACACATATATATATGTGTATATATGTATACATACATATATGTATGTATACATTTATATATGTATTTTTTTTTTTACGAAGATTAGCCCTGAGCTAACATCTGCTGCCAATCCTCCTCCTTTTGCTAAGATTGGCCCTGAGCTAACATCCGTGCCCATCTTCCTCTACTTTATATGTGGGACACCTCCCACAGCATGGCTTGCCAAGCAGTGCCATGTCCGCACCTGGGATCCGAACCGGTAGACCCCAGGCCCCGGAAGTGGAACGTGGGAACTTAACCTCTGCACCACAGGGCCCGCCCCTGTACATATATTTTTATTTTCTCTTAGGTAAATACCTGGGAGTGTAATTACTGAATTGTATGGTATAAGAAATTGCAAAGTTGTTTTCTGAAGTGGCTGCAGCATTCTGCATTGCCACCAGCAAATGAGGAGGCTTCCAGTTGCTTTGTCTCTGCACCAACACTTGCTATAGTTGGTCTTTTTCAATTTGGGCTCCTCTAGTAGGTATGTAACGTTACCTCATTGTGTTTTGATTTGCATTTACTGAATAACTAATGATGTTGCTTATCTTTTTGTGTGCTTAATTGCCATCCATGTATCTTCTTCAGTGAAGTGGCTATTCCAATATTTTGTCCATTTTTAAAAATTGGGTTGTTGGCCTTCTTATTATTGAGTTCAAAGGGTTTGTTATATATTCCAGATAGAAGTCCTTTGTCAAATGTTTGTTTTGAAAATATTTTCTTCCTGTCTCTGGCTTGACTTTTCATTTTGTCAGCAGTGTCTTTTTGAGACCAAAAGTTTTAATTTTGATGTAGTTCAATTTGCCAATTTTTTAGTGGTTCCTAATTTTTGTGTCCTATCAAGGTTACAAAGATTTTCTCCTATAAGTATTGTAGTTTTAGCTCTGACATATATCTGATCTAATTTTTACATACACCTTTGATATATAGACATTTTTAAAGATTTCATTTTTCCTTTTTCTCCCCGAAGCCCCCTGGTACATAGTTGTATATGTTTAGTTGTGAGTCCTTCTAGCTGTGGCATGTGGGACGACGTCTCAGCATGGCCTGAGGAGCAGTGGCTTGTCTGTGCTCAGGATCTGAACGGCCAAACCCTGGGCCAAGGAAGCAGAGCGTGTGAACTTAACCACTCGGCCACGGGGCCAGCCCCTACAGCTTTGATATTAATAAAATTGTTCAGAATGAACAGGCATAGAAAACCAGAGTGGAATCATTCAGCCTTTTGTAAGACACATCATCATTCTCTAAGCCTCAGGTTTGAAGTGGCGTTTTAGGGAATATCGTCTCTCACTTACTCGTGGTATGATCACTTTCTTGATTTAGATTTCTTTGTTGTCAACAAGGCAAAACCAATGTGACCTGCCAATGCTCAGGGATTAGTTCCCTCACTTGGAATGTGCTTTCTCCTTACGAGAAGGAAGGGAAACATGATGTGGGTTGGCACCACTCCTGGCTCTCCTGCGTCCCTCTGCCTTTCATAAGAGGTTGAATTTTCAAAACTCACCAGTTCCCCCTAGACTGCAAGCTGTTGAAGGTCCAGAAAGACCTAAGCCTTATTTCGTATCCCTATGTTTGAGATGTAATTCAATAAATATTTTCTGAATGAAAGGAGGAATTCAGGGGTCTCTGCTGTTCTGCTGGTGTGTGGAAGCTACCAGGTAGTGTGTTGTTGTTTCAAGGACCAATTCCTGTGAATTTGGGACTCTTTTCCTTGAGTTTAGCACAGTGCCTGCCATGCAGGAGGGAACGAAGGGCAAAGAAAGAAGGGGAAGGAAATTTGTACAAAATTCCAAACACCACCTTTTAGGACTTGCAGCAGGGAAAGTGGGCAACCTTCAGGTGTAAGGGATGGTGAAAAATACGCGGGATACAATCCCAATTCCTTCCCGGCAACACCGCCAACATCGCTGGGCTAAGTGCGTATTTCGAATCCGGCGGGCTCGCGAGGACTCACGCTCTCCTTGGAGGGGAACGCCGCTAAGCCTGAAACCCTAGTCCGGAGGATTTGGGGGACTCAAGAGCCACGCCCTCCGTGCACGTCGGCCCTGGTTGCCTAGCAACTGTGGGTCGATGGCTCGGCGCTCGACTCGACCTGGCCGGATGGAGACGCGGCGCTCGCGGGGCTCTCCTCTAGCGGCCCGCCCCTCGCCGGCCGGGGAGCCCGCGGTGCGCACGCGCGGAAGCGGCTCCGCGGGCGGCGGCGGCGGGGAGGGGCGCACGCGCGAGGGGCGGGGCGGCGGGCGGCGAGGGTGGCAGCGGAGCCGGAAAGGCGCCTCAGAGGGTGCGGCCCGGAGTAGACCGCGGGCTGGGCCAGGCCGGGCGGGAAACGTTAGGCGAGCGGCCCCCGGGGCGCGGGGGTCGAGCGGGCGGGGAGGGCCCCGAGGCGAGCTCTGCCCGGATGAGGAACAAAGCGGTGGGGCAGGCGCGCGCGCCCCCCGCGCGGCCAGCAGGTGGGCTGCGCGCGGGCCCGGCCGGGGCGGGGCGAGGGCGGCCGGCCTGCGGGCCCCTTGCCGGCGGGCGAGGGGGCCGCCCTTGGGAGGCGGTGTCCGCAGCGCCTGGGCTCCCCGGCGGCGAGGGCACGGCGGCTGCATCCTCCCCGGGCTTTGGTGACCGCCCTTGTCCTCTCCCCAGGTTGGGCAGCCCCGCTCCCGACGCTCCTGGAGGAAAGGCCCCTGGTGTCCCCCGGCATGTCCCGTCCCGCGGCGGCGTGCGCGGCCGCCGGCCCTCGGGAGGAGGCGGGCGGCCCCGGGCGGCCCCGGGGACGGGTGGCCGCGTGCGTGCAGCGGTTGTAAGCAAGATGCGGTAGCACGTAACCCTGGAACGCAAACCCTGATGCCGGTTCTCCGCCGCCCGAGTGCTCTTTTCTCTGACCCTTGGCCTCAAGCAGATGCATCACAGGTGAGTAGCCTGCTGGGCCCAGCGCTGGGGACGTCTTTGGAAAACATCTGGCAAAGGGGAGTTCAGAGAGCCTTTGTTTTGGGAGCCACTGGGAAAGTTACAGGTGCGATTTCCAAGTGGATTTGTGTCCCAAAGGGAGCAAGAAATCCAGAAACTAGTGGTTGGGTCGAATATACTCATTCACCCTAATTTACTCCAAATGTGATTAGTTGTTCCAAATAGCGACACGTTGATTGTTGGCTCGTTGACTCCTTTAGCCTACGCTTTTGAGTTATTTGAACGTTTTAATAATATCTTTATCTGGATTCCAAAGTGTGTTTTTAGCTCCTCACCATGCTTCCCCTTGAATTGTGCTGGTTACCGTCTGACTGGGGTGGCCATGTGGAGAAGTTAATTTCTTAATCCCGCAGGGTTCGTGCTGATGTTTAAAGTACTTTATGGTACCATGCCAGAACAGTACAGAAGGATGTCAAAGAAATAGTTAGGTGTCGTTCTCTTAGGGCCCTTTCCTAGGCTGTAGTGGAGGATAAGAAAGGTGAAACGAATTCATTCGAATTACTGAAATTGTCCAGTGGCTTTGCAATTATTGAAATTGCGAAGTGGCTGCGTTTCAGCTTCTTATCTATCATCCTAGAGTTCTAAGACCAGCAGCTGGCAAATGGTTCATACACAGGTCAGTTAGAAACACGCACATAAAGTGTACGAGTATGAAGGAAGTGCTTCTACGAGGAATGAGTAGGGAAGAACAGCGTAGCTTAGTGTCTTGATTCTGGCCCTTCTAAGATTGCTTCCTGGAATTCTGTATGAGAAAGGTAGTTGGAATAGAATTGCACTTTAGAATGAGAGTCTTGTGAGGCTCGTGTTGTAAATTCCCTCCGTCGGCCTTCTTTCCGTGGGATACTAGTTACCTTTGGTTTATGGCTGCTGAGGTCATCACATTTTAGTGACTCACAACGAAGCAGAAATCTGCTGAGCCTCTCACATTAAACTCTGGCTTGAACTGGTTTGAGAAGGCCTGGGAGTCAACCTAGAAACACCGTTTTGATTTTTATCTCGAGGTTAGGTGCACAGATTAATATTCAGGAATTTTCAGAATGGAATTTGAAGCTACAGATTTTTAATTGGACTTAAAAAAAATTATTGTAACTAATTTTTTGTAGGTCATTAGTACTCCGGTGATGATAGAGGTTTAGTTATTTTTATAGCTATAAAAAGTTACGGGAAAAGTCTGTTTTAAACCAACCCAAACCCAGAAACTTTCAAAATTAAGGTAGCTCTGGTTCTTTTAGGCTATCAGGATTTTTTGCATTCTTTTATAGTGTAATTAAATACTGTTATTAGCATAAGATGTACGTCATTGGCCATGTGTTTCTAGTTAGCTTTCTAGTAAGGATGAGATTGGACTGCTCCATCCAAATTAAATAAATATTTGTAGTGCCTGCTCTATACAGGGTACTGTACTCAGTTGGCCTTGTACACCTTATTAATATCTGGGAGCTTAGTTTTATGAGGTACCTGGCCACGGATACAGTTGAAGCCTGTGGGTGTAGAATAGTGCAGGAACAGGTCTATGTGGGACTTCTAACATAGCCCACAATATAAATACACAGATCCTGATGTATTGGAACTGCGCAAAAGGCAAAATGGGTTCTTTTATTGTAATCATCATTTTCTAATTGTAGTTCAGAGTTTGGGATTCTTAAATTAGGCAGACCTAGATTTAAATCCCAACTCTGCCACTTAGTAGTTATGTAATCTTGGGTTAAGTTCCTTAGCTGCTCTGAAGCTCAGTTTCCTCATCTCTAAAATGGGGTTAAGAAAAATACCTACCTCACAGTAGTCAGAAGGATTAGGCAAGATAATTACATGTGGATCACTTAGTCCAGTGCTTAACACATGTAGTAAGGGAGTAATAAGTGTTAGCTATCATTATTTTCAGGTTGACTGATGGCTGATGTACCATTTTTTGGAATTAAAAACCTCTTTAGGTTTGCTTTCACTGCTGAGGAACAAGTAGACCCATTTGATTTCCCCCCCCTCTTCTGTACGCTCCCATGTACACAGGCACACGAAGAACTTGCATTACTGTTATTCAGTGTAAGGATTGGAGGTCATTGATGACTTCCTTTGGATAGCCTATTGGCCAGCTTCTTTTTTTGAAGAAGAAGATTAGCCCTGAGCTAACTGCTGCCAATCCTCCTCTTTTTGCTGAGGAAGACTGTCCCTGAGCTAACATCCATGCCCATCTTCCTCTGCTGTATATGTGGGATGCCTACCACAGCATGGCTTGCCGAGCAAGCCATGTCCACACCTGGGATCCGAACCGGCAAACCCTGGGCCGCTGAAGCGGAATGTGCACACTTAACTGCTGCACCACCGAGCCAGCCCCAAGGCCAGCTTCTTGAAATTATAATGCTTATAATATGGCAGTCTCTAAATTCTAATATAGGAACTAATACTTATTGATAACAACTTCCTATGATGTCTTGTTCAAATCAGTCTTACTTTTTTTAAATTGTATGAGTTTCAGGTATATAGTATTACTCTTAGTCTGATGTTGTTAATGGCAATGCAAGATAGACTGCACAGAAAAGGTGATTCTCAGATTCTTCAGCCTGCTGAAAATGGTCTGTAGAAGAAAAAGAATTTGGTGTATTGAAAAACTTTTTTTGCTGAGAAAGATTGGCCCTGAGCTAAGATCTGTTTCCAATCTTCCCCTTTTTTTGCTGGAGGAAGATTAGCCCTGAACTAACATCTGTGCCAGTCTTCCTCTGCTTTATATATGGGTCGCTGCCACAGCATGGCTGACGAGTGGTGTAGGTCCACGCCCTGGATCTGAACCTGCAAACCTGGGCCGCCGAAGCAGAGCACGCTGAACTTAACCATTAGGCCACAGGGCTGGCCCCTGGAAAACTTTTTGGCAGTACTTTGCAACATGATCTGTGCTCTTCCACTTAATTGCTGTGTGATCTGGGGCATAGAACATGCCCTTTTGAGGCCTCAGTTTCCTCATCTACCTTATTTTGAAGAATTAGAGAATATGAAGTAATTTTTATAAAGTATGTAGCAAAGTTTAATTAATTATTAAGATGTTGATACAGACTTTTAATAAAGTGCTGATCCATAGAAAAAATATGAATCTTCTTTACATCATTGATAATCGGATTCAGATCCAGAATCACTTTAACTCCTGGTAAAAAGAGTTAGTAAAAATTCAAACTGCCTATAAAAGTCCCAGTAGCCAGTTGGAGGAAATATCATGAAAGAAAAAACTTGAGTGATTTAAAAAAACAAACACACCCTCATTGCCCTTGGGCTCTAAGGATTGCCAGCTTTGCTTTAGATGGTGTGCATAGGGTTTGGAACAAGGCACACCCGAGTTAAATCCTGTTTCTGCTGTATGACGTTGGCTGAGTGAGTTAACGTCTCTGAATCCCAGTTTCCCATCAGTGGAAAGGATATGACACTGGCTATCTTGGAGAGCTGTGAGCATAAAAAATGAAGTAATAGTTGGTAAAGTCCCATTTCCCCACCCGCGTTGTTTCAGGTTCCTCTGTACCTTAAACGGAGTCCCTGAGGTAATTTTTTGCGTGACTAGTTGTGTATATGCTCTTTCTTAGGATGAATGAGATGAACCTGAGCCCAGTGGGGATGGAGCAACTGACTTCATCCTCTGTGAGCAATGCCTTGCCAGTCTCAGGAAGTCACCTGGGGTTGGCTGCCTCACCCACTCACAATGCCATCCCTGCCCCAGGTGAGTGGTAAGGGACAGCGGCTGAATTCAACACTTAACTGCATTGTTGAGTCTAAATGGAGCCTAGAGGGTCAGAGCCCCTTTAAGAGTGTAAGGGAGATGCCAGCAGGTCGGAATGGCGGTTCTGCGTGTGGTAACATAATGGAAGAAAACATCTCTGTAGAGGCCGGAGTCCTGGTGGACAGGAGTGGCACTTTGTCCTCATAGTCCTCTTCTTGGGCTGGTGACCTTTTGTCTAGAGCCATAATTGACTTGGCATTTTATCTAGGATTACCCATTCATCTGGGCATACTCTTGACACTCTGTCCCTGGGTTAATAGAAGAGAATCAAAGTTTCTCTAAAATCTATGCCCAGAAAGCATGAGAAATTGAGCTTTACTTTCCACTACCTTGAAACTGGCAACAACTGCAGGTGTGCCAGGCCTAGAATTATGGGGAGAAAGGAGGGACCAGAGTTGGAGCTTCCACGTGGAACTCCCCATGAGCCTCAGCTTGGAGAGGATCAGAGTATAGGAAAAGGTCGTTTCCCCCATCACTATGTTTTTAAAACCTTTTTATCTGCCTAGTTTAATTTTCTTTTTCTGTTGAAATGGAAAAGAAACAGGTAACCTATTGATTCTTAAAATGGTAAGCTATTGATTCTTAAGGATGTACAACATTGTCATATATTGGACTTTATCAAAATAGGAGTTAATGTTTGAGTATAAGTTGTTTAAATAGTTCTCTACAGAGAATTACCTGCTTAATTACCAAACGCAGCAGTTCAATAACGTTCATCTAAACTAGGGTCTCTTCACATTCCTTTAAGTGTCCACAAAAGAAATTTTAAAAAAATTTTATAAGTTGTTAACCCATTTGGTTATCTCTTAGGCATTCCTTTTAGTGGACACTCTCGTTAAGGAAGAAAAGCCTATTAGAGAAATATTGCCGCTTCCAAAAATAATGCAAATTAGCACTGCCTAAATTGGTGAGTGTTCGTTAATGATAGTTAGGCACAGTAAGTCACTTCAGCACTTTGCAGATAGATATAATCCAAGGTAGATATACTCTAAGGTTTAAATTTTCTTAAATCCTGGAGTACAGCATGTATACGAAAGCTGTATGAAACTATGTATGTACAGTTTTACATCTACCTTTAAATTAGATTGTTTTTCGGGGCCGGCCCTGTGGCCAAGTGGTTGAGTTCGCGCGTTCCACTTAAGCGGCCCAGGGTTTCGCTGGTTCGAATCCTGGGTGCGGACATGGCACGGCTCATTAGGCCATGTTGAGGCAGCATCCCACATGCCGCAACTAGAAGGACCCACAACTAAAATATACAACTATGTGCTGGGGGGTGTGGGGGAGAAAAAGCAGAAAAATAAATAAATAAGATTTTTTTTCAAATAGAAGCATATCTATGAATTTTTAAAAGTGAAACATTCTCACCATATGAAATAGAAAATATAATAAAGTAAAAAAATGTGAAAAAAAAATGTGTAATATGATTACTCAGAGACCACTCCTGTGAACTTAGATGTATTTTCTTCCCGTTCTTTTTATCTCTATATAATTTGTTTTCTTAAATCGTATTTAAACTAGGTTTTTAATTCTAATGAAATGTCTTGTTATTTAAGAGCAATACAAACAAGTGGAGGATCAACCTGGCATTTTAGAACTAACTTGAGAACTAACTTTAAGACCTGTTTGTGGGTGTCTACACAGTACTACCTCTCTGGGGATGTCACGGGCAAATAGGTGAGAATTTTGCCCGTATGTGGAAACCTTCCTAAGAGTTCAGCCAGTGATTACACAGAGAATTTTTAAGTACTTACTTTCTTTTAATTGAGAAAAAACCATTTTTTTGTAGGCCTGCCCGTGGCAATTCCAAACCTGGGTCCCTCCCTGAGCTCTCTGCCTTCTGCTTTGTCTCTGATGCTCCCAATGGGTATTGGGGATCGAGGGGTGATGTGTGGGTTACCTGAAAGAAACTACACCCTACCTCCACCACCTTACCCCCACCTGGAGAGCAGTTACTTCAGAACCATTCTACCTGGTAAGTCTTAACAGTTATTTGAGAAGTTAGAAGAAAGAAGAGAGCCAACTCTTAACCTCAGTTCTTGAAGACTTGAATAACACTTTATGTTTGTCACTATTAGATGTTAATCTCTAGGTGGGGGAAAAAATCTTTGTGTAAAATACGTGGACAAAGAGAACAGGTCTGTGGTTACCAGAGGGGAGAGGGGTTCGGGATTGGGCATAGGGGTAAAGGGCACATATGTATGGTGACTGACAAATAATAATGCACAACTGAAATTTCACAATGTTGTAAACTCTTATGACCTCAATAAAGCTAAAAAAAAAACCCCTTTGTTTATGTACTTTTCCTCTTAGAATGCACAGGTAACACATTATTACTATAGCAGTTTGACTAAGCTTAATTCCTTTTTTTTTTTTTTGAGGGAGATTGGCCCTGAGCTAACATCCGTGCCCATCTTCCTCTACTTTATATGTAGGGTGGCTGCCACAGCATGGCTTGATAAGCGGTGCATGGGTCTGTGCCTGGGATCCCAACCAGCAAACCCCAGGCTGCTCAAGCGGAGCGCTTGAACTTAACTGCTATGCCACTGGGCCAGCTCCGAAGCTTAATTTCTTAGGATGTATAAACAGTGTTTCTCTTTTTTTTCTTCCAGGATCTGCTTGGTTCAGTTTTTATAATTCTGCAATTGTATTGCTGCCAACCACATTTATTTATTATACATTAAAGTTATCGAATTTTTTATTCTGTTATGAAAGTATTGTATGGTCATCTCAGAAAATTTAGCAAAGGAGGGAAGGGAACCACTCTTAGTCCCATCATCCATCTTGGTGTACTTCCTTCCTGTCTTTTATTTTGGTGTATAGGTTTTTACTGTTTTTCATGATTAAGACTATACTTTCTGTAGAATTGTGTGTTCTTATTTTTTTCACTGAATATTTTCTCTTTTTTTACGTAGTCCATTTCCCCAACTGCTACATAGTTTTCACAATTATCCTTTTATTTTCGTTATTTTATTTTATTGAGGTCGTAATAGTTTATAACGTGAAATTTCAGTTTGTACCTTATTATTTGTGAGTCACCATATAAATATGCCTCTTTACCCCTTGTATCTACCCTCCAACGCCCTTCTCCTCTGGTAATCACTAATCTGTTCCCTTTGTGTGTTAGTTTATCTTCCGCATATGAGTGAAATCATACAGTGTTTGGCTTGCTCTATCTAGCTTATTTCGCTTAACATAATACCCTCAAGGTTCATCCATGTTGTTGTGAATGGAATGATTTTGTCTTTTTTATGGCCGAGTAGCATTCCATTGTCTATATATACCACATCTTCTTTATCCGTTTATCATTCTGCGGGTGGCTTCCACTTCTGGGCTATAGTGAATAATGCTGCAGTGGACCTAGGGGTGCATGAGTCTCTTTGAATTGTTGATTTCAAGTTCTTTGGATAAATACCCAGTCGTGGGATGGCTGGGTCATATGGTATCTCTATTTTTAGTTTTTTGAGAAAGGTCCCTACTCTTTTTCCATAGTGGCTGCACCAGTTGCATTCCCACCATCAGTGTGTGAAGGTTCCCTTTTCCCCACAACCTCTCCAACATTTGTTATTTTTTGTCTTGGTCATTATACCCATTTTAACGGGTATAAGTTGATATCTTAGTGTAGTTTTGATTTGCATTTCCCTGATGATTAGTGATGTTGAACATCTTTTCATGTGTCTCTTGTCATTCTGTATATCTTCTTTGGAGAAATGTCTGTTCAGATCCTCTGCCCATTTTTTGATTGGGTTGTTTGGGTTTTTTGTTGTTGAGTTGTGTGAGTTCTTTGTATATTTTGGAGATTAACCTCTTGTTGGATGTATGAATTACAAATATTTTCTCCCAGTTGGTGGGTGGGCTTTTCATTTTGTTCCTGGTTTCCTTTGCCTTGCAGAAGCTCTTTAGTCTGATGAAGTCCCACTTGTTTATTTTTTCTTTTGTTTCCCTTGCCGGAGTAGACATGGTATTCGAAAAGATCCTTGTAAGACCAATGTCAAAGAGTGTACTGCCTATATTTTCTTCTAGCACTTCTATGGTTTCAGGTCTTACCTTTAAGTCTTTGATCCATTTTGAGTTAATTTTTGTGCAGGGTGAAAGATAATGGTCTACTTTCATTCTTTTGCATGTCGCTGTCCAGTTTTCCCAACACCATTTGTTGAAGAAACTTTCTCCATTATATGATCTTAGCTCCTTTGTCAAAGATTAACTGTCTATAGATGTGTTGTTTTATTTCTGAGCTTTCAGTTCTGTTCCATTGATTTGTGTGTCTATTTTTGTACCAGTACCACGCTGTTTTGATCACTATGGCTTTGTAGTATATTTTGAAGTCAGGGATTGTGATGCCTCTATCTTTTGTTCTTTTTTTCTCAGGATTGCTTTAGCTATTCAGAGTCTTTTTTTTTTTTTTTTTGAGGAAGATTAGCCCTGAGCTAACTACTGCCAATCCTCCTCTTTTTGCTGAGGAAGACTGGCCCTGAGCTGACATCCATGCCCATCTTCCTCTACTTTATATGTGGGACGCCTACCACAGCATGGCTTTTTTGTCAAGTGGTGCCATGTCTGCATCCGGGATCCAAACTGGCAAACCCTGGGCCACCGAGAAGTAGAACGTGTGAACTTAACCGCTGCACCACTGGCCTGGCCCCTATTCGGAGTCTTTTGTTGCCCCATATGAATTTTAGGATTCTTTGTTCTATTTCTGTGAAGAATGTCATTGGGATTCTGATTGGGATTGCATTGAATCTGTGGATTGCTTTAGGTAGTATGGGCATTTTAACTATATTTATTCTTTCACTCCATGTATGTGGAATATCTTTCCATTTCTTTATGTCCTTATCGATTTCTTTTGTTAATGTCTTATAGTTTTCATTGTATAGGTCTTTGACCTCCTTGGTTACATTTATTCCTAGATATTTTATTCTTTTTTGTTGGGATTATAAATGAATTGTATTCTTGAGTTTTCTTCCTGTTAGTTCGTTATTAGAGTGTAGAAATGCAACTGATTTTTGTCAGTTGATTTTGTACCTGCAACTTTGCTGTAGCTGTTGATTATTTCTAATAGTTTTCTGATGACTTCTTTGGGGTTTTCTATATATAAAATCATGTTGTCTGCAAACACTGAAGGTTTCACTTCTTCATTGCCAGTTGGGATACCTTTTATTTCTTTTTCTTGCCTAATTGCTCTGGCCAAAGCCTCCAGTACTATGTTGACTAAGAGTGGTGAGAGTGGGCACCCGTGTCTTGTTCCTCTTCTCAGAGGGAAGGCTTTCAGTATGATATTGGCTGTGGGTTTATCATATATGGCCTTTATTATGTTGCAGTAATTTCCTTCTATCCACATTTTCTTAAGAATTTTTATCATAAATTGCTGTTGGATCTTGTCAGATGCTTTCTCTGCATCTATTGAGATGATCATGTGGTTTTTATTCCTCAGTTTGTTAATGTGGTGTATCACATTGATTTGCAGATGTTGAACCATCCCTGTGTCTCTGGTATAAATCCCATTTGACCATGGTGTATGATCCTTTTAATGTATTGCTGTATTCCGTTTGTGAGGATTTTTGCATGTGTGTTCATCAGCGATATTGGCCTGTAGTTTTCCTTCTTTGTGTTGCCCTTTTCTGGCTTTGGGTTTGGGGTGATGTTGGCCTTGTAAAATGTGTTACAAAGTGTTACATCTTCTTCAATTTTTTAGAATAGTTTGAGAAGGATAGGTATTAAGTCTTCTTTGAAGGTTTGGTAGAATTCTTCAGAGAAGCTGTCTGGTCCTGGACTTTTATTTTTTGGAGGTTTTTCATTACTGTCTCATTCTCTTTACTTGTGATTGGTCTATTCAGATTTGCTGTTTCTTCTTGATTCAGTTTTTGGAGGTTGTATGAGTCTAAGAATTTATCAATTTCTTGTAGATTATCTAATTTGTTGGCATATGGTTTTTCATAGTATTCTCTTATAATGCTTTGTATTTCTGTGGTATCTGTTGTCATTTGTCCTCTTTCGCTTCTAATTTTACTTATTTGAGGCTTCCCTCTTTTTTTCTTAGTGAGTCTGGCTAAGGGTTTGTCAGTTTTGTGTATTTTCTTAAAGAACCAGCTCTTAGTTTTGTTGATCCTTTCTGGTGTTTCTTTGGTTTCAATTTCATTTATTTCTGCTTTAATTTTTATTATTTCCCTCCTTCTGCTGACTATGAGCTTGGTTTCTTCTTTTTCTAATTCTGTTAGGTGTAGTTGAAGGTTGCTTATTTGAGATTTTTCTTGTTTGTTAAAGTGGGCTTGTATTGCTATGAATTTCCCCTTTAGGACTGCATTTGCTGCATCCCATATGAATTGGTATGGTGTCTTTTCATTTTCATTTGTCTGCCAATATTTTTTGATTTATTGTTTAATTTCTTCAGTGATCCATTGGTTGTCCAATAGTATGTTGTTTAGTCTCCACATATTTGTCACCTTGCCAGCTCTTTTCTTCTAGTTGATTTCTAGTTTCATAGCATTGTGATCAGAAAAGATGCTTGATGTGATTTCAGTCTCCTTAAATTTATTGAGGCTGGCTTGTTTCCCAACATATGGTCTGTCTGAGAATGTTCTAAGTGCACTTGAAAAGAATGTGTATTTTGCTGTTTTTGGTGGAGTGTTCTATATATGTCGGTTAAGTCCATCTGGTCTAGTTTTTCATTTAATTCCATTATCTCCTTGTTGACTTTCTGTCTAGATGATAGAGCTATTGATGTAAGTAGGGTGTTAAGGTCCCCTACTGCTACTTTGGACTGCCAATTCAGTTTGGTAATTCCCTATGATGGTTCTCTCAGTTTTCTCTTTATTTATCATTTGTGTCTTTCTTCTGATTATTTGTTTAGTGGTTACCATGAGGTTTGTATAAAAAAAATCTTGTAGATGAGAGTCCATTTTCTGGTAGCCTCTTATTTCCTTAGTCTAAGCAGGTTCCATCCCTACCCTCTGCCCCTGCTAAGTTGTTGTTGTCACAATTTCTTCTGTTTTGTGTTGTGAGTTTGTAGTTAAAATGATGAGATTATAGTTACTTTTGATGTTTTCCTTCCCTTTATCTTTAAAGTTATAATTAAGTGTTTGCTAACCTGTTCTGATAGCTGCAATTTTCTGATTTTTTCTGTTTATCTCCTTTCTGAAGGCTTTGTAAACTCTTTCTTTTTTTCAGGTATGAGGGCCTTGATCATTTCTTGTAGAGGAGGTCTTGTGGCGATGAACTTCCTCAGCTTTTGTTTATCTAGGAAAGCTTTTATTTATCCATCATAACTGAAAGATATTTTTGCTGGATAGAGTATTCTTGGCTGAAAGTTTTCGTCTTTCAGAATTTTGAATATATCATTCCACTCTCTCCTAGCTTCTAAAGTTTCTGCTGAGAAATCTGCTGAAAACCTGATAGGGGTTCCTGTGGAAGTTATTTTCTTCTGCCTTGCTGCCCTTAATATTTTTTCTTTCTCTTTTTTTTGAGGAAGATTGGCCTTGAACTAACATCTGTTGCCAATCTTCCTCTTTTTGCTTCAGGAACATTGTCGCTGAGCTAACATCTGTGCCAGTCTTCCTCTGTTTTATGTGGGATGTCACCACAGCATGGCCTGACAAGTTTGTTAGCTCTGCACCTGGGATCCAAACCTGTGATCCCTGGGCTGCTGAAGCGGAGTATGTGAATTTAGCCACTATGCCACTAAGCTGGCCCCTAATATTTTTTCTTTTTGTTGGCTTTTGTCAGTTTTACAACTATATGCCTTGAAGAAGGTCTTTGTACATTGATGTAATTAGGAGTTCTATGAGCTTCTCTTATGTATATTTCCAGCGCCTTCCCCAGGTTTGGGAAGCTCTCAGCTATTATTTCTTTGAACAAGCCCTCTGCTCCTTTCTCCCTCCCTTCTCCCTCTGGGGTACCTGTAATCCCTATGTTGCATTTCCTATTTGAGTTGGCCATTTCTTGGAGAATTTCTTCATTTCTTTTTAGTCTTAGTTCTCACTCCTCCATCTGAAGCATTTCTATATTTCTATCCTCCAAATTGCTAATTCTCTCCTCCATAATATCAGCTCTGTTATTCAAGGACTCCAGATTTTTCTTTATCTCATCCATTGTATTTTTCATCTCCAACATTTCTGATTTTTTCCTTTTATAATTTCAGTCTGTTGTGAAGAATTTCATCTGTTCACTAATTTTATTCATGATTTCATTGAACTATCTTACTTAATTTTTTTGTAATTTGTTTTATGGTAACTATTTTGAATTTTCTGTCATTTGGATTGTAAATTTCTGTGCCTTCAGTATTGATTTCTGGGTGTTTGTCATTTTCCTTCTAGTCTGGAGTATTTATATACCTCCTCATATTATTTGATGGGGTAGGTTTGTACCTTACCACATTGGTAGTATCTGGTCACAGATTCCACCTGCCACCACTTGAGGGGTGGACAGGAGCTGTGTATTCTGAGCCTTCTGCGATTTCTGGTGTCTGTGTCTCTCTTTTGGAATTTGTGCTTACAGGGCCACCTGTGATTGCCTGCACAGCTACTGCTTTACTAATGTATGCGCAGGTGCTCTGGTGGGGGTCCCTTGCTTTGGCCGACTGGCCGAGCTAGTGCACTGGGTGAGGGGAGGGATGCTTTCTTTGGTGTGCACGGTCCCTGGGTGTTCTCTCTCTGCCCTCCTGGGGTTCTGGCTTAATGAAGACACCCCCACAATAGCTTAGCCTCCTCTTTGTGGAGCTTACCCACGGCTCTGGGCAATTCAGAGATCTAAGGAGTCCCTGCAGAGAGCTGCCCCTTCCCCCTCTCTTCTCAGAGCTGCATGCAGTCCTGCACCCTAGGTTGCCGCTGGGGCGGGAGAGGAGACCCCCTTACCTCCTTCCACTTCCTCTTGGGGGGTCCAGCACCTCCAGTGACTTCAAAGGAACATAGTTAATTTTTTACCATTTCACAGGAAAAATTGAATTATGATATATTTATGTTGTTACTTTGAAGTATATATATCAATTCAGCCAAAGAAGTAGGTAGAAGATTATTTTATGGTATATGTATGTTGCTATTTATAAAATATATATATTGATTAAGCCAAAGAAGTAACTAGGAGATTTTTTTAATTCAGTTATATTTGTAAGGAAAACAAATTCTAGCATTTGGAATTCTTTATATTTAACAATGTACTAAAAAGTCTCTAATATCTCATTTTTTCCTTTTCTCAGGCATTTTATCTTATTTAGCTGACAGACCACCTCCTCAGTACATCCACCCCAACTCCATAAATGTTGATAGTAATACAGCATTATCTATCGCCAATAACCCTTCAGCACTAGATCCCTATCAGTCCAATGGAAATGTTGGATTAGAACCAGGCATTGTTTCCATAGACTCTCGCTCTGTGAACACACATGGTGCCCAGAGTCTTCATCCCAGTGATGGCCATGAGGTGGCCTTGGACACAACAATCACTATGGAGAACGTCTCTAGGGTTACCAGCCCAATCTCTACAGATGGAATGGCAGAAGAGCTTACAATGGACGGTGTTGCAGGCGAGCATTCCCAAATCCCAAATGGCTCCAGAAGTCATGAACCTCTGTCTGTGGATTCTGTGAGCAACAGCCTTGCAGCAGACACTGTAGGACATGGTGGTGTGATACCCATTCATGGGAATGGCCTGGAGCTGCCTGTGGTCATGGAGACAGACCACATTGCAAGTCGGGTCAACGGGATGTCTGACAGTGCCCTCAGTGACTCCATCCACACCGTGGCCATGAGCTCCAACTCTGTAAGCGTGGCACTCTCTACCTCACACAACCTCGCCTCCCTAGAATCTGTTTCCCTCCATGAAGTTGGCCTAAGCCTAGAACCTGTGGCTGTCTCCTCCATCACCCAGGAGGTTGCTATGGGGACAGGTCATGTAGATGTATCTTCAGACAGTCTTTCTTTTGTACCACCTTCACTGCAAATGGAAGACTCCAATTCAAACAAGGAAAATATGGCAACCTTGTTTACAATTTGTGAGTGTGCTTAGCCTTTTTCTTTTGGAAATATTGGTAGAAAGGGCCCTCATCCCCAACAGGCTTAGTCACAGAGCCAGGTGTTGGATTAAGGGATTATAGAAAGTAACTAGACTGTGGACTTTTCTTTGCCTTAGTCAGGTAAGCCAGATGATAGAGAAGCATTTCATTGGTTCTTACAGCATCCTACTGAAGTAAGGAAACAGTCGTTTCTGTATTTTATAGATAAGCTTAGCCCAGTAACATTTAAGATATTTCCCAGGGTTTCACAAATAGAGTTAATTATGAGTAAACTTCAGTGAGGTGTTTTGTGTGACATGCTTTGTGGTTTTTCAACATAAGACACAGTTTATTAGATCATGTATACTTTTTTATCCCCATGGAGAAATGTAGGTGGATACCAATGCAGGTTTTTTTTTCCCTCAGGAAGCATATAAGTTACCATAGTTAGGCACATACAAGTTCTTTTTTGGGGGCAATAATAACAAAAAGCAATATAAAAACAGTCAATTTGTTGGTGTCACTATATGCTTCATTCATGCAGGAAACCTATTGAGTGCTTACTGTATATGCCAGCTTCTTTGCTAGGTGCTGGGGAGAAAACATACTATAAGAGATAGCACATGCCTTTAGGGAAGTTAGAGCCTCATGGGAAGCATAGGCAAGTAAACAGGCTATTGTAATATGGTATGAGAAGCATGAAGATGGATTAAGTGCAAGGTGCCAAAGGAGCCTGACGAGTAGCATCTAAGAGGGCGTGAAAGGGGCAGGGAAGACTTACCAGGGGAGGCAGCATACATGTTAGCACAGACCCGAAGGACGAGAAGGATGTTGGCCGTTGAGATGTTCACATTTGAGAATCAGAAAGAACAGTGTCCCAGACAGGAACTGGCACCCATAAGTGACTAGAACTAAAAGAATCGTGAGTGGTTCAGAATTACTGAAGCGTAAAATGAGGATGAGGAGAGGGGTATGTGATGAGAGAGAAGTAGAAGCCAGAACACAGAGGGCTTCTAACAGCAGTCAAGGTTGTTAACGGAGTGAGAGTTGGGATGGGAGATTCTGCTGTAATGTGAAGATAATAGTTTGTTAGGGGTAGTAGACAGGTAAGGAAGATGATGCCATAATTTAAGTGAAATGTGATGATTTTCTGACCCATAGTAGAAGTAGTAAGATGGAGGAAAAGTGGAAGATATTACAGAGAATTCAGTAGAGCTTGTTCATTGAATGAAGTTGGGGGAGGGAAGGGTTAGGCAGAAAACCTTGGTTTCTGGCATGGGAAATTGGGTGGATAGTGGTACTGTTCCTTAAGAGAATGAATGATGGAGGAGTCGTCGAGCATCTTTTTTTTGAGGATGATGGTGAGTCCATTTTTGGACATGTTGATTTCAGTGTCTAAGATACCCCGTAGAGATGTCTAATGAGAAGCTGAATCTGGAGCTCAGAGTCTGACTGGAAATATGTAGAGTTTCCCAGCATTAAGATGTTAATCATGGCCATGAAAGTGGGGTGAAATCATCTAGTAAGAGTGTGGAATGACAAGAGGGCTAGTGACACTAAGATGCAGCAGTAGAGGAAGAGTTTCCAAAGTGGACTGAAGAGGAGCATCAGGAAAGTAGGAGGAAGCTTGTGGTGTTGCCGAAGCCAAGCAGCGGGGAGACCTCTTGGAAGTTTCAAATTTGTGATTTTTAAGTATTTTAATTTAGGAATGTCATTAATATAGGTTCATTAATTTAGAAGAAGGTAACGGGTGTCCTAAATGAGCCTACTGATCCTTTTTTAAGTGCATAAGTAGAACCTCTTGCTTTTAAGTGTGTTTTTTAAAAAATGAGATATTGGGGCCGGCCCAGTGGTGCAGTGGTTAAGTTTGCACGTTCTGCTTTGGCGGCCCAGGGTTCGCCGGTTCAGATCCTGGATGCGGAAATGGCACCACTTGGCAAGCCATGCTGTGACAGGTGTCCCACATAGGAGGACTGTAGAGGAAGATGGACACAGGTGTTAGCTCTGGGTCAGTCTTCCTCAGCCAAAAGAGGAAGATTGGCGGAGGATGTTAGTTCAGGGCTAATCTTCCTAAAAAAAAAATGAAAAATGAGATATTCACATATATACTTTAAAGTGTACAATTTAGTGATTTTTAGGATATTGACAAGCTTGTGCAGCCATCACCACTATCCAATTCTAAAACCGTTTTTGTCGCTCCGTAAAGAAAGCTCGTAGCAGTCACTCCTCATTCCCTCCCTTAACCGCAAATTTACCTTCTATCTCTATGAATTTGCCTGTTCTAGACAGTTCATATAAATGGAATCATACAATATGTGGCTTTCTGTGTCTGGCTTCTTTTAGCATAATGTTGTCATGGCTCATCCATGTTGTAGAATGTATCAGTACTTCATTCCTTTTCATGGCTCAATAATATTCCATTGTATGGATATACTACATTTTGTTTATCCATTTATCGCTTAATGGGCATTTGGGTTGTTTCTCCTTTTTGGCTATTATGAATAATGCTGCTATGACCATTCATTTACAAGTTTTTCTCTGAATGTGTGCTTTAAATTTTCTTGGATTTATATCTAGGAGCGGAATTACTCTATGTTTAACTTTTTAAGGAACTGCCAGACTGTTTTCCAAAGTGGCTGCACCATTTTACATTCCCAACATGAGTGTATGAGGGTTTCAATTTCTCCACATCTTTCCCAACACTTATTTTTTGTTATAGGCATCCTAATGGGTGTGAAGTGGCATCTCACTGTGGTTTTGGTTTGTGTTTCCCTAATGACTAATGATGTTGAATGCCTTTCCGTGTACTTATTGGCCATTTATATGTCTTTGGAGAACCTCTAAGCATTTTTTTGTTGTATGAAATCTGAAACTCCTCTGTTTAGAGGTGTTTGTCCTTGTTAAAAGCATTGGAGAATCAATTCTCATTGAGTATAGTGGATCTCTAATCTGATATTCAAAGAATTTTTCTTTTTTTATTTTATTGAGGTCATAATAGTTTATAACATTGTGGAATTTCAGTTGTACATTATTATGTGTCAGTCATTATATATATGTGCCCCTTCACTCCTTGTGCCCACTCTTCCACCCCCTTCCCTTCGGGTAACCATGAAGCTGTTGTCTTTGTCTGTGTGTTAGTTTATCTTCTACATATGAGTGAAATCATATGGTCTTTGTCTTGCTTTGTCTGTTATTTTGCCTAACATAATACCCTCAAGGTCCATCTATGTTGTTGCAAATGGGACGATTTTCCTTTTTTTTTTTTTGTCTGAGTAGCATTCCATTGTCTATATATACCATATCTTTATCCATTCATCGGTTGATGGGCACTTGGGTTGCTTCCACTTGCATATAGTGAATAATTCTGCAGCGAACATAGGGGTGCATAAGTCTCTTTAAATTGTTGATTTCAAGTTCTTTGGATAGCTGGGTCATGTGGTATTTCTATTTTTAGTTTTTTGAGAAATCTCCATACTCTTTTCCATAGTGACTGCACCAGTTTGCATTCCCACTAGCAGTGTATGAGGGGTTCCCTTTTCTCCACATCCTCTCCATCTTGTCTTGGTCAGTATAGCCATTCTGACAGGTAAAAGGTGATATCTTAGTATAGTTTTGATTGGCATTTCCCTGATGATTAGTGAAGTTGAACATCTTTTCATGTGCCTGTCTGCCATCTGTATATCTTCTTTGGAGAAATGTCTGTTCAGATCCTCTGCCCATCTTTTGATTGAGTTGTTTGGGGGTTTTTTGTTGTTGAGTTGTGTAAGTTCTTTGTATGTTTTGGAGATTAACCTCTTGTTGGATATATGATTTGTAAATATTTTCTCCCAGTTGGTGGGTTGTCTTTTCATTTTGTTTCTGGTTTCCTTTGCTTTGCAGAAGCTCCTTAGTCTGATGAAGTCCACTTGTTTGTTTTTTCTTTTGTTTCCCTTGCCCGAGTAGACGTGGTATTTGAAAAGATCCTTCTAAGACCGATGTCAGAGTGTACTGCCTATATTTTCTTCTAGGAGTTTTATGGTTTCAGGTCTTATCTTCAAGTCTTTGATCCATTTTGAGTTAATTTTTGTGCAGGGTGAAAGATAATGGTCTACTTGCATTCTTTTGCATGTCGCTGTCCAGTTTTCCCAACATCATTTATTGAAGAGACTTTCCTTTCTCCATTATGTTCTTAGCTTGTTTGTTGAAGATTAACTGCCTATAGATGTGTTGTTTTATTTCTGGGCTTTCAATTCTGTTCCATTGATCTGTGTGTCTGTTTTTGTGCTAGTACCACGCTGTTTTGATTACTATAGCTTTGATATTCAAAGAATTTCTAATCAACTAGTAGTTGAAGAAGTAATATTATTGCTGCTTTGTCTAAATATGAGAACTTGCTGATATCTTATGCCATTTAAATAGAAATTTCTAACATTGCTTAGGAAAAAAGACACTCGGGTGGCTGTGGTTCTAAGGTTTTATATGTTGCCACTGTTTTGTGAATGAATTGGGAAAGTTTAAACTCAGTCATTGGCTAATAGGGTCATGAATATGATTCCTTAACAGAGAGAAAGAAAAGTAAGAGAATAGAGCAAAAGATTTATGGAGAAGGAGGACACTCATAAGCTTGTGAAAGTGCAGTTGTAGTAAGCGTAGAGAATAATATGTGAAGGCAGTCACCTCTGACAATGCAAAAAGAAAGACCATGTGAACTGTACAAAATTAAGAATTTTAGGCAAATGTGTCTGCAAGAACCTGATTCTACCTGCTGTCCCAAAGAGCAGGTTGCAATTTTTTTTTGTCTTAAAAGAGTTTGCCGTCAGAATCTGGTTGACTAGTTGGTAGTGAGGCAGGGGAGCACATGGTGCAGCTGGCTCGGGTGCCGTTCTCCTGTAATATCATCTGTTTTGGCTTTGCATGACTAACAGCATTTCAACTCAGTTTCCTCTGATAGTTTGGTAGAATTGAAAATTTTCGCATTTTAGAACATCATACCTAAAGGTATTACTTACCTGCTTAATATAAGGAATAATGTACTTGATTTGTAAAGTAATGTAGTGTTGTTTTTTGATCAGTCTTTCTCTTATGCACTGAGTAGGAAACTTGTCCTGCTGGATAAAAAGAAAAAAATTCAGATCTTGCTGAAGAGAGATAAAAGAGAGGATACGTATCTTAGTGTAAGAAAGGTGTTCTTTGATCAGAGTATTTCTACTGGAACCTTGCTTCTTACTGGTTACATTTTAGTAACCAGTAATTTAGCATTTAAGTAAAAAAGCAGGTGGTGGGGCCAGCCCAGTGGCCGAGTGGTTAAGTTTGGCATGCTCTGCTTTGGCCGCCCAGGTGTGCTGGTTTGGATCCTGGGCACAGACCTACGTCACTTGTCAGCCGTGCAGTGGCAGCAACCCACATACAAAATAGAGGAAGAGTGGCACAGATGTTAGCTCAGGGCTAATCTTCCTCAAGCAAAAGAAGAGGAAGATTGGCAACAGATGTTATCTCAGGGAGAATCTTCCTCAGCGGAAAAAAAAAGAAAAAAAAAAAGCAGCTGCTAATTTAGCCTGCTTGAACTAAAACCATTTGTATTTCTCAAATTTTCCATCTACAGGGTGTACTCTCTGTGACCGAGCCTATCCCTCAGACTGCCCTGATCACGGACCAGTGACTTTTGTTCCTGACACTCCAATAGAGAGCAGAGCAAGGCTTTCTCTCCCAAAGCAACTTGTTCTCCGCCAGTCAATTGTCGGAGCAGAAGTTGGTAAGAACCTTGGAACCATAAAACCCCATCAGGTCTCTTCTTTCTTTGTAGGATAGAGTTGTAAAAGTGGATGTGTATAATTTAGTGATTATTTCGTTGATCCAAAAGTCAATTTATGGCTTAAGGTTTATCCTTTTAGGGAATACTTGTTTTGTTCCATGGTGATAGCAGTAAATCAAGTTGAAAACATTACTGGGAAAGTTGCCCTTTCTTAGAATCAGAACTGAATAGAGGAGAGATCGCTGGCCTGAGTCTCTGATGACTTGACTTTTACTCTCAGCTGTACCACCCACTAACAAACAGTTATTATGACAAAAGACTCCTTGAAACTTCGTTTCTTTTATAGAAACATGAGAAATTTGGCTGGCCCCATGGCCGAGTGGTTAAGTTCGTGTGCTCCCCTTTGGCGGCCCAGGGTTTTGCTGGTTCGAATCCTGGTCGTGGACATGGCACCACTCGTCAGGGCACGCTGAGGCGGTGTCCCACGTACCACAACTAGAAGGACACACAACTAGAGTATACAACTATGTACTGGGGAGATTTGGGGAGAAAAAGCGAGGAGACCAAAAAAAAGGATTTGCAAGGGTTGTTAGCTCAGGTGCCAATATTTAAGGAAAAAAAAAATTCACTACTGATAACCATTTATCACAAAAGATATTTAGATCGAATGTTTGTAAATTGTCTAATACTTGTTAGGAAAAAGAAATAAAGAACGTAGACTGCCAGAGTATGCTTACCCGTAATTGCATTTAACATGGTTTCTGAATTACTGTGCCATTGCTTTGAAAATAGGAATCTGGGTTTATTCTTCTTTTCAGCTGTAGCTTGGGCATGAGTCAATTGAAAGCATTAAACAGCTTAGATAATTTAGAGCAGTGCTTTAAGTACAGACGATTTTAGAAGTTTGATTTATTTTGTAGTAATTGCTTTATATTTTTGTAACAGAATAATGTTCTCTGGGCTTTTTTATGTATTAACTCCAAAATGACATTTGGAAGGAGATGATTTGGTTCCTTGTGTATAAAACTGGGTTCGGGAATTCCTGATACTGCATCTTACTCTGCATTTTCTTCTGAGCCCCATGTAATCTGTTCGTGACATTTTCCGTATTTCCAGTAGAGAATCCATAAAACTTGGCTCCCTGTCAGGAATGCTGGAATATCAGTAGTTGTTGGGTCACTGAAAATAAGATTCTTTGTATGAGTTAAGTTACTGTCTCTTCTCTAGCCTGTTAGATGTTTAAATCACTGATTGTGTGGTTGGTGTCCTCCCACTGATAGGTGTGTGGACTGGAGAAACCATTCCTGTGCGGACTTGCTTTGGGCCCCTCATTGGCCAGCAGAGTCACTCTATGGAGGTAGCAGAATGGACAGACAAGGCAGTTAACCATATCTGGAAGGTCAGTGTTTATGGAACTCTTCTGTGACTTTTGGATGTTTTTATTATAATGAGATAGTTAAAAGCAATATGAAAGTCAGAATTAGCCAAGACTGATAACAGTGTCATTCGCTTGTCAGTTATTTATTTAATATTACATCCTTTCTGTTCTTGGTAGCCAAGTTATAATACAAGCAAAACACCAGCTATGGAATATAGAACATAAACTCTTTTGGTCTCCGTTTTGTTAGATAACCCAAAGATTGTTCATTTTAATTACTTGTGGCAGCTGAGGCCATGGACTTTGTTTATGTGATGAAAGTCTTATTTTGTAATCAACTAAAACATTCCTCAAATATTTAGCTTGGGAAGCAACTCTAGAATTAGAAGCTAAGATTATTTCTCTAGTTTTCTAATGGGAGGGGCTAGAAACACAAGGTTTTGACATAAGCAGCTATTCCTATAAGATGTTTATATAGAGTCTTGGTCACCAGACTGGGAATGATGCTGCCAGAATTGAAGTGAGAGGAAAGTGGGTCTTGTGATAACTGGAAAGGTAAGGTGCCAGTGGCATTGGGGACTTGAATTTTGGTATCTAAAAGAACATAGAAGAATGCTAGGTCCATTGGAAAAATAATGAGAAGAGATGGTTCTCTGATCTTCATCTCCATTCAGTGCCACCATGTTGTAGGTGATGAAGACAAGTGGACAGGTTTGTCTTTTTATTGGTCTGTTCCATTCAAGCCAAAATGTAAATTATCAAGAACAATGTCATTCTATACACTGAGCAGTAACTGTAGGTCTCTGATGGTCTTTATTGCCAGAAATAGGGGGACTGGTGAAATGACAAACATGAGAAGGCAGCCATGTATTTTCACGCTGACTAGGAAAGCTGGGACCTACTGCCAAATAAATAGATTATTGCTAGCTTAAATTTAGTAGCATTTTGTATCGCTCGTCAGTTCATTTGACATGTATGTTTCCCTTCTGTTGGCAGATATACCACAATGGTGTCCTGGAATTCTGCATCATTACAACTGACGAAAATGAATGTAATTGGATGATGTTTGTGCGCAAAGCTAGGTAAGAGTGGTCTTAGATAAAATAGTTACGATTCAGGTGTTTTTCGATAGGAAGCTTTGCGTAAAATAGGGAAGAGCCAAAGAATCCGAGTTACACTAGTATCTGCACATACTTTAAGGCCTAAGGCTTTTCTTTTTTTTTTTTTTTTAAGATTTTATTTATTTCCTTTTTCTCCCCAAAGCCCCCCAGTACATAGTTGGATATTTTAGTTGTGGGTCCTTCTAGTTGTGGCATGTGGGACGCTGCCTTAACATGGCCTGATGAGTGGTGCCATATCCGCACCCAGGATTCGAACTGGCAAAACCCTGGACTACCGAAGCAGAGCACTCGAACTCAACCACTCGGCCACGGGGCCAGCCCCAGTCATATTGCTTTTTTAAGACTTCATTTTATTTACTTTTCTTGGTTCCAGTAGCAGACTCTAGTGTTTCTGACTATAAAGGGCAATCTGATGTACTGAACTGATATGCTGAAGTAAGAATTCTTTTCTCTGTACAAGTCCTTCCTAATAGGTGAGATAGGGAATTAGAAAAATGACCCAGAGAATAGTTATATCTAAGTTTTCATATAGGATTTTACTATAGAGATATGATGTGTTTAGTATATATTTCAAAATTAATATACTTATCTATTAAATGTGATAACTTAGGAACCGGGAAGAGCAGAATTTGGTGGCTTATCCCCACGATGGAAAAATCTATTTCTGCACCTCACAAGATATTCCTCCTGAAAACGAGCTGCTTTTTTATTACAGTCGAGATTATGCTCAGCAGATTGGTAAGTTAACGTAAGACTAGTCATGACTCTAGCATAGTAAAAGCACCGAGGACCAGAAGTAAAGCTTTGGCAATGATTTACATGGGAGCTGAAGCAAATCACAAACCTCTGTGTATGTAAAAGCAAGATATTACCTATATGTTCTCAGTGTTAAAATCTGTGAGGTTCTTCACAAGCTGAATTTTATTGACCAAGCAGATTCCTCTGAAATGAACTCCTGTGTCAGGACCTTGATTTGGGGAATTTGAAGTTCCTGAGGCTGCTGTTTGAGCCAATACCCTTTTAATTTAAGTTCATAAAGGGCAGCAGAGCTCCTTAAATTGGTTTAACCTTCATGGGCTTTTTCTTTGCGCTGTGTCATGATGACAAGTGATGTTTAAGAGTTTGTGTGTGTGCTACAACGTTTTGATTTTTTTGCCTAGGAAAGATGGCTTATAATCCAGTGTTTACCAAGTGCTTTCTAAGTACTGAGCACATAGATATTGGGACTAGAGCATTGCATAAGACATTTTAGTTTTACAGGTAGTGGGCAGGCTGGAAATTTTGGTAGGAGGAAGAATTGTAAGCAACAATTATTAATATCAAGAAACGGTTTTAAAATTTAAGTATCAGGAGACACTGATTAGTTTTTCTTTTTAAAGGTGTTCCTGAGCACCCGGATGTGCACCTCTGCAACTGTGGCAAGGAATGCAGTTCCTATACAGAGTTCAAAGCCCACCTCACCAGCCACATCCATAACCATCTCCCTAGCCAGGGCCACAGCAGCAGCCATGGGCCCAGCCACAGCAAAGAAAGGAAGTGGAAGTGCTCCATGTGCCCCCAGGCTTTTATCTCTCCTTCCAAACTTCATGTCCACTTCATGGGCCACATGGGGATGAAGCCCCACAAGTGCGATTTCTGCAGCAAGGCTTTTAGTGATCCCAGCAACCTGCGGACTCACCTCAAGATACATACAGGTAAGTCATCTTGGACCATCAAAGTGGGATTTTGCAACAATGAGAAATTGTGAAAGGCTTTGCAGTGAGCTGGTCTTTCAGGTAGAGTTGAGATGAGATGTTAGAGAACGAATCCTGCCTGGGGCTGCGTCTGTGGGATAATGCGCTTCCTCAGAGGGTGTTACTTCCAGGTGTTACGATGCTCCACTTTGCAGGTGCCCCCACCATCGTTTGAAGGTGACTGGGAAAATGCAGTCAACAGTTGGGAAGTTAATCCATGTGTTTAACTTAAAGCAAAGGGAATTCTATAGAAACAGCTTGAGCCTCCCCTTAGAGCTCGCCCCTGGTCACTGGCCAGAGCCAATTTCCCTTCTTTGAATATTGCTAAATAAACACTACCAAAATCTGTTTTTGGAGTTTCCGTTTTCTAAATTCCAGGCAAACCAACCTTTCTTTTAGCACTTATTTTTTTCATAAGTAAATACGAAATAACTGGTGAGGTTTTAGCTCCCTTGGCTGGGTCATTGGTTCTCCAAATCTTTGAAAGTAAAATTCATCCTTATCCTTTTGCATTAAGACTGAGTAGTCACAACAGAGACTCTGTGGCCCTCAAAGCTCAAAATACTGACTAGCCTTTAAAAAAAGGTTTGCCAACCCCTGACTAAGCTTATTTCTGCATTCTTAAGATTTTTATTTCATCTGTGGTTTATGAAGTCATTTTCTATGTTTAAGAAAGAGTGAGAACTATAAAATACAGGTGGTAAAAATGTTTGCCTATAGACGAGTACTATAATTTATAAGATTTTATTTTAAATAATTGAGTTAGGTTGGGAGCTAGAATTATAAGTGGGTGTTTTTTTCCAGATTTTATAACCTGTTAGCTATAAACATTAAAAATAGATCTATTTAGATAAGCTGTCCCAGCAGGAGGTCAGATTTGTTAGGTTTGCCAGCTTTGGTTGTGGTGTGTGAATTCAGCGGCCCTGCGTGGTTCTAGGAAGACAGCCCCACAAAGTGCAGTTCCAGTGCCAGTCAGGTCTGCTTGGATCCCGCCTCTGCCACATGCCATACGTGTGCCTGTTCCTGAGAATGCTGGTGGTGTTTTATTCACAGTGTCATCATTTGGGTTAATGTGCAGGTCAGAAGAACTACAGGTGTACTTTGTGTGACAAATCTTTCACCCAGAAGGCTCACCTAGAGTCCCATATGGTTATCCACACGGGCGAGAAGAATCTCAAGTGTGATTACTGTGACAAGCTGTTTATGCGGAGGCAGGACCTCAAGCAGCATGTGCTCATCCATACACAGTAAGTTACCCTGCAGCCAGGATGCTCCTCGGTGGGGAACCATGGTGTGGCTGCAGCCACACCTGCCAGCTTGAGGGATTGCAAGCGCTGAGTCAGTGTCTGTCTCCTCCCTTGTCACCCTGGTAGAGATCTCCTGTGTTCCACACAGCCACATAAGGGTTGGAAAACCAAGTTTTTGGTTTTGTCCTGGGAGTTCTCACTTGTTTTCTTTATTTTTCACTTCTCTCTGTATATTATTCATATTTTCAAAATATAATCTCATTTATTTAACAAAAATATGTATATATATTTTAAAGATTGGCTCCTGAGCTAACATCTTTTGGCAGTCTTCTTTCTGTTTTTCCTTCGTCTTCTTCCCCAACCCCCCGCATCCCCCAGTACATAGTTGTATACTCTGGTTGTGAGTGCTTGTGGCTGTGCTATGTGGCATGCTGCCTCAGCATGGCCTAATGAGCGGTGCCATGTCTGTGCTCAGGATCCAAACCAGTGAAACCCTGGGCTGCCGGAGTGGAGCCTGCGAACTTAACCACTCAGCCACGGAGCTGGCCCCTAACAAATATATTTTTAAGTACCTCCTTGAAGGTTAGCATTGTGTTAAGTGGTGAACATACAGAGATGAAAGACACCGCCCTTGTCTTTAAAGAGCTCAAAGTCCAGTAAGAGAATCAGACCAGTAAACATTTACCATACTGTGATGCAGTTGTTAGAGTCAGCACTGGATCCTGAAAGACTGTAGAACAGGGTCACCGAACCAGCCTGGAGGTGTCCTGGGAAAGCTTCCTGGTGGTTTGAGCTAAGTGTTAAAGAAGATAAATTAGAATTATTCAGGGAGGCCAAGAAGGGGAAGGGATGGGGAGAGTATTCTAGACAGAGGGAATGGCATAATTAGAAACACAGAAGCCGAAAGGGCTGGGACGCAAGTGGTTCTTTATAGTTAGAGCACAGGGTGCATGTGAGAGGGCGATGGAGAGAGAGGCAGCAGCCACATCGTGAAGAGCCTTTTATCCAACTAAGAAAATTACGTTTCACTCTGGATATAATGGGCAACGATGGAAGGATTTTTCCTCCCCGTGTGCCAGGCACTGTTCTCTGTTTTATGTATGTGTGTGTGTGTATTTTTAATTGTAGTAAAAAACACATAACGTAAAATTTATCTTAACCATTTTTAAGTATACAGTTCAGTAATGTTAAGGATATTCACATTGTTGTACAAGCATTGAAGGGTTTTAAGGAAAAGAATGTCCTGGTGAGGTGTCCATTTTTATGAAAATTACCCTGGCAGTCGTACAGGATGATTGAAGGAGGACAAGGCCAAATATTGGGAGACCCATTAGAAATTTATTGCATTAATCTAAGTGTAATTAAATGCCTAGCCTATGTTAATCATGGTAGTGGGAGAGAGAAGGGAAGAGATTTTGTGGTTGTGAGCTTTTAGCAAGTGTTAGAAGAGGGAGAAAACATTAGCTTATATTCTGGAGGTACTCTTAGAATTCCATCTTCATTGGAAACTTTATATTCTTATTGTAGAGTTTAGATAAATACTTTGATATCAGCTCTTTTGTCTGATTCCTAATCACAGTGCAACGTGAAACACTGAAACATCTAAGGAGCCTGGATCTACATTCCTAACTCTCAAAGTGACCTTTTATTTATTTTTTTTTTTTGAGGAAGATTAGCCCTGAACTAACATCTCTTGCCAACCCTCCTCTTTTTGCTGAGGAAAAGTGGCCCTGAGCCAACATCCGTGCCCATCTTCCTCTATTTTATACGTGAGATGCCTGCCACAGCATGGCTTGCCAATTGGTACCATGTCTGCACCCGGGATCCGAACTGGCGAACCCTGGGCCACCGAAGCAGAACATGCGAACTTAACTGCTGCACCACCAGGCAGGCCCTCAAAGTGACCTTTTAAAACAAAGTCTTCATTCAATAGTTTTGCTATTAGTGTGAAATCTTAGAAATTAGATTATCAAATATTATATAAGACTTTACATTATTAGAGCTGAAAGAGAACTCTGGGATCATTTAGTCTAGCTGCTTGTATTAGCTCAAGCTGCCATAAGAAAATACCATAGACTAGTTGGTGTAAACAACATAAATTAGTTTTCTTTCTCTTCTGGAGGTTGGGAGTCCAAGATCAGGGTGCCTGCGTGGTTGGGTTCTGATGAGGGCCCTCTTCCTGGCTTGCAGATGGCCGCCTTCTTGCTGAGTCCTCACATAGTGGAGAGAGCAAGCAAGCTCTGGTCTCTCTTGCTAGCTCTTTTCGTAAGGACACTAATCCTGTCATGGGATCCCAGTCTCATGCCCTCATCCAGACCTAATTATCTCCCATAGGCCCCCCTCCAGATCCCGTCACATGGCAGGTTAGGGCTTCAACGTGGGAACTGGGGGGAGCCACAAATATTCACCTTCTTACACCGCTCATAGTACTGACCTGGGAAATGTGAGAAACAACAGCTGATGCCAGGGCCCCACCTCCAGGGTTTCTGACTGAGCGAGGGTAGAGCCCTGGCCTTGGTACAGTATTTGTAAAAAGCTCCCCAAGTGACTCTTCTGTCCAGCCAGAGTTGAGAGCTGCTGAGTTCACCCAGAAAATAGACTTGTTTCCACAGTGTCTCTGGCAAGTGGTTACATTGTTTCTTCTTGAATACTACACGGTTTGATTTTGAGAAAAAGTTTTGCTTGAATCAAACTTATATCAGCCTCGCTCTCTCCATTCTACGTGTGCCCTCTGGAATGGTGCACATAAGTTTAATATTTCTTTAAATTGACAGGCTTTTATGCTTATGATCACTGTCATGTTTCTTTTAAACCCTTTTTTCATCAGGCCAAATGTCCCTAACTTCTACAACTTATCCTGTGTTATCACCTAGTTTCAAATTTGGTACCCAGAAGTGAGCACAGTATTCAGATATGATCTGTTCAGTATATAATAAAGTGGAGTTATTCTTTTCCTTGACTTTCTCTTCTTTCAAGTGATGCCTAAATTTGTACTTGCTTGCTTTTTTTTTTTGCAAGGAAATTTTCGCCCTGAGCTAACATGTGTTGCCAATCTTCCTCTGTTTTATTTTCCTCCCCAAAGCCCCAGTGCGTGGTTGTATATGCTAGTTGTAACTCCTTCTCGTTCTTCTATGTGAGCCACCAGCACGGTGTGGCATCTGGCAGACGGGGTGTGGTTCTGCAACTGGGAAATGAACCTGAGTCGCCAAAGTGGTGAGAGCAACGAACTTTAACCACTAGGCCGTCAGGGCTGGCTCTGCACTTGCTTTTTTGTAGACACTTCACAGCATAATGCAATATAAATTATTTTGAGATTAGTTGTGAAACTGTTTCTCTCCATTTGGGTTGAGAATTGGCTTCCTCAGGTATCGGCCAATGAAAACAGTTCTCTCAAATGTGGGTCTGGACTGTTTGTCAGCATGACGAAATATAATAAGCCTCTTTGCCAAGCTCCCGTGGGATAGAAAGAAGTTTTTGGACTGTCAAGACTTTAAGCTAGTGTAAGTCATTCACAAAAGAAGCAATATTCACTCAAAATATTTTTGAATGAGACTTTAGGCTTCCTGTAGAGATCATTGGTAAAGTTTTCAGATGTTTATATTTTTACTTTTAGGCGTTTCAAAATGGTTATAGTAGTATTGGAGTTCATTCTGTTTATCTCCTTAGAAAAGAAAACAGCTACAGCCCTAAAACCAAATGCAGGAGGAGTTCCTCTCCCACAGCGTTCACTGAGAGTGTAAGCCATATGGCAGAATCTGGCCTTGCCCTTCCTCTGAGAAAGAGGAACTTGAGAGCCAGAGCGGTGACGCTTACTCCCTGGGTCATCGCCTTAGTTGCATAACTTTAGATACCACCTTTGTGATTTATATCTCCAGCCTTATATAGCTAACCATTCACTCAGCATCCCTGAGTTCTGGATGTCAAACTTGACATGTCCAAAACTCAACTCTTAATATTACCCATACGAACTTGATTTTCCCCCAGTGTTCACCAGCTCAGTAAATGCACCGCCATTATTCGTTCCAGTGGCTCAAGCCAAACACCTTGGAGTCATCCTTAACTCAATCTTCCATTGTTTTCTTCATTCCGCCCTCACCTAGTCCAGACCACCAGCATCTTTTGTGTGAACCAGTTCACTAGTTTTGCAGCTGACCTCCCTGTTTCTACTCTTCTCTCTTCTCATCACTTCCCCAACACAGATAAACACAGGTGCACACACACACAAACGCTGTATTCTTTCCATAGTAGCCAGGGTGGTCTGTTTAAAACCTAAGTCAGGGCACTGGCCCTGTGGCCAAGTGGTTAAGTTTGCACGCTCTGCTTCAGTGGCCTGGGGTTTGCCAGTTCGGATCCTGGGTGAGGACCTACACACTGCTCATCAAGCCATGCTGTGGTGGCGTCCCACGTAGAAGAACTAGAATGACCTACAACTAGGATCGACAACTATGTACTGGGGTTTTGGGGAGAGAAGGAGAAAAAAAAGAAAGATTGGCAACAGATGTTAGCTCAGGGCCAATCTTCCTCACAAAAAACAAAAAAAAACAAAAAAAGTATGTTAGATTGTGCCCATCTCCATTCATAATTTTCCAGTGCTTTCTGTCAACTTGGATTGAAAGGTCTTTACCAGAGCGTGGACGTCCCTCCGTGATGTGGGAGTGGTACTTGGCTACCTCTCTCACTTCATCTTCTATTACTTTTCTCCTCGTTTTCTGCTTTAGTGACCTTGGCCCTCCCCTTGCTGCTACTTCAGCATACTAAACACACTCGAGTCTCAGGGCCTTTGCACTGTACTGCCTCTGCCCGGAAACTCCGCTAGGTATCTCCCTATCTCCTCCCTCACTTCATTCAAGTTTCTGCTCAAAAGTCATCTCCTCAGAATGGCCTTCCTTGACTATCTTATCTAAAATAGGACTCCATCCCTCTTACCTGGCTTCATTTTTTTTCCGTAGTACTTATTGCTATTTGATAGCACCTTATATATTTTTTAATTTGTCTGTAGTGTAACTTCTCACTAGAACATAAGCTCCATGAAGGTAGGGACTTAGTTTTCCACATCCTGTAGCTCCACAGAGTCCTTCACTCTCGTCTTCTGAGAGAATGTGGCAGAAATGCTAAGGAGACCAGACTTCAGAACTTCCCACTGCACCTCAAAACAAGGGTTTTAACTTGCTCTTATCTGTTTCACATATTGGGCTTTTATTAAGATATACAACTGCTCAAAAAAGGAGTGTAAAAATTCCTGGTCTAAATGATCTGTAAGGTTCTTTTCAGCTCTAAAATGTCTAGGCCAGGGTTACTCAAACCTTGTGACACTACTGACCTTTTAAGCAGAATAATTTTTTGTTGTAGGGCCTACGATTCATACCATCGTGAGATACTGTTGTGTGTGGCCAGTTGGCAAAAAGTTTCAAATTTCAGTGTTCCAGTTGTTGGAGTGAGGGCAACAGGAACTCTCAGTCGGCTGGTGATGGACGTGTGTATTGATATGACCACACTGGAGAATAGTTGAGCCCTATCTAGTTGAGGATGTGCATGTCCTTGGATCCAGCTGTACTGCTCCTGAGCGTATGCCCTAGAAAAACTCATACATGTGCAAACCAACATACCAGTAGAGAAATATTCGTAGCAGTCTTGCCTGCGATCATAAAGAACTGGACACCACCAAAATATCTCTTAACAATAGACAAATCCAGGACCACAGAGAAGTGGTGGTGTATTCCTGGGTAGCGCACAGCCCTGGAAGGGAACAAGCTACTGATACTCACAGCAACCGGAGTGAGTCTCACACACACCTTGGGTGAAAGAAGCAAAACACAAAAGAGATGCATGTCATAGTATCTCATTGACATAGAGTTCCAAAACGGGCAAAATCAACTGTACAGATGTTTTATGATCTTCTGCTACAGCTCATATAAAAAAGTGTGATTCTCGACAGGTAGAGCGTCTCTGACAAAGGCCTGAGGGTGTGGAGAGTGTGTGCCTCAGTTGTCGTTTATAACCCCAAATCAAATGTTTTTTCTTGTGTTCCTCAGAGAACGCCAGATCAAGTGTCCCAAATGTGATAAGCTGTTCTTGAGAACAAATCACTTAAAGAAACATCTCAATTCACACGAAGGAAAACGGGATTATGTCTGTGAAAAATGTACAAAGGCTTATCTAACCAAATATCATCTCACTCGCCACCTGAAAACCTGCAAAGGGCCCACTTCCAGTTCCTCAGCTCAAGAGGAGGAAGAGGAGGACGACTCCGAGGAGGAAGAACTGGCGGACTCGGTGGGGCCGGAAGACTGTCGGCTTAGCAGTGCTGTGTATGCGGCAGAGGAGTCCCTCTCTGCTCATAAATAGAAGAAAAGCCAGCTGTCTTGGACGGAAAATACAAAAGGGAAAAACACACATAACCAGTTATCCACTGCAATGGTTTTTATATAAAACGGTTTCTGAGTTCCTTCCAGCCAACAGACAAAACAGACTAAAGGGGAATAGAGAAAGCACTTAAAGAGGAGTATCCTAATGAAAACACTCTGAAACAGATTGGGAAAAGAGAGCGTGTGTCCTATTTTTAAGTGATGTGTGGGGAGGAAGGTGTCAATTTTTGAAGTCTGTTCTTTATTTAAATGATAATCTGGGCGATTCATTTATGCCTGAGTCAAAGCTGCCCTCTGCCCAAACAAATCCGATTTATTTTAAATTCTTCCATTACTCCCTTTTCCTCCCAGCTCTATGACTTGTAGCCCTCTAGACTTGTTCCCTGCCTCACAGTCATCCTGATGCTGATTGTGGTTCTGGTGTTTTGTTCAGACTATTATGACTCAGCTCATCCCAGAACGTATTGGAACACAGCAATGTTAGCTTTGCAGCTAACAAGTCTAGAGCCCTACCTGCTTTAATCTCTCCTGGCTGTTTGGGAGTTTAGGATAGATCTTCCCAGAATTTCAGCAGGTGCCTGGAGGGCAAATAAAAAAGGAGCAGCCAGGCAATAGGCAATAATGGAGAGAAGAAAAGAAAAGAGGAGACTTCCGGGCTGCTATGCAGCAAACTAGCTGTGACGGAAGCAGGGTTAGTCACCTGGTTATTGTTCCTACTGATCTTTGTAGGTTTATACGTGTCTCTCTCTGTCTCCAGTAGAGCCTCCAGCCCCTAGACAAAGGGGACCTGGAGGTGTAGTGAGCCAGTATGTCTGCTGGATAATCTGACAACAGGCACGTGTGGACTCAGCTGGCAAAGTGGTACCTCGGCCTGTGGAAGGAAGGAGAGAATGATCCTTTCTATCTGGCTTACCCTATGAAAAGGAACAAGACACCATTAAAATGTTGCCAACTCAGAATGACAAATGACTCCAAACACATTGGTGCATTTGCAAAGTTAGACCTTGCCAGTTGCCTGTGGTGAAGGACCTCATCAGTTAAGCGTGGTGGATGCCAAAGGATTTGGAGGGCACAGAAGGCTTAACGGTCACATGGGTGTGTTTTCAGGGTCCCAGCTTAGTTAATTCGTCCATCCATCTTGTCTTTGACCTGGTCTCTCCTGTGCGTATCCTGCTTTCAGCAAGAAGCAGAGACATCCTTAAGGTGACGGTTGGTGGGACATGCTCTCCTGCTCTGAGGCACAGCTCTGGGCTGGAGCAGAGAGAATGCTGGTGGGAAGGTTTTGCTGCTAGTGTATTTATGGAATGAATGTATTTCATTCAAATCTGTATTCCTCTAGGAAGGATTAAAATAAATTTTTTTAAAATACAGGATTCCCCTTGTAATCTCATTTTGTGGAAGAAGGAAAGGAATAAATTTTATAGGGAAAAATCAGGTACAACTTGATTTTTTCCATGGTTAGAGGAAAGCATTTTCTGAATATTACAGCTTCGAGATCATATTGTAATGTGTTTCTGCATAACATTGCTTAGACAAACCATGCTTCCTGCGTTTCCAGCTCTCGTCTCCTGTCCTCTTCCTCCTTAAGATAGTCCCCTTAGTCCTTGGAGAACTGTGGCAGTCTACAGTGGAGGGAGGGGAAGAGGTGCTGTGGGTGGTTAGGGGCCGCTGCTGCCCCTGGATCCTGAAGCCTCCGTCAGGGCAGCTCTGGTGGGACTGGGGCAGCTATGAATTCAGCATATTGCCAAAGGCACCCTAGTGGCACGCCAGGCCTGTTCCAGGAGCCTGTCGGTGCTGGAACTACAAGCTCCCTTTCTCCTTTTATCTCTGTAGCTCATGCTGAGTTAAAGTTTTCATTTCCCAACTCTGGTTGAAATGCTGCCCAAGAGAGTTAAGCCTAATATCAAAAAAAAAAAAAAAAAAAGTGGAAGCCTAGAAGACATTTTAAGTGAGAATGTACCTGTTACTATCACAGTGTCTCTTCTGTTTTTTACCTCTCACACTTAAATGGCAGATTCTAAGTCATCCTTGCAGATGAATAAATTAGTGACTGCCCTTTGACAAGATTTTACTCAGCCCTCTCTGCCTATTGCGGGTGGCCTCTCTGTTGGCTGCTGTTGGGAGGAGTCTGTTGTTGGGTAGCTGGTCACGTTGAGAGGCCGGCTATTATGAGTGTGGGCTCTGGGGCCCTGCTGAAGGTTCTCCAGTCTGGGCTGTGCTGCACGATGGTGTGTAACCTTAGCCAAGTTATGTAACCTCTCTGTGCCTCTGTTTACTTAGCTGTCAATAGAGAATAATGAGCGTTCCCATTTCCTGATACTGTTTGATGTTAAGTTCGTTAGTACATGTAAAGGGCTACCGCAGTGCTCGACATACAGTAAACAGCATTTGCTAATGTTCTGAAGTTTCAGATGAGCCTAGCATAAGTTTCTATCCTAAAAAAAATGCCTTTAGATGACCCAGGAAGCACTAGATTTTTGTCATGCAAATAAAGCTGGCGTGATTTCAGTTTTCAAGTCCAAAGCCCAGAAACTAGTTTGTTGTGTTCTTGTAGATCAGTGTATGTATGCTTGGCGTTTCCTTCCTTAAAAGGCGAGTTGCTTGTAACCCTGCATGGTGCTGAACGGAGGTCCTCAGCACATCAGAGGGCAGCAAGGTGACAGGAACTAGAGTCTCCTTCAGCCCTTTCAGCATCTTGATCTGTATACACACTTCCTGGTCTTGAGGGACATAAACATGCCAGAAGGTGTCAGCCCCTCGTCGTGTCTGTAAACTTACATCATCTGGTCACCAAGCTCCATCTTAGAGTCAAATGCTCAAGAACACGTATCTTCAGGTGTACAAGTGATTATTGTCTGTTAGCGGCTGAACTGCGTGCCCCCAAAATTCATATATTGAAGTTCCAGCTCCCGGTAGCTCAGAATGAGTATTTGGAGATAAGGTCTTCAAAGCAGTGATTACGTTAGGAATGAGGTCCTTAGGGCCTGCATGTGACTCGTGTCCTTATAAGGAGAGTAAATTTGGACACAGACATGCGCAGAAGGAGACCACGTGAAGACAGAAGATTTTATCTACAAGCCAAGGAGAGAGAGGCCTCAGAAGAAACAACTCTGCTGACACCTTGACCTTAAACTTCTGGCCTCCAGAATTGTGAGAAAACTGATTTCTGTTGTTTAAGCCCTCAAAATGTAGGACTTTGTTGCGGCAGCCCTGGCAAACTGTCCAACCACACATAGCATCTTGAGGATGATTGGGTATAGAGGAGCAGCTTCCAGAATAGTGAGTTAACAGTTTAATCTCGATTTTACAAGTTCTCAATGAGCAACATAAATAGCAGGAACAGCTGGTGTGTAGTGCCCCAGCAGATCTCTGTATCACTGAAGGGGGTAGAATTGCTCCTCAACTATGTTCTTGCTCCTTTTTTCTCGAATAAACACACTTGAGAGTCATGAAGCCCCCTGTGTAGTCCTCAGACAAAGACAACTTTCTTTTCAAAAACCATTTATTAAGCGCTGGCGCATTTTAAGGCATTGTAGGGGAACAGAAAAGACACCAGGACTCTGCTCCTGCCCTCTGGAACCTCAAGGTCTTGCCGACACCTGGCTGCACAGCTGTGTCACCTGAGGAGCTGAGAAACGTCAGGTGTCCAGGCCGGCATCAGGCCTACCAGTGAGCCTCCTGGGCTCCCCAGTGATCTGGAAGCAGTCCACAGGAGAATCATGTTGGGGACCACGCAAGACACAGATAACAGACATCTATACCTAATGCAAGTCAGACCATGGCAAGTGTTAAGGTACAAGTATTATTAAAACCCAGGAGCAGGAGTGGAGCAGTCTGAGAAGACTCGTGAAGAAAAGTGGGTAAGACAAGCCTGGATCTGTGGTACAGTGAAGTAAAGCTCAAGGCAATACATTTGAGATACAGGACTAAAAATTTTGGAATACTTAGTTTACCAAATCAACAGCTGCTTTTTGATTATTTTATTTTTCTTGCTTTTTTTTTTTTTTTTGCTGAGGAAGATTCGCCCTGAGCTAACATCTGTGCCAATCTTCCTCTGTTTTGTGTGTGGGTCCCTGCGGGGATGCGAACCACAGGCTACCAACGTAGAGTTTGCTGAACTTAACCACCATACCACGGGGTAGCCCCTGATTGTTTTTAATTACAGTGACAGTGTTTACTTGTGGCAGGCATTGTTCTCAATGCTTTATAATAGCACATTTAGTCTGCACGATAGGCCTGTGATTAGCCCTCGTTTACATAAGAGACTGAGGTGCAGAGAGGTTAAGTAATTGGCACACAGTTACACAGCTAGTAAGTGGCTGGCCGTGCCTAACCCACCAAGCTTTATCGATTCTTTAGTAGTGGCTCACTTAAAATTGGGATCTCTCCATGGCGGATATCCAGGCTACAAGCCTTTAAAGGAAACCGCACAGAACATCTAAACTATTGCATTTACACACAGCATATTTATATGCAGGAATTAGGGAGCTTTGGTCTTCGTGTTTGCTGCTCTGCGGCAGGGCCCCCCACCCCCGCTTTCGTGCTGCCACGTGCTTTTGCCAAGGCACAGGCTAGAGATGGCCTTTGGGGGAGTGTAAGAGTTTATCAAGGTCGGTTTATGGCCAGGATGAGGAGAGAAAATCTCTTAAGGAGAAAGGTACTGACTTGGGGAATGTTTACTTCTCAAATGATCTATCACTGGTCAGTGACAGCTTCCAGCCCTTAGCTAACACGGTCTGGGGCATTTGTGACACATTTACTTGCAGATGTGGGCTGTGACAGCAGTAGTATATTTTAGTTTAGCATTGTTTAGTCCTCATAGAGCATTATGAAAGTAGGTTTTACCCCCGCTTTATAGATAAAGAAAATGAAGTTCAGAAAAATTAAGATTTCCTACATTTCATGTTCAGTGATTTGCTCCGGGGAGCACTTTTCAAATTGTGTATATTTCTCCCCCAGGGTTCTCTCCCATGTTAATCTAATGCTGCTGTGCTGACACCTTATTTCAGGTGCATCACACGGTGCCTATAGTAGCTCATATTTGCCTGGGGTTGTGAAATGTCCTTTTATAAGCAGAGAGCACCTTTGTGGGCCATTGTTCTTAACTGGTTAGAGACAACTGGCACTCAGCTATGAAAAATGAATTATTCAAACGCATGAGAGATGACATAATATTCTCTTAGGGACTTTGTCAAGAGGTCTGACCCAGATATGCTGTAGCAAAAAGGAAAACGAGCCAAGCCATTTTGCATCTGAAATTCTCAAAATGCAAACAGTGTTTCCCAGCTGGGGAAAAGGAGGATGATCCATTCATTCAGCATATATTTGCTCTCTTTGAGAAAGGAACTGTAATAAACTTTAATAGGGGGTGGGAGAGAGAGGTGCATATTTAAAGAAAAACAATGGCTTGTGACCAGGAAACCCAGTTTCAAGCCCACAAGCACCCACAGATGCGAAAAAAAGGGAAGGTAAGGATTCTAGTCCTTTCTTACAGGTGTGTGGTTAGGCTGAAGGAATACGTCAGCATTTTTAACAGTGAAGATGGAAGAAACTTGTGTCCTCCAGAAAGGAAATGTTGAATAAATTATGGTACATCCAAACCTAGCGATACAGTGCTGCTGTGAAAACGGATGAAGTAATCCATGTGTTAACATAGGAACATCCTTAAGATGTATTGTTACGTGAAAAAGCATGTGGTCTGTTCATCTGTTATCTATATCTGTATAATAACTTGAATTGTACAAAGATGATACTATAGGTTATCAATCCCCTTTTATCATGCTTTCCTGTGCTGCAGGCTGGAAAGCTAAAAACCGCTTCCCAGATTCCTTTAGAGCTAAAATTCCAAAGAAAACCAAAGTTCCTCTGATCAGATGCGCTTGTGTGAGACTGATTCAGAACAGTTATGTGGGGAGAGAAGCGGGGCCTGCAGCTTCTATTTATCATGCAGGCTGGGATCTTACCAAGGAGGATGCGGTTCTGGAGCTGGTGGCCGTGACAGATGGAGGCTTTCTTACGTGGCAGGTAGTTTCTCAATCGTAGAAGCAGCAGCTGTACTTTGCAAGCTCATTTCTGAGGAATGGGCTGGAGAGTCATTCCTAGAATTCAGCCTAGACTCCATTTCAAGCCTTTCCGGTTATTCTGTGAGCTATCTATACTGCTTAATAAATTCCTTTTGCTTAAACTAGTCTGAAGGGGACTCTTGTCTAAAAGAAGAATGCTGATCACGTAATTGGTAAGAGAAACATTGCAGGAAACAGCTCTTCAAGGAAGTGGGATCTTGGATTAGTTCTATGACCCGGCTGGGCCTCAGGGCAGCGAGGGTCCAGCTACTGTTAGAGGCTGGGGCACAGAATTGTCCCTGACACCCATGGCTGGAACACGGGGTCGATCATCACCTGTGATCACTTACAGTGAAATGTACCCATACCAGTAAATACAGGCTGATATAAACTATGTTTTTCCTCCCCTGGGCTAGCATCCTCAGAATCTTTTTGACATATATTCCTCAAGAGTTAGGAAATTCTTGGAATTCTGTTGACATGTAAACCTTTTCTAAGGTTTGAATTTGGAATTAGAATTTGAGGGTTTAGCTTAATCATAGGTCAGAGGCAATAAGAGGTGGTAAGAGTGGCAAACGAGGGGAACTGGAATTTTATTTTGGTGTGGTCTTTCCAGGGCGCTCAGGAAAGGCAGAACTGCTTTCATTAGATGGGGAGGGGCTGCTGCTTTCACCAGGGAAGTCTGGGATTTGGGGTACTTGGAGTTACTGGAATCTTCTCATATATCACCATTCCACTTTTCAGGTTTGCGCTCTTTCCCCCCAAATATTATAATTTTCACTTAAGAAATCTGTTGAAGCAGTGAATTCAACCTGTGTTGTAAATATCTGCTTCTGGTTTATCACTGTATCAGCCTTGTGGCAACAAGAGGGAAGGAATTATTTCAGGGCAGTCATGGATAACTCCCTGGTTCTCTGGCCTAGTTATATGTCTGTCAGGCAGTTAGAGATGAATATGAAGTGTGCTGCAATATTCAGATTTTCTATTTTTTCTTGTATCAGTTTTGATAAGTTATGTTTTTCTACGAATTTGTCCATTTTATATACACGTTCAAATTTAGTCACATAAAGTTGTATCTACTTACTATTTGAGTGTCTATAGGATCTGTAATGATGTCCCCTCTTTTGCTTCTGACGTTGATAACTTGTGTTTTTTTATGATCAGTATTGCTCATAAATTTATCAACTTTCTTAGTATTCTAAAGAATCAATTTTTTGCTTTGATGATTTTCTATATTGTATGTTGCCTACAAAATTTAATTTCTACTCTTTTTTTTTTTTTTAAAGATTGGCACCTGAGCTAACAACTATCGCTAATCTTCTTTTTTTTCCCCCCTCCTTTTTCTCCCCAAAGCCCCCTGGTACATAGTTGTGTATTTTTAGTTGTGCATCCTTCTAGTTGTGGCATGTGGGATGCTGCCTCAGCATGGCTTAATGAGCAGTGCTGTGTCTGTGCCCAGGATCCGAACCAGCAAAACCCTGGGCCGCCAAAGTGGAGCACACGAACTTAACCACGCGGCCACAGGACCAGCTCCCTGATTTCTACTCTTATCTTTGTTATTCTGTTCACATTTTTGGGTTTAAATTGCTGTTTTCTTATTCTGTTTCTTTGAGGAAGATTAGCCCTGAGCTAACACCTGCCGCCAATCCTCTTTCTGCTCAGGAAGACTGGCCCTGAGCTAACATCCGTGCCCATCTTCCTCTACTTTCTATGTGGGATGCCTGCCGCAGCATGGCTTGCCAAGCGGTGCCATGTCCCCACCTGGGATCCGAACTGGCAAACCCCAGGCCGCTGAAGCACAATATGCACACTTAACCGCTGTGCCACCGGGCTGGCCCCTGTTCTTTTTCTTCTTAAGACAGCTACTTGAATAACTGATTTTCTTTTTCTTCTTTACTAATATGCATTTAAGGCTATCAATCATCTCAGTATAGCTTTAGTTACATCCTACAAGATTTTATATGTCATACTTGCATTGTCATTCTGTTAATATCTTCTAATTTCTGTTGTGCTTTCTCCTTTGACTGTGGATTATTTTTAAACGAGTTGCTTAATTTCCACATTTTGGGGAACGTCCTAGTTGATCTTTTCAAATTGATTTCTAGCTTAATTTCCTGGTGATCAGAAGCTTACTCTGAATAATTTCAGTTCTTTAAAATTTGTCACATGCTGCCGAGACCAGCTAGGCAGCCAGCCGAAGGGACGGACGGAATTAATAGACAGGACACAATCTGTATTATTCAATGGGACAGGGGACCATCAGCCTCAAGGGACTGAGGTGAGGTCCCTCGGATCACCACATATTTATTTGGAGGTAAAGAACCTCAAGCAAGTACAAGAGCCAGAACTCACGCCTGCAGGGACACGCAAGCCGAAGTCCAAAGGTTCTATTCTTCATCCCCCCGAAGCACACCAGCCCATCCCACGTCATTCACTTGGGGAGCATCTTAAGGACAATCAGTAAGGTATGCAGATGGCGTTCCATCCCTGCGAGGGCCGGGCCTTCCTAAGCCCCTTGCCTTCATGCTCGATAAGATACTCCCTTCCAGCCTTTGATTCCAAGGCTCAAACAATCTGGTATCAGATTGCAGATCTCCCAGTTACCCATTTGGAATTTATTTTTCCTAGGCTTAAAGCCTGGCGAGAATGCTGCTCTGATGTCCTGCAGCAGTCACAGCCCTGCATATGATCCATTTTGGAGAATGTTCCACATGTACTTGAAAAGAGTGATGTGTATTCTGTTATTCTTGGGTATAGTGTTCTATGAATCACAGTTAAGTCAACTTGACAATCACGTTATTAAGGCCTTTATCCTTACTGAATTTTTTGTCTCTGCTTGTTCTATCATTTACTGAGAAAGGTATATTAAAATCTCCCCCTCTGACTGTAGATTTCTGTGTTTCTCCTTTTAGTGCTGTCGTTTTTGCTTTATGTTTTGAAGCTATGTTTCTGGATGTTTAAAAATTTAGAAATGTATCTTTCATGTTGGATTGATCCTTTTATCATTATAAAAAGGACACTATTTTTCGAATGAGTCCTTCCTTAAAGCCTACTTTGATATTAAAATAGCTGCACCACATTAATTTTGGTATTTGCATAGCATATATTTTTCCACTTTTACTTTCAATCTTTCTGTATCCTTATGTTTAAGTATGGCTCTTGTAAGTAGCATATAGTTATGTTTTATTTTTTATATATTTGCATAATTTGCCATTTAATTACTTAGAGCATTTATATATAATATACTTATGGATATACTTGGGTTTAAATCTTCTATCTTACTATTGTTTTCTGTTTGTTCCACCCATACTATATTTCTTTTTCTCTCCTTACCTCTTTTGGATTAATCAGGTATCTATTATTCCTTCCCTCTCCCCACTTTTGGCTTGTGTGTTCTTTCATGGTTAGCTGAGAGATTACAACATGCATCCTTGATTTATTACAGCATGGTATCAATTACTGCTTTTATCCCTTCTGAAAGAATGTTGGTATCACAGAATACTCTACTCGTCTCTTTACAGAGTTTTATGTTATTGTCCGGCATTTTAACTTTATAGACATTTTAAGTCCTATACAACATTATTATTATTGTAGTTTTATATAATAATATTTATTTATTTATTTATTTTGAGGAAGATTAGCCCTGAGCTAACTGCTGCCAATCCTCCTCTTTTTGCTGAGGAAGACAGGCCCTGAGCTAACATCCATGCCCATCTTCCTCTACTTTATATGTGGGACGCCTACCACAGCTTGGCGTGCCAAGGCAGTGCCATCTCCAAACCCAGGATCCGAATTGGCATATCCTGGGCCGCCGAGAAGCGGAACATGCGCATTTAACTGCTGTGCCACCAGGCCGGCCCCAATAATATTTATTTAAATTTACTCATATTGATCATTATTATTCCTTCGTGCCTTTCCATGTTCCCATCTGGGATCATTTTCATTTTGCCTAAGTTTAATGTACATCTGAAGACAATGAATTTTCTCAGTTTTAAGACATTCTGTCTTAAAATATCTTTATTTCACCTTTAAAAAAAAACAGCTTTATTGGGGCTGGCCCCATGGCCGAGTGGTTAAGTTCGCGCGCTCCGCTGCAGGCGGCCCAGTGTTTCGTTAGTTCGAATCCTGGGTGCGGACATGGCACTGCTCATCAGACCATGCTGAGGCAGCGTCCCACATGCCACAACTAGAAGAACCCACAACGAAGAATACACAACTATGTACCAGGGGGCTTTGGGGAGAAAAAGGAAAAAATAAAATCTTTAAAAAAAAACAAAACAAAACAGCTTTATTGAGGATATTTTACTTACCATAAAATTCATCCATTTAAAACATACAATTCAATGCTTTCTGGTATATTCAGAGGTGTCTAGCCATCACTGTAATACTATGGTTAAAGTATTTCCATCACCCCCCAAAGATCCCTTGTGCCCATTTTCAGTCACTCCCCATTCTCACCCTTAGTCCCAGGAAATCATTAATCCACTGTCTCTTTAGATTTCCCTTTTCTAAAAATTTAATATACATGGAATCATACAGTAGGTGGTCTCTTGTGTTTGGCTTCTTTCATTTAGCATGTTTTAAAGGTCCAGTCATGTTGCAGCATGTATCAGTAATTCATTCCTTTTTTATCACAGAACAGAATTTCATTGGATGGATATACCACATTTTGTCTATTCATTCACCAGCTGATGGATGTTTGAGTTGTTTCCACTTTTTGGCCATTATGAGTAATCCTGCTGAATATTTGTATACAAGTCTTGTGTGGACATGTTTTCATTTCTCTTGTGTTCTCTTTCATTTCTGTTCCTTAGGAGTGGAATTGCAGGTTTGTATGGTAAATTTCTGTTTTTTTTTTTTTTTTTTTGGTGAGGAAGAGTTGCCCTGAGCTAACGTCTGTGCCAGTTTTCCTCTATTTTGTATGTGGGTCACTGCCACAGCATGGCCACCAACAAGTTGTGTAGGTCCACGCCCGGGAACTGAACCAGGACACCAAAGTGAAGCATGCCGAACTTAACCACTAGGCCACCAGGGCTGGCCCCTGTTTAACTTTTTCAGAAACTCCAAACTGTTTTCCAAAGTGGCCACATCACTTTACGTTCCTACCAGTAATGTATGAGGGTTCCAGCTTCTCCACATCCTCACCAACACTTGCTCATGTGTATCTTTGATTACAGCCTTTCTAGTGGGTGCAGAGAGAGATCTTATTGTGACTTTAATTTGCATTTCCCTCATGACCAGTGATGTGAAGCATTTTTACCCAAGTGCTTCCTGGCTTGATGGTCTTCATCAGTTTTGGAAAAATTCTTAGCCATCATCTGTTTGAACTTTGCTCTCTCTCATCCCATTCTCAGATTCCAGTTACATATAGGACTTTTACACCATGTCTGATATGCATCTCATGCTTTTTTATATACTTTTTCCTCTTTGTACTTTAGTCTGGATTTATAATTGAAATACCCTCAAGTCCACTGATCCTTCTTCACCTGTGTCTCGTTTGTCAGTAATCTCATATATAAAATTCCCTATTTAATATATCAGTTCTATTATTCCCATCTGATTCTTTATAGATTCCAATTCTCTGGCGAAATTTTCAATCTTGTTTTCTCCTTTCTTAGATGTATCAGTGTTGGCTATTTTAAAGTTCATGTCCAATAGAAGTCCATTGTGTGAATTTCTTCTGAGTCTGTTTCTTTTTGTCCTATTTCTTAGTATGCTGGGTAATTTTTTTTCCTTTGGGTATTTATTTTTAAGGATTGGCACCTGGGCTAACAACTGTTGCCAATCTTTTTTTTTTCTTTTTCTGCTTTATTTCCCAACACCCCCCCGCCCCCCCCCCCCCCGTTCACAGTTGTATGTCTTAGTTGCAGGTCCTTCTAGTTGTGGGATGTGGGACACCGCCTCAATGTGGCCTGACGAGCAGTGCCATGTCCGCGCCCAGGATCCGAACCCTGGGCCGCCGCAGCAGAGCATGCGAACTTAACCATTCGGCCACAGAGCCGGACCTCGCTGGGTAATTTTTGATGGGATGCTGGAGATTGTATATGAAAAACTGTAGAAAAAGTGTGGACGAAATTATCCTCTTCGAGAGGGATTCGCCATATCCTCTGGCCAACAACCAGAGCAGGGACACCTCAGTCCAGTCAAGACCTGATCTTACTTAAGGCTGGGCTTCAGATGTCATAAAGCTGGCTCTGCCTCTGGTTCGCCTCAGCTTCTAGGGTATAGCCTTCCAGGGGTCACAATGAGAGCCTGAAGTGTTTTCAGAGACCTCCCTCTTTGAGGTCCTTAAGTTCACTTTTTGTTTTTCCAGTATTGTGAGATGCTCTCTTGCACTTTTCACTTCATTTTTTCCCCTTTTAGTTTCTCACCTTACACAACATAAAAATTAGTAAATGCCTGAGAAGGAAGCCAGCCTAGGTCAGTTATCTGCATGTCCCTACTCCCAGCATATTTGCCCCTCTAGTCTCGGCTGCCTTAGAAACTCTCCAATGATTTCAAATAGATGTTGCATGCACTTTGTTGAGCCTTTCTTGTTTTTGTGGCAGAGCATTACAAGCTAACCTATCCTAGCTAGAAATGAAAGGATAGAATGAGTTATTGTCAAATCCAAATTCTGGATGTTTGCTCTGACAATATATTTTTTTCTGTTTTATTTTCTTGCCTTCAAAAGACCAGGAAAAAAGTATGTACTACATTTAATATATCACCTTTATTGAAAACAGCTTTATAACATGTAGTCGGGGTTGTCCTGAACAGTTGAGACCTTATGGTTACACCTGTATAATACCCCCTCACTCAAAATAAGTTGATACTTCTGCTTTATAAATAATTGGTCTCAGTGAATTTGAATTCCAAGATATAATTAACTGGAGCCTACCTATATCTACATCCATTTCTTTTTTAAAGTTAGTATCAGTTTTTCACTTTGATAGACATGATCAGCTGCATAGCATTTGTGTGCTACCTAATGAGAACACAATCACCAACAAACCCTCAATGATGAAAATAATCTTGTTCTTCCATTTTCCCTGCCAGACAGGCATTCTGTCCAGGCCACAAATCTTTAGGCTCAGATCTGTCCACAGTGAAGAGCAGGGCATTTCAACAGTAGGTGATGGAACCCTTTTCTCAGCCCAGATGGCACAGTTGAGCTTCCTTTTAAATCTGCAATCCTGACTTGGATTTGAGTCCCCGTGGCCGCCCCTCCCTGCCAGGGCTTGACCATGTCTGTTGCCTGTCTACTCAGATGTCTCACCCACTGCTTGTGCTGGCTTTTAGGAGTAACTGCAAGCACACGCCAGTGTCATTCTGATCCCAGGTACCCAGATCTACTCTAACCAGCAACTTCAGAGGCACATTCTCTTGGCTTTGAACATGCCCCCCTGCTTGACATTCATCAGGCCTAGTACTTTCAAGTTGGAGATAGAAGTGTCAACCCTATTTTACCATTAAAAATTTTGGTATGAATTCTTATTATACGTATGTTTAAGAAAGCCATATATCTACATAAAACAGTGAAAGTTCTTTATTTTTCTTACATAGCTGAGTCTTTTCCCGAGAACTGAAGTCCAGGAAAGATGAATTTTCCATAGCTACTCTTTTTAGAAGAAAACATCAAATTCGAGAGAAAATTAACTATGGAGTTCAAAGCTAACAGAGTCTCCCTCTAGCTGTCACTAATTTTTAGTGATCTGTGACTTGTTTTGGTATCTAATTAAAACCTAAAGAAAACCAGAATAATTACTCCATCCTTCAAGCTGCTCCCCTTTCTAGAAAGAGAGATTTTGGTGAAGCCAAGTTGCTGCCCCTTTCTACCAGTGTCTGACTTGGGATGACGTTCCGCAGGGTTCACACTAAAATGACTGAAGTCATATTCATGAATTGCAGGGGAAACAGTAATGGTTCATGAACTGATAGCTCTTTTATTCTACCAAGTTAAGACGGAGTCTCATGAATCAAACTCATTTGTACTGCTTGGTAAAATTCACACTTAATTAGAAAACTTAATCTGTATTAGGACTGTCCCGTTAGGTGGAGAGCAGACTTTTCTTATTCACACTGAGTCTCCCTTTGCCTTGCACAGCCCCGGGCCCAGAAGAGGCGTTTGGTGTTTGAGAACGAATGAACAGTCTGCCTCTTCTCTCTCTCTCTTTTCATGTCTGTTTCTGTATTGTCTGTGGCTACGTTTGTGCTACCACAGAGTTGAGTTTGTGACAGATGCAACTAGCTAGCTAGCTGGAATATTTACTATCTGGCTATTTTTTGGAGAATCTGCCAACCCCTGTTTTAGGTCATGGTGATCAAGAAAAACGTATGGACAAGTATACTTTCTGGGCACTTTCATTCTTTAGATTAGGTTTCTCTTTATCACAGAATTATTTTTCTTTTATGTATTTTATTTTATTTTTAAAGATTGGCACCTGAGCTAACAACTGTTGCCAATCTTTTTTTTTTTTCCTGCTTTTTCTCCCCAAATGCCCCCAGTACATAATTGTATATTTTTAATTGTGGGTCCTTCTAGTTGTGGCATGTGGCATGCTGCCTCAGCATGGCCTGATGAGCAGCGCCATGTCCGTGCCCAGGATCCGAACCAGTGAAACCCTGGGCCACCAAAGCGGAGTGCGCGGGAACTCGGCCAATGGGGCTGGCCCCTCTTTTATTTATTTTAATATTTACCTTTCTATTTATTCTAGTTTGTGTCTCCTGATAGGAAGTTCTCTCAGTTTTGTTTATTTGAAAAAAACTTTCTCCTGTGTTCTCCAAGGATAGTTTTGCTATGTATAGAACTAAAATTTGACTGTTTCTTCCAGCATTTTGAATATATACTTTTATCTTCCAGCTTCCATTATTTTTTTTAAGAAGTCATCTATAAGTTGCTTTCTTGCTCCTTTAAAGATAATATGCTCCTCTTTGCCTTGCCATCATTGTGCCTTAGGCTGTGCCTTAGTTTGCAGCCATTTACCCTATTGTGTTTAGATGGGGTTTTCTTTGGTATATTCTGCATATGATTACTGGTGCCTTCAAATCTGTGGTTTGATCTCATTATTTACTTTTGGAAACTTTTTAGCCAATATTTTTATATGTATTGCTTCTGTCCTATTTGCTTTTTCTTCTCTCCTTCTAGAGAATTACATATCTTTTTATTAGTTCTCTTTTCAGTTACATCTAATCTGTTGTTAAAGCCATTTATTAAGTTTGTCCTTCCTATTATTGTCTTTCAGTTCCAGATTTTCCATTTGAAATATAATTTCTAGTTCTTGGCTAAAATTCTCAATTTTTAATTTCATTGATTATATTAAAGATAGTTACTGCAAAATCTGTTTCTGAGAGCTCCTTTATTTGGATCTCTTGTATGTTTCTATTGTCTGGGATTTTTTCAGTTTTCAGTTATGTTTTATTGTTTCCTTATATACCTGGTTACTTTTATGCCCTGTTTATTGCAGATCAAAAATGATAAAAGGTGTGGCCCAGTAAGATGTTATTTCCTCCAGGGAGCATTTGTGTTTTTGGTAGGCAACTAAGCGTATTAGCAATCCTGGATTACATTAATGAGTTATAATTCAGATGATTTAAAACTGGTCTTCAGTCTGTTTGTGGGAGCAATAATTTCTGGTTAGTCATTACCTCTAAGCCAACTCAAAGCCGTGGGGGGTTATTCACGCACCACCTACTTGATGCCACTCAATACCAGTTTCATTTCCCACTAGCACTGCGTGATTAAAAACAATCTATGCTCAGCTTCTCAGGCCTTTAGCCACCTTTCTGGAACCCACACGTTCCTAGAGAAAAAATAGTTCCAACTGCCAGGTTCTACTTTGTGGGTTTACGTTTGCTCCTGGCTATTGGTGCAGTATTTCCTCAGTGACTTAGTTTGCAATGCCTCTGGGTTTTCTGTCTATTGATCTGCATTTCTTAGTCTGGCATTTGTGGAAATAGATGTTGAACTGTGTAATGGATGCTGAGATGTACCACCAGGATCTCTTTCATGAATAAGAGGCTCTTTCCAGAGGTGCTGGCTGATGCTCACAGATGAATTCTTCTCTGGAAGTGGCTCTCAGCTTATGGCACTGCCTGGGGTGAGTGCTCATTCTTGGGGCAGCCCACACCACGTGACGGGTTCATGTTGGGGTCCAAGGGCTCAGCCAGTGCGCCTCAGCTCAGGAGTTCTGTGAAGTTATTTCAGAATAATAGCCTTAGGGCGAGAGATGTGAACAGGACGTCTGTTCAAACTTCATCCCAGTTCAACTTCTCCCTCTGCCCAATTCTGCTTCCCCAATTTCCTTACACGTTTTGTTTCAGGAAGTGCCCCCCAATTAATCTACTCCAGAGTTCTAGGAAACCAAACCTATGAGAGGCTGTTTGATTTTCTTTTAATACAATTGTCATATTCTTTCTTTCCTGTTATATTTAACTCGTTGTAGAGAGAAAGTTAGTGTTGGGAGAAGTAGAACATTTGGGAGTAGTAAAAGACTTTGGCTGCCACAGAGGCGATCAAGATATAGTGACCTTGTCTTTTGCCTGAGGGGGCACATCTTTACTTTTTGGTTCAGATTCACTTAAAAAAAAAAAAAACAGACATAATTGACATATAACATTATATTAGTTTTAGGTGTACAACATAATGATGTTTTTGTATATACTGCAAAATGAGCACAATAAGTCTAATTAACATCCATCCACAGACATAGTTACACATTTTTTCTGATGAGAACATCTTTTACTAATTTTCAAATATACAACAGAATTATTACTATAGTCACCATGCTGTACTTTACATCCCTAGGACATTGATTTTATAGCTGGAAGTTTGTACCTCTTGACCACTTACACCCATTTTGCCCACCCTCCACCTGTGGCGACCACCAATCTGTTCTCTGTATCTGTGAGGTTTTTTTAAAAATTTTTTAGATTCTGCATATAAGTGAGATCATCCAGTGTTTGTCTTTCTCTGTCTGACTTATTTCACTTAGCATAAAGCCCTCAAGGTCCATCCCTGCTGTTGCAAATGGCAAGATCTCCTCCTTTTTATCACTAATATTCCATTGTATATATACACCACATTTTATCTGTTCATCCACTGGTGGACACCGAGGTTGTTTCCGTGTCCTGGCTATTGTAAACAATGCTGTATGCACAGGGCAGTGCAGGCATCTTTGTGAGTTAGTGATTTCAGATCCTTCAGGTAGATTCTACCCAGTAGAATTGCTGGATCATGTGGTAGTTTTTTTTTTTTTTCCACCGTGGCTGCACCAATTTACATTCCTACTAATAGTGCACAAGGGTTCCCTTTTCCCCTCATTCCTGCCAACACTTATTTCTTGCTTTTTGATAACAGCTATTCTGAACGGGTGTTAGGTGATATATCATTGTGGTTTTGATTTGCATTTCCCTGACGATTAGTGATGCTGAGCATCTTTTCACGCACCTGTAGCCATGTGTATGTCTTCTTTGGAAAAAATGTCTATTCAGATCTTCTGCGCATCTTTTGAGGGTTTTTTTTGCTATTGAGCTGTATATGTTTTGGATATTAACCCCTTAGATGTATGATTTGCAAATATTTTCTCCCACTCCATAGGTTGCCTTTTCATTTTGATGAGGTTCCCTTTAGCGTGCAGGCCTTTTTAGTTTGATGTAGTCTCATTTATTTTTGCTTTTGTTGCCTTTGCTTTGGTGTCAGATGGAAAAAATTATCCCTAAGACTGATGTCCAGATTACTGCCTATCTTTTCTTCTAGGAGTCTTATGGTTTTAGGCCTTATGGTCAAGTCTTTAATCCGTTTTGAGTTAGTTTTTGTAAATGGTGTAAGATAGTGGTCATGTTTCCCCAACACCATTTATTGAAGAAGCCATCCTTTCCCCATTGTATATTCTTGGTCCCTTTGTTGTAAATTAACCATATAGGCATGGGTTTATTTCTGGACTCTTTATTCTGTTCCATCGACCTGTGTGTCTTTTTTTATGCTAAGACCATACTGTTTTGATTACTATAGCTTTGTAATATAGTTTGAATTAAGAAGCATGATGCCTCTCACTTTGTACTTCTTTCTCAAGATTACTTTGGCCATTTGGGGTCTTTTGTGGTTCCACACAAATTTTAGGATTGTTTGTTCTATTTCTGTGAAAATGCCATTGGAATTTTGATAGATTCTAATTGAATCTGTAGGTTGGTTTGTGTAGTACAGACATTTCAACAATATTAATTTTTACAATCCCTGAGCACAGAGTATCTTTCCACTTATTTGTGTCTTCTTCAATTTCTTTCATCAGTGTTTTATAGTTGTCAGTGTATAGGTCTTTCACCTCCTTGGTTAAATTTATTCCTAGGTATTTTATTCTTTTTGATGCAATTGTAAATGGGATTGTTTTCTTAATATCTGATAGTTTGTTATTAGTGTATAGAAACACAACAGATTTCTGTATATTGATTTTGTATCCTGCAACTTCACTGAATTTATTAGCTCGAACAGTTTTTTGGTGGAGTCTTTAGGGTTTTCTATATGTAATATCATGCCATCTGCAAATAGTGAGTTTTACTTCTTCCTTTCTGATTTGCTTTTTATTTATTTTTCCTGCTTAATATTACTATGTTAAATAGAACTGGCGAGTGGGCTTTCTTGTCTTGTTCCTGGTCTTAGAGGAAAAGCTTAGCTTTTCAGGATTGAGTATGATGTTAGCTGTGGGCCTGTCATATATCACCTTTATTACCTTGAGGTATGTTCCCTCTATACCGACTTTGTTGAGGGTTTTCATCATAAATGGGTGTTGAATTTGAATTGTTTTTTCCACACTTACTGAGATGATCCTATGATTTTTGTCCTTCATTTTGTTAATGTTGTAGAACACATTGATTTGCAGATGTTGAACCATCCTTATACCCCTGGAATAAATCTGAATGGATCATGGTATATAATCTTTTTAATGTATTGTTGAATTTGGTTTGCTGATATTTTGTTGAGGATTTTTGCATCTATGTACATCAAGGATATTGGCCTGTAATTTTCTTTTCCTGTGGTGTCCTTGTCTGGTTTTGCTATCAGGGTGATGCTGGCCTCATAAAATGAAAGTGTTCCCTCCTCTTCTGTTGTCTGGCAGAGTTTAAGGAGGAATGGTATTAATTCTTCTTTAATGTTTGGTAGAATTCACTAATGAAGCTGTCTGGTCCTGGACATTGTTTGTTGGGTGGTTTTGGATTACTGATTCAATCTCCTGACTAGTAATTGGTCTGTTCAGATGTTCTATTTCTTCATGATTTAGTCTTAGTAGGTTGTTTGTTTCTAGGAATTTTCCATTTCTTCTAGGCTGTCCAGTTTGTTGGCATATAGTTGTGTCTTAGGAGCTTTTGTATTTCTGTGATACCAATTGTAACATCTCTTTCATTTCTTACTTTGCGTCGTCTTTTTTCCCTTACTGAGTCTAGCTAAAGGTTTGTCAATTTCGTTTACCTTTCCAAAAAACCAGCTCTTGGTTTAGTTTTTTCTGTCTCTATTTTATTTAAACCACTCTGATCTTTCTTTCTTTCTTTCTTTTTGCTAACTTTGGGCTTTGTTGTTCTTTTTCTAGTCCCTTGACGTGTAAAGTTAGGTCGTCTATTTGAGGTCTTTCTTATTTCTTGACGCAGGTATTTATTGCTGTGAAGAACTGCTCTTGCTGCAACCCCTAAGTCTTGGTATGTTGCACTTCCATTTTCATTTGTCTCAAGGTATTTTTTTTCTTTTGACTTCTTCTTTGACCTAGTGGTTGTTCAGAAGCATGTTGTTTAATCTCCACATATTTGTGAATTTTCCAGTTTTCTTCTTGTAATTGACTCTTAATTTCATACCATAGTGGTTTGAAAAGATGCTTGATATAATTTCAGTCTTAGTAAATTAAGACTTGTTTTGTGGTATAACATGATTTTTCCATGTGTGCTTGTAATCTCTTGGTTTTGGATGTAATGTTCTGTATATCTGTTAAGTCCATCTAGTCTAACGTGTCATTTAAGGCCAGTGTTTCCTTATTGATTTTGTCTGAATGATCTATCCATTGATGAAAGTGAGGTATTATCGTATTGCTCTCTCCCTCTTTAGGTCTGTTAACATTTGCTTTATATATTTAGTGCTCCTACTTTTGGCGCATAAAATTTACAAATGTTATATTCTCTTGTTGGATTGACCTCTTTATCATTATGTAATACCTCTTTTCTTTGATAACAGTGAATACCATGCTAGGGGAAAAAAAGGCATGCGACTTTTAACACTTAAAAGACTTCTAAACCATGAACATTAGGACAGTGCAGTTCTGGGGCACCTGCCTCTGTTTGTGGCCTACTGTGCCACAAATCTTGGCCAAATCACAATCTTTCCAGGCCTAGGTTTACCCATCTTTCAAGATTACAGGATTTTCTTCTTTTAAAATTCGATAAGTTCCTTCAATTCTATAAATTACTACTTATTTTATAAACTTAGGTTGCCTGTGACACAGATGGCATATTTAAGGAATTTTTAGAAACCTTTTTTATTATCCTTTCCAAGAAATGCAACAGGAGCTCTCTATACCACACACTCAAAAGGTGAGCATAAAGACCAGCCCTGTTTGTGCTGCCACCATAGCTGCAGAGAGGAATGTCAGGCAGTAGGAAAAGAATTTTGTTTGAGTCACTGCATGGCTGTAGCTACACATGGAACATTTCTAGGCAGCTTTTTAAAACAGTTACAGTAACAAAACAGGAAATGTATGATCTTCTTTAAGACTCCATTGGTATGTCTGAGCTCCTGCTCCCAAAAGGGCCACAAATAGATGAATTTCTTGTACTGCCGAGAACAAGCCTCTCTCGTCTTCCAAATGCTTCATTTACTAAAACACAAATAAATAGTTAAGAAACTACCAGATCAGAGAATTAAGAGACTAAAATGTAGAAATGACCAATGAGGTTCTCTACCCTGGGGTGGAATTTTGTTTATGAACATATATTTAAAGCTTCATAAATAGGAAAGTAAGTAACCAACTCAGAAGTCCAAGTTAATGTTCTGAATGAGGTTATGTTTTAAACTGACTCACTTTTTTTGGGTACTTTCTTTACCTTGTCCTGGATGTGTCCCATCCCTTATAACAGTGACTCCATCCTTCCCTTATTCTACTTCTGTTTCCTATTTTCTTTCTTTCATCTTTCTCTGTATCATGACCAGCAGAGGACCCTTTTTCTAGATGGGAGGTAAGATTCAGGAATCAGATAGTGGGACTATATCCTCCATGTTCATGGGACCAACCAGACTACCTCAAAATAATAAATAAGCAGCCAGACTCCCTCGAGGGAGGGGACTGGCCTCAGTACAGCTGGATTCTGTTGAGAAAAGGCAGATTTATTGACACTGGGAACTAAGAAGGGGAGGGCCATTCATGCTGTCTTTCCTTTCAGCTTTCCCATAAGATAAATGATCTACATTTAAAGTGTGAAGACCAAATTTGTGAACATGAACATTTCCAAATTACACTTGATCTTGTCTACTTCCTAAGCACACTACAGCACAGGGTGAACACTGGATCCACTGTGCTATCTACCTGATGTATTCAAGCCACACGTTCTGTGTTAGTCCTTACAGAAGTCATTCAGAGAGCAGGAAATTAAGATCCTTACCTGAAGAGACTGTGCTTATATCCCAGACCCGAAGCCCTTCCTTCTGACCCCCAAAGGCATAAATAAATGGCAAATCAGGGCAACAGGAAGAACAGAAGAGAACACCCTGGGGAGAAGAAAGTCAGTGATTTCAGTCTTTCTAGAGCACCCTAATCGTGATCTCACTTCTGTCTACAAGAACCTATGATTTGAATGGTTACGCAAAACCAACTCCCCAGTATCTCTGTGAAGCCTCCAGCAAAGGCAGTTCAGTCAAGTTGGAAGGAATATCAGCACAATGGACGTCCTGTAAGGAGTCTGCACACTCTGACCACTCAGGCCTCTCATCTCCATTATCATTCTATTAAGGCTTTCCTAATAAATCTAATCTGCTAAGTATTCCTAGAAACTTTAATTCTCCTTTTAAAGCAATGATGATAACAGAGATCACTATTAAGTCATTTTTTAAACTTTTTTTTTTTTGAGGAAGATTAGCCAAGAGCTAACATTTGCTGCCAATCCTCCTCCTTTTGCTGAGGAAGACTGGCCCTGAGCTAACATCCGTGCCCATCTTCCTCCACTTTATATGTGGGACGCCTGCCACAGCATGGCTTGATGTGCGGTGTGTAGGTCCACACCCCGGATCCAAACTGGCGAACCCCAGGCCACTGTAGCAGAGCACACGAACTTAACCGCTGCACCACTGGGCCGGCCCCTTAAACTTTTCTTTTTTAACATTTACATTTTTATTACTAGATAACACATATGCACTATAGAAAATATAAACAAATAGAAAAATCACTCAGCAAGATAAGCAGTGTTGATGTTTTGGATTATGGTCTTCTAGAGTTAAATATGAGCACTTAAGCATTTCGATACAAGCATGAGATGGTACTATAAAAACTGCCTGTGCAACCTGCCTTTCCAAATATTCACGCACACACCACTGTAAACAGCTGTGCAGTCTTCTGTCTGTAATGTACATAACTCAGTGCCTAGCATACACTAGGTGCTCAATAAATATCTGCTGAATGAATGAATTTTAGTTATTTCTCAATTATTTGCTACTATAATCAGCTTCAGTACAGTTAGAGCTAGTCATGCAAAGAGGCAGTGATAGATAAACTGACCCCAACAGCTAGAGTCCTAAAGGTTCAAGATTTCCTGGGTTGGCCCTGATTTTAGGGTAAAGAAATGTGGCCATTCCACTTGTGTCCTAGAAAACCCTCCCCCCATCTTTGTTCTTACCAAGCAACTGTTAATTATGTGAGTTGGAAAAGGAACCAGATAGTCATTGATTTCCCCCAAAAAACACCCCCCCAAATTTGAGTAAGCTCACAATTAACTTCCCAACAAATCCATATCTTTTAATGCAATCATGTCTAGACAAATACAAACAATACAGGTCAGAAACAGAAAACAGAGAACAAAGGTGCTCAGGGAGATTCTTACCATTTTCATGTCCCTGGAGTGAACCAGACTCGGCCTGTCTCCTAGTATGTCCCAGATCTTCACATACTTGTCTGCTGATGCCGTCACCAGACAGCCCTTGATCTGACTGCTTAGATCAAGACCTAAAGGCAGGTAAGACTGGTTCAGAGACTCTCACTTTGAAATACAGATTTACTTCATCAGAAGTTAATAGAAACACAACACTATTCTTGCTCACCAGAGATTTCATCATTGTGTGCATTAAGTGTAAAAATTGGCTTATCTGAACGTGCATCCAAATTGTATACAAAGCCGTCATCCGTACTGGCCTGGAAAGAGTAAAAGACAGGCAAGGTGACACTAGACGACAGTGTTTAGCAATGGGTAGAGTCTACGTCACAGTGAAAAGCAGCTCTATACCTGACTTACCCGAGGAGCTATTCAACATGCACATAAAGAATGTACTTGCGGATGAGCCGTGTCTGACACGTCTGCTAGGCGCTGGCTGTGAGTGTGAAGCTGTGGCAGTGGTATGCACCGGGGTTAGAGATGTGGGAGCAGAGATGGTAGTGACTCCGGGGGAACAGAGGGGACGTGCCCTAGAGTGCAGAATCAACACAGCAGTGTGTTGAGGGCCGAGGTCTGGAGAGCACGGCCACTTAAGGCACAGGGTGAGGAAGGGCTCACAGAAGAAAGAATCAGAGATGCAGAAGGGATGATGAAGAATGTCACAGAAGCCAGGAAACAGGGCTTCTGAAGAAAGGCGTAATGAACGACGTCAGTGTTTGGGCAGAGATTCAATCAGATGAGGACTGAAAGGCAGATTACGGTGGTTGTTAGATGTTCAAGAAAGGGAGAGGAAATAAAGATATTAGAAGACAGACCTAGTCAAGAGAGAGAGAGACTTGAGCCTATAAACAGGCCGAGAGCAACAGCCAGTACAGGAAAAAGGGAGGGAACAATGACAACTGATGCAGTGGTGAAGGCTGGGCTGTGGACGTGGACAAAAATAGGAGAGGACGGGTCTCTGCATGTGAGACTGGAGGGCAGGAGGGACACCGTTTTATTGTGGTTACTCCCTATTTCCCTACATATTTGTGATTTTAGTACCGAGGACCGTTGGTTAGCAAATAACCTCAGGGAATATGTGTGCTTGACCACCAAGAGCCAAAGTGCAACACAACATCCAAAGACAACTGAGCCTTCACTCCTGATAACTGTAAAGTGGAAGCTGGCGTCAGGCAGCTCGGCTGGAACTGCACACACGTCTGTGCAGAGCTAGGGCAGGAGTTCTTAGAATCAGGGCGGGAACCTGATTAAAACTGTCCACGTATTTGAAGAAAGCTGTTTTTTAAAGAACTCTTTCCTTTAATTAAACTCTTTCCCTTAATTAAAAAACACTACATATTTACATTAGGACAATTAGGAAATCACAATTTCTTTAATTAATCTTCCCTTCTGGATGAAAGCTGAGATTGTATTTCTCCATGGACTGAAACATCAGTGGAATCTTTGGGTGCTGCATGGAAAACTGTCACCCTACAGACATTAAGGGTATTTACAGAAAAATCTTTTACTTTTTCCTACTGGGAGATAGTGCTATATTAACTAAGTAGGCTACCATTCTCATTACTGGAGCTGCATTTAAGTATTAGGATTTAAATAAAAGGATATCTTCTTGGACTGATTTAACCATTAAAAAAACATCAAAAGAATATTAACCATACTTAATATTTCAAATAACATACTAACAAAATGATCAAAATCAATAACTAAAATAAAATGTGGCACACTTTGGAATGGTTGGAAATTAGCAAAATCATGTACATGTTTTTCATCCTGTATAAAATCATTTTACATGTATTTTTTGTGGCTGATCCATTGTTCTCGTTAAAAATACGTTTTTTTACCCTAAAATTCAAATATGGACATCACACTGTTAGTACAGAAAAAGAGACTCTTTTTAGAAACTCTCGCTATAATGGAATTAAAGAAGGTAAGTCCTTAGTAACCTGGATTAGCAAAATAATACTATGCATAGTCTTACCAGAAAATGACACGGTGAAAAGTGATTCCAGGTCACTCTCTCGATCTGCCCACTGAACCGCCACATTCGATGGCTGTCCTCAGGGCTGCGGCAGTCAAACAAAGCCACTGACCTGGACACATTCAGACAAAGCTCAAGTTTTAAGAGTTCAATTCTCCTACAGGCTTTAAATTTATAACGAAATGGTAAGAGGAAAATGCTGTGAAGTCAAGATCCAATTATTTAAAGCCTATTTTAAGGGTCTAAAATAAAGAGGAAAAGATGAGTTGATTTCCACAAATTAGGGACTCTGATCCTGTCACTTGAAGGCACTGGTGGCTCTGGATGTCACAGTGGCCTTGACCTTCTCCAGGCAGAATCCTCCACTGATAAGATGCATCCTATTTCCAAAAGACCAGGACAATTTCTAATTTCTCCTTTCCCGGCAGTGCTCAGAGCCAGAAAACCCAAGTCTTAGCCACACTTACTCTCTACCAGCAGGTTACTGTGTTGGGGGAACCAGTGGATACACTTTTGTAATTTAGCATGAATTCCATCTAAAAAATGTAAACATATCACTCTTTGCACACCCATGACTGGAACCCCCCTGTGGTGGACGGTAGTGGGCCCAATTCTTCACCTCTGCCTACATCCATGCTGTCAGTGAGGTGGGAGTTCTTCCCATAAAGAAAGAGTTCATCTCCCAGCCCGTGTGATCTGTTTGGGCCAAGAGAAGAAGACAGAAATGCACTAGTTCTGAGCTTACATCGCGTGAGGGCTTCGTAACTGCGTGAGCTTCTGACCTCGCCGTGACAACATGTGTGGGCTAGCCCACTGCTCCTAGGAGGATGTGAGACATGAGGAGAGCCAAGTCGCCTTGGCCCAGCCCAAACAAGCCAAGATCAGCAGAGCTACCAGTTGAATCCAGCCTAGATTAGCTCACTCTTGCAGAGGCACAAGAAATAAATGTTTCTTGTTTTAAGTCACTGATTTGGGATGGCCTGTTTCACAGCAAGGTGAATTCATACACCCTCTAAAAATCAAAGTAGTTGCTAGTTAGGAACTATATTATGACAGACCCACATTATCTTGCAGACTGAAAGGACCAGAGTTGAAAAGGACAAAAATAAAAATTTCAACACATAGGCGCCTCAGTAACACAGTCTGTCTGAGCATAAAGTGATACTTTTTGAATTAGTTCAAGAGGATAAAAACAGCAGCAATAATTCCTGAAATGCTTTCTTACTTATCATATGATCCAGAAATCAGAGTCTGTGCTTCAAACGGATGAAACTGCAGAGTCTGGACCTAAAAGGAGGAAACATAAATGAACAGATCTGTTTGTTTGGTTTTGGTAAAACTGCCTAATATTTGGTGAGAATCAATTTGGCAGTGTTCCTATAAATTTTTCCCTTTGAAACTTAGTATTTAAAGAAACAAAGTGTAGTGCATAATCAGAAGGACAAAACCTATTTCTGAATAAAGGATAACACTTAAAAATATGATGCATCATTCCCCAAAATGTGTTTGGCATAATACACATGTCCCTCATGTGTTAAAATATATTCACAGGAAAAAAGAGGAGTGGTCAAACTTCTCCAGGAAGCTTCACATGCCGCAGAAGTCCCACAGCGTGCGTCGGCATGTTAGATCCCTGAGTTCGACGAGAATGGATCTGTTACGTTCTTTCACCCTATTTGGTGACTGACACCCCCTTTCCCTTTTTCGGAGCCTCTGTCAACATGTTACAAAGCACTAAGGGTCCTAATCAGTTCAGTTTTCTGCACCCATTTTTGTATCTCTATGATGGGTAATTACAACTATCACATAAAGCTCTGTGCAGATCCAGTGAGAGCATGTCAAAGCACTTTGTAATTCACAAAGAGCCGTATAGAAATGTTTGTGATTATTTGCAGCCAATATTTGTGCCATATTTTTAGAATCCTTTTTATCCACTAAATCACCATACCTTGTCTGTGTGTACAGCAAGGCTCGCTGCTGGTTTCCCCAAGGACATGTCCCACAGAATTACAGTGTTGTCAGCTGATGCGCTTGCCAGCACATTTCTGAGAACGGGAGGAAACAAGTCAGGTAATCTTGTAAAAACCAAAAGCATTACTTGTGAGAGTTCCAATTACAACAGGATCAAAAAGAACACTTAGAAATAAATTTGACAAAAGAGACATATTGAAAACTATAAAAGACTGTTAACAGAAAGAGTATCTAAATGAATGGAAAGATAGCCCACGTCCAGGCATTGGAAGACAAATGTTAAAACAGACACACTGCCATCCACAGAGCAGTCTACAGATCCAACCAGTCCCAGCTGACTCTTGCAGAAAACTGACAAGCTGGTTTTAAAATTTATATGGAAAGGCAAGGAACCCAGAACAGCCAAATTAATCTTGAAAAAGAAGAGCAAAGTTGGAAAGTTCACAGCTCCTGATTCCAAAACTGACTGAAAAGTTACAGTAACCATAACAATGTGGTACTGGCATAAGGATTAAGAGAATAAAATGAAGACTCCAGAAATAAGCCCTCAAATTTATGGTCACTGGTTTTTAACAAGGGCACTAAGATTATCCATTGTTCAATGGAGAAAAGAACAGTATTTTCAACAAATGGTTCAGGGATAACTGGCTATCCTCATGCAAAAGAACGAAATTAGATCCCTACCTTGCACTATACAAAAAAAGTAATTCAAAATAGATAGCAGACCTCCTAAACATAAGAGCTAAAAGTCTAAAACTCTCAGAGGAAAACAAGTATAAATCTTCATGACACTGGGTTAGACAATGGTTTCTTACATATGACACCAAAGCATAAACAAAAAAAGAAACAGATAAATTGGACAATCATCAACATGAAAAACTTTCGTGTTGCAACTGACCATCAAGAAAGTGAAAAGACAACCCACAGAATGGGAGGAAGTATTTGTAAATCATGTATCTGATAGAGGATTTGTATCTAGAATATATAAAAGACAGATAACTCAATTAGAAGATGGGCAGAGGATCTGAACAGATTTTTCTCCAAAGAAGATATACAAATGGGCAATGAGCATGTGAAAAGAACTCAACCTCATCAGTCATTAGGGAAATGAAAATCAAAAAATGGGCTACCACTTCATAGTCATAGGATGGCTACAATAAAAAAGACAATCACAAGTGTAAGATGTAGAGAAACTGGGACCCTCCTACATTCCTGATGGGAATGTAAATGGTACAGACTACTGTGTGATCTAGCAATTACACTCTTAATACCTAAGAAAATGAAAACGTATGCCCATGCATACACTTGTTCACGAATGTTCACAACAGCATTATTCGTAATAGACAAAAGGCAAAAAAACCCCAAATGTCTGTTAACTAGTGAATAGATACACAAATGTGGTATATCCATACAGGGGGATATTATTCTGCAATAAAAAAGAATGATGCACTGATACATGCTACAACATGGATGGACCTTGAAAACATTATGCTAGGGGCCAGCCCAGTGGTGCAGCGGTTAACTGCACATGTTCCGCTTCAGCGGCCTGGGGTTCACCGGTTCGGATCCTGGTGCGGACATGGCACTGCTTGACAAGCCATGCTGTGGTAGGCATCCCACATATAAAGTAGAGGAAGATGGGCACAGATGTTAGCTCAGGACCAGTCTTCCTCAAAAAAAGAGGAAGATTGGCAGCAGATGTCAGCTCAGGGCTGATCTTCCACCAAAAAAAAAAATTCAAAAAGAAAAGAAAACATTACGCTAAGCGACAGACGTCAGACACAGACGGCCACATATTGTATGATTTAATTTCTAGCAAATCTCCCATATAGGCAAATTCAGAGACTGAAAGTAGATCAGTGGCTGCCAGGGGCTGGAGGGACAGGAGGACGAGGAGTGACTGCTCATGGGCGTGGAGTGCTTTCTGGATTGGTGAAAATGTTACAGAATTAGAGAATGGTGATGGTTGCACAACTTTGTGAATATACTGAAAACCAGTGAATTGTACACTTTAAAAGAGTGAATTTTAGGGGCCAGCCCTGTGGCCAAGTGGTTAGGTTTGCGCGCTCTGCTGTGGCGGCCCAGGGTTTCGCTGGTTCGAATCCTGGCTGCAGACATGGCACTGCTCATCAGACCATGCTGAGGCGGTGTCCCACATGCCACAACTAGAAGGGCTCACAACTAAAAATACACAACTATGTACCAGGGGGCTTTGGGAGAAAAAGGAAAAATAAAATCTTTTAAAAAAATGAATTTTATATGTGAATTTATATCTCAACTTTTTTTTTTTTAAAAGCATTAAATGCTATTAACAGGAAAAAACCAATATGCCTACCTCTTAGGGATTAAGTGCCAAAACTGTAGTTCTACCACAGAACACAGGCTTTCAAGCCAGGAAACCTGAAATGGGTGCTTGGTGCTGCCACTTACTAGCTGTAAGACTTAAAATTTGTCAGTCACACTTCTTTGCCTGCTGATGAGAAGGATACAACCAACCTCCAAGGGCTGTTGTGCAGGTACCTGGCTGAGTGAGCGGAGCATAGCAGGCCCCTGGCAAACGTCAGCTGCCTGCCTTTTCTCCCTGTAAAGATACAGACACGTACTCCTGACACTGGAACTCATTCTTCAACATCCAGCTTTAAAACAGCTTGACATAGAATCAAGTCTTTGTTCAGAAAACCAACATACTGTTAAGATAAAATGTTGACAGGTTCATTTTTGGATACTATTTCCTCAAGAAGTTATGTCCATTATATGAACTACTTTCAGTTTCATAACTCACGTTTCAATGAGACATGCAAGGGCTCTTAGGAGGATCACGTCTGTTCAGATCATGCTGGCTTTCTTCCACTCAGTGAATTTCAAAGCTTCTACCATTTAGTTCCATATACAGGTTATAATGTTTCAACTCCTGGGCATTTCACAGATTAAGTGTTCATTTAAATTCCCAATAACTAGTTTATTTATATACAATGCCTGCCAACAGCAAAAAGTTAAAATTTCATAGTATTTTTTTTTTTAATAAATTTGGCAACTCCACTGAGTTTATTTCCTCTTTTATATCTGTTCTTTTCTCATAGCGTTGGTGCCTTTCGTTGTCGTTGACCTAAGAGAGCAGCTCGTACACATCTCCATGGAGTCTGGTAGTTCCTCCATGGAGTCTGGTAGTTCTGTACCACCAAAATGGCCCATTGCCCACTATAATGGTTCGGTAGCTGGTTTTCTTTTTTTTTTTTAAAGATTTTATTTTTTTCCTTTTTCTCCCCAAAGCCCCCCAGTACAGAGTTGTATATTCTTCGTTGTGGGTCCTTCTAGTTGTGGCATGTGGGACGCTGCCTCAGCATGGTTTGATGAGCAGTGCCATGTCCGCACCCAGGATTCGAACCAACGAAACACTGGGCCGCCTGCAGCGGAGCACGCGAACTTACAGTACATTTTTCATCCTAGTCATTCCAAAAACATCTGAGATTCCTCCCACATTAAAGTTCTCATTGTATGAGGCTTAAGAATGAAAACATTAAAAAAACCCCAAACAACTTCTGAACACTACACCAAGAAGAGCACTCCAACCAGAGGATGAATTAGCAGAGGACATGCATTTTGTTACTGGGACCGTTTTACTAGAAATCAAGGTCCTCACTTGTAACAATGTCAACAGGTTATTCCTCACCATAATCCTAAATTCTATGCACCAGAGTATGGGAAGTATTTTAAGTAGCATTCTGCATCTTTTCAGGAAAGAAAGGAGAACCAGGGTCTAAAATAAGATTGAGAAAGAAGAGTTAAGGAACAAAGAATGTGTGGCATTGAAGTCAAAGAGATGTGCCTGCAGAGCGGGCAGGAAAGGAGTACAGGGGCTGCTAAGTGTCTAAATGGAGCTAGGGAAGTGTGGCCGGGGAAAGGAACTCATGAACCAGCTGGAATACTGATAAGGGGCTGGAACGAACTTTCAGTTAGTCAGAGTAACAGTTGCTATATGAGAAGAATTTAGCACATGTGATTACTGTGACAGTGAGGAAGAGCGGTTCCTAAAAGCCTGGGACACTTATTATTCGATCTCATTCATCTGCCCATTAGTCAGGACCAGGCCCAATTCAGACAAAGCCCAAACACTTGCCTATAGCCTGGCAGCATCTGCGTCACCTGGGATACTTAAAAAAACAAAACAAAAAGAAAAACACACCACATATTCCTGTTAGTCCCAGTAACAAAACGCATGTCCTCTGCTGATTCCTACTCTTGTTGGAGTGCTCTTCTTGGTGTAGTGCTCAGAAGGTTTTTGGGTTTTTTTTTTTTTTTTTTAATGTTTTCATTCTTAAGCCTCCATACAATGAGAACTTTAATGTGGGAGGAATCTCAGATGTTTTTGGAATGACTAGGATGAAAAATGTACTATGAAATTTTAACTTTTTGCTGTTGGCAGGCATTGTATATAAATAAACTAGTTATTGGGAATTTAAATGAACACTTAATCTATGAAATGCCAAGGAGTTGAGACATTATGACCTATATATGGGACTGAATGGTGGAAGCTTTGAAATTCACTGAGTAGGAAAAAAGCTGGCATGATCTGAAGTGCTCACGATCTACTACTCAATCCTGGGAGATTAGAGCCCAGGTACTTTAAAGGTTACCCAGCAGATTCCGATTTGCAGCTAAGTTTGGGAAATACTAACCTAAACCACTTTCTCAGGTCCATTTCCCCACACTGTTGTAACTCTGAAGAGGTTTGAACACAAACAAGAAGACAGGAAATCCTTTGGTAAGCCAGCACTCTGGGATCCTCCTCAGGACGCTCACAATCCCCGAGTGTCCAGTGTGATGGAAACGCTAAGAAAATGTGCCTTGGGTATCCAGTTTGTTCTTACTCCTCAAATAAGTTGTACTTTACCTAATGCTTACCGTCTTTGCCTTAGTAGCCCCTCAAACCAAATATGCTATCAGGAAAATGGCCTTTTTGGGTAACTACTGTTTAAAGATAAGTATAAAGAATATGTGGATGACACATGCAAAAAGAATCAAGTTGAACCTTTACCTTACACTGTATACAAAATTAACTCAAAATGATCAAAGACCTAAACTTAAGAGCTAAACTATAAAACTCTTAGGGGAAAAGCTTCATGCCAATAGATTTGGCAAGGATTTCTTGGATATAACACAAAGCACAGGCAACAAAAGAAAACATAAACTAGACCACATCAAAATTAAAATTTTTGTGCAAAGGACACTATCAACAGAGTTAAAGGCAACCCACTGAATGGGGAAAATACTTGCAAAGCATAAATCTGATAAGGGATTAATTAGCAGGATATATAAAGAACTCCTACGACTCAACTACAACAAAAACAACCCAATTCAAAAATGGGCAAAGGACTTGAAAGACATTTCTCCAAAGAAGATATACAAAAGGCCAGTAAGCTCTGGAAAAGATGCTCAACATCACTATTCATTAGGGAAATGCCAATCAAAACTACAATGAGATACCACTTCACACCCATGAGGATGACTATTATTGGAATAAAACAACAAACCCAAAAGTAACAAGTGTTGGCTAGAATGTGGAGAAATCGGAACCCTCGTGCACGGCCAGCGGGAATGCAAACTGGTGCAGCTGCTACAGAAGACAGTATGGCGGTTCCTCAAAAAGGTAATTACAGTCAATCTCTGACTTCAATGCCACACATTCTTTGTTCCTTAACTCTTCTTTCTCAATCTTATTTTAGACCCTGGTTCTCCTTTCTTTCCTGAAAAGATGCAGAATGCTACTTAAAATACTTCCCATACTCTGGTGCATAGAATTTAGGATTATGGTGAGGAATAACCTGTTGACATTGTTACAAGTGAGGACCTTGATTTCCAGTAAAATGGTCTGAGTAACAAAACGCATGTCCTCTGCTGATTCCTACTCTTGTTGGAGTGCTCTTCTTGGTGTAGTGTTCAGAAGTTTTTTGGTTTTTTTTTAATGTTTTCATTCTTAAGCCTCATACAATGAGAACTTTAATGTGGGAGGAAAAGGTAAAAATAGAATCACCATATGATCCAGCAATTCCACTTTCAGGTATATACACAAAAGAACTGAAAGCACGGGCTCTGACAGATACTTGCATATCCATGTTATTCATTCACAGCTATGTGGATAATAATAGCATTATTCACAACATCCAAGAGGGGGAAGCGACCTAAGTGTCCACTGACAGACGCATAAACAAAATATGGTATATACATAGAACAGAATATCATTCAGCCACATGTTACAACATGGATGAACCTTGTGCTAAGTGAAATAAGCCAGTCACAAAAGGACAAATACTGTATGATTCCACTTATATGAGGGACCTGGAGGAGTCAATTCAGAGATGGAAAGTAGAATGGTGGTTACTAGGGCCCATGGGGAGTGTGGATTGGGGAGTTATTGTTTAATGGGTACACCGTTTCAGTTTTGGACGATAAAAAAAGTTCTGCAGTTGGATGGTGGCGACGGTTGCACAACAGTGTGCAACAATGTCCACTCAACTGTACTCTTAAACGGGTTAAAATGGTAAATTTTAAGTTATGTATATTTCACAATTAAATAAAAAATATGTGGATGAGATTTTGTGAAAACTGAAAAGTGAGAAAAATGTCTTCCATGAAGAAACACAATTCTCCTGCACCTCTGGCACTGCAGGACAGTTTTTTTCCAGTGATGTTGGAGAGAAGGGCACTCGGTCACCAAATGTGAGCACCTAGCATGCCAAGAGCTGGCAGGTGATGTAGGGGATGCCAGGTGACAGACAGCCGAGCTCCTGCCTTCAAGCAGCGTATGCTGGAGGAAGGGAAAATAAGACACACACACAAAGACCCACAGTGCACAACACGGAGAGACAGGGGTCGGCAGGAGGTAAAATCACAATGGTTATGGTCTTTAACAATCCTTCAAATGTTAGTGCTTACTACCTGATCAGCTTATTCCAAGAAAGGTCCAGGACTGCATCAGTATGCCCTTCTGCTGAGGAACTCTGTAATAATTGTTTGATTTAATTACTTTTTGTATTAAAATCTCCCTCCCAAAATAAAATCGTATGTTAATTTGAAAGATTCTTTAAATATTAAGATTACTGTCTTGATCTAAGCAAACTTGAAGACCCAGAGAAAGAAACAACTTGTCCCCCTGTCACTTTAGATTCATGGTGAATATTTTCTGCAGGGAAGAAACTAGAGTAGCTCTTAATCCAGGTGTGGTAATTCTATAAATACCAATCCCCCTCACATTTAAGTTTAAAAAGCTACAGGAATTAATACACAGATATTCAGAATTCAACGTACTAAAGGCTAAATAGAAATTTTTTTAAAGTTCAAAACTAGTATATCAGAGTGAATAGCTACTATGTATACAGGAGAATTATAACCTGAGTAATTTGTTTTGGTAAGGATGAATAAGGTGCCAACGGAGCTTTATGCAATCAGAAATCACTTTTTCCTTGAATGGCTTTTCAAAGCTAGGAACTACAGTAGCTTCATTAACTACCCCTCCTGTTCCACCAAAAGTGTCTAACTGAAAAAGCCTATGTTCCCCCAGCCCTAGTAAGCTTATCTCTGTTTGTCATTTGAGTTTAAATATCTGTTGACTTGTTTACCTTCTTTCCTTTCTTTTTCCTCTTCTTTGATAGCTTGCTTCCAAGGGTGAAGACTGGCTCCAGCGAGTCCACTATATCAAGGTCCCACACCTCAATGACAGGGGTCATGTTCCCCACAGCAATATAATTTCCTACAGGAGGAAATGACGTATTTACGATTTTAAAAAAGTAACTTCCAATGAAATACATCACACCGTAGATTAACTGAGTAATGGCTTAGAGCAATTTCTCTCAAACTTTCCTACATGTGTACATCATCTGAGTGTTGTTAAAATGCAGATTCTGTTTCAGGTCTTGGGTGGGGCCCCAAGTCTGAACTTCTAACCAGCTGCCAGGTGATGCCAGTGCTGTGCTGCTGGTCCCCAGAGTGCAGTTTGAGTGATGGGGGCTCAGTCTCTTAGCCGGAAAGTCCTCACTTAGGTAATGAGAACAAAACCACCTTCTGCCCTCACACCCTGTTGCGAGGATGAGGATGTGAGCAGATCATGAGTGTGTACAAGCTTTGCAAATGAGATATAAGCTAAGAGTATTATTAGTTTCTACCCTCATTAAGAAGTAGGACAGGGGCAACTAGTAGTGTGCAGTTGGGGCTAAAAAGACTAACTTGAGAATCTAATTCTCTCTTCATTTTGGTTTTACTTGACGTTTTCTGAAAGAGGTCATGCCACTAAACTCTACCTGGTAACACAGACACATCACGCCATTTTATACCAGGTTTTTATGAGACCTGCACACGGTTCTGCAGCCCCCAAAATGCTTTCAGGCTGTCCTTCTGCCAACAGTGGAGCGGCTGCCTCTTTAGCCTATCTAAAGTCTGGAGACAGACCCCAAACAACTAAGTGATTGCATTCTAAAAACTATATAACTATAACTTAAAATAACTAACTTCATAAAACATCAATAATCCTGAAAATATTCACACAGAATACATAACGTATGAGGCTAGGAAAAACACAAAGGACTAGGAACCACTGAGCAATCTGAAGTTTTCTAATTACCAGTAGAATCATCTGGGCTAGGATCAAAGTTGAGCCATTCCACACTCAGAGGGTATGCAGACAACAGTATATCATGGTGTACGTAGAAAGAATCTTCTTCTTGATTATAAACTGGAAAGATCAGGAAAAGAGACTTTACTCCATCAGAGTAAGAAATCACATCGCACTCAAAAGAACAGATTCTCCCTATTAAACTTACGGGAGCCACACGCTTAAAGTGAGACAAACTTGATGACATTAAAAGGAAATCGCAAAGTTGATACCACTAGGTAGAAATTGTGCATGTCTACTACAGTCCCATCAGCTGGTGTGCCCCAAAAGGAACTAGGAACACTGACAGAGAGCTGACATCTGCTTGGAGACTCCACCGCATGTTCCCAGGCTGAAGTGCTCCTATCTTCTGGTTCACTCCTTACAAAAAACAACTGCTCGTAAGGTCTCCATCAGGAGAACTTCAATATTATTTTATCTTTTAGAGGTCTCTTTGGTTCTAAGTCAGGAAGAACAAACAGAAAACAGCACTGGAGAGAAATAACTCATATTTAGAAATATAAATGCTTGTCAAAAATGACTTAATATTTAGAAAAAGTTTATGAAGACCAACAACAAATAAAGCTCTTGAGAACATTCTTTTGGAATATGGCAACTAAAAGAATTATCTTTTTATCATTCACAGTTATAATAGTAAAGAGCTAAAATATTGTTAAAATCAATGACTAAAAAGTCTTTAAAAAATTATACAGTGAAACACTGATAAAATAGAGCCCAAATAATCAGAAATTTCCCCCCAATATGCTTTTTATTAGAAAGAAGCAATGATAAGATGAGCTAAGGGTTTCTTTAATTCTTCAGCCCTCTGCGTCTGGATAGATCCTGGGATCAGGAGACTCCATGTAATGTTTGAGCACAGTGATTCACATCTCACTGATCACTGTACAGTGAGAATGCACGTCAAAACGGCTTGCTTGTGATCCTGCAAGAACCTCAACCATGGTCAATGTACTCAGCTTCCATTTTAAATAAAATGATGACAATACTTTAAAACAATGTTCTTTTAACCATGTCAGATCAACGTTCAGATCAGCTTTAGAATGCAATTTTGAAATTATACTTGAATACAGATATGCCGGATAACTTCGAGATTCACACCAAATAAAATATATCTTTAATGACCCAACTTAAAAGGAAGTAGGAATATAATGCTTTACTTTACTTTCTCAACTCCTCTCTGATACTCACTAAATTCAAAGGAATGACTACAAGTTCTCATATAAGAATATATAAAAATCAATCATGACAAACTGTAATAAGAGTTCCAATTTTTGAAATTTGAATCAGTCTTTTAAAAATTTCACCAAAATGGTTTTCATTTGAAATACGTAAAAAATTCAGGTGCTGGCCTGGTGGCGCAGTGGTTAAGTTCGCATATTCTTCTTTGGCAGCCTGGGGTTTGCAGGTTCGAATCATGGGTGCAAATCTATACACCGCTTGTCAAGCCATGCTGTGGCAGGCATCCCACATATAAAGTAGAGGAAGACGGGCACAGATGTTAGCTCAGGGCCAGTCTTCCTCAGCAAAAAGAGGAGGATTGGCAACATATGTTAGCTCAGGGCTAATCTTCCTCCAAAAAAAAAAAAAAGTTCAAAGATAGGAGAATAACTTCACATTGAAGTATGCTATTAAAAGCCTTTTTGATTTTATAAATAGATCACTGTGGGCCATAGGATTAAAACAGCCTTGTCTATGGGCTTCCTGTACGCAGCCTTGAAGACCTGAAGAGTTACAGAAATCCAAGCCAATAAACAGAATGAGCGACAAAGTAACCCAGAGGATGCCAATAAACATTCAACCTAAAGGTTTTAATTTTCAAACTTTGCAACTGTGTTTCCCATAATAAAAGGCTTTAGCCTAAAATCGCTTTAAAGCTTCAAAATTTTCAGACAGGCGAACAGAAGACTGTTGAGGAAGGGAAATGTCTCGGCAAGGAGGGCCGGGCCTCGGGATGTGTGCGCAGAGGCAGGAAAACAAGGGAAAACCTGGACGCAGGATATTCCAGACATTTCGAAGCTCTATTTTTAAGAACACAGTCATTCAAATAATGTTTGCTGAATTAATAAATATCAACATTAAAACATATCTGATTTAAAAACTCAAATGAAAAAGAAAACTTCCGATCAATGCCTACTTCAGATTGAAAGCATTCACCTCCGGCTTTGGTGCAAACATTCTCTGAGCTGGGAAAGCTGACCAAGATGTTTTGGTTCTACAAGAGAAATGTGGCCCTCTGTGCTGAATTTTCATGAAAATACAATGCTTTGCAAAAGGGGAAATATTTGAGATGACTGTGAAAAAAGCAGGATAAAATCTCAACTATTGAGTATCATCTTCGCCACAGAAAGAAAAGGCAGCCAGAAGAGACCGGAGTAAAAACCTAGGGTAACAAGTCACCTCAGGGGAATGGGACTGTCATTTTTCCTCCAATTTTCTTCATAGTTTTACTTCTAGGTTTTCTCTAATAGAGGGAAAAGTGAAAAACTGGCAAAAATGTTTAAGATTAAAAACCCCTATTAGAACGTTCCAGGAGACCTATTTCCATAAATAAAGTCAGGCAGCAAAGTGACCAAGACTACAGATGCCCAGGCACAATAATCAGGAAATCTGTAGGCTGGTAACCAACTTAAATGAGAGACAGCAGGATCTGGTGCCTAAAAATTCCTAACAGTAACTATTATGGATATTATTTTAATATCACTTAAAGAGAGAACCTTTTAGTAAGGGATGTATTTCACTCACCATGCACCTCTAAGTTGCACTGGTCCTGTTCAGCTCTGCCACAGACTATGAGATTGTCACTGGGCTTAATCAAGAAATCATCACGTTCATACTGCTCCTGAGTGGAGAGAAAAAAACGTCATTAACTAGAAGCAGACATCTGGTAAGGCTTTTCAGACACTTAAGGAGCACAATGAGAAAAGCTATGTAAATATTTACCGTATCTTTCAGAGTCACATAAGGATCTTGATCATTACTCCCATAGACTGTAAGGCCCAAGAGAGATTCACCAAGAGTTTCAGTATCTACAAGAATTCATAAATTGAAATGAGTAAGTCATTTTGACAGAAGCTTTTTTTCCTAAGGCATCCCATCTTTAGACTTAGATCTATTTCATAACTAATTGTGGATCATCCATAGTTGGGAAAGGAAATAGTGGGGGGTAATAAACAGAAGTTTAAAAGCCATTTATATTTGACCTTGGAATGGATATCTGATAGTTTTGGAATTCACAATCTTCCAAGGAAACTCCCTTTTAGGAAATAGAACTCTGCTCAGATTCTCTTGCTTGCTCCTTGTAATCATTCAGAAGTGCCACAGAGAGGTGACTTTGAGGACCTGGAAATAAAATTACCCTAAAACACTGGAATCAACACAATAAATAAGGGTTGCCCGGTCAAATAAAACTGAAAAGTGATGGGTTTCACAAAGTTAAACACGTTTCTCTATTGCAAGATTTTTTAGAACAGTTGATGTGCTAATAACTTGCCTTATGAATCTGAAACAGGGTATTATATGCCTTTTTTACTAAACTTACTTGAAAATAGACTTCTCTTATGACACATCTGTAAGGGTGACAGAGAGTAATAATGAGTAACAAAAAACTCAGGAAAAGGAAAATACTCCTAATTGTTAGGGGAAGCTACTTTAAAGAGTCGGGATTAATAGGTCTTAAACATTTGACAGGCAACAGAGAAGAGAATTTCTACTGGATGAGAGAGCACCAATAATCTGCAGGGTGTGCAGAATATTAAAAAGCTGCGGCTGAAGGCCATTTCTCCTGGCTGGGTTAACCCTTCCTTTCTCTGTATTCCCAGGGCACTCTGTCCTAGCAGGACAGTAGCAAGGTGAGGGGCCCACAACCCAGAGTCCCATGGAAAACACTATCCTCGGCAGCTAATGAAGTACACCAAGAACGACGAAGGTTTTAGAGCCAGAGAGTGCTCCAAACTCAGCTCCATATTCACCAGCCATGTGACACTGGCAAAGTGAGTCCATCTTTCTAAGCCTCAGTTTAGTTTTCTCTCCTGTAAAACGGAGTTTTCAGTTTTCTCTTCTGTAAAACGGAGGTAATAATTCCTCTCTCATTATTGCACATAAAGAAAAATGAGTTATAGATTATTATACTCATTACTTGTAATAAAATATACTTTTTTTTTTTTTTTTAGATCTTGAGATTAGTGGGTTAGAGTTTATTTTCTAAACTAGTTTAGGAAATGTTCTGTCTGCTCAAGCCTTGAGCCAGATTATTTGACCGACATAAAGGACAATAAAATCTCAGAGTAAAGCTTTGGAACACTAGAAGCATGATCTCATGCACTGAGTTTGGGATTAAAAACCAGCAGAAGTGAGTGAATTCTAACCTGGGTCGCCCTCCTCATCGTATTTATCTAAGTCGTACTCAGCCAGCTCATCCTCATCCAGCGTCCTGTCGTCCTCTGGGTCGCCATCCTCCAGGGGCTCCCTTGGTCGTGCCTGGGTACGTGCACTCTGCATGCCATCTTCTGAAGGATCACCTGCCTCCTCTTCATCACTGCCACCTTCTTCTCTATGTAAACAAAGGAAAATAAGTCACCCAAAGGGCACCATTCAATAACAAGACCGCCTTGTCGTCGTTATTTAAGACTTGCATTTCTTCTGGACTTTACTACAGACATCAACATTCCTAAACTTACTGTAATTTTTCCTTTGCTTCAGCAATGAGACGTTTTACTTCTTCTTTACTTAGCTCTACCTATGAGAGAGGAAACATGCCATTATAATATATTTAAGGAAATCATTAGAAGTCTTTAAATTAAAAAGCAGTTTGCAAACTAATGTAAAATACAACTTCAAGCGACATCATTAGAATCAAATTATCAGTCCACACTCTCTAAATTTAACGTAAAGGGAGTTTTTACAGGTCCTTACAATTAAGATCCCTTCCCACCTGAATCTGTTCAAAAATCATGTTCAGTTTGCTCTACCTCTCTCCAGCCTCTTCAGAAAAGACTGACTTGTGTCGGGGCCCATCTCATTTTCTTCCAATTCCTCTGACTCCTTCTGGGCCACTTCTCCCCATTTTCCCTGTGGGTATTCCTAAACAGACCCACCCTTGCCTTGGTCCTCTGCTCTTTCCCCTGTTATCACTGCCAAGAATTCCCTCACCAGGGTGTCACTTCCTTGCAAAGCTCATTCATTCTCAAGACTAAAACTACCACCTCTGAACTGATTACTCCAGACTTTCCCTTCTCTCACCCTACTCTGCAGTTCCATTTCTTCCAGCTGCCTATAAGACTCTCTACTGGGCATCCTCTTCAAAACTGAAGTCACTCTCTTTACTTCAAAACGGGCATTCCCTCACCTAATCAAAGCTTTGGTACCTTTAAAAACACCCCTATCACTACTAAACTGTCAGCTCCTGGAAAACAGACACCGACCTGTCATTGGGCTCGGCCCACAGGAGGGAGGCCTGCTGACTGATGAGGAGTGAATCAATCACCCAGTTTGTACTAAAATGCCTCCAGAAATACGGAAATCCTCTTGAGCGCTGACCTTCCACTGTTGGACACTTCCAGAAACTAAAGGTTCTTAAGTTTAATCAAAAGATACTTATTTTCTAGTTTCTCTTATTGGTCTGAGTTTCCTTTCTGGGATTTCAGTCTAAATCCAATCTCTTCTTCCTATAAACTCTTCAAGCAATGGTTCCCAAGCTTGTCTGCATATTAGAATCACCTGGGGGATCTTTAAAAAAATTTCAGGCTACACTCCAGGCCAATTAACCACAATACTTGGGAGCAGGCGCAGGCATCAGTATCTTCTGAAGTGCCCCAAGTGATTCCAATGTGTAGAAACGTCTGGAAATCACTTTCCTCAAGAATTTTAAAGGCTGTACGTCCCTTTTTAATAACAGCTGTTATCTCCTTCAATCATTTTAAATATAATTTTCTGTTCCTATTCTATCAATATGCATTGAGTGCCTACTGTGAGCCAAACACCAGAGAAAACTCACAAATGAAACAGCGTGTGCCCCGGTGGAATTTACATTTACTGGGCTATTCTAATCCCTCATTCCTGTTAACCTCATGAGGGAGCCCCTCACCGTTCATATCACCTTCTTATCTCTGTCATCACCGGCCCAGTTACATTCAAATCAAACTTCCCCACCCCCTCACTTCTTTCACGGCATCTATTCCCACCGACAAATCACATAACCACGTGAGGACTCCGTACAGGCAGGGGCCTTTTCTGTTTCGTTCATGCCTATCCCAGCACCCTGAACAATGCCTCGCGTGCAGAAAGCACTTCAGACGTACCTGTTGAATAACTTAAGTAATCTTCATCTCTGCTACAGGACTCTCTCCAACTCTTGCAGGTTTTCCCCTCATAATCTGTCACATTTACCCCTCATCCTCAACTGTCCCATCAACACCTCCCTTGAATTACCGCAGGAAATCCCTCAATCAGCTCCCAGCCTCAGGACAGTGTAGCCCCCACATCAGTCTTCCTACACTACAGCTTTCATCCAGTTTACTCCTCCCAGCACCGCGCAGAGGAGCGGAAAGTGAAGTTTTCACCTCTGTGCTCCCTTTTCCCGTTATGCCTGGAGACGCACTGGGGGGTGGTGAAGCTATGCTGTCGTCAAGAAGGCTTTTGGGTGGATTTCCCACTCCGAGCAACAATCGGCCCCCTTCCAACTGTGTACGTATCTGGGGCTGGGCTTGGGGGAAGGGGCCGTGAGGAGGCGCAGCCGCTGACTCCCCAGCCCCCGGAGACCCAGACCCTCAGAGCCGCAGCCCGATCACGACCATCAGGCCACAGCCGGCCTCACCCCCGCCAGTCACAGCAGGCAGGCCAGGGCCGCGCGTTCCAGGTCCGGGTCTCCCAGGCCGGAGGACCGAGGATGCTGCAGGAGAAGCCGCTCCCCCTCCTCCGAGCGACCAGGCCTCACCTTGTCTGGCGTCTCCTTGGCCACGCCACAGCGGACCCAGGCCACGCACGTCACCTGGCGGCTGCGGTTCATGGTCCTCAGCTCAAGGACGCCTCACGCCAGCGACTCGACGCAGCGGGACTGGGACGCCCGCGCCCTCCGGCCAGCACGCTCGGGGCCGTCCAAGGGGCCGCCGCCGGGGCAGAGCGCAGGCGCGGGTTCCGGTTCCTGCGGCTTCGGTGCCCGCTCTGACGTCATCCGAAGGCGCCGAAAGGGAAGCGGGCGGGGAAAGAGTTGTAAGCGGAAGCAGCCAGGAGAGGAATCCACGTGGGACTGACTGTGCTCCGTGGGGTGGCATGAATCGGGTTTTCAGGACTGGCTCGCTTGTGATGGTGTCTGTCGGGCTTCGTGGAGCCAATAAGTAAAAGAAATAAAATGAGAATTGTAGGGATCTGTCAGGGGCAAATTTCCACCCACCCTTATTTTGCCTGCAGTTCCATAGACTTAAAGCTGACGAATGGTAGCGATTTATGGTGGTTTTTTTTTTTTTTAAAGCTTTCTCCAAAACGAATTTGTCATTTCAAGGAGATATCATCGCCGTTTCATTTAATTACGTTATTGGATGTTACTTTCTCACCTTAAAACATTTGGCACTACTATATAGTGCCAATTTTAAGTGCCTTTTATAAACTTGGTTATTTCTTAATGCTGTGTGGGAAGTTTTAGTCCCATTGTACACATGGGAAAACAATAATTATCTTTCCCAGGGTCACACAGCTAGTAAGTGGTGTAGCTAGGATATGAACCCAGGCAGTGTAACTCCAGATCCTGGATATAATCTACTGTGACATGCTTTTCAGCTAAGGTCAGAGTCACCTTTTAGAAAACGTCAGTGGCTGGAGGACGTTAAGATGGAAAGTCTTAACATCCCAGAAAGATCTTGGTTTTGGTCTCTCTGTTGGCTGTGAGACCCTGTCTGGGTCATTTGCCCTCTCTGAGCTTCCTCTGAGACAGGCAGGCAAAAACAGGAGAGTAGCTGCTCTGTGGAAAGATTGGTGGCAAAGATAAACTGGCAGTGCATGGTCTTCCCCAATTGCATTGTCAAAGTGGGCCGTCCACCGGTGGGGTCAATTTGTGGACACGTTTGCCACAAACTTGTCTTCACATACAATGTTTTACTTGTTCTCACAACAAGACTGATGAACCATGATAACTCTACTTTACAGATGAGGAAATTAGAGGTCCCAGTGATGAAAAGCCTTATTACCCTGAGATCACACACACAGGGACTAATAGAACTACAACTAGACACCACCAACTCTCTACACTCGGCCTGATGCCCTTGGCACTCTACCAGCCTGAGGCGGGATCCTCTCAGGAGTGAACTGCTCATTGTTTGGGTGGGTGCGTTTTGTGTTCATTAAGGCCACTTCCGGAGCTCTCTTTCTCTGAACTGAGTCTGGTTTCTCTGCTTTTGGTCCGTGTAGAAAGGTTACAGTATGGCAGATTATATTTTTCAAAGATGGCAGTATCCTCCTTCACACATATGTTTCACAGGATGTGATCTTGATACTCCCCCATCAAATCACGGAGTCTAATTCTACCCACCCCCCAAACCTGAGTCCGGGTAAGGTTATGACTGCTTTGACCCACAGAATATGACAGAAGTGACACTTCCAAGGTTAATCCATGAACGGGATGCAAGTTTTGCTGTATCTTTTTTTGCTGAAACACTCATGTTTGAAGCTCTGAGCTACCATATGGAAAGTTTGACTACCCTGAGGCCCCTATTCTATGAGGAAGCCAAACCACATGGAGAGGCCAAATGTGGGTGCGCTGGTAGTCAGTCCTACTTTTTGTGTCAAGCCAGACACGTAAATGAAAGAACCAAATGATTCCAGTGGCCAGACACTGATTCACCCCAGCCTTCGAGTTTTCCCAACTGAGGCCCAGACACCGTGGAGCACACATGAACCCTCCTCACTGCGCCCAGTTGAAAATTCTGACCCCTAGGATCTGAGAGCATAGTGAAATGGTTGTAAACCATTAAGTTTTTTGGATCCTTCCATAATTTTTTTATTATGCAAAATGTACAAAACATAAAATTTACCATTTTAACCATACCTTAGGTGTAGAGTTCAGTGGCATTAAGTACCAAACCGCTAAGTTCTGAGGTCATTTTTTTCATGCAACAACAAAAACTGGTACAGGCAAGAACCTGTGCTATATTTAGAATAGAGCACACGAGCTGATTTACTAGGAGAGGCTGCTCTATTAACACCTGGCTGGACTTAGTCAGGTGTGCACACTTGGTACGTGGGAGTGGGCTTGTGTTTGAGTATTTGCCTCTGCATCTGTTGCCTCTGGGGGCTGTCTCCTTATGAACCACCTGCTACTCCATGATGGTGCCTAATGAAGAGTGGGCACTTGATAAATATTTGTTAAATCAATGAATAAATTAAATAGACGGTAGAACACGACGCTGGTTATCTTGGACCAGCCAAACTTACACTCTTTTACTGGGCTTATATCTGACTTTCTTCCACTTCAACTCAAGCTGTAAATTCCCTTTAAAAATGAAAATCCAACTGCAGCTGGCATTATTAGTTCCTTGTAAGAAGAACTGAAAGAGATCGAGCTTAGGTAACTCCATTTCTAAGCCTGATTCCTGGGAACACTGATGAGCATATTTAACTCAGAAAAGTCTCTTTGCCAGAGGCCAGAAAAAATGTACTTGGTAGCATGTCAGCTATTCTTAGAGTTAAAGGTCCCAGAGGATTGGACCCAGGCCCGTGCCAGGCTCTCGTTATACCCTGTAGCTCAGTGCCATGTGTAATTAGGCTCAAAAACATGATTTCTGATTGGCCTTGAGCGCTGGGCAGGAAGTGAGTTTGTGGTACCCTCCTCCCCCATTATCCGAGCTCTGGGTCTTGCTCCTCCTCTGGCTAACCCTACAATATTAGCTGGTAAGGAGTTGGAGGAATAATAATAGCTTCCAGTTACCAAGTGCTAGAGACATCGCCGCAAACCGATTTTACAGTGACCGAATCAGGTGTACAAATATGAATTTTATTTTTCTAGAACTGAACTTCATTTCCATTTTCTTAAGAATAGGAACCAAGAGAGTTTTGTCACCACAGTAGAACTAACACCTAGCATGGTGCCTGGTGCAATAAATGCCAATAAATATTTGTTGAATAAATGAATGATATCAGAGTTCTAAACAAGTCCAGAGGCATTAGGCGACTTGCTTGGTGTCACATAGTTAATAAATGGCAAGATTCGGTCCTGACTCTGAGCACAGAATCCTGTCCTCTATGCCACAAGTTTTCTGGTAGATTCATTCATTTGTTCTTTCTGTCTGTCAGGATGTCTTTGGATGCGAGTGACAGATAACCCAACTCTAATTGCCTTAGGCCGGGCATGGGATTTAAATGCTTGGATGACTCCAGAAGCCAGTGACGTAAATGGCTTCAGACACAGCTGGATCCAGGGGCTTAAACCATGTCATCATGGTTTGACCTGTCTTCCATCTTTTGTCTCCATCTTCCAGACTAATTTCAGGCCTTCGGCAGCTTCAGGCTGGCAGCATCCTTACCACTTGCAGCCCATGCAAAAAAGCACTTGCCTTTATCCCTGCTTTTCTCTGTCTCATTTGTCTCCTCAGTTCTGGAATGGTCACTTGCCCATTTCTGAAGCAGTCACTGTGGCCAGGAGAAAGTGAGGTTTTGCTTGCCGAGGGCTCAGCCGTGTGTCCAGCTCTGGAGCCAGGGAGGAAGTCAGCTCTTACATGAAGCACACGGGTGAGCTTGGGGAAGAGAGAGTTCTCTAGAAGAAAATTAAGGTACTGCTCCCAGGAGTGGACTGGCAAGAAGAACTGTGGCTCACAACGTTCATCAAACATTTCTCTGCCATCTTTGTGCAGAGCTCTGTCTGGGAGGCAGACAGATACAAAGATGAACATGACCCAGTCCTTCCCCACCAAGGAGTTTAGACTCTTACTGGAGAATCAGAGGTGTCTAGCCAAGGGAAAACAAAATGAGACAGGCAAGCACATGTGGTTGCAGCAACCTGGTTGGTGACTCACTCACCCTGTTCACCATCCAGTTTCAGGTGACAGCTGAGGTTTCTGACCATTTGCTTCCACCAGAGACTGTCTTTCCCCAGGTTCGAAGAGTAGTTCTGTTTCACCTAGCTTGACTGTGTACTTTAAAGCGAAACTTCAATCCCATCAATTCTCCAACTCAAGCCTTGGTTTTCTGCTGCAATTTCTCTCCCGATGACCAGCTGTGGTTCTGGGATCACAATCCCAGACGTGAAGGTGGAGCAGTATGAACAAAGAGGAGACAGGCAGAGAGGTGGTGGGGAGCCAGGTGGATGGAGGCAAGCGGGGAAACACGCCATCTCCTGATGGGAGTGTCTGTAAAGAAGTTGTGGCCATATTTAATCTACCACAGATGAGAAGACTGAGGCCCAGAGAAAGGACATGACTGATCCAAGACCACACGTCACATAAGGGTCAAGATGGGGGTCAGGCCTGGGTCTTCCGACTTCAGTCTTAGGCGGTTCCCTCTATACACACACAGCCTCTTTTGGAAGGGGAGGCAGAAGTGTGTGTCCAGGAAGAGTGAGGGCTTTCACCAAACCCCAGATATGATGAAATCAGTCACATCCTTGGCATCTCAAGTCCCATCCAGGTGGCATTAACAGAAATTTCTGAGGGGACAGGGAAATGGACGCAAATGTTCACAAGAGGCAGGGGAAGGATGGGTGGGGCAAAGTTTTTGATCCCCCTCTTCAGGATGCCAAAGGAGAAAGGATTTTATTTTAAAGGATCCTGCAGATGAGTTGTGGGCTCCTCCAGCCAGCCTTTGCAAACATTGGTCATTACACAGGTCAGGCTGAGCGCTCACTGGTCATGTGTTGGTCCCCTCCGCTAGATGGTGTCTGATCCATCTTATTCCCAGAGCTTGGTGGAGATACATGCCAAATAAATATTTGAGGAAGAAATGGAAGAATGACATCTCTGGACCCTTGGTGAGGATGGAGTGACCGGAATGATGTAGTTGTTGCGTGGCTATGAGGTTCACTACAGAAGCAGAGAAGGTGTCAGATTCTAATTATGTACAGTGTTCATGAGTACGGTGTTTATTGTGTCACTGTAGCTAACACAGAGTAGGTGCTCAGTAATATTTCTTGAATGAATGAATGAGGGAGTGAGTGAATGACTGAACCTTCTCAATCCCTCGCTTATGAGCCAAATTCATGCTCTTCTCTAGAAAATAATTGGGGAACCCCTGAATGTAGAAGTGTGGCTCCACCTTGTGGACACTCCAGGATTATGCCTGGACCTTGAACGTTTTTTTTCCCACTTATTGTGAACAGCAGTTTCTCTCATTGCTTGTTCCCACTTCATCCAGTTTGGCACAGACCACTGTGTATGGCAGCATAGCCCTGCAGGTGAGCAGAAGCCTTTCTGGAGCCTGAGATGGGCAATTTGATAAAGATGCTGTTAGGAGATGGAAGGGGCTGGATATATGAAATGGCTTAGAGCAGCTGATGTTGTACAAATACTGGACCAGGTGTGCCCCCCGTCACTAGTTTGCTGTGTGGCCTTGGGCAACCCACTGTCTCTGAGCCTCAGTTTTATCATCGCATAGCTGTGTATCCCTTGTACTCCTGGGCTAATCCTCAGATCCCAACGCAGTCTCACTGAGCACGTGGGGACTGCCACACCCGTGTTACAGCTGAGGAAGCTGGCTTTAGATTAAGCAAGGAGCCCAGAACCTCACAGCTAACAGTGGTCAGACCAGGATTAGAATTCAGATCTGACTCCAGCACCAGTACTGCTGGCTTTGCAGTGTGCCACCTCTTTAGATGCTTTCTAAGGCCATTCTATGGTTCTACACATCTTCTGGAACCTGCGTCTCTCCTTTTGAGAGGCTGTATATCAAAACAGTTAAGGGGGGCCAGCCCCATGGCCAAGTGGTTTAGTTTGCTCACTCTGCTTTGGCCGCCAAGGGGTTCTCTGGTTGGGATCCTGGGCACCGACCTACACACTACTCATCAAGCAGCGCTGTGGTGGCATCCCACATAGAAGGACTAGAATGACCTACAACTAGGATATACAGCTATGTACTGGGGTTTTAGGGAGAAAAAAAAATAGGAAGATTGGCAACAGATGTTAGCTCAGGGCTGATCTTCCTCACCAAAAAAGCATAAGAGAAAAAAAGAGGAAATATATCCACTTCTTAAAAAAAAAGAGTTAAGGGTGTGGCCTCTGGAGCCAAACTCCCTCAGTTTGAATCCTGACTTTACTTACATACGTGATTCCACTTACATGCCTACTTGTAAAGTATGTGACCTTAGGCAAATCACTTAATTTCTCTCCATTTCAGTTTTCCTGTCTGTAAAATGGGATTGACAACAACAAAGGGTTGAGATTATATACATATATATATTTTTACTCAGAATACTACCCAGGATACTAAGTATTTATATGTTTGAACTATAAATATACAGTTATACATATATAAAATGTAAGTATTCAATTTATATATTTTAACATTATTTTCTGCCTTTGACCTTTTGCTCCTCAAAGGGGAGCCTCAAAGAGCTGTAAATTTAGATCTTTAATATTTTTCCAAGTAAGGTATATTTGGAGTTTACAGAGACACACACAGGACTGAAAGAAAGAAACCTTTCACTGTGCAGTATAAGATTATATCCCATTATGGGCAACCCTGCCTGTAGGGCACTATGAATTAATATATGAATTTATAAATACTGTAATTCTGTTGCGAGTGGTACAAGTATATTGCATTCCATTATTTGGAGGTAGACGTATTAATTTCTTACATGCAAATATTTAAAATAAATTGAAATTTTTATCATCCTGTTTTTGCCTTTCTTCATTTTTATCCCTGGAGGTTCTGAAATGGACGCGACCTGGGTTTCTCTTCGCCTCCCAGAGGCCCCGATCTATGCCGAGGTGCTGGGATTGGGAGAGGCTAAACCCCAGAAATCTCACAGGAGACTAAAATGTCAATGAGCGGGCTGTGCTGCCCAAGGAGCCCCCTGATGACACAGCTGGATGTGGCCAGGCTTGGCTCTGGGGAGCGGGGCAATCTGAGTTCATCTCTAGAGACTGTTCCGGTTGCCTTTCCTGGGATCCAGGAAACCGCGGGAGGAAGTACTGACCCAAATTCCTTCAATACCACCGTGCTGAGCAGTGAACGGAGGCTCAAACCCGCCTCCCTGGAACAGATCGCCCAACGTCGGCACCACTGACGTTTGGGGCCGACAATTCCTTGGTGGAGCTGTCCTGTGCGTTGTGGGATGTTTATTGGCGTCCCCGCCTCTGCCCACCAGATGCCAGTAGCATCCCCCTTCCTCAGCTGTGGCAACCAGAAATGTCTCCAGACTTGCCAAAGGCCCCAAGGGGCAAAATCATACCCCTCCCCCTGGCTGAGGGCCCCTGCCGTAGAGTAACTAGGGGGAGTCGCAGGGTGGGTGGTTTGCTAAAGCAAGTTCCAATCACGTGGTTAAGTCCCCTGGTCAGATATTTTTGGAAAAGGCCATGATGATGGCTTGTGTGCAGAGGTAGTTGGGGTGGGAGGTTGGCCTTGAATTATCTGGGTAATTGATCCATTCTCCTCGTCCACGTTGCATTGTAAGCAGGGCCTTGGTCTCCTTTGGGTGAAAAGAATTGCTTTATCGTACCAGCGAAAAGGCCTTGTTTCGTCGATAGGGATAATAATAGAGACATAATCTAAAGGCTGAAACCCTAGGAGTTTGGGGCATTCTGTAAAAATCAGTTTCTTGTCACCGCTTTTATGCTCTCCAAGGACACTTCTAAGGAAAACGTTTCAGATTGAGATGTCCCCCTGGGATGTACCATTCAAACATCCTTTTCAAGCCTTTCGCACTTCCTTGCCTTCAGTCCTCATCTCGGCTCCTGCCCCTTGCGTGGCCCGTCTGTCCCACTTGGGACACAAGCTGCTTTTGGCAAACCTCACACATATGTATGTGGTTTTATAAAACACCCTTAACTTTCTGTGTCAGCTTTCCCCAGAATGGAATGATTTTTCTCTAATGCTTGTTAAAGAAGCTAATTCCTAAAGCTATCCACAGAAACAGGTGGCTGGAGAGGGTGATTGCGAATACAGTGTTCCAAAGATTTCTCATGACGGCCCCTGGAGAGAGACAGCAGGAAAGAAGCCATCCGATGGGGGGAAGGTAATTTATCAGATGCTCACAGCAGCCTTGAAAGCATCTCACACCTCCAGTCGGGGGAGAAATTATTGGCAGTAAAAGGAAACACAAATGACTATTAGAAAATGTCTCAGAGAACACAGAGGTCTTAAAATGACTTATTACAGCTGAATAAATGGGACATTTTAGGGATCTTCTCCCACATCCCACCCTGGCCTGCTCCCCGAGTCCTGATCGTATGTAGATTGTCTTTTCAGGCATGTTTTGGAGGAGGGTCCTTTGAGAGATGCAGGACAGCCTGACACGGTCACAGCGGCCTGGGAGAGTACCGCAGGACTTCTCAGACGTCGGTGTGCTCTGCAGTCACCGGGGCCTCGGGTTAAAACGCAGATTCTGGGGCAGTAGGTCTGGGGTGAGGGGTGAGATTCTGCATGCCCAACAAACTCCCAGCGAGGCCACTGCTCCTGTCTGTGGAGCCCACTTTGAGAAGAAGGGGAGTGGAGCACTTCTTTCAGGAAAAGCTATCAAGGCTTACACAGATGCAGCGACAGCGGCAGAGCAGAAAGTTCTCTGACTTGCCCAGAGTTGCCAACAACAGCGAGAGTGAGTGAAGTGTGGGGCTGGCTCTTGATTCCTGAGCCAGTGCTCAAGTCTCTATGTGCTATTTTTCTCAGTCCCAGTAGGAGCAGCCACAAAGGAGCAGCAGCGGGACTGGAACTTCCTCATCGGACGATGAAAGGATTTTGCCCAGTCCTAGCAATCCTCAGTTCACGTTGTATCCTCCCTAAGTGAGCCGTCCCCTGCCTTCAACACAACCGCGTGAGGGCTGAGTAGCGACACGACCCCCCCACAGGAAGTCAGACAAAGGCTGGGCGGGCTAACTCAAGGCTGGCATTTCTGAAAGCCGCTTGAGGACCCCTCTGAGTCCACACCCCAACCACAAGTTGTTCAGCGTCCTGACTTCCCACTGCCTCGACATCAGAGCTATTTACCTATCTCCTGGTTTTGCTAAAAAATACCCTAAAAAGCAAAAACCCCCACAAAGCTGTGCATGTACTGGGCTTTCTCAATCTGCCCTTGTGCTCTAGCTCCCCTGAATACAGATGTTTTTAAGATGAAGATGCTGTATGTACAATAGGAAATGGGAGCAAACAGAACTGTGTTTCAGCTCAAACTGGCCCATTTGTTGAGAAAAACCAACAACCATGAAAAAACTAGAATGCCCATGTAAGCTTGAGGTGTTTTTGGTGGTTTATTCTTGGGGTGCTTCTGAAGGTTATAGTAGCAGCAAACGTTGCATAGCAGTCTCAGCAACAGAAAGCAAACAAACCTTGCATCCTCCATGGGGAAGTCAAAGGAAGAAGCTTGGTCAGCACGCTGCAGCAACTGGGCCACAGAACGCGCATCCTTCATCTTTTTCTTGTTCAAAAAGCTCTAAGAAGCAGTTGCGTCTTTGAAGTCTTTCTCGGCTCTAACAAGAGATTAAAAAACCAAACCTCCCAAATTCAGATGGTTTCCTGTGCCTGGAAAGAGGAATAAATCTGGCTTTGTGTTAACACAAGCATGCCACACTCTCCTCACCCCATGGGAATGGAGAGCGAGTCTTAGAGGCCAGGTGATGCCTCGTGGGGTGTGTGCCCCTGGGGAAGTGGGGCCCACCTCTGAGTGCTGTTTGGGGTGAAATCAGCCTTTAGGGAACTTTCCCCAGATGCTTTCTCTATTTATCAGCAAGACTGAGGATCCAGGTTGGTGGGACCTTGGCCCAATAAAAGCCAAAAATCCAAATCAGGAAAGATGCTGGCTCAGAGGCATAGTGGGCCAATCACATCTCCCGTTTGACCAGCGGCCCCCTGAGCATGACAATCAGTCACCTTGGGCCCATCTGATAAAGAGATGTGGGGGTGGTCCTAGTGGTGGGTGCTTGGAGGCTGTCTGCCCACCTCCTACTATCTCACTTCACAGCAAGCATTGGCCTGGCAGCAACTCGGTCCCCAGGCTGTGTGTGTGTGTGTGTCAGGGAGCACCTTGAGGGACCCCATCTTCTTCATCTCTCTTCCCAGTGACAATCAATGCCCATTAAATATCGGTCAATCTGAACTGAACCCATACACCACTCAACACCCCTTTCTCCCCCAAACAAAACACAACAAAAGACTATATCCAGAAGGAGTTGACCTTGGCATAACAGCTCACCACAGATACCCAAGATTGACCTTTGTCTGAGCCCCTAAGGTTTTTTCTTCCTCTTCTGAGTAGTTATCTGAATGGTCATTTTCTTAAAGCAGTGAAGAGGAGAGGAGCATCTAATTCTCTCCCGCCCCTCTTTGAAGGAGGCATTATAAATTATAAACGAGGTGGGACAAAGCGGAAGGGCTGGCGTAGAGCTCAGACCAACACAGGTCCACATTCCAGCTCTGCCCTTACTTTCTTAGCCTTGCTGTCTGCACCTCAGTTTCCCTATCTGTAAGATGGGAATACCAATGCTCATCACATAGGATTCGTTGTGAGGACTGAGATAATGCACATAAAGCACTTGGTACAGGGTCTATCACATGATAAAGGCTCAATAAATGTGAGATCTCACTATAACGTCCAAGTCAGAGCAATGTCGGGTTTTACTTGTTTTCATATTTATGTACACAGCAGAGCGTCTTTCCGTGGTAGGCATATACAGGATGGAGCTGTGGTGGTCTTTCATCTGTCAGGGAATCATTCTCTAAAACCGGCCCTGTCCTTTCATGCCAATTTCTGAACTCAAAGATATGAAAGAGGATTGCAAAATAAAAAAGAATGGAAAACACCCCACTCTTCCAAGTACTGAAAATGATATTTCAGTCACACAGATGCATCTCTGATGCGGCACGTACAGGGTGTGTGCAATACTTGAGTGTTGTTTCCATTGCCTCCAGGATGAAATGTGACAAGCGGCTGACAGTCACATAGTGAAATTCCTACCTAAGAGCTCAGCGCAGGAGATGAACAAAACGCTGGAGTCCCCGGGGGGCTCCAGGGAGTGAGGCTGTCAAGAGAGTGTCATGAATCAAACTGGAAGCTAGGGGAGGACTCCTCAAGCTCAACAGTGTAGAAAGAGGTGAGCTGTCAGGCTGCTCCGGGCTGGATGGTTGACAGAGCCACTGCTGGCCTTTGGGGACCTGGGGCTGAGGGGGAGGTGGCTTTAACCAATTGGAGATGAGACTGGAGGCAGCCAGCTCCAGGCAGGGACAGACCCCAGCTTCCCTCTTGCTTCTCCCTGCTTCCCCAGCCGTTGGTAAACATGGCGTTCTGCATTTTGACAGAGCTCTCCCTCCCTCCCACCATGGCTATGAGAGCGCCTCTCCAGCACCTACTGTGTGGTGCAGTGACATTCCCATTCTGGAGGTGGGAAGACTGAGGCTGACAGCGGAACTCACTCACCAGGCGCTTGTGGCCAAACTGATGCACGACTCATGGTTATTCTCTATTGAGTCTGGTTTAAAAAATGCATAACAGATGCAATGTTGACATGTGCAATTTCACATACCTGGATTTCATTCTACTCTCAAAAACGGCCCTTCCCTGACTTGATTGCTTTACTGAAATCTATTTTTTTCCTTGATAAAAAGAAGTCACATTTGCAGTGACTAAATTGCTTCTAGCTACTTTTTTTCTTCCCAGCTGGTGAGGTTTCGTAGACTGTTTCTCTTCTCTCTGTATTAGGTAAGTAAGAATAATGAATTGAACTGCTGCCTCCCTAACTTGATGAGGATAAATAGAGTGGCAGGTTTTAATAAAATGCAGCACTGGCAAAAAAATGAAGGCCGGGGGGTCATTACAAATTCTACATAAGATATATCAAGATTGATCTGTTTTCTGAGGCCAAATAGGTGATTAATACCAGAAAAAGAGAATGAATAATGATAATATCCCTGAGTTGTAAGGGACCTTTACATTCTACCCCTGTTTATTGCTTGAATCTCTATCAAGTGGTTGACCAGCGTTTTCTTGAATGCTTCCTGTGATGGGGAACTCACTACCCCCGTGACAGCTCATTCCATCTTTGGAAGGTTTTGCTCTGACTGAAAAGTTCTTATCTACACTTAGGTGAATTCTGAATCCTTGAATTGTCCATTCCTGGAACAGCTGTAATCCCTGTGCCCACACTGAATGAGGCAAATTCCTCTTATCTATGAAACGTCTGCTATTTGAAAACAACCATCCCGGTCACCCAAGTTTTCCCTTCTATGGGCCAAACATCCCAGCTCCTTCAGCTGTTCTTTCGCTGTCTGGTTATTTCCTTCTGATGAGGCTGCCATTTCTCTGTGACCTTCATTAAGAATGGGGGACGTCTGTCATGTTCGTGGTTCCTCATCATCTTTCTATATTTGTAGGAGTCCCGTGGTACCAGTTCTGGCTCCCGAACGTAGCAGAGAGAATGGAAATTCCCAGCCTCCTCTGTAGCTGAGATGCAGTCACAGGACCTAAGTTCTGCTGGTCGGTGCACAGAAATGTCACTTTGATTCTGAAAGGAACATGAGGAAATGGGGGCTCCATTTGGTGGTGCAGGGGCACGCGAGGCTTTGAGTTTTCCGGGGCAGGGTGAATTCCTGACGCAGGAGTGTACTGCTGTTTGCAGCACCAGCGTACTCCCGGAAAGCTCCTGGTACCTGCAGAACTGCTGTTATTAATTTCTGCTTGGTAGTATTTGGGGGCAGCAATGACCTCATCAGGCCTTTTCTGTGTCACGGTGCGTAAGTTATTCCCAAAAGCTCCACCTTGAAATGGTTTCTCTAGCCCTCTGAACAACTGTATGAATCACCTAATACCTTTGACTAAATCCCCTTTCTTCTTAAATTAGCCAGAGTGGCTTGCCGCTAGGAACCCTGACTCATCCAGGCCTTGAACCAAATGCACAACTCCAGCAGGGATCTCTCCAGTGCAGAGAGAACCATCACCTCCTCATTCTATCGCTCCTGCTTCTATTAATGGAGCCTATCACTAAATTAACTCTTTTGAGAAGCCACATCACTCAGCTGATTTACATTAAACTCACTGGTCAACTGAAATCCTCACATCCCGGGGGTAGGGAATCATTCCCTGACCTAAGGAATTTCGAGAAAAACAGACTTTACCTACTTTCTTACTTTCTTATGCCTTGGTCAACAGAAAACAATGTCTGAGCTTCCCCCGACCCCCAACTAGAATCTTTAATGTATGAGAGTGATTCCTTTGAAGTGCTGAAAATACAGTCATTCCCTTGACAAGGAAAGAAAATAATGAGTCCTTATGGATGTGATCCTGCCACTCTTTCTTCTTCTCTACTCGCGCGTTCCCCATGGCAAATGCTGACAAGTCTCAAGGTCGCCCGGCAGCCATTTTGAACCAGATGCTTTGCTCAACGCTCTCCACAATCAAAGTACCTTGAAGTGAAGGTGGAAGGGACAGCTGTCTTTGTTCCCTTCCTGATCCTCCCGGGTGTCCCTACCACTCCCAGGGGGCCTCTGTGAGTACAGAAAACAGTCTGAAAATAAACAAGAATTTTCTCCTCTCCCTCTACTGCGAACCCTGACAGAAAAAGGAAGAATAAAAGGGGGAGAGTTTGGGTGCTTAATGCCATAACAGCGAGGTGGATCCCTCATGCATATTGGGCCATCAGTAAACACCTATGAAATAAGTACATTTGCTTTAGACCAAAGGCAGACCAAGAAAAAGTGAGGGTAGAATTGGATTGTGTGTGAGTAATTCCTTTGGCTTCATTCAGACTGTTTGAACCCTCTGCCTAGAAAAAATTAGGTTTTTCAAATGATTTTCTCAGAATACTGTTAAAATGTTTTCACGGTCTGGGGCAGAAGGAAAGGCTCATAATAACCCATGAGGTTGAGATTCCAGAAAGCCCAGGTGACAGGACAAAAGTCACAGGTTGGGTCTGGCACGGTTTGAGCAGACAGGGTTTGAGAGGAAACTCTGACCTCCATACGGTCAACGAAAATAATCTATAACCAATCTATAAATGAAAATTTGGGTGAGTTTATTCTGAGCCAAAATGTGAGGACCGTGGCCTGGGGCCTTTCTTCCCGAAGGAAGGAAGGAAGGGCACCAAAGAAGTGGGGTGTACAGAGTGGTTATATACCCTCAAAGAGGATGTTTCACATATGATTGAAATGTCCCTTTTACAATAGTCACCAGACTGCTCTGTCAGCACAGCGATTGATGGACACAGCAAGTAGGTCTGCTGGCTCGGTGGACACAGCAGGGTGGCAGGTCTGTTGTCTTGAGCTGGGTGGTCACAGGTGAGCACAGCAGTCAGTTCCTAGCCTAAGGAAAGATGCTTATCCTTAAGGAAATGCCAAAGTTGGGAGGGGGGAGTTGTACCTTTATCTTAAGGGCCTTTGTTCTTGTCTTTGGGACATGGCAAATGTTTACGCAGATATACAATGCGTGCTTGATGGCCATTTCAGGCCCTTTTGGAAAAAAGCAGTCAGGCCAAATTAGGTTTACACCAAATGCCTTCCTCTTATACTCCAGCATATCCTATTGCTTGCCATTTCTATTTGTCAATACTCTACACCTTCGCTACTCAAAGAGCGGTTCCTGGACCAGCAGCATCAGCATCACCTGGATGCTTGTTAGAAACACTGAGTCTCAAGCCTGACCCAGCCCCACTGACTCAGAACCTGTATTTCAACAGGATCCCCAGGGATGTGCTTACAGATTGAGTTTGAGAAGTGTTCCCTACGCCATCCGTGAGATGTTTGGGAAAGTCAGTCAATCACAGAAGGACCTCACTGTAGAGCCGAAAAGCCATTTAGCTCAGGTGGGAGCAGTGGATCTCTGTGATCCATCACTAACACCAAATTGTCGGACTAACATCATAGGACAGTCTCCTCTTGATGCTACAGGATGAGAAAGTCATGTCCAGCTCTCAGGAGACATACTTGTTTTCTGGGAGCTATAACCAGAGTTGGCTGCCAGAGCCGTGCTGTCTCACTGCCATACTTCCTGCCATTCCCGTGTACTTGGTTAAAAGGAGATGAGACACTGGGGAATATTACTCAGCAATAAAAAGGAACAGCCTCTCAATAACTGCAACATCCTTGGATGGATCTCAAGGGCACTGAGCTGAGTGAAGAAAGCCACTTACTGTACGGTTCCATTTACATAACATTCTCAAAATGACAAAACTGTAGAAATGGAAAACAGACCAGTGGTTGCCAGGGGTTGGGCATGGTATGTGTGGAGGGAGGGGGTAAGATCTTTGTGGTGATGGAATAGTGATTGTGGTGGTTAAACAAATCTACACACGTCACAAAATGGTGTAGAACTATGCACATACATTGTGCCAATGTCAGTTTCCTGGTTTTGATATTGTACTGGAGGTATTTAAGAGGTAACTGTTGGGGGAAACTGGGTGAAGGGTAGACGGGACCTCTCTGTGCGATCTTTACAACTTCCTATGAATCTATAAAATAAAATTATTTAAAAACAAAAAGTGAAAAAAAAAAACCAAAACAGAAAGGAGATGGTAGTCATGAAGCTATGATCTGGTGAGACGCATCCTTATAATAAAATATCCTTGCAGCCTTGTGGTAAGGCTCTCATTCAGTTTCCTGCCTGTTTTACCGAAGACATCATCATTATCTGAGGTTCCTTTTCCTAAGTCTTCCTGGATGCAATCCAGAATGTTCTATCACACTAAATAGTGTTACTGCAAGGTTCTAATATACGAATGTAGTGAAAGAAGTGTGACATGTCCCAGTGCAGGTGCAGAGAACATCAGCTCAGAAAGACTCCCATTTAGAGTTGAGGAAACAGGTCCAAAGTGGAGAAGAGGTCCAGCCAAGGTCACCCAAGTAGCCAATGGCAGCAACGCGACCAGAGTTGACATCTGGTGCCCAGCCCAGAGCCCTCTGTTCACTACCCTCCTCCTCTCTTTGCAGCTCCTAGTCCCAGAGGTGTGAGATGGCGTTAAACTTCACTCATCTGCAGGTTAACTCTGAAAAGCAACATCCAAAGAGTGCACCAATGACATTGGGGCATCTCTTTTAATTGCTTATTCAGGCAGACAGATTGTCTTTTCACATTCAGAGCTAAACTCGGAGATGTGTCCTTTCGCAGGGCACTCATTATCTGCCTGCCTCATCAGCAATGGGAAATAACGTGCTCTGTGATTGCTGAGTGCGAGTTCTATTTTTTTTTCCCACCAGGCAGGAAGTTTAAAATCTGCTGGGTTATTTTTAAAGAGGGTGAAAAAATAGGCATCACAGCGGCTTCTGCAACAGCCCTGTCCGAAGGCACGTGCTGCCTGATTCGAGGCGTTGGCCAGGCTGGGAGGAACAGAAAGGACACGAAGTTTCACCAGGGAGATTTCTCAGTGGAGGGCAGGGGGATGAGTGTCCACACACTCAATGGGCAGCAAAGGACATGGACTTAGCTGCTGACTTGATGAGGACAGCGATCCGGATTTTTCTGGAGTTGACATCTAGCAATTAGTTTCATTTGGGGACTTGTGGCTATACTCCTCCTCTCCAAGGAGCCATGGTCCCCAGCGCTGGACGGAGAGTCCCCCAGCGGGTCTGTCTGCTCACTCATTTGTGGGGCCTCAGGCCTTAGACTCATGTCATATGAGTCACCAATGTTGAGTCTCACATTTCTGAGTAGATGAGGAGTTTGGGAGAGCTGGTCCCTGCAACTCTAATATTTAGTAAATATAGTATTTATAGGAAAGTATGTTTAGTATTTCTATATATTATATAGTTTATGTTTACTATTTCTATGAAAATATATGAAATATTTATAGCATTTATATGAAAGAAAATCTAGTTGAACTTGGCTTTCATTGACTTAAACACTTCTTGATCACTGACAGTGCTAGGAACTAGGATTGCAATAGAGCTGGGTTTTTTCTCCTTTGTAGGGAAAGATTGGCCCTAACACCTGTTACCAATCTTCCTCTTTTTTTTTCTCTCCAAAGCCCCAGTGCATGGTTGTATATCCCAGTGATAAGTCATTCTAGTTCTTCTATATGAGCCGCCACCACAGCAAGGCAACTGACAGACGTCTGGCGTGGTTCCGTGACCAGGAAGTGAACCCCGGCTGCAGAAGCGGTGAGAGTGGTGAACTTTAACCTCTAGGCCATCAGTATTGGCTCGCAATGGAGCTGTTTTGGGGGAATTTCTCCACATCCCCTGGACTAAGTAGCAAAATCTTAGAGAATCACAAACCACCATGGGAATTGCTGCAGTAGAAAGTTCTAGAAATGGGCAAAATCATTAACCTTCCTTTCCTTGTGCGAGTCGTCAATTTCTCCTTCTCTCTGCTCAGTCTTAGAAGTTTGGAAATACCTTTTTTCTGCTACTAACTGTGTAGGACCCATACAAAATATTTCCTTTAATCCTCCCAACAATCCTGTTAGTTACATTCAATTTCTCAAAAGAGGAAAACGAAAACTAGGCAAACTAACTTGCCCAGTGTCTCAAGGCTGGTCAGGGGCTGGACTGGCTTGGAACGTGTGGAGCCAGAGCCCAGCAGCGGGTACTGCATAGAAGGGGCTCAGTGGACGCCTCCCTACTTGAACCCTCAAGCTGAGAAGCCTAAGAAGTGGTCTGCTAGTCTCGGAGGGTGTCTGCGTAGGGGCCGGTAGGAAAAGGAGTCAGGAGTGGTAGGATGTGGCCACTTCTTGCAACCCTCGATCTGTGACGCAAGCCAGCAAACTCGAGGTGAGGTGGGGGGGGGGGGGGGAGAGGAGCACTGATTTTGGAAGAAGGCAGGGAACCCACGTCTGGTGATACAGGAGATTTTCTCAGAGAACCATCTAGGATCCTCACCCCTTTATCCATGCTGTGCCGTGGCGCATGGCCTGAGGTTAGTAAAACCCTATGTGATAAAACCGACTCGATCAGACAACAGTGGATGAAACGACACCCAGTTGGAGTAACATGTTCTGCCTAGGGCTTCCCGGGAAAAACAACGTGAGCTACAAAAAGGGAACCACAGAACTGCAGAATCTCAGGGGTGGAGATCTGAGAGCCCCTCCATTCAACCCCACCCTGAGGCGTGACGGCGCTTCCTTCCAGCTTCCGCCTGGGCCCCTCCGTGATGGGAACTCAAGCCTTGATCTCCGTTTGGGGTGGAGGATTCTCCTTCCAGGGAGCATGGATGACACTCGAACATGGTATATAGAAGCCAGATTCCACATGGGGCAGGGGCAGCAGAAGCCGAGTGGAGCCTTTGTGTTTATTTGGGTGACTGCAAGCACGTACTTACAGCTGCTCCTGGCAAATGGAAGGAGCGGAGGGGAGCTTTGTGGCAGGCAGGTAGGCTCCCCTCCTCCCCCCAGATGCTAAGGGGTCCTTGTGCAGGCTTTGCTAAGAAGTGAATGACAAAGCTGTCTACCAGACAAGCAACAGGCAAAGGCCACAGCATACACTTTATCTTTCCAAGGGGAATACATCCAGTGGCTCACTCACCCTGAGGCTACCCAGAGGAGGATGCACAAAAATAATCGACCTTCTGTTCTCCTGGCCTGACTCAGAGTTCTGGGCCCTGGCTCTTCATGGCTTCGGTTGCTTCTTAAAGAAGAAACAGACCCCAACTACTAAGCAGGGGTGAGTAGTCACTTTTGGAAGGTGCTAGTGATGTCAGCTGTTTGCCCAGCCTCACTGGCCAGGTTTCCAGGCTTCCTGTAGGCCTCTGCGGAGGAACCAGAGGCATTAATCCCCACACAGACCTGGGTTGGGCCCAGGCTGGGTCAGGACCAGCTGGGGACTTGGTTTGACCTCAGTGATGATGACACCCAGCTTGTCCCACCGGGACATCCAACCCCCACCCAAGAATAACGCCACTACCCATGAGCATGGATTCATGCTGGCCCTTGCGGGGGCAAGGCAGGGGGTGCACCTTGTTGACAGAACTTGTTTTCCTCCATCCCCTCAGCCCCAAAAAGCTTCATCAAGGCCACAAATGCCAGCCAGAACGTCACCCTCTGCAGGCGAGTCAGCTGCAGTAGGAAGAGGCTCTAAGACAGTGGCCTGGGAGCCGGCACCTGTCAGTTCCTCTGCCTGAAGAGAAGGAAATGGAAGGGCAACACCCAGAGGTGGACACAGACCCAGAGGACTGGAGCTTTCCCAGCCAAGCTCTAGTTCAGAGTAGACAGGTAACGGCCCACTGTCAGCAACAGGAGCACCTATCTTTCATCTCATGTCTTAATTTCCCCTGCAGACTTCTTCTGTGGGGCCATTTTCCAGTCTCTTAACTGGGTGAAGTTCTCTGGCTCCAAGTGTTGGGCGAAGTGCTCGCTCACACCATACAAACGATGCACAGCTTGGGAAAATCATTGCTTTTAATGACAGAGAAAGCACACCAAACTATAACAGAAGCCCGTCAAGAGTTGCCACCGTACAAATCAACGCCTGGAGACCCTGAACTGGCATTAGACATTCACAGGGAAGTCAGTCGAGGCTAAGGAAACATCCACGTAGCATCTCTGAGGACACGACGGAGGCAGGAGACAGTGACGGCTCACACACGTGCTGTGCATCTGTGACTTGGACTCCCCTGCAGGCAGTTTTTTTCCCCTTTCCTCATTTGATGGTGGGGCCTGGGGAGGATGGTAAATGACCAAGTGGATGATGTATTAGCATCCAGGAGAGCCAGTACTGTAGACAGCGTGGCCCATGCACTCCACGGGTCAGACTCAAGAAACAGGACTGGACACCGGTCCTCTGAACAATGGCTCAGGGAGCGAGCTCGATGGATGAAGAGCAGCTCCTTTAGAATCTAGGGTCTGCACACAACTTCCCGAAGGCATGCTAGGAAATAGGTTTATCAACGAAACTTTGTCATCCCAAAGTGGTAAAAGTCATTCTCCTAGTTTTTACTGCATGTATCTAGGTTTCAAATGAAAGGACGAGAAAAAAGGCAGCAACTCAAAAATTATTTGGAATATTGTGGCACCTCACCAATCTGTTTTGCTTATAATATATGGCAGAGCAAACGGAACCCTGTCGATAGACACTTTCATTATAGATAACCCTATACTGTACACTCTCAGAATACAGAAAGAATCCATCCTATCATATATGTTTCATCTTTAAAAATAATCTAGCATAGTCATATTTTCTGGCTAGTAACAAACTATTAACATCTTCTGAGAATACAGAGAAAACTCTGGGATTAATAGTAAATTCTCGGACGTGCTCCCCCCCACCCCCCATTCAGCATCATCTATAAAGACATTTCTGCAAAGGCATCCCAGACTCATTCGTAATTGGGAGAAGAAATGGATATGTTAGTTTCACCAGATGGACTTTTAGCAAGAAGTGATGGAACATTTTTATCTTGGCAAAAAATGAAGCGCAAACATAACATTTCACAGGTTCAGGCCCATGCAAACGCATGTTTTGTTACGTGGGGGCATTTAAATCTCATCCCGAAACCACGATTAGCATGCAGGCTGTTTTCAACTACTGAATTAGGATAATTATTGGCAGTGCACCTTTTTTATGTAACCATGATCACTAAGGCAGATTATTTCACCTTGTATAGAATATCGGCAATATCTTGTCAGATGCATGTTATACAGTGTGGACCTGTGACTTACTGTTTTTCTTTAAAAAAAAAAGAAAAAAAAAATAACCTCAAAACACAGATCCCTAAACACAATTCAGTTGAAAATGAACTGTGAAGCTTTTAGAAATATATTTTAAACTACAAGGCTGCCCTGTTTTTGTTTTTTTTATGAACATTTTAAAAAGTTCCCACCCCTAAAAATTTGCCAAATTATTTCTTCGTTATTGGTAATAGTCTCACCAATTCGCTACCATGCCTGACTCTTGCTGAACCGCAGCTGCTAAAGTCTTTAATGCGTAATCAATGCTCTTTGGGGTCAGTAAAGTTCTCCAACTGTCAACCTGGAAACCAAAGGACCCTTAGTTCTCAATCCATCCTTTCGACAGTGGTCCCCACAATGGGTGTTCAAGTGCCCCAGGGGTGCTCAGACTGGGGTTAGCTTGGCTGCCCCACGTTGACCTTCAAGCTCCGGACCCAGCTGCGAGCTGATCTGCAGACCGGTGGAATAGCCTTCGTTTTTCAACAGGAACACATGGGAGCTGAGTTTGCTTATTCAAGAGAAGCTGAGGCCATAGAGGCAGCTCCTTGGCCAAAATCAGACGCCACGTGGGATTTGTATGTGTTTGTGTGAGGCCAATGTAGCAGGAGATCTGGGAAGTTCCCGGGGAGCGTTCCCTCCGCTGGGCGTTTCAGACAACAGAACCTTTGGAAGACGACAAGTGGATTGACTGAATCCTGATGGCCAACGTCCTCTGTAAGTCCTGCAGCACGTCCTGGCCCGTCCCTTCGCCATTTTTGTCATACAGGAGCTGCTTGAATGCTTCGTTTTCGATGAGGACCATCATGTTTTTGAGAAAGTAGCCTTCACAATATGCTGAGAGCTCTGTGACTCCAAGAAACTGTGGAGAGTGGAGAGGAAGCAGGAGATGGTTACGTTTCTGCAATGCACCCGACAGCTTTCATCTAGAAGGATGGAGAACCCCTATGACGGGAGATGGGCTGCAAAAATGGCCCTCATTCTCCACACTTAGCTGTATTCACACTCTTGAGACGTAACTTTGCAGCTCTTCCCATCAAAGGGCTGGAGTCCATTTCTCCACCACTTGGCCTCGTGACTTGCTCAGGCCAATAGAACACGGCAGAAGTGAGAGCTGCCAATTCTGAGCTAGCTTCAAGTGGCCCCCTGTGTGCTTCTGTGCTCTCACTCAGAGCCCTATTTCTAACGGAAACAAGCCTGGGCTAGCCAGCTTGGAGGGTGAACCACCATGTGAAGCTGAGAGGAGAGACAGCAGCAGAGCCCAGCAGGGCTCACTAAAGCAAACCACGGCTGACCCGCCAGCTGACCTCAGAAGCAAGGCCTGCTGAGATCAGAAGAACCTTCCAGCCATCCCCTCGACCCATGTGCCAAATAAGTGCTCACTGTTCTAACTACTGGGTTTTGTGTTTCTTTGTTACACTATAGACAACTGGCACCCTAATGGAGTTGCAGACACAGTTCTAAGCTCTTTACAAGTATTAACTCATTTAATTCTCACAACAATCCTACGAGTGGGCACTGCCTACCTACCCACTGCATTTAGGGCAGTGGTTCTCAACCGGCGGTGATTTTGCCTCCCAGGGGACATTTGGAAAAGTTTGAAGACACTTTTGGCTGTCACAATCTGGGGGTGGCGGTGGTATGTGTACTACTGGCATCTAATGGGTAGATACCGGGGATGCTGCTAAGCATCCATGAAGCATAGGATGGTCCCCACAGCAAGGAATTATGCACCTCAAGCTGTCAACAGAGCTGAGGTTGAGAAATTGATCTAGAGACCTGACTGCCAATAGACTAAACCAATAAGGAAGGGATCATGTTGACCTGGTCCACTGGTATACGCACAAGCAGAGGGCTTGGCAGACAGTAGACAATAAGTATTTGTTAAATGTATGAACGAACAGTTAACTCTCAGAATAATGATATGAACAGCGATCATTTATTGGGAGCTTACCATGTGCTGGGCACCTTGCTAGGCACTTCACGGGCATCATCTCATCGAATCCTCAACCTTCCTTGAGGCAGGTGTATTACCACCTCCAATTTACAGACAAGGAAACAGAGGCAAGAGAGTAACTTACAAAAATTCACACGACATGTCAAGGGCACAACCAGGAACTGAATGCTGGTAATTCAAATCTTTAAGGCTGCATGCTTAACCATTGAGACGCTGCCTCCAGCCTGGTCCCTTAATCAGAGGACAGGTGTGTAGCCTCGTGACTGCTTGGTGGAGGAATCTATGTCTGAGACACAGAAGTAAATGTGGATATGGGGGTTGGCTATCTGTCTTCCAAACTTTTCTACAGTTTTCAAAACTTGTGAGTTTCTCTCCTGCAATGAACTGAATGCTCAGAAGTGCTAATTGCTCCTTGAGATGACATCCTGCTACTTTATTTAGATACTGGATCATCTAAATTATCTAAATGCTGGATCATCCTTCTGAACTCTCTACGATCCTGTCCTTTAAACCAGAGACGCCCTTTAAGTTGTTGGACATGAAATGGTGGAACAATGACGAGGCAGTGCCGACAGGCTATGGTGGAATGAGCTGGAAGACTTGGAGGCAAGTTGGGGCTCCCCCATCTCTCCAAATATGTGACCAGGGCTGGGTCACCTGGCCTTTCGCTTTACGTTCCTGATTTTCAAAATAGGAATTATGACATCTGCATCACAGATCTGTTGGGAGAATTCAGTGGAATATGATTTATGGTAGGACTCTACCATCTGTCACCCTCGGGGGAGGCAGGTTGGGAAGCCAGCTAATGGAGGGGTCTCTAGAACCTGCCTGAGTTTTTATTCCAGACTTTGCCACTTACTAGCCATTGGCTGTTGGGAAAATTATATAATCTCTCTGTGTCTCAGAATTCCTACCCATAAAATGGGGGTGATGATAATATCTAATAGTCTGTCATTGCGATGAAATGAGATAATGCGTGGAGTGTTTAGAACAATGGTTGATGGCAGTCAGCACTCACTCAATGTTAGCTGTTATTATAACATGTAAACTATTTATAATTATTATTCTCCTTCTCACTAACTGGTATCCAGTGCTCCACATGGATACAGTAGGTGGCCAGGTTGGGATAAGGGGTGTGGACTGTAACTACAGAACCTAGCCTAGCTAACTGGCCCATAGAAGGACCAATCCTGTAACCTTGAACTCACTGACGCCATGTGCTAATTCACTAAGCCAACAGCAACCACGTGCATAAAAACCATGTGCCACCTTGTGCAAGTCAACTCACTTCTCTATGCTTCCATTTCCCAAGCTGCAAGGTGAGGGGAGCGAACGAGAGGGTACCACGCTCTTCGGCACAGTTAGGACGCAGACACACTAGGGGATTCCGTGGTCTCCAAGGGGCCAAGAGGGCCTGGTGAGGTTTATGAGGTGAGTGGGCTTATCATCACCCAAATGTTCACTGGATGCATAGTATCCTGGAGCTGGGAGAGATCTTAGGAATGCTTCCATTCTTACAACAGGAACCCTGCTCTTAGAGGCACAGAGTAAAAGGCCTCATTGTACAGGTGGGGAAACTGAGGCTCAGAGATGCCTATCTTTGATTCTGTAGACACAGAGAGAACCCCCACACACACCTAGCCACTTGCTTTGTATATGGATGTCACTGTCACTCATCACAAGTTAGTGTAAGTGAAGAATAATAAGCATAATAAATACTCACATTCATATTTGGTGATAATGACTATCCAGTTAGACACTTGCCTACCTCCACTCAGCTAATTACTGACAGATCTGGGACTGGCACTCTCATCTCCTAGACCAATGGTTGACAAATTACAGGCCTGTGGGCCAAATGCGGCCCACCACCTGTTTTTGTAAAGTTTTATTGGAACACAGCCACACCCATTCATTTACATATCGTCTATGGCTGCTTTTGCACTACAACGGCAGAACTGACAGGTACAAAAGCGACAGTGTGGCCCGTGTGAAAATATTTATCTGGCCCTTTACAAAGTTTGCTGACCCCTGTCCTAGACTATAATTTTTTCAAGGGCAGAGACCACATCTTACTAATTTATTAAATTCAGATGAATACAGTTTCTGGTGAACAGTGGGTGCTAAATAAACACTAGTGAATGAATCCCCCGGTTTCTAAGTCTATGTTCGTTCCAGCACAGCCCACTGTTGAGCTAACTGTCTTAGCTTAGATTCATCTTGATGAACCAGCTGGTTCTTTTTCTCAAGAGGTGAAAGACACCCTTGAAGGGACCATGAGAAGCCCCAGTGCCTCTTTTTCATGACTGAATAGTTCGGGACAGCTTTGCTAGGAGAAACAAAGATGGCTAAGCCGTGCATATATGGCATGGACTTCTTGTCTGCATAAATCCCACAGTTGTTTCCAACGGTGAGATGAGCGTAGCTTATGCGGCCAAGGCTTGGTTGACATTTGGAACACGGTTGTTAGCATCTAATGCCTGCATTTCCTGGGGTTTTAAACCAAGTGATGGTGTCTTTTTTTTCCCATCTTTTTTTACTAAACCAATTTGTAGCACAATCTGCCAGGAAGAGAATGCACATGGCATGTGATCACTAGGGGTCGCTGCAGTACCCACAGCGCAGGGGAAGCAGAGCATAGAAAGGGCAGGGGCTGCTGGCCTCGCCCTGGCCTCCATGCAAATAGCACCAAAGGCGGACGTTTGCATAGGAAACACTCCAGGATGTGGCCTGGGAGGCCCAGGCAGAGGCTGGCGTCTGTAAAAAGCAAAGCTCTGGCTGCAAAGATAGACAAATGAAAGAGAGTTCTCTGCCATTGGTATTTTAAGGCTGTAGCACAAACGTATTCCTACCCTGGGCTCACACTGCATCAGGGCACAATATTAAATAACAAGATACACTACAGAAGCTGCCCGCCAAGGAGCCTGAAGTGATTAAAATGGAACTGTGGAACGCAGGCCTTGATGCCAAGGTGACAGGCCATGGAAAAGCCACTTGTGGATGTGGGGTTCACAGGGCAATTTGAGTGTCTGTGGCCAGGGGAGCAGGTGGAGGACCACAGACTGATCAGGCTTTCGTCCCAGGTACACAGAGTCTCTCTGGATGCTTTTCTGCACAGTAATCAGTTTAAAATTAAAAAAAAAAAAATTGCCATGTCATGAGAAACCAGATTTTGGCAAAACTCTCACTTAACCGAAACACCCAGTGTGTGTGTGAGAGTGTAGGAAGTAGCCTGGCACCAATCAGAAGACCTTTTTTGAGTATCGAGGATTATTGCAAATATCTCAAACATTCATTAGGCCAGACAGTAAACACAGGGTCAAGAACTTGTGCTTTGGAGTCAGACAAAGCTAGGTTTATACTTCTGGCTGCATCCCCCAAAGAACTGAAAGCAGGGACTCAAACAGACATTTGCACACCCATGTTCACAGCAGCATCATTCACAGTAGCTAAAGGTGGAAGCAGCCCAAGTGTCCACTGAGGGCTGACTGGATAAACACATTGTGGTACATACACACAATGGAATATTATTCAGCCTTAAAAAGGAAGGAAATTCTGGGGCTGGCCCAGTGGTGCAGCAGCTAAGTGCGCACGTTCCACTTTGGTGGCCCAGGGTTCGCCAGTTTGGATCCCGGGTGCGGACATGGCACTGCTTGCCAAGCCATGCTGTGGTAGGTGTCCCACATATAAAGTGGGGGAAGATGGGGGGCACAGATGTGAGCTCAGGGCTAGTCTTCCTCAGCAAAAAGAGGAGGATTGGTGGCAGATGTTACCTCAGGGCTAATCTTCCTCCAAAAAAAAAAAAAAAGGAAGGAAATTCTGACACATGCTACAATATGGAATAATCTTGAAGACACTATGGCAAGTCAAATAAACTAGTCACAAAAGGATAAATACTGTATGAGTCCACTTATATGAGGTACCTAGAGGAGTCAAATTCATAGAGACAGATTCATATAATTCAAATTCATAGAATGGTGGTTGCCAGGGGCTGAGGGGAGGGAAAATGGGGAGTTATTGTTCAATGGGTACAGAGTGTCAGTTTGGGAAGAAGAAAACAGATCGATGGTGGTGATGGCTGCACGACAATGTGAGTGTACTTAATGCCACTGAACTGTACATTTAGAAATCGTTAAAATGGTAAATTTCATGTTATGTCTATTTAACCTCAATAAAAAAAATTTCAGTAATAGCTGTGTGACCTTAAGTAAGTTACTTCACCTCTCTATGCCTCAGTTTCCTTATGATGACATGGGACTAATGATAGTATTTACCTACAAGGGTTGTGGTGAGGATTAAAAAAAGACGATGCAACCAGGCTTTTAGCACAGGCGCCTGCACATGAAAAGGGCTCACTGGATGTTGGCTTAAGTCAGAAAATAACATCTCAAACGCAACCTGACTTTTCACAATGAGCAATGAGAGTGTGATTCACGTCAGCTGTGACTCCACAGAGCCGTGGATGCGGGAGGCATGTGTACTGAGCTCCAGTTATGCAAAAGAAGATTAAATTAATTCTGGATCTTAACGCATCTCATGGTTTCTTCCTAGCAAATGCTAATACCCCTGTCCTGCGCGCATTTAACAAAACGAAGTGGCAATTGGACAAATTAGTTTAATTCTCCTGGTTCCAGTATCCCCACTTGTGAAATGAAATGGATGAAATCAGTGGTTCCCCAAAATCAGAGTGAACATTGGCCCTAGGGTTTAAGTCACAATGGTCACCCTGGGAGCTTGTTAAAATACAGATTCCTGGGCACCCCTGCAGAGATCATTGCGGGTGGAGGGCTGAACAGAGATTCAAAATTCTCCCCAGGTGATTCTGCTCAGTAGTCAGGTGTTGGGTCCACCTGACTAGGAGGTCTCCTTGGACCCCCTCCAGTGCTGACAACCTGTCTCAACCTTGGCTACATCTGAGAATCACCTGGGAAGCTTTGAAATACACCTTTTTCCCAGGCTCCGCCCCCAGAGGTTGATTTAATTGGTCTGTGATAGGGCTCAGCACAGAGATTTTAAGTGATTCTACACAGTTTTAGAAGAGCGTTTCTCACCTTGAGGATGCCCCAGAATCACCTGGAGGGCTTTCGAAGCCTGGGATGGCTGGGCCCACCCCAAGAGGTTCTGATTCAGGAGGTGTGGGGTGGGGCCCTAGACTTCATATTTCTAACAAGTTCCCTGAAGATGCTGATGCTGCTGGACTGGGTGCCCCACTCTGAGAACCACTGTTCCAGAACCTTCCTACTCACGGTGTGGCTTAGACCAGCAGCATGAGGCTTCAGCCTGGGAGCTTGTTAGAAACAGAACCCAGGGCCCACCGCAGGCCCGCGGAATCAGTCTGCAATGTGATTCATATGCACGTTAGAGTTTGAGAAGCACTGTGTGAGAACAACTCTGCTTTTGAAACTGCTGGGTGCCTGCTTTCACTGCATTCTGGAGAGGCGTGACGAAGGGAAAGGCATCTTTTCTAGAGCAGGTGGCTCAGGCCCGAGTGAACAGGCCAGCATCCGCCCTCCGCCCCGACACAGTGTGCCCGTGAAGGAGAAGCCTGTCACGTTTCAGTGCGCGGCGTGTGCTCGGGGCCGCGGAGTGGGGTGGGTTACCTTGGCGTGGTTGTAAATATCCACACAGTTGTCCGTATTGATGCTCTTTGCACAGATAATCTCACAGTGTCGTTGCAAAGCCTCCAGCTGGAAAAATTTAGCTGCAGACAGGAGCTGAAAACCATCAAAAGAGTCTGTTAGAGGTTGGGAGGTGAAAAGAAAGGCATGAATGGTGAGAGGAATCCTCAACGTCCACTATGGTGTCCCAAGGTGAAGGGACTGGGAATAAAGGTGACAGGACATCACTTTAAAGCACAAAGGCAACCCTAGAGGACTAAGAGCGACAGAATCTATGCTGGGGGTCGAAGTGAACCAAATTCACCTCTATTCTAGCAGGAGGTCAAGCAAAAATGCCTAAAACTGTTATGTCCAGAAATAAGGGTGAACGCCATTATTTAGCAAGACAGATATCGACGTGGCTCACTCTCTCTGTTCATCCAGGTCTCCATGAGAATGCCACCCCAGAGAAGCCTCCCAGATCACCTCCCCCACCCCCAGGCTGCCGCTGTCTGGCCCCCTGACCCCGTCTTAGTCCTCCTCACACCAGACATGATGTCATGTCTGTCGCCCTCACCAGAGGCCAGGAGGGCAGGGCTCTCTGTCCAGGCGCATCATTGCTGTATCTGGGCCCTGAGCGCGGCGCCCGGCTGGAGATGCTCCACGGATGTGTGCTGAGAGAGTGACAGGCTTTGGGGAGGGGAAGGAACAGCTCAAGCAAGAGTTCAAAGGGATTGCCTTTGGGGAAAGGACTGGGGCGGCAGAGCGTGGCTGGCTGAGCTGTTTATTATGACAAGCGCTTCTGTATTATTTACATGATTTAAGTGGATGCTCATTATTTCTATTTTAAAATAATTAAAAGAAACTGTTTACAGAAGAGGCCTCATCCTCAGACTGGGGCCTGGTCCTGGCGTGGAGAAGTATCTGAGGAGCAGTCCAGAGAGACAAGAGGGCAACTCTTGGAGGGATGGGGGAGGGGGGGGGCAGAGTGACCACGGAAGGTTTCACAGAGTAAGAAAAGGGTAAATGGGAATACAGTCCTTATGGCTCTCACCATGTGCCAGGCGCTGTTCTAAGCATCTTATAAATAGGAACTCTTAAATTCTTCAAAACCTAGTGAGGTAGATATTGTTATCCTCATTTTATAGGTGAGGAAACTGGGGCTCAGAGAGGTTAAATCACTTGTCCAAGATCACACAGCTCAGAAGGGGATTTAAACTCAGCCTGGCCCAGAGTCCCCGTTCTAACCACCGCGTGGGGTTGCCTCTTGAATGATGGATAGTGTTCTGACATCTCTCATCAGCCAGGCACCCTGGCCTTCAGAGGCCTGCCTGGGGTTCCGGCTCTTCTGCTCAGGATTATCCGAGTGATTTTGGCTTCTGGTTCAAAGCTCTCAGCTTTGAGTAGGAAAACTGACAAGAGTTCCACTTCTAGGAAGGAGCAGAGGAAACCCTGGCCTTGGACAGAAGGGGCAGACACGAGCCCTCTGGACAGGGGAGGGGAGAACAGGCTGAATTCGAGAGGTAGAAGGAGAGGAGCAGAGCCAAGGAGCTGCGGGATGAGGGATGGTCGACCCGAATGAGCAGGGAGAGCGCTGCAATCAGCTTTCAGCTTCTGCATCCAGGGACACGCTGTGATTTGAGGAATGTTTGCAGATAATTCTCTTACAAATGACAGGGGAGAAGTCGGCAAATAGCTCCTGATGATGCTATCTGAGCCCCAGCTGTGCCTCAGTCTCCGCAGTAAATTTCCTTTGTCCCACCCCCACAGCCAGTTAAAGTTGGATTTCGCTGGTTGCTACCAAAAGGGTTTGGGCCGGCGCCCTGAGCACCCCAGCCTTCCAGGGAGGGGCTCTGATGAGAAGCCCGTGGGAGGTCTAAGGGGCAGGCAGGACCCCAAAACCTGCATCCAAAAGAAACCCAACACAGTGCCCCTCAGACACTGCCGGTGACTGAGTTTACAGAGGTGCCATCCACCCCGTAACATGAAAGATTCCTTACCTCCATTATCTCGTTGTTTTTAATGAGAAGTGACTCGGGGCCGCCATAGTAGAGATACTGCATGACCAGCTGGAAGAAAGGACACAGTGAGCCAAGCGTCACCAGCACACAGTCACAGGCCTCTTACAGCCCCCGGGTCGAAGCCTCAGGCTAGTTCCTGAGTCCCTCCCACACCCATTCCCAGTGGTCGCCATTCCCCGTTTGATGGCTGCCTTCCAGAAGTTCCATTTAGAACGGTTTTGTGGTTGGGTTTCTTTCCTTACAGCGTGCTGCAATTTGTCTCCAAGTCAACCCCAGGGCCACATGACACAGTTCTCAGCTCTGCTCCCCAGGATGGTCTCCTCGCATCTATGGATGGCAATCACTGTTGTCCTCTTACCTTCCACCCCATCAGGCTGCTCAAAACTGCTGCCATGTGGCGTGGCTTAAAGAAGCTGCAGCAGCGGCCATCCCCCTGGGAACAAGGCCCACTTTGACCAGAAGTCTCTGATTTAAGTCCCAGAGGACGACTCTGGGCTACCACAGGACCACCTGCTCCTTATTACAACTTAGGACAAGATCCAAGGTGAAGCCTTTAGGGGTCCAGGTTTCAACGTTTCACTGATGGTGTGAACAGTCCAAGCCAGGCTGTTCTTGGTTCCTGTGACTCAGGATGCTCGAATGGTGTGCAAAGTCCCAGAGCTTTGAAAACTAGTGTCCCTTAAGTAGAATGAAGCCCACAGATGTGTTAGACTTGGCTGTCACCACCACCCATGAAACAGTGTTAATTTTTTTAGGTGGTGTGTACCCTTTCCAGTTGGGAACAGTCTCCTCCACTCCCTATTGTCTTCTGCCTGTGTGACACACCGACTTCACCTGCCTGGTTCTAAGGCAGCTGTGTTGGAAAAATCTATAGACTTGCTGTATCCCATCTTTGGGCACCTGTAAAATGAGGTGCTTAGACTGGGCTGCCGTCTACGGTCCCTTCAGGCTCTGATAGTCTGTGACCAATATAGGGCAGTGGTTAATTGCAAGGACCGTGGAGTTGGGCTGCCTCAGTTTCTGCTCTGGCTCTGCTGCTTAAAAGCTGGGTGACCCAAATTAAGTTAGGCTCTCTGTGCCTCCGTTTCATCATCTGTAAAGTGGGGATAATATTACCTACCTCTTGGGGTCGGGATGAGGATTAAATGAGTTAATACATGCAACAGGCCCAGGAGGGGCCTCGCCCGTGGCAATAACTGAAGGAATGTTAAGCTCTTTAATTTTCTCTGAAGTTCAAAAATATTTTTCCAGTAGTGCTTCTGCCATGCGCTGCCACTTTCTTAGGCCATTCAAGACCCTTTGTGACAGATCTCAATCTACTTTTTGCATGCATGTGTTTAAAGCAATTGTTTTTTGTTTTTTTTTTAAATATCGCTTACAGCTTCGTTGAGAGAGATTTCACATAACATGAAATGCACCCATTAAGAGTGTACAGCTCAGTGGTTTTTAGTGTATTTGCTATGTTGTGCAACCATCACTATAACCTAACTTGGGAACATTTTCAACACTCCCAGGAGAAACCCTGCACCCATTAGCCGTCGCTCCCATTTCCTCCCTGGGCAGTCCCTGACAGCCACTATGGGTTTATCTGTTCTGGATGTTTCGTATACATAGAATCATACAACTACATGCTCTTTTGTGTCTGGCTTCTTTCACTTAGCGTGCTATTTTCAAGGTTCGCCCCTGTTGTCCCATATACTGCTGATCAATATCCTGTTGTATGGATGTGCCACATCTTGTGTATCCATTCATCAGCTGATGGACATTTGGGTTGTTTCCGTTTTTTTCGCCATTATGAATACTGCTGTTATGGGTCAATTTACTTGTTCAGAACTTATCTGCCGCTCTGCCCTTTCCTCCTCCTAATCTTGGTAACATCTGCCTTTTAGGCTCCGACCACTCCCACCCCCTTGCCTTTATCAGAACCTATCACTTTCTCTTTCAGCTGATCCCTCTCTGCTTGGATGCCCTTCTCCTCCACCTGTTGAACTCTGCCCCCTATTTCGGGATCCAGCACAGTGGTCACCTCGGTGAAGCTGCCTCAGATCTCAGCTCTCCACGCTGCACCCCACTCTGGGTTGGGCAGCACATCACCCATGGCTGCAGTGTGATTTCCCCAGGCTGGGAGCACAGACGGCGTCTTGTCCATCTTTGCACTCCTAGTGCCTCTCGCAATGCGTGACGCAGCCAGCACACTTTAACCAGAAACGCGAATCCTCTCCTCCCTCTTTTGTGTCTGAATGTCCCATGTCCTGATTTTGGACTTTTGTGACCACCTGCCTGTAGCAGAGATGGTGATGCGTTGATGCTGGTGGCTGAGGCTGTGTGAAATAATAACACAGCATCGTTTCCCCTCCCGCTCTCACCCAGATGGGTCAGAAGCATCTAAAATACCATGTCAGTGAATGTTGGGATATTGGCTTTATTAAAATCAATTTATGTCGCTAGCACCTCTCTTTTATAAAGGCCAAACCAATAATAGTAACAATAAGAGCTATAATAATAACTGCCCCGAACATAGGGCCTCTCCATTTACAAACCATTTCTCCGTGTTATCTCATTTACTCAAGGTTGGGCTGTTGACTTGAAATACTGCTCCTTAGTGGATAGAGATCTTGAGGCTGACGGAATTTAAATTGGGCTGTCCCACGCAACCTCAGACTCCGCCAGCACTCACTTTTTCTGCAAGAGGGCGAGATGAACCCTTATTAGGCCGAAAGCTCTGTTTATGGAGTTGCTTTTCTTGGCAGCTGTCAACCTGCATGAAGCAGGGACTTCAGTGGCGTCTGCAGCCTCGTGGAGGCCCCTCTTCCAGGTGCAGCCTCAGTTGGGTCCAGTCCTTGCCTGCTTGTGATGTTAAACAGTCTTTTGGGGAGGGAACTCAAAGCGGTCTCATTTACTAAAATTCTTCTGTCAGCATGGAAGGGAAGTGAACAGGCCCCTGGGAGCCTCCTTCTGGGTTGGATTCGGCCCTACTTGGCCTATTTCAAGCCACAAATGAGGCTTTTCTTCTTTTATGGGGAAGGGGTGGGCACGCAGAAAAGTCCCCGGGGCCTGCTAAATCTTGCCTGCCCATTACAGTAACTTGAGGCTAACGTGGCCAGGAAACCTGCCCCAGTCAGAAGCAATTACAGGCCTGGGAGTGCCCTGGGGCCTGCTTTCCCAGGCAGGTCTCTCATTCAATGAATCCGCACAGCGAACATTTATTGAGTGCCTACTACAGCCGGGTTCTTATTACAGGAACCTCCCCAATTAGTCCCAGGCTTAGTGGCGGAAGTGTCCCCTCAGGGGAGCACGCATTTTCCAGCTCCTAGCCCATGCTCCAGACTCTAATGGGCCTGATGCTTTCCTCAGGGCTGGTGACTTTTAGGGAGGGCCCAAGTCCCCACAGGAGGGAGGCAGTTAAGACGCCAGGTCTGGGAGTCTCCCAGCCCTTGGTCTGAACCTCAGCGTGGCTGTGATGAGCTGTGGGTGCCTGGGCCACTTCCTTCACCTCTCTTAGTCTGTGCCCCGTCTGTAAGGTGGGAGAGCTCCCTGGAGGGGCAGCTGGAAGGGCTGAGTGAGATGAGATGATGTAACTATAGCTATTGCAATGGTTCTCAGTGGGGTCCATGGACTGGCAGCATCAGCATCATCCGGGTTCTTGTAAGAAACATGAATTCTCAGGCCCCACCTCAGGCCTACACAATCAGAACCTCTGGGGGCCGGGCCCAGGAATCTGCATTTTAGCAAGTTTTCTGTATCTTAAGCAACTCCTACCCCCTAACCCCACCAAGATTCTGACGCATGCTAAAGTTCCAGAACCACTGTAACTTAGAGCCTTGGTTCTCCACCTTGGCTGCACATCGGGATAATAGGAGGAGGGCAGAGACTTCAAAATACTGATGCCGGGGCCCCAGCCCAGATTCTGAGTTACAGCCTGGACACTGGGAATTTTCAAAGCTCCCCAGATGATTCCAACGTGCAGCTGAGGCTCAGAACCAGCAGCTTCAAGCATTGCACATGGCTAACGCTCAAGAAATGGGAGCTGTTCTGATCACTGTTCCCTCTCAGAAAGGGTATTCCAGAACCAAGAACTTAGGTTTTGGTTCCAATCCTGGCTCTGTCACTAACTAGCGCTAAGACTTGGGGTGCGCCATTTAAGTTCTCTGGGCCTCAGTTTCTTCACCTCTAAAAATGGCAAGAATAATTCAAATAACCAGGTGCAAGCAGCGGTCAGTGCCTCATTCACAGTTGGAGCCACATAAAGGCTTCTTCACTGCCCTCCCCACCCCAGCCCTAAAGCAAAGCAGCAGCTTCATGCAAAATTGCAAACCCAACAGTCACCGCCATTCTGGAAAAGCCTGTGGCCACTTTGTTTTTAGTAGAAAGTGGGGTGAGGGGTTAGGCAGAAACAGGCACTGGGATGTCTGGGGCCATGCCAATGCCCCAGTCCCACCTCGGGGCCCCAGTCTGCTCTCTGCTACCCCCACCCCAGAGGGACGGCTCACCCAGGCTGGCCTTGTCCTTGGAAACCTCCTTCATCCTTTCCCCAACGCTTGGTCCAAAGTAACATGTTCTACAGGGTCTTGGGCTTAGCAGGCAGGTAGTTTATCCGTAATGGCTTAGAACCACCACCACCCACTTAGAAATTGCCATGAAGCGCCAGAGGCCAAGTTGAAGGTTTCCTCATGTTGTCCTACTTACTAATCTCTCTAGGAACCCATAACTTACAGGTGATAATGATTAACTTGTTAAAAATGGGGAAGACGAGTCTCAGAGAAGACAGTGTCTTGCCCATGGTTATTCGGGAAGGGTTCTTTATTTTGAAGTTTCAATATAACCAAAGGAGTGTGTCTCTAATGGTGGAAATGCAGGCACCTCAACAGCCTTTTGGGGCTAGTGTGAGGGCATGGTGGCTTCCTGGCAGCCCTTTGAACAGCAGGATCTGGGGGACCAGGGTCAGTGGTGGAGAGAAAAGCCACTACCAGGCCTGCCTTCTCCACTCAGCTCATGCTCGCTTCAGTCTCCAGCATACCTTAAGACCCAGCCAAAGAGACTGATAACCACTTTCCCTCCAATACAACCCATGACCTCCCACTTTTGTACTTTTGTTTATGCTGTTCCACCCCCTGGAACAGCCTCTCTCTCCTATCCACCAGCTGAGGAAACTGAGGCTCAGAAAGGTTGGATGATTGTGTGTCCAATCACAGGAAGGACATTGATTTTAAACAGGAGAGTGCAGCTGTTTAAGCAGAAGAATGTGGCCTTTCAACCCTGGAACGCAGCTCTGTCCCTCGAAGTCCAGGTCAGGAGGCCACCCCGTGACCTTGGTCATCGCAGGCTTTGCCTCCCGGTTATCCCATCAACCCTCTTGGAACATGAGTCTCCCCGGGCGGCCTGAGTCTCACCCATTTGTGTACTCCTCCCAGGGCTGTCCTTCCTGAATTCACCCAGAGGAAACAGGTTCTGCGCAGAATCGTATAAACTCCCTCCCCAGGACACTCACACTAGCTTAGGAACCCTGGTCGGTGGGAGGACAGCACTGAGGGTCAGCACCCTCCCCCATGGGCCTGTGTCTATAGGGATGGAAGCAGCTGACCAGGCTTCACGCCCTGGCCGAGGCTAGAGGCTCGAGGCTCAGAGCTTTGGAAACGTGGCTGCAAAGCCGGCTGGGGCGTGAACTCCTATTAGCTGTGAGAATGTCACTGCAGGGCGGGATTTATGAATCAGGCATGAAGGAAGGAAGAAAAGGGAAGAAAGCCACCGCGCCCCCTCAGAAATGCCCCATAAACCAAAACCCAGCATTAAGGGCATCAACTTCCGCCAAACGGAAGGAGACATGGTAATGTCATCCGGCCTTTGACAAAGAAACCCTCCCCTCTAGTTGACATTAGATTCAGACCAGTGTTACAATGCACTGGATCCCCTGAGAGTCCACGGGCTCCTGATCACACTGGGCTGGGCCACAGTTCTGGGACTTCACACCTGCAGTTCCCTGCCTAGAATGTTCTAGCCCCCTTTCTTAAGCCCTAAGCCTTCCTGTGGTTCTCCTCAGCCTACACTATTTCAGTGAACACCCCATCCAGGAGGCCTTCCCCAATTTCCGTGGTCTGACTCCCCACAGCACGTGGACTCACCCCTCTCGTACACCCCACATTCCACTGTAACTGACTAATTACTCACTTGCCCCCTCTGGACTGTGAGACCCCAGGAAAGGAATGTCCTTTATCCTTGTGTCCCCAGGCGCCAGCATAGGGTCAGGGAGACAGTAGGTGCTCAATTAATGCTGTAGGGATGAATGGGTGCTAAGGGGGAGGGGCAGTGGGGAAAGGCCGGGAGTGCAGGAGGCTAACAACTCATTGCATCGGCCAATCCCCAGGCGAGGGTCAGAGCGCGCCCACCACACGGCATTCCAGGCCACAGCAGGGCTCACCTGAAAGATGGGGTACTTCACGTAGCCGATCTCTATGCAGGTGCTGTCATTTGTTGGTTTGCTGGAGAGGAGTGCCTTGAACCTGAACGAGAACACAAAGAAAGAGAGAGAAAGACTCACAAACACATCCACAGCTTGCGAGAAACTCAGCTCTCTGACGACAGAAACAGGCAATATCTTGTATCCCCCCACCCTGAAATACAACAATGGTACATCCACAGATTTCTTAATTTAATGCTCCCATGATACGATGCCATAATCCAATTGGAGGTTAAAACTCCAAAGTTCAAAACAGCGTTTTGAACTGGTAAATTGTTTCTCAAACAGGTGATTGGAAAAGAACGAATGCCTTTTAAAACCCCGTCCATATTTCCAGGCCCATCACAAAGGCTGCCTCCTTCATAGAGTCCTTCCTGAGCCTGGTCCCCTCAGAGCTTTCCAGCTCCTGTCCTCCCTTCTCCTCCATCCACACATCTTGGCTCCATGAGGGCAGGGACTCCTGCTGTTTCCACCTCTGCTGCATCCTCAGAGCCTACGCCAGTCTGGACCTGGGGCACGGTAGGTATTTAATCAGTATCTGTTGACCACTTGATGATCTTCCTGTGGATGACCTTTGGATGACCTTCTGTCTGGGGTTTTAGAGGTACTTTCCTGCCATCAACTAAACTATATGCTCCTTGTGGGTATAGACCCTGTCAATTGATACTCACACACTGATAATCAATACATTTAGGAATAAACCAAGATGTGTCTTTTTTAAAATTAAACTTTCAATTTTGAAATATAGAATTTATAGAAGAGTTGCAAAGACAGCACAGAGAGCTCCCGGATGCCCTTCACCCAGCTTCCCCTAACGTTAACATCCTACACAGCCACGGCATCTTTGTCAAAACTAAGAAATTGACTTTGGTACAATATTGATCCAGTTTTTCTACAGTGTCACAACCAAGGACTATGCAAGGGACAGCATGTTTTTCTTGTGGTGGCAAAGCAGGGGTTTATATTTAGTTTAGGGGCACTGGAGATGCCAGGATGCTTCTAGGAACCCAGGAGGGCCGGTCACACACATTCATCTTCCTGGAAGTGGGTTCTGCTTCGGGGTTCCCGGTGTCCTGATCCTCTACTCCCCACCGGAGACCTGCCTCCTCCTTTCAGCATCACTCTCTCCTGTGCCCAGCTTCACTGATTTCTCTTCAGGTCCCTGGATCATGTGGTTCTAAGAGGTCAGCCCAATCGCAGCTCAAATGGAAAGGAGGACAGGCAGTAGCTGGGCCAGCGTGAGGGTGAGATCCACCACTGTCAACTCCAGTTAGGGAAAAGCAAGCTTCCAGACTTGGGTGGCTAATGCCAAAGTTCCCCGACATTTGGAGAGCAGACCTTTCCAGCCTGCTGTGTATGAGGTTTCGGGTGTACACTGCATGAGGGCACCTGGCTGAGGAGCTAAAACCCAACCCGCGCTCTGCTCAGGACGCTCTGCGCCTGGTAGGGGCTCCATCTGCCCGGAGGAACGCTGCCTGGTCTAAGTCCCACAGAGCTGCCGCTGTTCACGCCAGTGGCTGCCTGTACTCCTTCTTTTAATGGTACTAAAAAACACATAACAAAATTTACCATCTCAACCGTTTTTAAGTGTAATGTTAAGCATATTCACATTGTTGTGCAATCGATCTCCAGAACTTACTCTGTGCCCATTAAACAAGAACTCCCCATTCCCCCTCCCCCTAGCCCCTGGCAGCCCCCATTCCACTGTCTGTCTCTCTGAAGTTGACTACTGTAGGTTCCTCATACAAATGGACTCACATGCTATTTGTCCTTTTGGGACTGGCTTATTGCACTTTGCATAATGTCCCCAAGGTTCATTCACGTTGTAGCGTGGGTCAGAATTCCCTTCCTTAGTAAGGCTGAGTGATATACGTATACACCACACTTTGTTTATCCATGTAGCCACCGATGGACACCCGGGTGCTTCCACCTTTTGGCTTTGTGAACAACGCTGCTACGAACACGGGTGTACGAATGCCCTGTACTCTTGAATCCTTGACTTTGAGAAGATAACCGACCAGTCCAGTGAAGACAACACCAAAATCGAACTCCAGAGAACAGCCAGAGCGACAGCCACACTCACAATTCAGCCGCTTTCAAGACTGACAATACATACCTTGGAGATGCTGTAAATAACAGCACTTTGTGAGCATAAAATGGTCTTCCTTCTACCAGAAAGGTAACATCGGACATTTCTTTATTGTTAAGGAAATGAGGATCTAGAACAGGAAAGGGAAAAAGGGTGGCTTTAGCGGAGAGAAGGGTGAAGTCTGGATTCTGTTTCTGGAAAGTGCTAGTAAGAGCTGACAGCGAGGCCATGGAGATCAAATACTCATCGGTGAGATGGTGACCAAACAGGAAATAGAATCGATCAAGGAACACTCAAGTCACTGAAAGTCAGTTTGTCATAGGAAATCTTCATAGCTTATTTGGATGAAAACTAGCACTTCCCCATAGAAGACTCACCCACAGCCTGAGTTCAGAAGTTTCAGGTGCGAGAGGTACACAGCTGCCCACCTGGCTTCTAAGAGTGCCACCCACCCCACCTTCGCTCCTCCTTCGGGGCTCAACACACTCCCTGCCCGGTGGAAGTGGTTTACAAGAGCTGCTCCTTGCCCCTGTGTTCCAGATGATTAGAAACCTCAGCCCTTCCTTCCCCAGGTCAGTGGCAAATGAGCCAGTTCCCTGCCCTCGTCTCCAATAATAACCAAGAACAGAGAACTAGCTCTTACAGAACACCTATGAGGTGCCAGGCACTGTGCAAGCTGGCACCACACTGTGTAAACTCATTCAGTCCTGGGAGATCGGGACCACTGTCGGGTGTGCATTTGAGGAAACTGAGGCACAAAGAAGTTATAGTGACTTGTTCAAGCTAGTAATAGGTGGAGAAGCCAGGATTTGAACTCCGACATTCTGATTGGAGGGCCTGCATCGTTAAGCACTAGATCCTCCGATTTCCCTGTCATTTTAGCCATTTAGACCTGCGCCTGCTGAGGGTGCCCGTCTGTCCTCAGCTCAGCATTCTGCCTTGTTGGGAATATCCACCCACACCCGCCCCCCCCCCACCCCACCGCTGCTCCTACCAGGCTCCACCCCGTTCAGTTCCTAAGTCAGGCCCCACCCAGGTAAGAGGGCAACATGGCTCCAACCTTTGGTGGGGCTTCCTACGAGGTCACCCGCCGTGTTAGCTCACTGGAGTCTCTAAATTTAAGATGATCGCTCTGGGTGTCCGCACCCAAGTTCCTGAGTCTGAGCATGCACGGCCTTCCCAGCTCATGTGGAAAAGATTCTTCCCGCAGAATGCTCCTTGCCTAGTGCCTCTGTTCCCGCGAACAGCACCACCACCCACCAGGTGCCCAAGCCAGGGATCTGAAGGCAACAGGACACCTTCCTCTCCAGGGCTCACCAGACCTAGTCCATCGCAGACACTACCCTTTCCTCCTCCTAAGTGTTTCTCAAGTCCCCCACTTCTCTCCATCCCCTCTGCCACTGCCCTGGTTAGGACCACGTCCTCTCTTGTCTGGGGACCTGCAAGAGCCTCTGCTGGTCTCTGCTTCCACTCGCAGCCCCCTCAATCCGATGGTCCCCCTCACCGCAGAGTCTTCCTTCCTAAAGGCAGATCTGATCACGCCCCTCCTCTGCTGTAAACCTTTCAATAGTTCCCTGGTGTCCCCAGGATAGAGTCCAAACTTCTTAACAAGGCCCCTTGAGGTTGGGCTCCTGCTGTCTTCTCCGGCCTCTCTCGAGTCATACCCTCTGTCAAACTGCATGTGTGCCTGAGCCATATGGGGCTGTTCCCCACCAGTGCTATGGGGTCTCTTACCTCTGGGCCTTTGCACATGCTGTTCCTTCTACCTAGAACACTCTTCCAACCCCTTCCAAACCTGGTGCACCCCTACATGCTCTTCCAGCCTCAGTGCAGACACCTTCCATCAATAAGCCTGATTCCCTGCCCTTTCCAGACCGACTGAGCATCCTCCAGCAGGGCTCTCATGGGGCTTGTACTGCCCTTGCTGAGGCCTCACTGCTACAGTGTATCCACTGTCTATTTGTCTGCCTCTCCCTCGGGGCTGCACGCTCTGGGAGGATAGGACCTTATCTGTCCTTTTCACATCCTTTCCTCTGTGTCTAGCACAGAAAGGTGGTAGAGTATAGTAAAAGTGTGGGCTCTGGGGCCAGAAATCTTAGCTGTGTGACCTTAGGCAAGTCACTGAACCTCTCTGTGCCTCAGTTGCCCCTTCTGTAAAATGGGGATGGTACATCATAGAACTGTACTGAGCATTAAATGAATCCTGTAAAGCACTTAGCAAAACGGCTGACACAAACTACTCCTCAATAGACACGACCATTATCGTAGATGCTTAATTAATATTTTTTTGAATGAATGAAAGAACGCTGAGACCCTTGCTTCAGAGTCTTGTTCTAAGAGCCTGTCGGGCACATCAGGCCCCTTCTTAGCCTGGGGACCCACTTGCTGATGACAGGGCCCTCCCAGGGGTTAAAGGGCTACCCTGTAATGAGACCCCAGCTGCTCCCTAAGGCTGAGTTTAGGCTGTCCTAAACCACTGATGGTGGGCACCAGCCCCCTGGATTCCTGGGGGCTGTGACCCCTCACTCCCACAGCTGTTGGACCCCCAGCCTGGCCCCATTTGCCCAGACCCTGCTGTCACTTGGACCCAGAATCTGCTTTCCCGGCTGATTCTCTTCACTCGGCCCTCGAAGGTGGGATGGCCCCTCAGCCCCTGCGCTGCCCCAGACGGTGGCCCTGCTGGTCTTACTCTCCTGTTACTCTCAGCACGTGTAGCTCCCTCACCAGTTCATATTTAAAAAAGGTTTTCTTTTAAAATATATCAAAAAAGCATAAAAAGTCAAAGTCACCTGTAATCCCACTATCTTTACAATTTTTTATTAAAAAAACACTTCCAAAACTATCCAAGTAAAGGGAAGAGAGACTATAGGGAAGGCTCAGAGTTGCCTAAAACTCACTTCTCAGATTGCTTTAAAGACCGTTGTCAGTGTGACTTTCTCTCTCTTCTCAGCACCCTGCCTCCCTCTGCTCCCTCTCTCCCATTTGCACTGTCCACCTCCAACCAGCCCCCACGCTTGCTGCCCAAGTTGCTAATATCTCCTACCTTTTCACCATTCTCTCCCAGAATTCACTGGAAGGGCAAGTATCACAAAAAAGCCATGTGCTCTCCAATTTGCCACAGTCCCCACCACTCCCTATTGTTTACACTTCACTCATTTATATGACCTGTCTGGCCCTCTACAGATGCCTATTTGGGACGCTTGTCACTGATTATTCTTATTTTTTCTTTAAAGCAGGTCCCTAAAGAACCACTATTGGCAATGTTTAGTTATCCTAGCTTGAAATGATGCACTGAAGATGAAAACACTGCATGCTCCACATTCCATTTATTAATCATTATATCTTCTGCCTTTCTTCTTTCATACCATGAGCTTCGAGCCTCTCAGGCCTGCCTTCCTTCTCTTGGTGCTAACCCTTGGAATTCCAATGCTTGGCCTGAAAACCAGGCCCTTTGAATTGCTAGGGAAAGAGATCTTGGCAAGTTCAGATGGAGGAAATGTTCCCTCTTCTCCGGGAGGTACAGGAAAGCAGATTTTAGGAAACAGCCCTTGCAAATGTTTGCTCTACTAAGGGTACCTTGTAAGGCACCCAGATGTCAGAGATTATTACCATGTCCTGGGAATGTCACCTCCAACCTCTGAAGTCTATTAATTTGGTTGGTCTTTATAATTTGTTGCCCTGATGATATTTTAATTAACACCTATTTTCTACAAGGTAGAAATACTTGTGGTTGTGGTACATCCTGGTTTGCCCACATGAATGGGTGTAAAGAAAAACAGATAAGCTTTGATTTGGCTGCTAAGTTTTTCATTTTGGCAAAAAGCTGGGTCACTTAAATTACCAACTTATTCACGACAGGAACAAAAATAAAACAGTTCCGTGAATTCAGCCTTTCCACTTATTTAAACTAGATCACCTGTTTTAAAAGCAGTGGTTTTGCTAAAGAGTAGAATTTTCCGATGCTTCCATCTCTCCAACGTTTCCCAATCTTTTCAAAAAAGGAAATAGGAAGGAGGAAAGCCCCAAACCTTCACTGGAAAAGGAACCCTTTATCTTTAATATTTTATAACTCCCCGGGCAGCAAGCTGACAGGCCCTTGCAAGAGAAGGCTCATGTTTCAGGCTTCAAGGCAGTTTAGCATTTCTTTGTCTTTTTTTCTAGGCTGATCTGCCAAGCTGCAGCAGCTGTGACATGGGACGACACACAGCGCCTGCCTCTTGGGGTGGCCTGAGGATCACTTGAGATGGGTAAGTCAAGTGCTTGGCTGGGGCCAACTCAACCAAGTGTCCAAGGAGAACAAAATGTGGTTACTGCCACTCTCATGGGATTTCAGAGCATCCCATCTCCCGGGCTCAGGTACGTTCCCTTCGAATGTGTGTGTGTGTGTGTGTGTGTGTTGTGGGGGGACACTTGTTCCCCTCTCCTCCTAGTTCCCTCCCATGGACTTCCATTAGAGGAACACTGCTGGCCTGTCGTTGTCCCCTGCTTGCTCCTCCTCCGGGAGGAAGAGGGACTTCTTAGAGGGGAGTCTCTAGGGGAGGGCTGCCTCACAGAGCACGGCCTTCTTTTGGCCTCGACCTGCCTGCAGGGAGCGCACGGGCTGGGGCTGGGGAGGCCTTCTGGAGTCCACAGTCCATCACTGTCTGTGACTGCGGGAGAAAGACGCTCCATCAGAGGAACGAGGCCCTGGCGCATCTCTCTGTCCACATCCCTGGGGTATATCCTCCAGTTATCCCGTAATAGAGGTGACATCCTGATCTTCACCTGCCTGGCTCCTGTATCTATCTTGGCTGCTGTTGGATACGCCCTTCCTTCTTTGATGACATTCGCCTCCCCCTGGTCCTCAAAGCCACAGCCCACGCTGCGCAGGGCCCGTCGGCCCGGTGAAGCACACTCACCCAGTCGCGAGGTCTGTTTCCGTTTGATCTCCGTGAGCTTGGGGATGGGGTAGGGCCCGTAGCAGTGAGTGAAGATGACACACAGCTGCTGGCTGATCACTTCGTTCTGCGGAAAAGAAAGAACAGCTCACATTGCTGGGGCCAGTGCGCAGCCTGTCCAAACTCTTGCACAGGAACACGCGCCCCCCCCAAGGCAAGGGGAGCCCACAAACTGATCGCAGCTTCCAAGAGAAAGTCCCCTGGACATGATGCATGCAGTTTGCCCTAGCAGGCCCTGGACCGGCTCGCTCTGTCAGTCCACCATCTCTTTCCAGCTGGGTCACTGGTGAAGGCGTAATTTGTAATTGAATCCTTCTCTCTTGCCCTCATCGTTTACCATCCATTGGGAAGCAGGTTTTGTAACTCACAGAATGGAAACTAAGTTTTTATCCCAAACACACCTTTATCAATACTCCAAAATTCTGATTATAGCTAATTATCCTGAAACTAGCAGCAGGAAGCCCTTTCGATCCTGGGATGGTGCTCTCCAGCACCAAGACACAAATGCTCCCCATTCAACTTTCTTATGAATCGGATTCTGGTCCTGGGGCATTTCCGGATCCAGGAGCGCTCAGCTGAATCATTTTCTCAAAAAAGCGCGAAGGAAACAGTTCTGCGATGCAAAACTCCAGCTGCCCCTGATTGCTCAGGCATGAAGGAGCCTGTTTCTGTTGACCCCCATTCTTTACGTTTATTGCCTCCTTCCCCCTGGGGCCCCCTGCTGTTCATTAATCTCCCTTCTACTGCAGGTGTCCAGGGGAAGCCAGGCATCACAGCATTTGGAGGCTTTTTATTGGGGGAGGGGAGTTGAAACTAGGGGCCAAAAAGGGGGGTTAGACAGAAAGACATTTACAACATATTAAGAAAAGTAGGTTACAACACAGTTTGTACCATATATTTTTGGAAATAAAACCCTACATATATATTTGGACAGATATGTATAGAAAAAGGTCTGGAAGAATAGAGTAGCTACTTTTGGGTGGGATTATGATGTTTTCTCTTTTCTTTTTATCTATATTTTCTACAAGAAAGTGTTGCTTTTGTATTAAAAACAATAAATATTATTTTTGATTTTAAAAGATGGGTTTGGGACTACTAATGATGTCAGTGGTTCAAGCTATTCTGAAATCGACTTCATTGTGCTCCCAAAGCAGAAGGATACAGCTCAACCTAGGAGAGGAACATCCAAACCTTCTATTAAAGTGGGTGAGACACCAAAGGGCACCATGTGACCTCTGAGTGATCCGCAGAGGCGCCTAAGGAGACACAATCATATTGGATGGAAAAAGGGACTCTGCTTTAAAAGAAGATGCCTTGTAACCAAAGGGTGTTAAATGCTCCTCTCACTTAACACTCACAAAGTGACTGCCTGTCTCATGGCTTAATGCTGTGGTTCTCAAAGTGTGGTCCTCGGACCAGTAGCACCACATCACCTGGGGGCTTGTTAGAAATGCAAATCCTCAGGTCCCATCTCAGATGTTCTGACTCAGAAATGCTGGGGGTGGGGCCCAGTAATCTGTATTTTAACAAGTTTTCTGGTGATTCTGATGCTCCCTAAAGTTTGAGAACCACAGGGTTCATGTACTGAAATTCTGTCTTGGGTTTGACCTGGGCTGGGGGCTGTAAATTTGTTTCTTCTGGTCTAAAGCCTTGCCAATCAAATGTGCTCCATCAACCAGCAGCAGCAGCAATATCGCCTGGGAGCTTGTGAGAAATGCAGACTCTCACCGTAGGGCCACTGAATCAGAATCCACGTGAACACGCTCTGCAGGTGCAGATCCCCATGCACACTGGTGTTGGAGAAGCACTGAGTGGTGGGCAGAATTATGGCCCCCTAGAAGATGGCATGCCCTAATCCCTGGGACTGTGAATACCATGAGATGCCACGCCCATGAATATATTACCTTACAGGGCAAAAAAGACTTTGCAGGAATAATTAATGTTACTAACTAGTTGATCTTAAAAGACGGGGATTATCTTAGAGGGCCCAATGTAATCACATGAGCCCTTAGACTTAGAGGCAGATGAGGAATTCAGAAGCGATGAAGGAGAAGAGGAAGTCAGAGGGACTGGAAGCCTGAGAAGGATCAGATGAGCTGCTGCTGGCTTGGGGACGGAGGGGGCCACATGGCGAGCTTGAGAGGGAAAGTAGGCAACAACACCAGGAGCAAGATGGGACCCCCAGCTGACAGGCAGCAAGGAAATGAGACCTCAGTCCTACAACCACAAGGAAATGAATTCTACCCAAACCTGAATGAGCTTGCAAGTGCATTCTTCCCCAAAGCCTCCAGATGGGAACACAGCCCAGCTGACACCTTGCTTTTGGCCCTGTGAGACCCTAAGCGAAGAGCCCAGCCGAGACGCTGTGCCCTGACTTCCGACCCACGGAAATCATGAGATAATAGACGGGTATTGTCTTCAGCCTGTAAGTTGTGTGATTGGTTACTGCAGCAATAGAACACTAATACACCTTGTCTAGAGTTTGCCTCAGGTGACCACATTTCATCATCCCTGTGGCCTCAGACTACCAGACACACCGTGGACACTCAATGAATACTTGCTGGTCATGAAAAAGATGAAGCCTGTGACCTGCTAAATGCTCTATACAGACTGTATGATGAATGGTGCTGGTCTCATTCCTATGCACCAGGATTTGTCTTGTGAGCCTTGCTGGTGAGCCAGCCCTGTCTAATCAACTCAGGGTGAATGAATGAAAATCCATTTCCTGGACTTGGTGGCCCGTAAGAGGGACGTGAGCTGCCAGTGGACTCTTCCGTGGGGTTTGTGTTTTTGGTGGCGGTGGCTTTTCAAGTCAATTCAATAGGTACTTATTAACCATCCAAGAGGCGTCCCAGACTGTGAAAGGAGCTGTATCCCGGGCGACAGAAGCAGGCAGGGCGAGACCTCTCCCCTCCAGGACTCACAGCTCAACCTCGACCTCACTGCCTAACTTCAGTGTGTGCTATGTCACCCGAGTAAGTAAAGATAAGGGCTGGCCACGCCTGTTCCAAACGGACAACGCTCAAATACTCAAACATTATCTGGAGGTGCACAACCACCCACTTCTAAGTGAGGGCTGCACAGAGTGACCTGATTCCAAAAAGGACAGTCTGGAAAGGTGAGGAAAGAGTAAGTTTGTGGTGGAGAAACTTGACAAGTATGACCTTAGCCAGGTGATCAAGGTCATCATCAACAGTGATAGCACGTCCCCTTGATGTGATGAGAATGGCACTTGACCTCTGTGGTCCTCCTCCCTGAAAACCGTAATCCCAGGCTAATCATGAGAAAAACGTCACACGTTCCACTAGACAGCATCCTATAAATTACCTGCCCAGGACTCCTCAAAATTGTCAAGGTCATCTAAAACAAGGAAAGTCTGAGAAACCGTCTCAGCCAAGTGCAGCCCAAGGAGGCACGGCCACTAAATGCAATGTGGTGTCCTGGATGGGATCCGGGAGCAGAAAAAGACACTAAATAAGAACTAAGTGAATAGGACTAAAGTATGGGACTTAGTTAATAACAATGTATCAATGTTGGTTCATTAATTATAACAAATGTACCATGCTAATGTAAGATGTTAATAATGAGGGAAAGTGGGGGAGGGGTTATATGGGAACTCTGTGCTATCTTATCAATTTTTCTGTAAATCTAAAACTTTTCTAAAAAATAAAGTCTATTATTAAAGACCTGCCCAATGAGGGAATAGGATCATTATGAGGAAAGCACTAGACGTTCAGGTGAGAAGAGGAAAGAGAAAGGGTCAAAGGTTAAAGTGGCCATCCACAGTCATCGGGGCTTTATTCACTCATCCCCCAAAGGTTCCATGAATATGAACCTTTCCCCACACCCTAAGCTACGCATTCACTAATTCTTTCCTCAACTATTTACTGAGCATCTATGAAGGGCCAGGCACTGGCTAGGCCCTGGGTGCCTGCACTATGATGCGCCCAACGTCAGCTTCAAAGATGCTGCCTTTTCCAAGCCTTTCCGGCCACTGCTCTTTCAGAGACTAGAGCCCTAAGAGAAACTCCCCAGTGCGTCTCTCAATTCATCTGTTTGTCCAGGTGTCTGCTCGGCGCACTGCCCTGTGTGCTTCCTCTAGGCGATGGGGTTGTGGGCATAATTCACTCTGGTTACCCAGCACCCAGAACGAATCAGGACTCCAGGAGGGCTCCTTCAAGGGAGGCGGGGTGGCTGTAATTAGTATCAGTTGACAGCGACAGTCGGGTGAGACCCATTGGGTTAAATGGTCAGTTTGGGGCAGTGAATTGGGTTATTCTATGAGATTGCTTAGCTCTGGACCAAACCTGAAGACAGCAGAGCAGAATTAGCCCAATGCAGGCTGTCTCTGTTTTGGAGGCGGGGGTGGGTGGGGTGGTTGTGCTGGAGCAGATGCTGATACTCTCCTCTGAGTGGCACATTCAAGCACAGTGCTTTTAGGTCCAAGGTGTGACAAGACTCCAACCTCAGGGGCAGCAGGCCAGTCTTTACATGCAGGCTCTGACCTTGGAGGCCAGGGCAAGCCTGAGGAGGGGGGTGTGGGGCGGCCAGGTGGGCGTCTGGCCAGGCCTGAGCACACAGCGCCTGGTTAGCAGTTGCTATTGGCATGCCGCTGGGTGAACCTGCTGTTCTGGTGTCTTGTCAGAAATGCTGGGTGTGCACATGGGGTGCCCTCAGGTCCTCGGGACTCAAAACTGTGTGGCCACACAGAACTAAAGAGGAATGAAGTGAAGTTCTTAATGCCACTCTTACCAGGAGACCCTCCTAAGATGGACTCCTGTGGATTTTGGGGCTGACATCTCACCTCTCTGCCTCTGATCTCTCACTCCTCTCCTACAAAGATACTGAAACACCTTCTTCTCTTCTGAAAGGAACACTATGATTAACCCCAAAGGTCCTTTATAGGGCACTCAGGCTGAGGTTCTATGTAGTGATAAAAACATGGACAATGGGGCCAGATGGAGGTATGTCCCAGTCCTGGTCCTCACTCACCAGCTCTGTGACCTTAGCAAAGTTACTCAGCTTCTCTGGGCTTTGGTGTTCTCTTCCAAAGTGGATAAAGAACACCTGCTATGAGAGCTAAAAAAGATAATGCATCACGTTATACCATTAGGTTGAACCAAAGGGAAGTGCCAATACTTGACCATTTTTAACCCAAAAAACAGCAATTTCTCATAATTCAAACTAATCTCTATTTTTCTAAATTCCAAAATGTCATAAAATTAATGGCAGCTTTTAGGAAGAGAAAAAAAGCTCATCATGTTAAACATACACATCCATTTCAAACTGAGAAATGCTAAAAGGTGAAAATAGCTTCATCTTAGAATCAAGAGAATGTGGAATTACTGCTACTTTCTGGGGACACTGGCAGTGATTTTGCTGCCTCAATCCATCGTCAACAGCGATTTGTCCCTCCAACTGGTCTCCTCCCTTGTGGAGCCTCTCTCACCTGGAGCAGACCTGGAAAAGAGGGGGGAGGGCTGCTCACCCCCAGCGGGGTTCCATGAGGTCAGCGTAGCCCGGAGTCTGTCACTCACCCCAATGGAGTTGTGTACAAGATGAAATTGAACACATAATGAACTTCGAGTGCGTTTAAATCATCACCCATTTATTTTGATACGTACTGTCTATTCACGGCAAGTGATGGGGACTTTTTATTTACGGTCGTAATATAACGTTTCCTTTCTAAATACAATTAAGGGAAGGTAAGTTGATTTAAAAAAAATCAAGCAAGTAATAACCAGTGAAAATATCCTTTAGGAATGAAAGGGAAATCAGACATTCTCAGCTGAAGGAAAACTACGAGATTTGCCACTCGAAGACCTACCCTACAAGAATGGCTGAAGGAGGTTCTCTAAACAGAAAGGGAAGGATAAAAGAAGGAACCGTGGAACATCAGGAAGAAAGAACGAACACGACGAGCAAAAATATGGGAAAACATAACAGGCTTCCCTTCTCCTCTTGAGTTTCCTAATTATGTTTGATGGTTGATGCAAAAATTACAACAGTGTCTGATGTGGTTCTAAGTGTATGTAGACGAAATATTTAAAGACAATTATGACATAAATGAAGGAGGGTAAAGGGACAAAAAGGGAGGTAAGCTTTCTATACTTGACTTGAACTGGTCAAATGATGATACCAGTAGACTGGGATGTTATGTATACATAAGGTAATACTTTGAGTAACCCCCTAAGAAACTAGACAAAGAGGTACATTCAAAATAGCGTAGAAAAATAAAAATAGAATATTAAAAAATGTTCAAGTAGTCCACAGGAAGGCAGGAAAAAGAAAAGAGAGAAACAACTCAGATCAAACAGGAAACAAAAAATAAGATGTCAGACTTAAGCCCTGAAGTATCAATAATTGAATAAAATGTAAACAGTCTAAATACACCAATTAAAAGACAGAGATTGGCAGAGTGGACAAAAAGTCCAACTACATGCTATTTACAAGAAAGTCACTTTAAATAAAATGAAATAGGCAAGTTGAAAGAAAAGGATGGAAAAATATGCAAACAATCAAAAGAAAAGAGTGGCTATATTAATATTAGATAAAGTAGACTTCAGAGCAAAGAAAACTAGCATAAGCAGAGAGGGGTGTTATATAATGATAAAAGGGTTAATTCACCAAGAAGACATTGCAGTCCTAAATGTGCATGCACCAAACAACAGAGCTGCAAAATATGTGAATTGAAAACTGATAGAACTGAACGGAGAAATACACGAATCCACAGTTACAGCTGGAGACTTTAACACCCCTCTCTCAACTGACGGAATAACTAGTTAGAACATCTGTAGGATATGGAAAAACTCAACAACACTGTCAACCAACAGAATCTTATCGACATTTACAGAACGCTCCACTCAGCAAAAGCAGAAAACAGTCTTTTTCAAGTGCCCATGGAATAGATACCAAGACACACCATATCCTGGCCCACAAAACCAACCTCAAAAACTTAAAAGGATTGAAATAATACAGAACATATTCTCTGACCACAATGGAATCAAACTAGAAATCAAGAACAGAAAGATAATGGGAAAATCTCCAAACACTTAGAAACTAAACCACACACTTCTAAATAATCCCTAAGTCAAAAAGCAAACAAAATTACACTGGGAAATAAAAAGTACACTGAATTGAATGAAAATGAAAATAAAACCTATCAAAATTTGTGGTACACAGCCAAAGCAGCGCCGAGAAGAATATGTATAGTATCAAACGCATACATAAAAAAACAGGAAAAGTTTCAAGTCAATAATCTAAGATTCTATCTCAAGAACCTGGAAAAAGAAAAGCAAAGTAAACCCAAAGCAAGCAAATGATAAATATAATAGCAGCAATCAATGAAATTTAGAATAGAAAAATAGTAGAGAAAATAGTGAAACAGAGAATTGGCTCTTTGCAAAGATGAATAAAATTGACAAACCTCTAGGAAGACTGAAAAGGGAAAGAAGAGAAGACAAATTAACAAAATCAGGAATGAAACAGGCGCTATCATTACAGACTCTGCAGACATCCGAAGCATAATAAAGTAACATGATGAAAAATTCTACACACATAAATTTGACAATGAAGAGGAAATGGACCAATTCCCTGAAAAACACAAAGTACCCCAACTCACCCAATATTAAATAGATAATTTGGAAAGCTCTGTAAGTATTAAAGAAACTGAATTCATAATTTAAAAAATTCCCCCCAAAGAAATCCAGGCCCAGATTGAAAAGGAAGAAATAAAACTGTCTTTATTGGCAGATAACCTGATTGTTTAAGTAGAAAAATCCCAATAAATCTACAAGAAAACTCCTAGAACTAGGGGCCAGCTTGGTGGTGCAGCAAAGTGCACACGTTCTGCTTCAGCAGTCTGGGGTTTGCAGGTTCGGATCCCGGGTGTGGACCTACATACTATTCATCAAGCCATGCTGTGGCAGGCGTCCCACATATAAAGTAGAGGAAGATGGGCACGGATGTTAGCTCAGGGCCAGTCTTCCTCAGCAAAAAGAGGAGGATTGGCAGCTGATGTTAGCTCAGGGCTAATCTTCCTCAAAAACAAAACAAAACAAAACAAAAAACTCCTAGAACTAATAAATGAGTTCAGCATGGTTGCAGGATACAAGACAAACATACGAAAATCAATTATATTTCTATATGCCACAATGAGCACATAGACAAAAAATTAAAAATATAATATTTACAACTGCTCAAAAAATATGAAACACTTATGTGTAAATCTAACAAAACAAGGACTTTTGCACTGCAAACTCCATAATATTAATGAAAGAAATCAAAGAAGATCTAAGTACATGAAGAGACATACCAGGTGCATGAACTGGGAGACTTAACATGGTAAAGATGCCCATTCTCCCTGAATTGATATAAAGATTTAACACAATTCTTATCAAAATCTCAGCAAGATTTTTTGGTTGATATAGCAAGTTTGTTCTAAAATTTATATAGAAAGACAAAGAACTAACATAGATAAAATCATTTTGTAAAAGAAGAATAAAATGGGAAGAATCAGTCTATCCAATTTCAAGATTTATTTTATAGCTACAGTAATCAAGACTATGTGGTAATGGTGGAGGGACAGACACACAGATCAATGGAACAAAATGAACTCAGAAGTAGACCCACACAAATATGCCCCACTGACTTTTGACAAAGGTGCAAAAGCAATTCAACGAGGGAGAGACAGCCTTTTAATAAACAGTGCTGGAGCAGTTGACGACCCGTTAGCAAAAAAAAGGAACCTCGATGGAAGCCCCATACCTCATACAAAAATTAATGCAAAATGAATCACAGACTTCACTGTAAAACATAAAACTAGAAAACTTCTAGGGAAAAAAGCACGAGGAAATATTCATGATTTAGGGCTGGGCACAGACTTCTCATCCTTGACTCCAAAAACATAATCTCCATAAAAGGAAAAATTGGTACATTAGACTTCCTGCAATTAAAAGCTTTTGCTCTGTGAAAGACCCTGTTAAGAGGATAAAAAGACAAGTTACAAAGTGAGAGGAAATATTTGCAAACCACATATCTGACAAAAGACTAGTCTCCAGAACATAGAAAGAACTCTCAAAATTCAACAGTAAAAAAGCAAACAATTTAATTAGGACACGGGCAAAAAATACAAAGAGACATTTCACTGAAGAGGATACACAGATGGCAAATAAGCAGATGAAAAGATGTTCAACATCATTAGCCGTTTAGGGAAATGCAAATTAAAACCACCACGAGATATCACTTACACACCTATCAGAAGGGCTACAATAAAAACTAGTGGTAACACCAAACAGTGAAGATGCGGAGAAATGGGACCTCTCATACTTTGCCGCTGGGAATGTAAAATGGTGCAGCCACCCTCGAAAACAGTTTAGCAGTTTCTTTAAAAACTAATCATGCAACTACCACACAAACCAGCAACTGCACCCCTGAACAATTATCCCAGAGAAACGAAGCCTTATATTCACATTAAAAACCTGTGCAGGAATGTTTGTAACTGCACTTATTTGTAATTGCTCAAAACTGGAAACAACTCTGATTTCCTTTGATGGGTGTAAACAAACTGTGATACAGTCATTCCCTAGAGTACGACTAAGCAATGAAAAGAAATGAACTGCGGATACAGGCAACAACCTGGAGGGGTCTTCAGAGAGTTATGCAGAGTGAGAAAATCCAGTCCTAAAAAAGTTACATCTGTAGGGTTCCACTTCAATCACATTCTTGAAATGTCAAATTAGAGAAATGGAGAGCAGATTAGCGGTTTCCAGTGGGTAAGGAGAGGGTGTGGGCAGAAGGGGTGTGGCCAGAAAAGGGCAACATGAGGGAGTCTTGCGGTGATGGAAATTTTCTGCATGTTGTCTGTATCACATCAGTAATTCGGTTGTGATATATATATATATTATTTTTTGTGAGGAAGATTGGCCCTGAGCTAACACCTGTGCCAATCTTCCTCTGTTTTATGTGGGATGCTACCACAGCATGGCTTGACAAGCGGTGTGTAGGTCTGTGCCTGGGATCCGAACCTGTGAACCCCGGGCAGCCGAAGCGGAGTGCACGAACTTAACCACTATGCCACTGGGCTGGCCCCTCAGTTGTGATATTTTACCGTAGTTTTGCAAGATATTTCCAATGGTAGAAACTGACTAAAGAGTACATAGTATCTCTATTTTTTTTTTTTACCACAATTGCACGTTAATCTACAACTATCTCAAAATAAAAAGTTTAAAAAACTAAAAAAGTGCACAAACCACAAGAAAAAAACCCACAGATCAGTCTCATCCCTGTTTGAAACCTCCAGTGTGTTCCATTCACCGCACATGGAGAGACATCAAACTTTTCACCAGCGAGAAGGGCCCTATGCAAGCTGATTTTTCTCTCCTCCACTTTTTCCTTTGTCCCACGGCTTCTGTCACACTGTCCTTCCTGTAACCCCAACACACCAACCAGTTCCCACTAAAAGCCTCAGCAGCTGCAGTTTCTTCACTTGCAAGGCTCTGGCCCCAGACCTCTGCGTGGCTGGAAGCGTTTGCTCACTGAGGGGGTCGTTCACATGCTACCTTCTCAGGGAGACCTTGCTGACCATCCTGTCTACATCAGACCTTGCCTGTCCCACCCCCGGAGACTATATCATCGTCCAATTTCATTTTTTTTTCACAGCCTTTATCACGTTCTCTCTTGTGCTCATTTATTTCCTTGGCGACTGTCTGTCTGCCCCTCCCCTGGACACAGTAAGCTCCAGGAAGATAAAGAACACGCCTGTTCCATCACCACTGCACTACAGCAAGCATCCATGGCTACCAAATGAGTAAACGCCCAGGGGAATTACTTGTGGGAGAAATGGGCCATTTTTTAAACGTATTTAAAAAAATAACTATACTGTTTGCTCCTGGGGAAATCTAGAGACAGAATTCCTTTGAAGTTAAAGCTTAGAAGTGGGAGCAAAAAAAACACAAAAAACCTGCAACCAGATTTCAAGTAAGGTGTGAATGTTCACAGATCGAGGAGAGGAGAAGGGCACTTTGCAGGGCAGCTGCATTTCTGTGAGCTGACCAAAAAGTGAAATTATTTACAGGAGCTCTGCATTCTTATCCATTACTCTGAGAAAACCAGATATTGGTTCACAAAGAACAGCAGACGCGATCAGAACAGGAATCCTTTAGTGGAGGGAGAAGGAACAAGGCAGGATAGCTGCGTGAGGTGTGGGCACGGCTATGCGCCCATGGGGCACTTTACCCTCCAATAGGACTACGACTACGGCTATCCTCCAACAGGGCACATTCTGAGGGCAGAGCTTTGCAGCACTTTCTCAACTCTCTGAATTTCTCTGCCACCATCTCTCTCCAGTCTTCTTTTGACCACGGGAATATCACTCATGCTTGGAGAATGCTCGACTTCAGAGGGGAAATTTATCACCTTTGTCTCTCCCACCGCGGTCAGTGTACATGATGTGTAATACCACACTTCACCAGCAGGGGCTGCCACCCCTGTCAGAGCAAACCCAACTCCTGCATGCGCCATCTTTCCCAGACTGCCTCCTCCTGACAAGGACCTCTCCCTGCCCCAGCATCCCTGGCTCCCCGCCCTCGATCCTCAGTACAGCTGAGAGGGAGCCGGCTCTAGTCCACACCCCCTTCTTCCCGGCCCCAGCTGCGGCTGTCAGAGCTGCTGGCTGCCTTTTGAGGGGGCAGTGGCTGAGTGGGGCACAAGAGGCCTGCTGGGGTGCCGGTCATGCTCTATTTCCTGGTCTGGGCGCTGACGGCACAGGTAGGTTTGCCTTGTGAGAATTCATTAGGCTCTGGAGTTACACTCTGGGCACTTTTCTGTATGGACATCATACTTCAAAGCAAAGTTTACTTTAAAAATCCATAGATTAGGTTCACCTAATACCCAAGATGCCTCAGTAATTCCTGGAATTTCCATTATAGTCTGAAGAAAGGGAGAAAAAAAAAACACCAAAAAACCAACAACGAGTTAGCACAGCAGACCCTGGGAACAGAACTAGGAATGTTTTTCACTGATGTGGTTTCCTGGGTAATTTCAGGTGAACGCCTTATTTATTTATTTATTTTCAAGTTGGGGGGGGGGTGAGGGCTGAGGGGTGGGGCGAGTTGGGTTCTGAACCGCTTCCAGCAGGTTTTGCTTGTTGTGGAATCCCTGAGGCTCTTTGCCCAAGGGCCGGCACACCTGCTCCCATTTGGGGTCTCGGTGGAGCTTGCCATCAACACGCATCCAGGCGCAGGGGCCCTGAGACCCTGCGCTAAGGACGGGTGCTAATGAGAATATCTAATGGGACTCGCTCTGGACCCCAGGCCAGGTGCCCTGAGGCTCAGAAAGCAGATGCACCAAGTTGCAGCTGCCTTACTGTGGGGCCACCCCAGCTGTCCCGAGAAGGCAGCCCCATGCTCCCCTCTTCACTCTTGGAGGGCAGCCCATCGGCCCAGCCTGGCAGGAGAACCCACACTACCCTTTTGGTGCAGAGGCCTATTTCCCCTGAGACTTCACAGGTCCCATTGTCTCAGAGGGACCCCAGAGTTCTACAAAGCCTGTGCTGGAGCAAAGGCGTAAAAGGTTGGTGCTGGAGCCAGACAGCCTGGGTTCAATCCTAGTTCTGCCATTTACCAGCTGTGTGACCTTGGGCAAATTAGTTATCCTCTCTGTGCCTTGACTTCCCCATGTGTTAAATGGAGATAAGAATAGATCCTCTTTCAAAGGTTGCTTGTGAGATTGAGTTAATCCTTATAATGTGCTTAGAATAGTTCCAGGCATATAGTAAACAAAATATATATTTTAGTTTAAAAAAAATCTTCATTTGTGTCTTGAGACGGTTTACTATAAAAAGGTTCCAAGGTCAATTGAGTTTGGGAAACATTTTATTGCCTTTGTGAATTAGGCTATTCAAGAAATTGCGGTGACCCAGCGTGACCCCGAGGAGAGGAGGGGACATTCGGCCTGTTCACAGGTCGGTATTCACGGCTGGTTGGTGCCTGGGCTGCACTGGCGTGTTAAATATTTTTATATCATCGCTGCTGAGGGGATGGTTTCACAGAACACCCTTGGGGAAATACTGGAGGTGCCATGTCCCCTGGGGATGCCATCTTTATGACAGAGAACACTTATCAAGCACTAAGTGGCAGGCACAATTTGAAGGGCACTGACTCATTTTATCTTCACAACCAGCCTAAGAGGTTAATACAACTATTGTCCCCATTTCAGATGGGGAAACTGAGGCAGAAGGAAGTGAAGTCAATCGACGGGGGTCCTAAGGCTAGGAAGTGGCAGAGCCAGGTTTGAACCCTGCCTTTGGCTCCAGAGTCCACGCTCTCCACCACGACGCTGTCCTGTCCCTCGGAGCCCACGGAGAAGCCCATGGGGCATGTGGTGGTGGGCGCACAAACTCCTCAGAGCCTCTCAGCAGACTGGTCCTCTGGTGCTTCCCGTGGCCACAGTGATGGGGCATCTGTCACGGCCACCCCTGCCTGGGCTCTCCACCTCCATGGCTGGTTGGGGATGGGCACGCCACGCTGCCCCTTCTCCAAGTTCTCCACCAGCACACACAATGCCACACGGCCCGCCGGCAGGGACTGGATGTCTAATATGGTATCCCCTAACAAATGACCCCAAAGAGATGTTTAAGAATCCGTCTCACAATAGCCCAAGGGCTGCACTGATGTTTGAAGGGGCTGCAGCACTTCCCTGTTGCTGGGAATGGAGGTGGCAGCGGGAACCAGAAGGCCCGAGAAGCAGGGGAAGCTCCAGGGGTCAGCGGAGGCGCAGCCAGTCCTCTGGCCCTGAAAAGCCTCTCCCATGGCCTGGCTTTCCAGAAACCTTGGCAGGGTCTGCACCCCATTGATCAAGGGTGCTGCACCCATCTCCCCTCTCTGGATTGCTGTCTGTCCACGCAGGCCTGCTCCAGCCTCAGCCCCTCCCTGACCGTCTCACACCCCTCAGACCCTCTGCCACCCAAGTGAACACTGTTTCATAAACCACCTCAGAGGCCCTTGGGGCGCTCGTGTTGGTGTTATCTCCACAGCTTTAGTGCTCGCTCCCTGGGTTAGCAGAGATTTTTCTACTTTGTCCTGTGCATCCAAGTACCTGGGGGCATAAAGGTGCTCAGCAAGCAGCTGCCCAGAGATGACTCACCAGTAGCTTTAGCCAGCTGGGGTCCATTCGCCACCAGCGGCCGTGCCTACAGGAATCCCACCAAAGGCTAAGGGACTAATGGAGATCATGAACCCCCGGCCTTGTTCTCTACTGACCACCCCAACAGCGTTAAACCTCTGGTACCTTGCTGGCTTTCAAGATCTCAAACATCAGGGGCAGGCCTTGGGTGACGAGCTCCTCCGTGTACTCCTCCTCCTGGATGGTCTTAAACTCCTTTAACAGGCACTGGATGAGGGGCCTGCGGTGTTGCTGGAAGGCGATCCGCAAGGACTCCAGCCACGTGTGCAGGGTCCAGGGGACACCTGGAAGCAGGGAGGGGAGGGGCGCGGAGAGGAAGGCGGGGCAGAAAACAACCAAAAGAGAAGGCGTGTTTTTATTTGGAAGTTGGCCTTTCCCCAGGAAATTACCCAATTATGAGACCAAGAGACTAACTTTCAATGAATAGAGCCAGTGTTGGTTTTTTTCCCCAAAGACTTGCAGAAGTTGAAATTAAAGGTCATCATTCAATTCCTTTAACACGGGTGTCCATGTCTGCGTGCTCCTCATCTTATTAGGGATTGCATTTTATAACATATAATCATTGTATAGGATATTGGAATTATTATGCACACTACTTATGCATAGTACATACTTCTGGGTTCTGACTTCATTCCCCTCTATCCCCTCTCCTCTGGGGAGAGACAATCTCAGGGAAGGAAAGAGCCTTGCCCAGGGCTAGACAGCACACCTGCGCCCAGATGAGAGCTCAGAGCCGGTGAAACCCATCGGTGGACCTCACATCGACTGCTTTGGCTAGGGCGGATATTTACATCCGAATAGAGGATGTTGCTGCTGCTCCCCTGTGCAAAATGACATTTCCATCTGCAGGCACTTCATCAGGGCTTCCTCCTTTAATAGAAACCTCTCCAGCTGCTGATTGCTGTGATTTGCTTCTCCCCTCTCACCATGAGGCACAGGGAACGTGTCTCATACTGTTTATCACAAGCAGACCAGAGGCTCGAGCTTCATAGTCACACTAAGGAGGCTCTTAGGGCAATGGATGAACGCCCCACATACTAAACAGCCGCCCCGCAAGAGAGGCCCGTTTCCAGAACAGCACCAGGGGGACCCCTCCTCAGGCCCTCAGCCTATCTTGACCTGCCGCACCCTGTGTGTAAGGCCAATTACTAGGTCTTGTTGTTCTCTTGAGGGGCGAATGCCACTGCACTGGTGAATCTGGGCTAGCATGCTCTCCAGACACACGGAGGAGATGGCTCTGGGCTGGCTCACTCAAGGAAGGGCCACCCCGAACTCTTCCTGAGAGGGCTTTGCTCCCTGCAGCACAGTGGGTGGAGCCCTGCTAAGGACGGGATGCCCTCTCCTAACTGTTGCCTGGCCGCCACTTCATGGATTTGGGTGTCCTAAAATAGTGATTCCCCAACCACTGGGAGCCACCTGGGATGATTGTTAAATATAAAGATTTCCAGCCTTTATCCATCCAGACCCTCAACAGCAGAGCCTCTGGGTGTAGGGCCTGGCAATCTGTATTCAGACAAGCTCCCAGGTGATTCAAATTTCTAAATTCCCAGGGTCCAGAGTTTGGGACTCATGGAAAGATGATGTGGGGATGGGTCTTTGGGGCTGGCAGGATGCTGCTGTCAAGGGGGATAGTGTGGGCATCTCAGCCAGGAAGTGATCCAACCAACACATGAGAAGTCCCCTGGGTCCCCATGGGATGCATATGCGTGTGCGTGTGCGTGTGCGCGCGTGTGCGTGTGTGAGACCTAGAGCTTGGCAGTTGAGCTATGCCCAGCAGCCAAGGCTGCCCAGACTGACCTATGCTCCTGATATCAATTGTGACATCCACGTAGCCATGCTCAGCACTGTGATACATGGCCTCCCTCAGGGCTCTCAGTTTGGCCTTGCTGTTGCGGCTGGCGCACAGGGGGGGCGGGGCTGTCTCCGCCAGGTCAGTCCCCTCAGCCAGAATCTCCTCCAGGGACAGGATATCACTCTTCTCCTTCTCTGGCTGAGCGAGCAGTTTGCGGAACACATTCCTGTCAATCATAAACCCAGAGAGGAAGACACTCAGAGAGGAAGGGCTTTGCTGGGGCGGGGGTGGGGCGGGGCAAGTGGGGACACCCCTCACTTGGGACAAGGGAAGGAGAGGATCAGCTCTGGGGAGGGGCGTCAGAGACCTGACCACGGGCGCTACGTTTTGGGGATGGAGGAGATGGCAAGGCACGACTGGCCATGTTTCCTTGAGGACAACTTGTGACTAAATGCTTTCCTCGAATATCTAGAAGGCTCTAGGATGCTGCCCCTTTCACTGCCAGCCTGCACTCTCCCCATAGTGTATCGGCTTTACTCGGGGTTGTGTGTAAAAAATGGGGTAGATCCTGAAGGAAACGTATAGGGGGTGTAACCAAATGTGAGGGGTTTTATTACTTTTTAATGGGTCCATCTCACTTCATGACACTGGCAGAGTGCCATCTCTGTGGGGTGAAAGCTGATCGGGAAAGGACAAGACAAGCCAGTCTGCGTGGCTGTGTGCTGCATGTAGGTGGCTCTCAGCAGAAAGCCAGCAGTTAAGGCCACTCTGGCTGGGTCTGGGGCCTGGACTGCCTGTGGGCCCCACATCCAGAGAGGTAGTGGGTCTGGGGTAGGCCTGGGAATCTGCATTTTTAACAAGCACCACTTGCGTGCGACCTTGTGGCTTTGGCCCATCCTAGCCTACCTGTGTCCGTGGGCTGCAGCCTGGCTGAAAGAATTCATATCACCCTGGGGGCTGGTAGAAATTCCATTCCTGTACATGGTGCCTATCAGGGGATCCGCGCCACGCTCCAACAGCAAACTAACCAGCTCAAAATTTCCTGCAAGCCCAGAGAAGGGGGTTTTATAAGAGAATAAAGCAAATATCCAGTCATAGACACATCAAGGGCCAGGGGGGTGGAGACCTTTGGCCAGATTGAGAATCAGCAACTCTTACCTACAGCGGCTGCGAGCTGGAGGGGCGTTTCTGAGTAGTTCTCCTCGCCGTGCTCCACAGAGCCTTCCACCTTGGCCCCGGCATCCAGGAGGAGCTGTGGAGGAAGAGCGGCCACTGAGATGTTTAAAGGACATGCACTATGAGGAGGTGTCAGAAAAAGTTGGTGGAAATCTGTGCGATGCGAATGTTCCTGCCCTCCCTCTGGGTTGGTGACCGTGTGCACCGGGTGAGGGCAAATGCACTCGGAGGATGAACTGAGAACCTCTTCTATCTTCTAGAACCTGAGACTACTGAAAGTGTGGTCCACAGACAGCAGCATCAGCATCACCTGGGAGCTTGTTTGAAATGCTGGCTCTCAGACCCCATCCCAGACCAAGTAAATGAGAGTCTGCATTTTAACAAGATCTCCAGGTGATTTATATGTACATTGAAGTTTCTAGAAGCATTGAGCTAGAAGCTCACAGCACCAGAATGCTGGAAGACTCCCTTTTTGGGTTGGTTACACAAGGCCTCAGAGAGCTTTAGAGTGATCTAGAAACACAATCTCAAGGGTCCCAAAGGACTTTGGGGACCTCCTGGGCCAACCAAGGCAAGAATCTCTTCTAGAACACCCTGGATGGCTCTGAGGACAGTCTAGCAAACGCTCAGTTTCCTGGCCAGCACGATCAGTTAATAAAGTGGCACCATGCGCATCCAGGAGTTTTTGCTTCATGTGATTCCATTCTGTGCGTTCCCTAAGATATCTGGGCTTCTTAAAGGATGGAGATCCTGTCTATGCCGGACCTCACAGTGAGTGTGCCGTCAGCACCGCTGATGTAAAAGGAGGTGGGTAAATCTGTCTTCTTGACTCCCTATCCAGGGCTCCCTGAGGGCACAGCCAGGAGAGCTTCCTGGCTTTCCAGGATGCACCACAGCAGAGAGGTGGCCCAACTTCTGTGTGGCTCTGCTTGGCTGCCTGCTGCTCCTCTTCCTGATTTAAAGGCTGGGGATGCCACTGCATGTTAAGGGATGGCATCTGTGTCTGCCAGGCCACATCTGACCTCTTCTTTCTTAGATCCCTGTACTAGAAATGACCTGGATATGACGTTCTAGAGGCAGAAGCCAGCTCTCAGCGTGACACGTCATGCACTCAACCTCCTGAAGCACGATTATGGATCTGTCTTAAGGATTCCCATGACCTAGGAAACCACAAAGGATTCCTGTGGAATTCCAACATTGCCTAGGGGTCCCTGTAAAACTATTTCCTGCTCTGTGTAACTCTAAGAGGACTGGACCACATAAAAGGAGGTGAGCTCCTGATGCATCTGAAGCTCGGCACTCACTATGGGGCCAGGTGTCATGGACCTGGATGCTGATCTCTTTTTTTTGATGAGGCGAAGACCAAGTTTAACATCTAGAATGTACTGGATGGCTATTCATGGAACACCAACTCTACAACAGCCAGCAAAGGCACAGGCAATATACACTTATATGCCCAAAGGACCGCTAATGAGGACATCTCTCCAGACTTGGGGAACTGTTTCAGAAGACACGTGCAAAAGGCGCTACTCTAGACCTCCCGGGTCTGATTCTCGGCGAGTGGGATCCAAGCAAGTGTCTTTTGGACCCACTCCCCTGTGGACTTGATGCTTCTTTCCACTGGATGGGAACCACCAGAATCTATGCGAACACCAAGGTCACATCTAAGGGGAGGTTCTAAGGTCTCACACCAGCCAAGTCTTATATTCACTTTATGACAAGCAAAACGAGCAAATCCACAAAATCACAGCTCAGGCCCCACCCCCGAGTAACAGGGAACCACTTTGTAGGTTTGCCACCCTGTGTGTGAGGCTGCATGTGGGTACCTGATAATTTCATATTGGTTAAAGCTGGGCCGTATAGATCATTACATATAATATTTTCATTCATACGATATGAATGCACTATATTTAACGGCAATTAACCAATATGAATCTCTTAGGGACTATGCATGCTGGGAGAGGTACAGATTTGCATAATGGAAGAGGTAAAACTGAAGGTCAGATGTGGATAGGGAAATACGTTAATACCTGAACTACAGGAATATGTCCATGCAACACAGCAAAAGTCAGAGCCGTCCAATGGCGGGTCTCGGGGTGGACGGATGGATATTTATGAGGAGTACTGACAACCTATAAACAAATCGAAGTTATTTTCAAAATGTGACCTTCACAAGACTTTGACTAGCAAATCTGACCTATCTGTGGCTGTGCACGTGGGCTCGAGGTGTAAGAAAGGACATCCTGAGGGGGCCTTGGGAAATGCTGGTGATGTGGGGTGGTGACTTCATGTCCTCCATGCATAATGAGGACTCCTTTGCTTCTCATCCAAAAGGAGTTAAGTGGATGACTTCCGGCCATCTCTAAGGTTTCCTGGAGAAGCTGTAGTGGCGGCTACCATGAGCCAGCTCCCCTGCCTGTCTCCTCTTTCTGCTTAAGGGAGGGTGGTGGTTCTGAGAACTACACGACGTCAGATAGTGTGAGACACCACTGCCATTACACCCCTACCTTTAGGGGAAATTCTCTGGAGTGGCAAGCCCTAGGCAAGGGGAAGTGTGCTTCGAGCTTTCAAGCTAGGGAAGACCACCACCCATCTGATGGAGAAATGTCACCATCTGGTCACGGCTCACCCCATGCTGTCCTCATTTCATTCTTCTGCTGGCTTCCTGGTTGACAAGGACCCTCATGCTACTGGAAACCTGGGCACAAAATCTTCCCTGAACACACCATGAGTGAGCGATCTGACATCGGTCTTTTGGTACGGGGGCCTTGAAACACCCCAGGCCAGGAGAGGGCAGCTGAAGGTTGGGGTCCTCCAGGATTAGCACCCACACATAGCATTTCTCCCAAACATTTCTGGGGCCATAGAACCACAGGCCTGCTTCATTCAGAGCAGTTGAGTTCACTAAACACCCGCAGGGGGAAGGCCTTGAGCTGGGAGCTGTGGGATGGGCAAGAGAGGACCAGAGAATCCTACCAGGACCCAAAGCTGAACAGCCTTTGCAGGCATCTGCACAGTGCTTGGGGTTTCAGAGCAGGGGTGATCCCCTTCCCCCGCACTCCAATACTTGAAACTTACAAGATGCAAAATGGTTCTGGATCCAAAACTATGTCTATTGCCTGCTTTCCTCAGATGAATATAAAACTCACTAATTAAAAAAAAAAAAAAGCACAATACTAAGACTACATGGGCATCTAATTTTGAACTAAAAAGTTTTTCCAGGGCTGCTGAGTTAGAATTGCAGCATGTCGATCTTCCCAGCCTCTGAGGCTGCCAATATCTGGCTGCTGGAGAGAGTGGGTCTTAAGACAGCATAGAACATAGTCAAAAAGTGTGATTTCACCTATTACAAGCCTTGAGGGAGAGAAGGGACCATATTAACTGAGTCCCAAACTTCTGCCAGGTACTCTCTATATCTAGTCCTTCCAAACACTCGCTGAGACAGGTGCGATTATTCTCCCATTTTGCAGATGGGAACATCAAGGGTCAGAAAGGTTAAACCAGTTGCCCAAGCACAAAAGCAAGTCACTAAGATACAGCGGTTTCAAAATTTGAACCCAAGTGTCAAATTCTTTGGGGGTGTGCTTTCACTATATCACACTGCTTCAAGGTAGCTTTGTGATCAGCTCTAAGACCTGTGGTTTCCATTTCAGCCAAGCAGGTGAGCCAATCAGGATTTGGTGGGGGAGGGCAGAGGATCTCAGGGAGCTACAACCTCAGCTCAGGAGACAGAGGCCAACTTTGCACTAGGCAGAGAGAAAGTCCTGATGGCTCAGGAGAGCTCTCTCTGCCCTGATCCCAGAAAGGATGGATCAGCAGCAAGAATCAGAGACCCAGAACTGCTGAGCCAAGGAAAAGCTGGTCCTTTTTGCAGCTCCGTCGGTTGTTTTTAAATGAAACATACATACGGGTAGCTCCGTGGAGTCTGGTTGGGCTGCAGCCTCAGGATGGAGGAAATCCATCAGCTGGTCTGACCTATTTGCTGGACTGAGCACCCTCAGCCGTGGCTCTTGGGAGAAAAAGCCCCCCTCTCTTTGCTCGTCTTCCCCTGGGGACTGCCAGGCCAAAGGGCCCTGCAGCCCTCTGCACCCTCACCTCCACATTCAGGTCAGCTCCGGCATCCAGCAGCATCTGAACCATCGCCTCGTCCCCACGGACGCAGGCGTACATCAGCGGGGTCATGCCCTGCGGTGAGTTAAAACCAGAGAACGGAGAAGGTTTACAAGGTGGCTATGTCACTCGACGACAATAAATGGAAAATCTTACTTGTGTGTAGGAGGCTATGTCTTTACTCAAAATCCAGCATTTAAAAAATAAACATGCAGCCCCATGACTCGTAAGGTCATAATCCTCCACATTTTGAAAAGCAAAATGGAGGTAAGAACAGAACATAAATTGCCTTCTTTGCATTTATCTTTGCTTAAGTTGGAGGATTTTCGTTTGTCCGTCTTAGGGTGCAATAGATCTAAGAGTGTTTGCTGAAACAAGTGGCTGATTTCAACTTATAGCTCTTAGGAACTTTCTGGATTCCACAATATCAGCCCTAAGCTATGTGATTGGTAAACACTGCTTCCTGGACATTCTCTCTTTCACAATTTAATAAGTGCCATCTTTGCTCTATATAAGCTGCTGGTCAGTGTCAAGGGAAATCGGATGCCTCTGAGCATGGCCTCGTCACTGACATCCGGTTTGACATTATTATTTACAATCGAAAGGCAAGAAAATGAGGAATGGTTGTCAGGAATTCCATATCTGCCCGTGACTCCTGCTTATTACAAAGGCCCACAACCAACAGAAGGGAGGGATGGATTTCCCAGTAAACAGTGTTGTGACAGCAGCTATTTGGGAAAACGTTCAAGTGAGAGTTGTATCTCACACCGTACCCCAAAATCATTTCTCGTGTGATTAGAGATACAGGGAAAAAATTAAACTGGTAAATGACATCTCACTAGTCTCTGGATCTGTTTCTACGCATAAAAGTAATGGAAGAAATCACAAAGGAAAATCACTACAGTGTTGAGGGCACAAATTGAAAACATTATAAACCAAATTAAAAGGTAAACAATAAATCGAGACATATTTGTCACCTTGTAACAAAGGGTTCTATGTCTATATGCAAAGAGCTCTCCTAAATAAAGAAGGAAAACAATAAAGTGCCAGAGAAAAACAGACAAAAGATGAGTAGGGAACACATATATAATTGGAGGGTGTCTACCAGGAATAAAGTCTGAGAAAGTAATTTGAGATCAAGAACCTTCAGAAAGGCTGATGTGTTTGAACCACTATTTCCACTTTTAAGAATTTGCCTAATGAAATAATCAGAGATTTGACCGAAGACTTGTGTAAGTATATTTAGCTCAGCAACATTGATATAAGTAATGAGAAACAACCTAAAAATCCAGTAGCGAGGCGTGGTTAACGGAATGAATAATATGACCATGTTATGTAGCCGTTAGAAGTGATTTTTTAAAAAATAAGAATATTTAATGATATTGCAAAGTGCCTTTAATAGAAAATATTGGTAAAAAGCAAAATATAATAAATTCATGTTTTTAAAAATAATATAAATGTGCACGTGTATGTGTTAGGGGTCCTTGGCGTTGCTCAAGAAAATCATAACTGCTCTCCCTTCCCTGGAGCTCGCTGCATGAGCTGCCCATGTGAGAAGCAGCTCCATCTGTCCCTTGTGACTTTCCATCTGGGGCTCACACTGGAACCTGCTGTCTGTTTCCTCTGTCCGTGACATCTTCATCCACACGGGGTGTCTCTTTGACTGGCAGATGCACGAGCCTCTCACTGTACCCCAGGTTCAGTGGTTTGGGGGACGCCTGCCATCTCTGAGGTGCCTCCTAGGGTCTCCTCGAGAATGACCTTTGTGTATCTTAAACATACTCTGAAAGTTTGGTGGGAATCTGCCTCGCCTTGTTCTGTGATGCAGTAACAGACAGACAAGAAGAGACTAATTTTAACCCTGCTGGAAAAAGAACTTGAAGGACACATACTAAATATAAATGATAATTAGCTGGGTGATGGCAATATTTCCTTTCTGGAATAGGCCTATTTTTCTCTATTTTCCATTTCAGCTGCAACGATCATGTGCTAATTCTATAAAGACGAACAAGGATATTTTTACAAGATATTTTTAAAACTTAAAAAAAAAAAAAAAAAAAAATCGCCCTAAGTCACCAGCAGGGGGAGCCCCTGCACGGTGCCCGCGGTTTCCCTCTTTCTTGCCGCGGGGTGGTGCACGCGGTGGAGGTGGGGGTGCGTGTTCAGACACGGAGACCCTGTACCTGTTCGCTCATGGTGTTGATCCCATCGGGCCCCAGGAGAGACACCGCCTGCTTCACCAGGTCCGTCCGCCCACAGTTCAGCATCCGGAAACCCAGGTCCTGCTTGAACTTGGCTTCAATGGCCACTGCATCCAGCTTCCGAGAGGCACAAAAGCAGTCGTCGGCCCTAAGGAAGGGAGAGACGGTCAGGTGGGTGCGGCGGCTTCCCCAGGCACTGGTCCTGGAGGGCCACGAGAGCTGGGAAGCACCAAGGAGACCTGGCACTTGCTTTTCATGTCGATTGCCTGTTCCTAGGCTCCAATTAAAATTTGGACGTCTCCTGATCCTCTGTCCTTGATAACTGCTGCTGATCCGTCTTGTGTCTCTGTGCTCCCACAGCACACTGAACTTAGTAATGGCTAGTGTTTACTAAATGTTTACTATGGGCCAGGTGTTCGGAATTCCTGGTGCCATCCTGCCTCTAACTAACGCACTCTGTGGCACAAGGATGGGTTAAGTGCCTGAGGGAACTACCTTCCTTTTTATCCTTGGAGGACAGGAGAGGTGCTCTTGATCCAGAGAGTGTATGGCACTAAGCTCTTGAGCATCAGTAAGGCGAGGATCTGGGGGAGGGCACCTGAGGGGGGATCCACAGAGAGCCTCAGGAAGTGGGTGGGATGGGTGTGTGCTCGACCCTCCACTGGGCTCCTGAGATATCATTCATCTCTGCAGGCAGAGCAGCCTTGGGCAGGAGGCTGTCCTGAAACAGGAGCCCAGCGGTCGGAGACGGTAGGGCTCTCAGTAAGAGACACTAGGAGTTTGCTTCCGGCCACCACGGGGAGCTGATGCCGTGAAGACAGAATCCAGAGGAAAGAGTCTGGAAGCTTGGTGCTGACAGGAGTCTGACCTGCATACATGCCTCGGGGACTGCGTGTCAGGCCAGGACTCTAAGGGCCTTTTGTATGAGAGCACTGGGAGGAACTAAGAAAGGTACTTAGGGGCCCAGAGTTGACCAGGACCCTAGACTGCAGGATTAAGACCTTTTCATGGCAAGTAGGGGAGCCAAGACCACCCAACACTGTTGCAAGACTCTCCAGGGAAGCCTAAGGGCTCCCCAGGTGGTGGGAAGGGCTGAAGGACACCAGGCCTGGCTTTAGACTGTGGCATCAGCATCCAAGAGCTGGCCTTTTAGGGCACAGAATGGGGCTCTGCCGTAAGGCCCAGTTCATGGGGCTTCAGACTTGGGACTCTTACAGCTGGGGTTGCCGGATCTAGCAGATAAAAATACTCTAGCAAATACTGCATGGAACAAACTTACACTAAAACATGGTGTGTGGGCAAATCTCGGGGAGGGATCAGATTTGACTCACTGTAAAGGAAACCTTTGTCCGAACAGACCACTCTCTAATTCTGGAAGAGATTGCTTTGTGAGATCAAGAGCCTCCTTCTTGGGAGCAAAGACGCTGTGAATGGTCGCTGTCACTGCCTTCGCCATTTCCTCATTCCTGTCTGTGTCTAACTCCCTTCTGCTATCTTCAATGCTTGATTGACTCTCTCAAATAAGCATTTTTTTCTGGAGCCAAGCTCAATTCCACGTGACTGGATAAATGTTACTGAGTGCCTACTGTGTGTGGGCACCCTGCAAGGGGGCTAGGAGGAGGGAGACACAGACCCCGCCCCTGTCCACTGAGCTCCCAGACTGGTAAACCCATAATGCCAAGAATATCAGAAGTGTTTACCAGCTACAGAGGTCCTTGATTTTAATTAGCAAGAGACAAATGGCAAGAAAATTACTGTAGCTAAGATGATGATAATAATTGTTATTATAGGAAGCTAATGTTTAGTGAATACTACTGAAATCTAAGCTGTTTCCATGTATTAACTCAGACAACCACACAACGAGCCCATGATGTAGGTGCTATTAGGAGCCCCATTCCCTTCCCCATGAGAGAAATGCCCAAGTCACAGAGCTGGAGAGCAGTGAGCCAGGATCTCGCCCACGGGATCTGACACCCCAGCCTGCCCACCTCGCGGTGGGACCTGGCGCTTCTCCATCGTGCTGGCGTGCCCACGTATACAACCGCCTACTTGAGGCCATCTCTTGGCTGTCTCTCAGACCCTCAAATTCAGCATGTCCAAGATGCAACTTTTATTAAGACATCTACCCACTACCCTCCAAACTTGTCCTCCAGTCATCCCATCTCTGTAAACGGCACCACGGTCCACTCAGGTGCTCAGGTCCGAACCTTCTCTCATGCCCATAGCCATCCCATCAGCTGTTGACTTTGCCACCCAAATCCCCAATTCCAAATCTGTCCACTTCTCTCCACCTCCACTGCCCACTCTCTGGTTCCAAACACCAGCATCTCTTGCCTAGATTATGGCAGTGGCCTCCCAACTGGTCGTCTCGCTTTCATTCTTCTCTCCATCCCAACCAGTCTCTTACACGAGGCCAGAGTGAGCTTAAAACACAAATAGGACCTTGTTATTTATGCCTCTGCTTAAACCCTTTCAATGCCTTCCCAGGTACTGACAATAGAATCCAGCTCTCTACGCGGGGCCCACAGGGCCCCCCCGCTTTCCAGCTTCCCTTCCTCCTTTGCTCTGCACCAGCAACTCCCCTCTTCTGTGCCTTCAACAGGCCAAGGGCTTTCCTGTCTTGAGGACTTTACTCCTTCTGTTCCCTCTTGCTGGCATGCCCTTCCCCTGGCTCTTTGCAGGGCTGGCTCCTTCTCACCTCTCAAGTGTGAACTTGAATATCACGTCAGGGTACGCCCCTCTCCGGTCTTTACACGCCCCATCTCCAGATCTCCGTCTCCAAGCAGATCTCATCCGTCTCCTTGTTGGCACTTTTCACAGTCTGTGACTATTTTATTTATTGTTTTTACTTTTTACAAAGTTTGTTTTTTCTGTGAGAATGTCAGCCTCCTGGGGGTAGGGCCACCTCTATCTTGCTGTCTATTGTATCCCCCACAGGGCCCGAAGCACACAGTATTAACCGACAGGCGAGCCACACATGACTCAGCATCACCTGTTTATCAAGAATCCCTCGGCCAGACAAAGTTAGCGACGGTTCTGGTTATTGAATTTTACCAACCAAGGCAGCAAGCAGATGAAAGCTGGTAAGACACATTTACCATAAAGTGAAAATATGGCTTTCTGTCCAACCTGGTTTGTTAGAAAATTTAATTCTGAAAAAACCTAATTCCTGCAGCATTCGTGTAAACGTGACTCAAAGCTCCATTTCTGGAAGGTCTGGGAGGTCTCTGAAGGATGTGCCACTGAAGACCAACAGGTCCCCCTGCGGCCTGGACAAACAGCACGCCCTCCTGAGGGTGAGACTTATTCATGAGAAATCCATTAAGCCGTCACCCGGGGCTTCACCAGAAGGTAATCAACTTTGAGGTTTTCCCTTCGAGTGGCTTTCAATGATGCCATAAAAAATCTGATCAATTTAAGTAAGAAGTCAGCCGCCGAGGTGGTCAATTTCTCTGATTTCTCAAGGGCCCGGCCCCAAGAGACTGGCTCACTGTCTTCCGCCGCTTCAGGAACATGACTTCAGAATGATGTTTTCCAGAATGATGTTTCCTGCAGGCCTGAGGACAGCAAGCAATTGTGCAGCTTTCTCCCCCTTAGGAGGGGGTGGCCATCGAGGCGGGATGTTGATGCATTCTGCAGACCTCTCGATGCACTCCCAGTGACAATGCAAGCTGGTGAGGCCTCTGGCACATTTTAGTCATTTATTAATTTTTAAAGTTAGCATGGACGTTATGAGCTTGAACTCTGGCTCCCAGCTCTATTTAGCAGCTGTGTGATCTCGGGGCAAGTTACTTAACACCTCTGTGGTTCAGTTTGCTCATCTGTAAAAGGAGCTTAGCAATAACACCTTGCTCCTAGGATTTTGGGTGTGGATTAAATGAGATAATCGATGTAGAGTGCTTAGAAGAGTACAGAGCTCGGCACACAGCTCTCATTAGATGTTAGGGATCTCATATCAGAGTCATCACCATAAATCACAGAGCAAGGTGCAGACAGTTCAGAGAGAAGATATTTTCTTTGGAAGAAGCAAAGAGAGACACAGAGACTAAAGAACATTACAGTCATGCGTCGCATAATGATGCCTTGGTCAATGATGGACCACACGTAGGATGGTGGTCCCATAAGATGAGTCCCACATAGCCTGGGTGTGGAGTAGGCTATACCATCTAGGCTTGTCTAAGTGCACTTTAGGATGTTCGCACAACCATGAAATTGCCTAACGACGCATTTCTCAGAACACGTCCCTGTTGTTAAGTGACACAACTTTAGAGTAAAAGAGCTTCTTAAGATCTCAAATTAGACACCATAGTTAACACATTCCACTAGAACAGAGGCGGTCCTCTTCCCAGTGGGGAAACCCCGGCCTCCGGAAAGGCTGCCATCCCTGTCCAGCATGGTTTGTAAGCAAACTGTAAGTGATGACAGAGCTTGGGGAGGGAGGGGGAATGGGAGTCACGCTTGATGGAAGTTTCTAGAACAGTTCTGAAGCAGAAAAAGGCAGAACCTCTAGGGGTGCTCCCAGCCTCTCTTTCCTCCTCTACCCCCAGGACCAGTCCTGACCCCACTGGTGCTAGAAGGTGACGGGAAGCTTCCAGGCTCCCTGAGTGCTGACCGTACTGTAAATCAGGGAAGCCCGTCCCCAGGGTGTGGGCTCAGACACCAGATGGCCTGGGTTCCTCGCTTGACTCTGCCCTCACTAACTGGTTATGCTGTGCCACTAACCCTGCACAGGTTACTTAATCGCATTTCGTTTTCTCATGTGTAAAATGGGGACATTAACATTATTCTACACGTTTTACTTATTTAACAAAAACTTAGCACTTACCACATACCAGGTATATTTATAAGGTTTTTGTAAATATTAACTTGTTTAATTCTCACAATAACCCCACAAGGAAGGCATTATTATTATCAACCTATTTTATAGATGAGGAAAAATGGGGCACAGAGAGGTTAATTAACTTGCTCATTGTCACACAGCTAATAAGTAGGAGTCAGGATTTGAACCCAGGCAGTCTGGCTGCAGAGTCTGTCCCACTAACCACTCTGTACAACCCAGTTCTCGGTGATGTGCAGGCAATCACTGGGCTTCCAAAGGGACTCCTCGTGCCTGACTCTGGGATCTGTATCCCAAACGGCCCCACAACCATGACGTCCCACATCTGTAATAAAAAAGCCCCCCTTTCCTGCGTGCTCATTATGTGGCAGGCACTGGGCTAAGTGCTCAATGCCCACCACTTCAGGTGGTCCTCTCCTCGAAGGAGCTCTTGTTGTTATTATCATTATTCCCATTCTATTGGCAAAGAAACTGAGGCTCAGGTCTGAGTGTCTGATGCCAGAACCCGGGCCCCCAGGGGGAGGCAGAGCCTAGTGCCCAAGACCAGAGCTCACATCCCCGCTTGGCTTCCTACCTGCTACTTGGGCAGGGAACTTAACCTCTCTATGCCTGTTTCCCCATCTGCAAAACAGGGACGACAACAGTATAAGTCTGCATCTGAGAGGAGGACTGGAGGAGAGAATACTTCCGACCCGCTCGGCACAGCGTGTGACAATAACTGCCCAGTGCATGCAATGCACACTTATTACTAGGCTATTACTGTAATTGCAGGTCCTCTCTCCAGGGATGTAATCAGGCCATCTGGAATTTCCCCCGCCCCATCCTCAAACCACACAACCCCCCCATCCCAGGGCAGGTCTTTCTTTGCCCCCAAGGCCCTTCCTGGCGGTTCTGGAATGCAGTCCCCTCTGAGCCCAGCCCTCCTGCGGCCTCTCGTTACTGGGCCTGGGGATGGCTCTTCTGTTGCTGTTGCTGTTGCTCTGTTGTGGCTTCTCACTTCTCCTTCCATGTATGTCTGTTCTTGTTCATCCGGGTCTCACCAGGAGGCTGGCAGCCTGGGGCAGAACAACTTCCAGGGCCCCTGTTGGAGGCAGCAGCCTCGGGTCAGCCTGGGGAGCCGAGCGAAGGGAGGGGCGGCTTTGCCCTGCTCACACGGAAGATGCCTGCGTCCACCGTCGCAGGTGCGGGCTGAGGCGTTGAGCTGTTGTGGGATGACTATGAGAGGATGCAGCCCCACTCTGCTGCCGGGGACCCCAGGATCCATGATGCAGTTTACAGTATGGCTCCCAAGGCCGGTGGTCAGATTAATGGCCTTGGAACAGAGTAAAGATGTTAACCATAATCAGAGAAACGGTAAAGATTTCCAGTTTCCCTAGCATGCGATAGTTATAAAAATAACAATAATAATGACACTTCCAGATAGCTTTCCGTGTGCTGAGCATTTCACATGTAACGGCTCTTCTCATCCTCAAAATAACTCCAGGAATGGGCACTGTCTCTTCAGTTTACAGACAAAAAACCTGACACATGGAGGTTATGTCACTCGCCCAAGGTCACACAGCTCGTAGGTGGGACAGCTGGCATTCACCCCAGGCGGTCTGACTCCTGAGTCCCTGCTTTCATCTTGTTTAAACTCTCACAGGAACCCATCAGGCAGGTTCTGTATCCCCATCTTACAGATGAGGAAACAGAGACCGAGAGGAGCTAAGTAACTCGCCCCAAGGCTCTCAGCTCCTTCTCCCTCCCTGTCAACCAGACGGTCTCCTCTCAAAGTAAGGCTTAAGTAAGACGTGGGGCTGTGCGTAAGATGCCACACTCTGTTCCAGCCCAATCCCACAGAATCCAACATTATTGCAGCCCTACTGTGTGCCACCCCCTGGGGACACAGGGAGGCCAACAGGACGAGATTTCTGCCCTGGAGAAGCTCGGAGGCTAAGGGCAGTGCCGTGACTCAGTCATTCCTGCGTCCATGTTCACTCAGCACCAGCTGCAGGCCAGGCCCTGGGTTTGGTGCTGGGGTCCAGGAGCCAGGGAGCAGACCTGGGCCCGGTCCTCCTAGGCTGTCCTGGAGAAGGAGATGAAGCAAGCTGTTTGGCTACACAGGGGACTACGGGATTGAAAATGCAGGTGCCTAAGGGAAAAATATGCGAGTACAATACTAACTCAAAATAGCAATGGGGGACCAAGTAGCCGGCCTTTCATATTTCTCTATGGACACACTGGAGAGATGCATGCTCTCTAGGAGCAGACGACAATGCTGATCTCACCCATTGGGATGCTCAGAAACTCACCCAAGGGTGGCAGGAAAAACTATGCCTGTTGAGGGCTATGCCGACCCAGCATATTTCCTTGCTGTGTAACCTTGGGCAAGTTACCCCATGTCTCTCTAGGCTTCCACTTGCTCATCTATGAAATGGGGAGAACGGTCCCTATGTGTTAAGGTTTTGTGAGGATTAAGTGAGATGGTGCATATGAGCTATGCTGGAGGCACTGTTTGAATATGAACATGAACCAGGAGAATGTGGGGTATGTGATGCTGATATAGATTATGAATTTCTAGAAGAGGTGGGCCTATGTCAGGCATCTGAAACGCAGGAGAAACATTATACGCAGTCAACACCCCCACGACCTCTTCAGGAATGCGGGGCAATGTTACGTGGGTTGTGAAACAACACCTAAACCAGGGCTGGAAACCAGGGTTCATCTCAGGCCAACTCTAATTCATTGGTAAGGCTGACTGGAGTGTGGTGTTAAGGAAAATTCTGATGCCATGTCTGGACTTAGCCAAAAAAGAGGAACCCTAGAGAACAGTTGTGAAAACAGCTGGTAAGGCAGGAAAAGGGTCAGTGGTTTTAAGTCATAGCTGTACCACCTATTAGCTGTGTGACCTTGAGTAAATCACATTTCCTCTGACAGCCTTGGTTTATCTGTAAAATGGGGGTGTGGGGCTAGTCAAGCTCTTAGGTTCCTCCAAGCAGAGACAGTCTCTGATTTTATCACACGTTTTCTGGTGCTCACGTACCATTCTTTACTATGCTATAGATTTTCTCCCTTCCTCCATCTCAACATTTTAGCTTTTCTGTTTCTGCTCTTATTTCATGCACTACTGTGGCCAAGAGGATCACCTGGGAACACAATGTGTGGCAATGAGTGCTAAGTGTCCCCCAGCATCCATTCTCTGCTTCTTCCTTATAGGAATACAGACTCGCCTGCCCTCACTGAGTTTCGGCCGAGCACAGGGCTGTCCAGCTGGAGATTACATTTCCCCTCGTAGCTAGCTACAGCCATGTGACTAAGTTCTCGTCAACAAAACATGAGCAGAAGTGTTGCGGGAGACTTCTGTGTCCTGTGGTGAGCTGGCTATCTCACACTGGCTGTGACAGCCAATTGTGTGCATCTTCCCCACTCCGTGTTCAGTGACATGTCACCGAAGCTTGGAATCAGCCATAGGGGGGAGTATTTCCACCATGGAAATGGGCAAACACTACAAAGCATGGCTCCCACTGCCCTCGTGGGACAGGCGGTTGTTGAACGTGTACCAGCACACCACTGTCTATATCACTTGCTTAAAAGGAAGCTCCTGGGACCAGCCCGGTGGCGCAGTGGTTAAGTGCACATGTTCTGCTTCCGCGGCCTGGGGTTCGCCGATTCGGATCCCGGGTGCAGACATGGCACCGCTTGGCAAGCCATGCTGTGGCAGGTGTCCCACATATAAAAAGTGGAGGAAGATGGGCATGGATGTTAGCTCAGGGCCAGTCTTCCTCAGTAAAAAGAGGAGGATTGGCAGCAGATGTTAGCTCAGGGCTAATCTTCCTCAAAAAAAAAGAAAGAAAGAAAGAAAGAAAGAAAGAAAGCTCCTAGCCCCGGGCTTCCCTGATTCCACCTCCTGAGCTGATAAGCAGACTTGCCAATGTCCTAGCTCTGACCACGCAGGTGAGCCCAATGCTCTGGGGCAGGGTCGGCAAACTTAGTCCTAATGGGTGAGACAGTCACTATTTTAGGCTTGTAGGCTAGATGGTCTCTGTTGTGACTATTCCAGTCTGCTGTTGGGGCTTGAGAACAGCCACAGACAATATGTAAACAAATAGGTGTGGCTGTGTTCCAATAAACTTGATTTCAAAAAGCAAGAGGCTGACCCATGGGCCATAGTTTGCTGACCCCTGCTCTCAAGGAATTGCAGAGCAACAAGATGGAAGGAAGCTGGGTCTTCAGAAGACCTTGTGGAGCAGAGCTGCCCCATCGCTGGCACAGGCTGATCTATTACATAAGGGAGAAATAAACGTCTATCTTAGCTAAGCCACTGTACTCTGGAGTCACTCTGCTGTCGTTTATCTAACGAATACAGGATAATTGCCCCTAGAGCTACTCTCCTAAGAGGTCAAAATGGAAACATGCATTTCCTGGACTTTAAAGGGCGAGATTCGGCTGCTTTCTCCAATTTCCCAATTTTTGTGGTTCTAGATAAGAAGACTAGAGTCTGCGGGTCCAGGGCAGGCACAAACTATCTAGGAAAGCAGGTTTCTGAGTTTTGTTTACAAGAGTCTGGTGACCCACAGGGACAAACGCAAGACAATGTGCCCCGAGTGTGCCTCTGGTACACTGGCCAGGCTGCCTGAGGGGACCCCGAGGACACATCAGGGTTGTGGGCGCGTCCTGCTGTGCCCAGCTCTAGTTTCTCAGTTTACAGGGCACCTGGATGAGGTCAGCCCGGAGGGGAACAAGGGCAAGAATTTGCTAGTTTACGCTTTTCTTTAAAAGCAGCCCAGGGGGGTCTCAAAGAGCCGCAAAGAAAGCCACATTCTGTTCTGGCTGCGAGGCACAGGGGGTCTGCCTGGAAGAGAACTTCAGAAAGGAGCAGAGTGCTGAGCTGGGTGTGCGGGGGCAAACTCTAGGCCAGTGCAGTTCTAAGGCTCATGCTGCGTGCCGGCTGGCCCGGGCTTTGAAAACTTACGCCCAGTCCTCCCTGCTGTCTGACACGCAGCTGGGTCCACTCGTCGGTATTCCCTGCCTGGCCCTGGGCCATCTGAGTTTGGACCCTGGACTAGAGAAGGGTGAAATGCAGTAAGGTCTAGTATCATAGACGGACACGAGGAGCTACCATTTAAAGAAATCTTCATTAATTCATTCTGATCACCTATCATATTTCAAGTAACGTGCAAGGTACACTCACTGCTTCTATACTCAAAATATTTCATTGGCTCCCAAATAATAATAATAACAAACACATATAGCAGTTATTGTGTGTCAGGAACTACACACACACACACACACTCATTCACATATATGATCTTATCTAATCCTTTTTTTAACCCTACAAAATTTATCTTCATCTTTCAAAAGAGCAAAGTGCAGTACAGAGAGGCTAAGAAACTCACTCTAGGTCACAGAGCCAGCAAGTGGGAGAACTGAGATTTGAACCAGGCAGACTGTTGCTGGAGCCCTGTTCTTACCACCCCACTTGATGGCCTCTCTGTGCTACCAAAGGCCTTCCACGTTTCTTCCCTTAGATTCTATTCAAAGGCTGCCTGGGTCACTGCTAGATAACGGGTACTGGGCTGGGTGCCAAAGAAACAGAAATTCCCAACCACAGGCTTCAAATTCAAGGCCCTCTTGCAAGTGCCCCTCTGGAAAGTTCCTCATCTCTCAACCTCTTCTTTCTCACCTCTTCCAGCCAGCAAGGCCTGCTCCATACACACATTTCCTGACTGCTTTCTAGCCTGCATGCATGGTGCACCCCTCACTTCAAATCCCGCCCCCTACCCTGCCCCCATCCACCTTTCCTTCAACTCGTATTCTGCAGACAAGTCCAATATGACAGCTTCTGACTTGCAGAAACCCAGGACATCAGTGCTGAAAGCAAGCACTCAGCTCAGCTCTTTACCTTCTTAAGATCAGGAAACTGGAAGCCTGGGAAGGGTTAAGTAATTTCCAGAGGTCACAGATGTATTTAAGGAGCAGAATCCATGTCTTCCTCTAAGGTCACTTAGCAGGTCTCTCTAGGAATATCTCTGGGTTTGTGTAGGGCAGTGGTTCTTACTGGGGGTGATTCTGTCACCAAGGGGACATTTGGCAATGTCTGGAGACAGTTTTGGTTCTCACAACCGGGGAGGTGCTACTGGAGTCTGGTGGGTAGAGAGGGATGCTGCTAGACATCCTACAGCGCACAGGCCAGCCCCACAACAAAGAATTATCGGGCCCCAAATGTCAACAGGGCTGAGGCTGAGAAATCTTGGTGGAGGGTAATAAAATTTTTTTGCATCGTCTCTTCTTTATCAAGCAGTTCCCATTTCCAGGATTCTGTAAGCGTGACAGTACAATGGTGCCTCCAGAAATGAATCGTGAAATGGCAAGTCAGAGGATGATGCGCGTGACTTGGATACCAGCCCTGGGCTGCCCTCCTCAAAACACTTTCCCACGGAAGCCAAATTCCCTTTCCTAGGCTTCAAGTCCCCCAGCTGAGGACTTTTTGCTTTGCTTTTGGGTAGCAAAAAGATGAACAAATTGAGACTTTTGTGTTGAAGTAAGTCACACCAAGATCTCCAGGCACTTTCTAAGAAAAAAAATTATATCATTGCAGCAAGTGGAACATGGAATGGTTGTAAAGTTCCTAGGAGAAATCTCTGTCCAAAAATTGTGCCCACCTGCTGTTTAATGCCGCGAGTGAAGTACAGAACAGGGCCAGCTCATTAAACTGCCTCAGATAAGGTAAAGACAGTGTGACATCCTCCTCCCAGCCAATCTTTTCTGCCTCGAAAGAACTATCAAGGGGCCTGGCACCTTCCTCCTCCTTAGAAGTAGATGTTAGTGGAGAAACCCACCGTGTTTGCCTGCCTCCCCCTGCAAAATAGAAATTCCGGGTCTACTCAAACATATGAAGAAAGATTTCTCTCAAATGCAAGGGTCACAAACACCCAGGAGAATGAAACTAGTGTGCTCATAGCTGAATGTGTTGATATGTTATTTTAAGTAAAAAATAATGAAGAAGCATTATATATCTCTTGCTTTGGCATCACAGCTTATTTTAAAAGAGCTGAAAATAAGGCCTACTCTTAGAGAAAGGAGTCACCCCTGATTTTGACAAGACCTTAATGTATCCCTGTTTGGCAGAGACTGGTTGTTGTTCTCCAGAGTCCTTTGTCTCCTTCATGTATTGTAGGACCTGAATGTTCAGCTGGGTACATGGCTGCCCAGATAAAGACTACATTTCCCAGGTTCCCTTGTGGTTAGATATGGCCACGAGACTAAGTGTGACCAATAGGAAGTGAGGGGAAGTGATGTGTGCAATCACTGGGGCATGCCCTATCCTTTTACTTTCCCTCTTCCCACTAGATAGATGTAGTCCTGGTGGGTGGGGTCATGCAGAGGAAGGTATCACCTAAGGGATGGCAGAGCAACAAGAGGGAAGATGCCTGGGTCCCTGACCTGGAGTTGCCATAACAGCCCAGCACTGCTTATGCCTGGATTGTTACATGAGGGAGAATTTTAAACTCTTATCTTATCCAAACCACAGGTATTTTGCATGTCTATTACAGCTAATGAATCTATATCTAATTAATCCATTCCATAAATGGTTTTTAAATTTAAGTCAGTTCAGTGAAGTACACAGGAAGTGGTAAGTATATGCTGGCTATTGTGCTAGGTGCTGGAGATTCAAAGAAGAAAGTACACACACCATCTTCCAAGGAATTCTAGAAAGAACTGATGGTCTCCTATATAATGATCTTCACAAATAAACACACCACTTCCTGAGGTGTTCGGGCAAAGTTGGAGTGTTACAACCCCAAAATGCACTCCCAGTAACACCAGTCCCATACGATACTCTATGATGGGTCCACACATTTTTTCTGTAAAGGGCCAAATAGAAAATATTTTAGGCTTTGTGGGCCAAATGGTCTCTGTCATAACTACTCAACTCCACCACTGTAGTGTGAGATCAGCCAGAGACAATATTAAACAAATGGGCATGGCTATTTTTCCACGCAACTGTATTTATAAAAATAGGTGGCAGGAAGCTATACTTTGCTGACCCCTGCTCTACCGTAAAAGATTTACATGGATAACCTTCTCTTTGGGATTTACAAGAAACATAGGCTGTTAAAAGCATTGAGAAATTTTTTTAAAAACCTATTCAATTTTATTTGTCAGTGTTTCCCAAATTTATTGAAACTGAACACAGTATTTTTTTATAATGCCTATTAATATCCCAGAACTGGCCTTCTAAATATGCTGTTGCAGACACTGGCTAAGTAACTTCTCTTGTTAATAAATTATTCTGGGCATACATAAAATATAAAGTAATACAGTGAACACCTACATGCTCACCAGCCAACCCAGCTGAAAATATAAAACCTTCTAAGTACAAAGGCCCCCTGTACACCTGTCTTGATTCCATCATCTCTTCTACCCTCCTGACATTACCCTCTCTCCTGAATTTGACATTTATCATCCCTACACATGCTTTGTACTACTTTTATGAATTCCTAATAATAGGTAGACTGCTTCGCATGTTGATAAACTTTATGTAAATGTTAGCATACTACACAAATCCTGCCTGGACTTGCTTTCTTAGCACAATATTATGTTTCTGGGACTTAGCTAGGCAATAACATGTAGATCTAGTTATTTATTTTCATCGCTACTTGGTATTTCATTGAATGAACATACCATCACTTATTCATCCATTCTCCTTAGACAGACGACTTGTTTCTTCTCCTTTCCTTTGTCTTGCCATTACAAACACTGCATCTATGAACATCTTTGCACGTCTCCTTATTTCCATTTGGAACAGTTTAGGGTATAGACGTAAGAGTAGAACTATATGTTTTGAGGTTTACTTGAAAGTAGATTCAGACCTCCCCACAGTCGTATTTAAGAGTTCTCACTATTCTGCATCTTTGCTCAAATCCGATAGCATCAGCCTTTAAGTTTTTGCCAATCTGAGGGGTATGAAATGCATACCTGGGTGTGGTTTTGATTGCATTTCCAGGATTACTGGTGAGGTTGAGCCCTTTTCATGCATTTCCTGGCCATTTGGTAGGCTATTTCTATGTCAAGTCTTCACAGGGATCTCTGGCACCGGACAATGCTGACAACGCTAGATTGACACAGGAGGCTGCTGTGCATCTGAATTCCGAGGAGGAACTAAGGCTGGAGGCTGAGCCTTTCAAGGTGAACCTGTGGCCTCGTTCAAAAGTTACTTTCCATTTCTCAGTGTTGACTCTTTGATTGGAGCCACCTTTTTAGCTGAGGGAACTTGGGCCTTAGAGTCAGACAGCCCTGGTTCAAATCCAAAATGGGGCATGTTCTATGTGTGACCATGGGCAGATTCCCCCAGAGCCCCAGTTTTCTCAGGTGTGAAGAGGAAAATACAGCCTCTCCATATGGTTCGGGGAGAACTGGATGGAGCAGAGCGTGAGAAGCCCCCAGGACAGTGCTGGCCCACGCAGGGTCTTGACTGTTAGTTTCCTCTATCATCTTGTAAGATATAGGAGAGGGCATGAGCTGAAGCCCCACTTATTTCCTTCACCCTTTGCATGCCTCAGTTTCCCCCACAGGTAACAGTGTGATTACCATTTGCTCATCGAACATCAGACCACAAGACTGAATAACCTTCAGAGTTAGAAAGGACTCTGGAAATCCAGTCTGGTGCTTCTTAAGCTCTTGTAGGGCGATTTAATGAACTGATGAAAAGTAAGATCACTTCGGAAAAATGGCACATACACGTGGAATGTTGTGATGACTACGAACTTTTAGAAGGATAGGCCCTGCTCTTCCTTACCCTAAGCACCCCTGTGATGGCTTTGTATGAAGTACTTTCTACCAAGTATATGGCTTTGTAGTAAGGATTGGTTGCCTAATTACTAAGGGAAGATAATGTTCCTGTGAGCCAATATTTTAAACTCAAGTTTGGGAGGTTTGCTGGCAGATGAATAAACAAGCACCTTGGGCAGAAATGTAATAGACTCAAGAGTGGGCAAAAAAAAAAAAAAAAATCCCTGTTCCCAGGAAGCCAAATCCCATACGGCAAACCACATACCCTCAGACTGCCAGCCTGGTGGGGAAGCCCCATTTTGGAAGGGAGCCCCAAATGCCATTCAGATGCAGCTCTCTATGTTGCTGTAAGCATCCAACGTGCTTCTGTTTTGCTTTTAACACTTTGGAAGCTCAGAACAAATTCCAAGTGTTGGCAAACTGTCTGTCGCCTGCAATCTGGTTTCTGCCCACACCAGGCTGTTGAGACGGCTGCTGTAAAGGATGCTGATGATGGTTCCCTTACTGCCAAGCCAGGGGGCCTCCTTTGGTCTGCGTCTTCTTCGCTGATGGCAGCCTTGGATTCTGGTGGCCCCTCTCCATCTTAGTTCCCTTGGTGTCTGCCACCTCACTCTCTTTGGGTTTCTCTCTGACCTCAGACCACTCTTCCTTCATCTCAGGATGATGCCTCTTCATCAGTCTCTTCCCTGTGGCAATCTCATCCACATCCATGACTTCAATGGCCACCTGTCTGCCAGCATCTCCCCCAAAGGCCTCTTTAGTTAAGAGCTCTCTTCCGAGTTCCACACCGGAATCTCATCTGCCTACCAATGTCTCCATGTTGAAGGCTTTGTGCATTGGAATTAGGAAAAGTCTTAGTCTCTTTGCTTATAATATCATCAACAAAAAGCCCTTTGCATCATTCATTCATTCGATGAATATTTATTGGGCCCCAACTATGTGCCAGGCTCTGTTGCAGGCCCTATAATCAAGGTAACTGATTTCTGCCCCAGCCCTAATGAGAATGAAGCCAACTGCCTGAGATAAAGTCTATGTTGTGACCCTTTCTTCTGGAATATTCTATGCCCCCTAACCTCTGCTCCCTTGGGACAAGGCCCTGCCAATCAAGGGCCATATTTGCTGTCTACTCATGTCCTCCTTGCCCTCTGCTCTCTCTTCCCACTAGTGACCCTATCTAAGGTTGCAAATGCAGCTGGTGATGGACACCCAATTGCTTTGGACATGGTTCAGTACTCCAGCCAATGATCGCCTTCAAAAATCTCATATTTCAGAGAAAATATAAAACTCGCTTCATTCAGAGGAACTCTTGAGTCACTGGGGTGGGGACAATGGCCCCCAAGCCAGTCAGTCCCAGCTGATTCTCTTCCTGCACCCACGGGGACTGATTCACCAGCCGTGGCAGAAGGGCCAAGGCCTGCCAGACCTCAGCCTGGGCTACAAACCATATCCCCAACGGTATACCACCACATCGCTTCAACATATTTATTTCCCCTCTCTCTCAGAGGAAGTTGAGGCTATTGTTTTTGGCAACCAGGAGGAGCTGACCTTCTTGGTCCAGAGGGAGAGGAATAAGATAACAGCTAATATTTAATGTGCATTTCCTATGACACAGTGTGCTACATGCTACAGGGTGCTAAATGGCTTACATATATTATTTTACTTAATCATCCCCACAACCTTACGAGGTGGGCATATTATTGTCCCCGTTTTACAGATACAGAAACTGAAGCCCAGAGAGGAGAGTAACTTGCCTAAGGTCACACAGAGAGTAAGAAGTCGAGGCAGGATTTGAACCCAGACAGTCAGGCTGCAAGGCCGGCACTCCTAACCACTGTGCTCTGCTTCCTCTCGGGTTAGAGGACAGGGTGAGCGCTTAATTCCCTGGCAACCTTGCTTGGATGGGGAAGCCTGACACAGACTCTCATTTCCATGGACAGCCAAGCACAACGGCATTTTGAACTCCACATTTTCAAAACTGAACCCGTTATTACTTCTCCCCTCTCGTCCTTATCCTGTGTTTGTTAAAAGCACCCCTGGCTACACGCTCTCCCAAGACAGGGACCTCAGAGTCAATTTTTCACATAAAAGTTTGGTGGGGGGAATAGGTGTCACACGTACATACTACAAAATCCAGCAGTCAAGTCAGTTTCCCTCCCGTCTCTGTCCCCCGGGCGACGGGTTGAATTAGGTTCCCTAAAAAGATATGTTGAAGCCCTAACCCACCTCTCCCCCTCCGCCCTGTACCTGTGAATGTCACTTTATTTGGAAATAGGGTCTTTGTACATGATATCAAGTTAAGATGAGGTCATTAGGGTGGGTCCTAATCCAATGACTGGTATCCTTATAGGAAGATGAAAATCTGGCCAGAGACACAGGGGGAAGCCGTGTGAAGAAGGAGGCAGACGGGAGTTAGGTTGCCACGAGCCCAGGCAGGCCTGGAGCTACAAGAAGCTGGAAGAGCAAAGGAAGGACCCTTTCCTTGAGGCTTCAAAGGGAGCGTGGCCCTGCCGACACCTTGATTTTGGACTTTTAGCCTCTGGATCTGTGAGACCGTAAATGCCTGTTGTTTTCAGCCCTCCGGTCTGTGGTACTTTGTCACAGCGGCCACAGGAACCCGAGTCACCCCGTTTTCCAATTACGATGTTGGTTATCGGTTTCATATCTACCCTTCCAGGGACCGCCGGACTGCGGATAGCAAACACGCACGTGTACATTCCACACAAGGGTGACGTGTTATACACTAGTCTGTGTGGTCATTTTCACTGGATCACACCCCCCGGGCTATTTAAGAGAATTGTGGTGAAATATACATAACATAAAATTTAACATTTTAACCATTTTTAAGTGTGCAGTTCTGTGGCATGAAGTACTTTCACAGGAACCATCGCCACCAGCCATCTCCAGAACTTTTCATCTTCCCAAAGCGGAACTCTGTATCCATGGTACATTAACTCTGCATGGCCTTATACCTGCCACCTCCAGCCCACCAGGGCCATCTCTGACACTTCGCACTCCCTCACGTCCCATTCATCGCCAAGTCCTGCTGCCTGCACCTCCGCTGTTTCTCCAGCATCCTTCCCTATCCTTCCATCCTCGCTGCTTCTGCCTTAGTCCTCCTGTCAGCATCTCTCACCTGGATGCCTACAGCAGCTTCCTGACTCCAGGCCCCCTCCCCGCTCACCTCAGCCCATTTTCCATGCCACCACCAGCCCCTCTTTCTAAAATACAAAACTGATATTGCTTCCCTGCTTAATAACGTGCGGTGGTTCCCCACAGGATCTAGTCCAAATTCTTTGGCATGGCGTAGAAGACCCTCCGTGGGCGGAATTTAACCCAGCTTTCCATGCTGTGTTCAATGTCTGGCCCAGGGCCGGGCCCACAGGAGGCGCTCAGAGCAGTGTGGGTTGAACCCTATGTTCTTGGTTTGAATTCCTTGTTTCTTCCAATACATGTTCCTGCCTTCAGGCCTCTGCATATGTGGTTCCGTCTGTGTGGACTTATTTTTCCAGTGCCATTTCTGCTCTCCTCTCCTGTCTTCACCTTCTTTACCTGATAAATGTGTTTATTCTTCAGGATTCAGATCAAACAGTACCTCTTGCATTTCTAGCTCTCTCAGACCTACTGCCTTATATTAGAGCATTTACCAGAATTTTCTGTAGTTACTTTGACGTCTCTGCTCCCACTTCACCCCCAGTGTAACTCATAGTAGGCCAGCCACATAGTAGGTGCTTGGAATGTGCCTGCTAAGTGCAGGCCTGCCTTGCCAGCTCAGCTCCTGGAGCAGGCTCCGTGGCCTGTCCCTGACACTGTTAGGGAAGGACAGTTGAGCTGCAAAGCGACTCCCCTGGGGTCAGGGAGCAGGCAGTTTCCAGTCTTGCAGGAGGCGCTAATGCACTGACATCGGTGCGGGGGCAGCGTGGATTTCACATCTGCTGGAGGTGAAGCGGGGGTTGGCGTTCCTAAGCCCCACTTCCATGCTGGCCCAGCTAGAGAGGCCGTGGGGAGCTGTAGGATTTGTCCTGAGCCTGGGAGGGACAAGGACACTCAGCGGGGGAGGAGAGAGCAGTTCCTGACCCTGTGAGAGGCTGGGAGCTTTCCCAGGCCCACAGAGCCATGTGCCAGGCCCAGGTGCTCAGTCTCTGCAGGTGATCTGAGAGAGAGAACAGGGAGGCCCCGGGTCTGAATTCAGGGGTCAATGTGGACGTGACCGAAGGAAATGGCTGGCATGGATGTGGCTCCAGATCCCCTACCCCCAGTTGTCCCCATAAGCCCCGGGCCATGATAGCAAGTATTTCTCTAAAGCAGGAGTGTGACACTGTCCCTTCCCCTCCAAGGCCTGGAGATGCTCTCTGAACACCTGGTCAGTGTGTTCCTCCCTCCTCAATTCCTCTCTACCCCACATCTGTTTTACTTTCTTTATAGTACTCAGACTGTGAAATTATCTCGCTCATCTGTTCGTTATTATTATCTGTGTCTCCCCAGCAGCACTTAAGTCCTGGGGACTCTGTCCCCTCTGAGCCCAGAACAAGACCGGGCACCATACAGACATGGGAAGGGATGGATGGAGAGCATGTCGCCTCCTGACACCAAGAGCTGGAATTCCCTTCATCTGGGAGACCCGCCTCTTAACGGGTCACAGGTGTTTACAGGAACAAGGGCCAGCAGCTCCTGGGGCATGGGGCCTGTCTCCCTCGTGAGTCGGTGGCCACCAGATGCTGTGGCCCTCTGGGTCCAGCTGGGTCTTCCCTGATTTGGTATGCTTGGCCCCCCGCCCAGGGCCTGGTGGGCCATCAGCACCCCGTACATGTTTGGTAAACGAACTCCAAGTTCCAGCAGTCATTACAGGGCTGTGTTAGAGGCACCAGAGTTTCAATTCACTTGCTGTTATGGAACAACCTTCACCTTAGAACCCAGTTGGACCCACACTGGACAAATAACAAAAGCTATTAACCTCAAAGGTGCCCAGGAGACATGGAAAGTGCTAAAGGCAGCACATCAAACAGCGGTGCCATTGGTGACATTCACATGTGACTCCATACTGAGGTTCCCCACCCCGTGAAACAGCTGTCACCCCGTCTTTACAGGAGATGAACCTAGCCCTGTGAGATGGGCGAGGCGACTTGCCCAACGTCACCTGCTAGAAAGCAGCAGAACCAAATGACAGCATCTAGTGTGGGGTCTGGCACTTAGTACGTGTTCAGTAAACATAATGAAAGAGTGAAGGAAAGAACGAATGACCGGGGTGTCCCGAGTCCCAGCCTGACACTCTTTGTACCTCGCTACCCCAAAACTGATCCGTCCCGGGACAGCTCAAAATGTGGTTTGAACTTAAGAAAGACTTGCAGAAAGGTGAACCATTTCCTGGAGCATGCTCATGGTTCTAACAACTCCCAAATCCTGCTGGTAGGTGCTGTTTATCAGCTAAGAGAGGATCTGAGAACACCCCTCACTACCTTTATTTTAACATGGCCTCACTCTGGAGCAGAAAAACCTCCTCTTACAAATAAGGGAAAAACGATAGTGCGTACTCTTCGTATTTCAGAAATGTTTCAAAGCCAATGGCTAGTAAGGCAATGTGCAAACCCTGCCAGGATATATTACCGGTGCCTTCCTTTAGTCTACTGTGCCTCTCCCCGACCTCCCAAAAGACAGGAAAAAGAAAAGAAGAAAAAAGGCTGGGAGCCGGCCCGGTGGTGCAGTGGTTAAGTTCACACGGTCCACTTCGGTGGCCCGGGGTTCACCGGTTTGGATCCTGGGTGCGGACCTACACACTGCTCATCAAGCCATGCTGCCACAGGCATCCCGCATATAAAATAGAGGAAGATGGGCACGGATGCTAGCTCAGGGCCAGTCTTCCTCAGCAAAAAGAGGAGGACTGGTGGTGAATGTTAACTCAGGGCTAATCTTCCTCAATGAAAAGAAAAGAAAAGAAGAAAAGAAAAGGAAAGAAAAGAAAAAGGCTGAATTTCCCAGGTTTAGATTATCTGTCACTTTAATTAAGGAAGAATAAATGGGTCACCCCTGTCAGCTTACAAACCACAGCCACATCAAATGGTGCTCCTTTAGAACAAACCCGATCACTGTGGTGAGGCTTTACTGTAACTGAATAAAGACAAAAGCAGAGCTCAGGCAGCATTTGGCCAAGGTCACTCTGAAAATCAATGGCAGCGCTAGCGTCAGACCTGGGAACCCTTGACCCTGGTTGCTCTGCCCAGCTGGTATCCAGGCTGCCTCCCACCAGGAAACCTCGGCCAGCTGGTAGGTAATTATATGTGCTAATATTCACTGACACTCTGGCCGCCAACACCATGTGCCAAGTTCTTGCATTTACTAGAACGCCAAACTGCCCCCATCTTTCTAGGGCTGTTTATTTAGAGAGGGGAGCTCAGCTCGGACTGACTCAGAACTAGAAACCTGCTTGGCAACATCGAAGACGAATGTCTGGGAGGGCAGAGACAAGGGGGCTGTATTTTCACCTCCACTCGCCAAGTCCTCATTCTAGACCTCATGTGCCTCACTGTAGCTGTGTGGCCTTGGACAAGTTTCAGAACCTCAATGAGCCTCAGCCTTCCTCTCTGTAAAATGGGATAATAAAGTCTGTCTTGCACAGTGATTGGAGACAGCTCACCCCGAAAACTGTTGGTGCAGGCATGCTGTCGGTGTCTGATACCTACTTGTTGGATATCTAAATGAACAAAACTTCTTTGATCTTGTTTCCTGCCAACTGGAGACAGCAATTCCTCCTTCATGTCACATTAAATGAAATTGGAAAACACATGTATAGACGTATCTATATGCAGCCTGATCTGAAAAATAGGTACTCTTTTTTTTTAAAAAAAAAAAACTGGTTCATTCTTTCATGTACTGAATTTAGTCTAGTTAATGGAACTTGTATGTCTTATGCTTCTAATTTACAGAAGCTAACAACATACTATAATTTAGTTTTCTCTGTGAAGATGATTTCCAAACTTGATGAAAATTTAGCTGGAACAAAGTGTGTTTTCTACACACAAACCATCATTCTGGAGTCAAATGAGTCAAGAATTGAGAGAGAAATGACAAAAAATAGCCTAGAGACTCAAAGGCAAGTGACTTTTTTTTGTTTCCCTGCTCTGAACGCATCCTTCACACGCACACCCTGAATGCCAAGGGCTGAGGCCGCACACTGGACGGACGCTGAAATTGAATTTCCTTGGTGTGATTGTCAGAACGACACACACTCATCACTAGACCGTGTGGTAAACGCTCCATGCTGGAGGAGGGGCGTAGAGATGGACAGTGGCCCTTGATGCTCAAGTTCAGTCTATGGCGTTAGGATAAGAGATAGAAGCATCTGGAAGACAGTTATCAGCATCCTTCAAGAGGGCTGAGTCTAGGTCTGGGGCTGGGGACCAAAAAAAATTGCTTCTATCTTTGGGTGTCTGATATCTGGCTTCTGACTCTCATTTAATATCTCTATGATGTTGGGAGAGTTACCTAATCTTGCTGGGCCTTGATTTCTTCCTCTGTAAAATGGGACAACACCACTTTCCTGGATAACAACAGTGTTCGTTTTGAGGCTCACACGAGAAAGTGTCAAAAGCCTTTAAGGATTATCAAGCAGTACCTGGGGAGAAGCCTCCATCACTATGTCAGGGATAGTCGAGACTTGGGGCAATTTTAGCTAATTTTAGTTAAATTTAATTTTAGCAAATTTAGCTAGCTAATGACAACCATGTCGTGAGCACTTCTTTCCTTTCAGGCATTGTCATGACCCCACTTTGGGCTTGCACCAACCTCTGATGGGGGCTGCTATTATTATGTCCATGTTACAGGTGGGGAAATTAAGGTCCAGAGAGGTTAGCTAGCTTGCCCAAGGTTGCACAGCTAATTAACAGTGGGGGTGGGATTTGGACCCAGGCAATGGGACTCGGGAGGCCAGTATCCTAACTTTATGCTGTGGGGTCTCCTGAGAGCATGACACACAAGGAGAACCTTGTCAGCAAGAGTTAAGGAAACATGGTATTTCCCCAGCAGCCAGCAGCCTTAACTTCTGATGCGAGGAGAGCTGGAGTGCCAAGGTCGTCCCAGGGTGCAGTTGGGGACAGTGAGCAGGGGTGGGGGGGAGCGAGCCTGCAGGTAGGGTGCCACATCCAGGACACAGGAGCAGGAGAGTCTGGTGGGCAGAGGGATGGGCCTTGGAGTCTGAGCCACAAGGATCTTGGCCCTGGCACCTCCACCTGCAAACACCAACAGTTGCCTAATCTGTAAATGGCAAGATTGGACGAACCTCAGAAAGCTGGCGGGGATTAAAGTCAATTTCTTGTTGCAACTGATAACTGGCACATAGTAGGTGCTCAATAAATGGCTGCTCCCTAGCCTCTCCTTGAGACCTGCCAATACTCTAGGTGACAAAGTGTAAAGGATGGTGGCACAGCCAAAAACCACCCAGACAGAAACCTGAGGATAGGACAACTCAATGGTCACACCTATGGGCCTGTGGGTCTGGGCTGCCTCAATTCATATCCTGGCTCCAACACTTACAAGTCCCATGACCCTGGGCACATTACTTAACCTATCTGTGCCTCAGTTTCCTTACCTGTAAAGTGGGCATAACAAAGGTACCCACGTCACAGGGTTTGGGGAATATTAGATACAACTGTGTAGAGTGCTCAGAGCAGCCCCCAGCGATGGAAGCACTCAATAAATGTTAGCAATGATGACTTCCATCAGCCCCTGCATGTTCTTGGGCTGGGGGGCATCTCTGGGCTTCCAGTAGGCTATGCTTATACTGCAAACCCTCCATTTCCTTGTGGACTCCCGGTCAGATCCTGGGAGGGCGGAACTCCTGCAGCCTGGCCACGTGATTGGGCTGGATGAACTTTAGAGGAGGGGCAGTTTCTCAGGTGGGGCGTGGGGATGTGGACGTGGTGACAATGACCACCTGGAAAACAGCACAGGGAGTCAGGAAAGTGCACACACGTGCGCGCACACACACAAACACCCCCCCTCAGTTTCTGTGCTTTTTGCATTTAGAGCCAGGTTTTGACTCAGCTGAGTCGTTGTTTTATTTCTTCTGCTTTGGATAAAAATGAGCCCCCATGCATGGGGTCCCTGAGGGGCCCATGATAATTCCCACGCTGATGGAGGAGAGACCTGGATACAGGTGTGAGAATTAGAGAGTGGGGTTTTGGGGGCCTTGACTACAGCCCTGAAGCTCTGGGGGCCTCAGGTTCCCCACCTGCTAATGAGATCACAGTAGGGCGTCCAGCTTGTTTGCAAGAATTCCCTCCCCACGCATGTGAAAAAGCAAGGCACTCTCTTATCCAGCTAGAAATTTTACTCTGCAACGTTTTGTTGGAAAACTACAGGAAGACCATAATTTACTTCTTGTGCAAAAGGTAGGTGGGTGGCGAGAGAGAATACAAATAGAAAGAATAGGAATAGGAACAAGGCACACTCATATCTTGTAATCGAAGAATCGGAGCATTCCCACATAGCCTGGCTTCTGCCCCCCATCCCTGGAACTCGAGGGACCTGCTTATTGTTAAGCCCGCGTCTGTTTTTAAACCAGCGGAGCCCGGATCTCAGCAGGGGCAATGTCTGCTGGGCGCAAACCGCCCGGGAGGACTCGGATTGGAGGGGAGGATGCAATGCGTGCGGAGCCTGCGGCCTGCCCGCGGCCCTCCCTCCCGGGGGCGGGCTGGGCGTGCCGGACAGCGCGCCCCCTCCTGCGCCCGGCCCGTCGCCGTCCCATCCCCGGAGCGCGGTCCGCGGCCCTACCTGAGCTGGCGCGGCTCGCAGTCCACGCCGGGCAGCAGCAGCCGGGCCGCCTGGCGGACGTCGTCGCTGTCCATGGAGAAGCTGCGGCGGTGGCCGGCGTGCGCCACGGCCACCCGGATCCACTCCATGAGCGGCGGCAGCACGAGGAAGGGCCTGCAGCGGGGGAGCGATGGAGACGCGTTAGGGCGCCCGGAGCGGGGCTGCCGGCTCGGCCCCACCCCCTGCTCGTCGCCGATCCCCCCCACCCCGCTTTCCCTGGAGACCCTGCCTCTGTGTTCCGGAGCGGTGGGAGAGCCTTTGGAGACATCCCGAGCGCACCGGAGAGCTCGGGGCAGGTTCTCCCGAGTCTTTGGGCCTCAGTTTCCTCATCTGTAAAAGGGGATAGTGTGACTGTGAACGGATACGATGTGACTGTCCTGCTAGTATTCTCTCCCTCGGAGATCATGTGGACCTAAATGAGATGAGTCACTTAAAGCGCCAAGCACAGAGGCTGGTGCTCAGCAGAGACCTCCCCAGACGCCTAGGGTTATCAGTACTTGGGGCTCCCCATTCTGGACCCACTCCTAAGGTGTTCTCCAACTCCCCCTTCCCCACCCCAGCCTGCTCCCTGTCATCCTTCTGGAGCTTTCCCAGGCCTCAGCTCGGCCCAGGCACCCTGCTGCCAACAAGCTTTTGCACCTGGAAAAGGCGCAGAGAGAGCCAAGTCAACAGGCAGCCTTCCCGGAGAGCCAGGCCGGCAAGCAGCCCCGTCAAGCCACCAAAGTGGGGTTTTGGGAGCCTTGGCTACAGCCCTGAAGCTCTGGGGGCCTCAGGTTCCCCACCTGCTAATGAGATCACAGTAGGGCGTCCAGCTTGTTTGCAAGAATTAACTGAGACAACGCCTATGGTTGGACTATGACTTTCTAAGTCTAATACATTTGTGCCATCTTTCTGTTCTTCCAGTGATGAGGAGAAACTCTGTCCTCACATTAGGATTATGGGGGGAGGGGAGGAGCTTTTGAAATATACTGACACTGGATTCCTAGCCCAGGAATTCTGACTTAATTCATCTAGGATGGAGGAATTAAAACCTCCCCTATGTGAACGTATTGTGCATCGGAATTATGTGGAGGGCCTGCTAGCATACAGATTGCTGGGCCCCACCCCCAGAGGCTCTCACTCAGTAGATCAGGGGAAGTGGCCAAGAATCTGCATTTCCAATAAGTTCCTGGGTGATGCTGGTGCTGCTGTGCTGGGGGCCACACTCAAAGAACTTCTGCTCTGAAGTATTGTTAGAGGGCCTGGGAATCAGCCGGTGTGTGTGTGTGTTAAAACGCAGACTCTCTCCAGAGATGCTGATTGCACAGTCCACGAACATCATTTTAATAAGCAGCTCCTATGATACTGATCTAGGTAGAACAAGGACCACACTTTGAGAAACACACTCAAAAAGGTTTCCTGGCATTCAGCAGGGTTGCAAGTGCTAGGGTGCAAAGTTTAAGGAGGCCAGGTCATGCAAATATGTTCTAAGCACTTCTCCTGCCTCACCCTGGCCCTGGTGCTGCCATTCAGTCTGGCAGGGTTGCCATGGGAGTGACAAGAGGGTGGTGAATAGAGGGTTTACGGGATGCAGATGTCAGGAGCTTCCCACCACGTTTTTGATGGCAGGTTCCAGTTTTCCTAGGGAGCAACCTATTTCTCCGACGTTAATATTCAACAGCTAGGTCTTTTACATTCATCTCATTTAATCCTATTCATGATCTCATCTAAATGCTTAGGCCCAACCTACAGGCTCGTTATGATTATTGCCCATCTTCTAGACCAGGAGAATGAAGTTTATTGAGGTTGTCACGTGCCCTGGATCACAAGGTTAGCAAGTATGAGAGCTGGGAATGAGACCCGAGTCATTTGCCCATGTGATACTGACATCCTCTTGTCCAACTTCCCAGCATGCACTCTGTTACCCAGCATGCACTTGGTACCCCAGGGGAGCTGACCTGGTCATGGACCCTTGATGGCATGGCCATGTGCACTCTCACTCCCGCAGCTCAGTTCCCTATCTGTAAGGCTTCCAGCCCTTTCAAAGTCTAGACCCCACTTAACCTTCAAACCACAGTTCAAATCCCACCTAAACATTTCTTTTGATGACTGCACCTCACAAGGACCCCTCCTGTGGTAGACTGCACCCCACTGGCCTTACCTGCTGTAGATGTCCCACTAGAATGTCAACTCCACAGGGGCAGGGACTTGGGACTGCTGGGTTCCTGATGCAGCCCCAGCCCCAGGACTGTGCTGGCAGGCTGTGAGCACTTAATAAATCTTTGTTCATGAAACAGACTAAGATTTACCAATTTCTTACAGGGTGAAATGGATAAAATCGAGTTTCTGGACCCATGGACCTGTGGGGCAGACTCCCAGGGAATTGCTGCCTGCATCAGCCCGCTGCTTAGGCTGTCGCCCTCATTCTCTCCTTCTCTCCATCACCTAAACCGAATCAGGCATTCAATAAACACACACTGACTTGAAATTGAATTGGATTCTACTGTCTCAGGTGAGCAGGACTTATTTTTGTCCCCGTGTCTCCATTACTGGTGAAACCAGCCCGGAGTGCTCAGAGAGCTCCCCTCCGGGTTGCTTTTCAGAGGCAGCACCCCCACCCCAGTCCTGCGTTCCCTCTGCTCCGTGCCCCCAGCACAGCTCCCAGCTCCCAGTCCTGGGGGGCGGGGTCTCTAGCACAGACTGCCCTTCGGCTGGCGTGTTTCCTGTTAGATGCAGGCCCGGGGCACAGCCAGCTCCTCATGAATACTAAAGAGGAGGAAAAGAGGCTGTGCTGCCTTCAGAATAACACCTTTACCAAGACAGCTGGCGAGCACCAGAATAAGAAACCTTGAACCCCAGGATTCCAGCCTCCTCTGCAATCTTCTACGTACCTATTCCCCCCTTTCAACACTTGCCTTTTTTCCGTCACTCTGACCTCAATAGTTTATAAGCTTATGAATTCTTTGCCAGCAACTCATTTAAAAATCTTCTTATCCTGTCTACTTAGAGGGAAAAAATAGTATTATTTGTGATGTTTCTTTTGCAGGATTTGGAGATGGGAAAGAATTCTAGGGCTTTGTATTAAGATCGCGTTCACCTTATATATTTTTAAGAGAACAATGTTCTACTGGCTGCAGACTTTGTTCTGACGTTGTCTGTAGTGACTCAAACCCAGAGGAAGCTTGAAGGGCTCATGGCTTAGTGCAGTGGTTCTGAGCCTGTGTTCAATGTCAGAATCACGGGGAGAGTGTGTGAAAATTGCCAAGGCCCTGATTTCACCCCCAGAGTTTTGGTTGGATGGGTTGTGGGTGGGGCCCTGGGCATCTGCATTCTAAATAAGCCTTTCTGGAATTCTGGAGCAAGCCAGGTTTGAGAAACCCTGAACAGGTGGCCTGAGGTGAACAGAGGGGCACAGAGTCAACTCAAACAGGGCAGTGGCCATAGAAATCTTTGCTGGGGCGTTCGAAGAGAAGGTCAGTGGTGGTGGGACCAGAGAGAACATTCTAGAAGGGAAGAGAAAGCCCAGAGGGGCTTCTTGCAGGATCAGGAGAGCAAGTCAGCTCAGGAAGGTTGCTGGGCCCAGATTCAAGCAGGAGACGGAGAACATACATGGGTGGGGCCTCTAAGACAGTGAAAAGGGAGCTGGGGATGAAGGTGACCACCAAGACCTGAAAGGGAGTTTCACTGGGGAGGGGCTGGGTGCTAAAGAGGATGGTATGATTTGTGGGAGAAGCCCTAGGATCCTGCAGAACTGAATTCCAGTCCTGAATCTGCCAGGAGCTCAGGGGAGGGGGTCTGGCTCTGGCCTCTAAGCGTTGGGCTCTCAGCGTCTTCATCCGTAAAGTGGGTGGATTTGGATCCAATGGTCTATTTCAGGAGTCAGCTAACCTTTTCTGTAAAGGGCTGGAGAGTAAATATGTCAGGCTTTATGGGCCCTATGGTCTCTGTTGCATCCACTCACCTCTGCCATTGTAGTGAGAGATGCCACAGACAATACAAAGAGGAAAGAACCAAGAACACTCTAGTCTCCAAATCTGATGCGGTGGTCATAGTTGGCCAACCCTGGTCTACTTGGTTCCTTCCTACTCCAAAATTCTTTGATTCTATTAAAATAGTCAGCTGCCTGGGGGCTCAGGAAGAGTCTAGTGTGTGGAGCAGGGAAGTGCAAAGAAGCACGTGAAGGTGCTAGCGATGGAGAGAGAAACCTTTGAAGGGATTAGAAAATAAGACCCTCCCACAGAGAGGTCGTGGTTGGATTTGGGGAATACTAAGCCGCAGGTGTACCCAGAGGTACTATCTGCAAGGATAAAACCCAAACCCTGCCATGCGTGTGTAACTGACGCAGTGTAATCTATTAACGTCATTTATTCATCCAACTATCCTTCAGGGAGCACCCACATTGCAGGCACGCTTCCAGGGACCGGGGATCGACAGGAGGACAGGACTCACCAGGTCCCTCCTCTCCTAGAGCTAACAGCCTAACAGGGGAGACAGATAGGAAACAAACCAACAAGTAATAAACCAATTATAAATTGTGATCAGTGCTGGGGTGTGAGGATAGAGAATAAGCAGGGTTGAGTGGGTGGTGGGAAGGCCTCTCTGAGGAGGTGACAAAACCTCAAAGATGTGTAGGAACTAGCCATATGTGAATGTGTGTGTAGACGGGATGAACATTCCAGGCGGCAGTAACAGACTGTGCAAAGGCCCTGAGGCAGAAACATCTTACAGCTCACCAAGAGCGTTCACATGCATCCTCTCCTATTTGTCCCTCCAGGGCAGGCGAGTGGCCAGGACATATGTAAGGAAGGATCACTATGTTAGGCTGAGAAATGGCCCCCAAACACATCAGGTCCTATTCCCTGAAACCTATGAATGTTGATGGCAAAAGAGACTCTGCAGATGTGGCTCAGTTAAGGATCTTCATTGCAGTGGTGAGGTACGTGGACCATACACTAAAGCTGGCAGTGAGGGCATCCACAGGGCTCTGGAATTCATCCAGATGCCTACACTGCCTTGTTCCTGAGGTCAGAGACAATACCTGATGATACGGGCTGAGTGTGTCCCCCCAAGATTCCTACATCGAAGGCTAACCCCCAGTGCCTCAGAATGTGACTATGAAAATGAGCCCATTAGGGTGGCCCCGATTCAGTATGACTGGCGTCCTTGTAGGAAGAGGAGATTAAGACACCCAGAGAGACGCCAGGGACGTGTGTGCACAGAGGGGGACCACATGAAAGACGCAGCAAGGGTGGCCAGAAAAATCCAAACCTGCCACACCTGGATCTTGGACTTCCAGCCTCCGGCCCTGTGGGAAAATAAATTTCTTTTGTTCAAGCCACCTAGTCTGTGTTAATTTGTTCTGGAAGTCCTGGCCGACGATACACCTGTGGTTTGACTGACGTCCTGCCCTGACCTTGAGGTTTTAGGCTGCAGTAGAGGAACTCCAACTGGAAGCTCAAACTCTTCCGTGAGCTGATGGTTTTGGCTCATTTCCTCCAACCTTGTGACCGCAGTGGATGAGTTCAAAGCCATTGGAGGCCACACAGCACAGAGGTGAGAACCTTGGGCTTTGCAGAGAGACTGACCAAGAGTTGGATTCCAAGTCCACCTTCTAGTTGTGTGACCTAGAACCAGGTATTTCAATTGTCATGCCTCAGTTGTCTTGTCAGGAAAATGGGCATGATAACAGTACCTACTTCAGAGGGTGTGGTTGGCTAAATAATGGCCCCCCAAAGATGTCCACATCCTGATCCCTGGCACCTGTGAATGTTACCTGATACGGCAAAATGGACTTTGCACCTGTGATTAGGTTAAGACTTTTGAGAAGACTATCTTGAATCACCCAGGTGGGTCCTAGATGCCATCACAGGGGTCCTCAGAAGAGGGTGGCAAGAAGGTCCAAGGAGACAGTAGGAGATGTGAGGACGGAAGCAAGAAGTTGGACCAATGCAAGAAAGGGGTCAGGAGCCAAGGCAGGCAGGCAGCCTCCAGAAGCCAGAAAAGGCAAGGACCACATTTTGCCCCGGAGCCTCCCGTAGGAGCCAGCCCCTAACTTTAGCTCGCTGAGTCTGATTTTGTATTTCTGACCCCCAGCACTGTCAGATAATAAATATGTGCTGTTGTAAGCCTCCGCGTTTGTAGCAACTTTTGCAGCAGCCACAGGAAACTAATTCAGAGGTGATTGTAGGAATTGAATGGGATGATGTACGGAGGCTGGCGCCTGGTACCAAGAAAGTGCTCAGTAAGTGGTAGCTGTTATCATTCTCATTACCAACGTGGTTTTTAGCATCTACTCAACCTTCTCTCTGCCAGATGGAGGAAAAGACCTTGTTACACAGAGCGAGGCAGAGGGACGTGCCTGTCACCCCTCTTGAAATCAAAGGAAACCTCTGCCCTTGCCACGCCTTTCCTTTATAAATTGCGGCCCTGACTTTTCATCTCTGTTATTTGTTGAGTCTTTCTTGGTCTGGGGAGGAATTTAGATGTTTGACTGTGGGTTAGGAAGCTCATCATTGCAGATACAGGGAGTGAAGGAAAGCAGCAAAATTGATAGTAGACACTCCCCAGGGCTGGTTTCTATAGCAATAGTCACTGTAATGTCACTGGATTTGTGGGCACCAAAGCTAGGAAGATGGCAGAGGCCAGAGGTGGCCACAGCTGTTACTATAGTGACAGTCCTACTGTGCAAAGTGTGGTCAGCCTGCCCATGAGGGTGGGTCCTGCAGACGGCTCCGAGGGGGAGGAGCCAAGGGGTATGTTCTAGGTCAGTGCTTCTCAAACATTAACGTGCGTAAGAATCATCTGGGATCTTGTTAAAATGCAGTTTCTGGTTCAGTGGGTCTGGGGCTGGACCCGATATTCTGCATTTCTAACAAGCTCCCAGGCAATGATGCAGCTGCCAGTCTATGGACCACATTTGGAGTAACCAGGCCCTAGGGAGTATTATGACTCATGCTAGAAACGGGGGAAGGTGAATTCTATGATTATTTTCAAGGGGAGAAAGTAAGGCCAGAAGTGAGAGAGCTGCTAGTGGGGCTGGAGGCCCAGGAGACGGTGGAATGGAAGAAGGAGCTAGTTTATACCTGGACCTCCTGATTGAAGTTGGGTGGTACATCGCATTGGCTGAGCCTAGTTCCCAAGCCTGAGCCAAGTTGCAAGGCAGGCTGGGAGAGCAAGAGTCAGGTGATGTCAGCCTCTATCGTGGGAGGCGGGTTCTGCCTCCTGCCAGAATTCTCCTTTAGTCTTCCAACCATCTTAGGAAACAGAATCTTTCAGTCTTGGGGAGTTTGTTCTGAACCAAGCACCCCTCTCATTGTCTAGTAGGTATCTGGTATTCATGCCAGTGCTTAGCATCATCCTGGGAATGTAAATGCTTAAAAAAATACACCTTGTGATGGTTAACTTTATGCATCAACTTGGCTAGGTCATAGTACCCAGATATGTGGTCAAGCCCTAGTCTGGATGTTGCTGTGGAGGTTTTTTTTTTCAGATGAGATGAATATTTAAATCAGTGGACTTTGAATAAGACACAATCGTCCACCATAAGGTGGGTCAGCCTCACCCAGTGACTTGGAGGCCCTAAGAGAAAAAAGACCAACCTCCTCTGAAGAACCGGGACTTCTGCCCGCTAAATGCCTTTGGATTCGAGCTGCAGCCTCGACCCTTCCCTGGGTCACACACACATCCTATCGGTTCTGTTTCTCTGGAGAACCCTAACACACACCCGAGACGCGTGTAAAAGGACTTAATCGCTGGCAGTGATGCAGCCTCCTCCTCCTAAACTGATTTCTGCCCCTTCACCGCCCTACACACTCGGCGCGGGCAGGGAGGAGCTTGGGGGCCGGATACTGGGAGGACCCTTTCCTGACACCCGGTGTGCACACACACACAGCTTGGGAACTGTGAAACAAGAGCATCACGGGTAGGGTGAACGCTTTCAGGGAACAGTAAGCCATTTTGCACCCAAAGGACAAGTCCTATGCAGTGGGAAAGTCAGTCCCATTAACGGGTGATTATATAAATTCCCTGACGTGGGGCGAGTGCCAAGGGGTATGGGGTGAGGAGGTGATTTCTGCTAACGGTGCCAGCAGGCGCATGTGACTGACCACGGAACCTTCTCTGGCTTCCCTGTCACATTCCGAAGAAGGTGACTTAGAGAGCTGGAGGCTGTAAACGGAGCGCTGAGGTCCAGGCAGGTTCAGGCAGAGCAAAAAATGCTCTCTGAATCACAAGGGTCCCCTCCCTGCCGACAACCCGCTGCTCGCCCCCAGCCCTCATCCTCCCCTCCCGTCCTGGACGGGAAGGGCTCCTCTGCCACCCATCCCCAACTCTGTTTCCCTGGGGACGTGGCTCCATCACTTCACTGCCTGCAGTCCCATAACTCTACTCCACCCCGTCTCGTACTTTCCCCTCTGCATTTAAGCATTCGACCTGCTCCCGTCTCTCACAATTTGCGTGGGAGAGGAGCAAAAACGATGGATTGTGGGAATTCACAGTCCTCCAGAGTTTCTGTCTAGTTCTCCATCTTTCCGGGGGGGGGGGCTCAAAATCACCTGGGGGAACTGATTAAAATGCACATTCCCAGCTTCCTGCCCATTTGCTGGCTATATTAGTTCCCTGTGTCTGCTGTAACAAACTCCCACAGACGTGGTGCTTAATTCAACAGAAATGTCTTCTTTCACAGCGCTGGAGGCCGGGAGTCCAAGATCAAGGTGTCAGCAGGGCCGTGCTCCCTGCAGAGGACTTAGGGGAGAGCCCATTCCTTGCCTCCTTCCAGCTTTTGGTGGCTGCCAGCATTCCTTGGCTTGCGGCTACATCACTGTAATCTCCCCCTCTGTGTTTACACCACCTATTCCTCTTCTGTGTGTGTCAGATCTCCCTCTCTCTTATAAGGACGTGTGACTGGATTTATGGCCCACCCAGAGAATCCGGGATAATCTTGCTAGTCAAGACTCTTAACTGAACCACATCTGCAAAGAACTTTTTTCTTTATAAAATAACATTTATAGGTTGCAGGGCTTAGGATCTGGTATTTTGGGGGCCATGATTCAGCCCGCTACCCCTGGCATCAGCATCTAGTCTATTCTTTGCAGGGGTTTCTGACGACGCCCACCAATGGCTGAGACCCTCTGGCCTAGAGAATGCCGGCTCTGAGCTGCAGATGCTTGGCAGGCCCGAGGTCCTTCCTCACAGCCCACGCAGGGACCAGAAGGCCAGCCTGCCCTTCTCCCCTCTGGGCTGCTGGCTGCCAGCCTGGCTTAGGGGCCCAGAGGCCTCTGTGGTGGGAACCTGATCTCCAGCGGGTGGAATGATGGTGGGGCCCGGGATATAAATGGCCCTGGGAGGGGAGCCATGGCTTCAGAAGTGGGGAAGCCGCAGGCTCTGGTCGAGGCTGCCGCAGAAACTTCCTTGCAGCCTCGGGAACAAAGGATAAATATCTGGGAGGTGGCAGAGGCTGCATAGCTTCGTATCTTGGGAGCAGTGGCTCAAATAGCCTAAAAGGGCAGGGCCTGGCCTGATCAAGGCCAAGAGGCAAAGGTCAGGAGTGGGCTCTCAGGGGTCATCTGGGCCTGCCGCTGCCTCCAAAGGGATCATGATAAAGTCTGCAAAAGGCAGCACACGGCCTTACAAGGGAAACCACTGTGCCTTAGAATCTGGCACTGGTGGGGTGGAAAGGGCATGGACCCTGAAGACAGAAGGCCTTATGTTTGAACCTGGGCTCCATCACTTCCTAGCTGTGGGAGCTTGGGCGAGTTACTTAACTTCTCTGTGCCTCAGTTTCCTCATTTGTAAAACAGGAGAAGTAGTAAGGCCACCCCACAAGGCTGTTGTGAAGATTAAGCGAGAGAACTTCCGTAAGGTGCTTAGCACACAGTAAATGCTCAAAAAAGTTAGCTATTATAGAGGGCTCTTATATGCCAGGCACAGCACTGAGCATTTTTCTTTCATTGGCTCATTTGATAATGTCAAGAACCATAAAGTAAGTACTATTATTATCTTCATTCTACAGATAACGAAAGAAAGAGGTTATGTAACTCGCCTAAGGGTACACAGTTATAAGCAGCGGTACTGGGACACACATGCAGGCAGTTGGACCCAGGGCCAGGCCTAGTAGCCATGCATTCCATCATTTCCAGGCAGTGGCTACAGCATGTGCAAAGGTCCAGAGGCAGGCTGGGGCATAGTGCTTTGGAGGAACTCAGCTTGGTGTGGTTGGAGCCCAGATGGAGGAGAGGGCAATGGAGGGAGGTGGGTTGGTAGGAGGTAACTTCGGAGAGAGACAGGGAAGGGCCATGTAGGGTCTTGTAACTTCTGGAATAAAATTGTAAACTCCTGAAACTTTAATTTTTCCTCAGTTAGAATTGCAGTTGAAAAACACAAAATCAGAATAGTATTTAAAAAGAAACACCAAGAATGAATTGACAAAAATATCTCTGAGAATGCAAAACAGTGGGTTCGCCATAACCATTTGTTTAGAAGGCTAATGGAGACTATTTTTATACTCTGGCAGAGACTGCCAGGTATTCCTCCATATGTGTTCTCCTCTACTTTCTTGGTAAACTGCCAATCTTTAGCTGGACTCATGACCCCCTAGCACACATTTTTCAGCCTCCCTTGCACCTAGGAGACTGGTTCTTACGATGATATAAGCAGAAGTTTCTTGTGAGACTTCTAGGAAGGTCTTTAAAGGGAGGGGTCCCAACTTTCTCTGCTCTTCTTCCATTCTGTGGGGAAGCATATAGATACAATGGCTGGTGCTCAAGCAGCCAGACTGGACCATGAGGTGAAAGTCACACGTTGATGATGGCAGAGCAAAAAGGTAGAAGCAGGACCTGGATGTCGGACGATTGCTTAAGTGGCCATACCTACCCTGGATTCTTACTTACAGACTTGGTTTATGTGAGAAATAAACTACGATCTTGTTTAAACACCTGTTATTTGGGTTTTTTGTCTCTCATAACCAAATCTAATTCTAAGACACTCTTATCAGTTCCCACACTTAAATTAAATCTCTATTTTTCCTTTATTGTGTCACCGTGGATTTGAGTTTCTTTCTGTTTAGCAAAAAAAGGACAAAAACCTTCCCTTGTAATAGTTATCTTCTAAAGATTGTGAATTTGTTACCTTGAGACTATATTTGTTCCCAGAAACTACATTTATTAAAATATTTGCTCCAATGAATTATTTGTTTATTTAAAGGTGCAATGTTTGTCACAGGAGGTTGAGTTTGCACATCAACCTTGTGAAAATTTACTGACAATGCTTTTGCACTTATCATAATTAACCCGACCCATAAAAAAGAATAATACACACGCCCTTGGAGTCTTCCTCCTTTATCCTTTATCCCAGTCTTCATCCTTGCAACAGTTCTCTTCCAAGGAAAAAATTTAAATTTAAAATTAACAGATCAATTTTTAGCTATTTTTTCCAGCTTTATTGAGATATGATTGACATATAACATTGTATATGTGTAAGGTGTGCAACGTGATGATTTGATACACCTATGTATATGGCAAAATGCCTACCACAGTAGGGTTAGTTAACGTCTCCATCACCTCATATAATTACTATTTCTCTTTTGTGGTGAGAACATTTAAGATTTACTCTCAACAACTGATGTTGTAATACAGGGTGGTTAACTATGGTCACTATGTCTGATATTAGATCCCCAGGACTCATTCATCTTACAGCTGGAAGTTTGCACCCTCTGATCAACATCTCTCCACCTCCCCCACCCCCAGCCGGGTAGCCACCATTCTACTCTCTGTTTCTATGAGTTCAGCGTTTTTAGATTCTACATATAAATGAGATCATACAGGATTTGTCTTCCTCTGGCTGACTTATTTCACTTCGCATAATGCCCTCCAGTTCCACCCATGTTGTTGCAAATGGCAGGATTTTCTTCTTTCTCAGGGGTTAATAATATTCCATTAACAGATCAATTTCAAAACACTGAGCAGACTCTCTTCTACGAACAAAAGGAGAGGCTGAGCACGGTCTGGAGCGTCCCCCGTGCTGTCTTTGGCATCTTTGCCATGGGGCTGTGGCTCTGAAGAAATGAGATTCCAGTTCTCTTGTACTAAATCTTTGAATTCACATTATGCCGCACTTGGCAAAATGACAGGATGGATCAAATTCACACTCCAGCCCTGATCAATCAGGACCCTACTTATGAAAACATGGACTAAAGACAGCTGACCTCCTGGGCCTCGGGCCACCATACAAGGACTCGTGCCTTGAGTCAGAAGTGTGTTTGCAGAAGGCTCTGGGGGCCTCAAGAGTACTCACTGGTAGAGTCAAGAGACCAGAGAACCTTTTTTTCTAGCTTACAATAGTGGTATGATATTTTTAAATAAATAAATAAATAACAAAAATACATAATGAAGTTAGAGGGGAAAAAAGCCAGGAAGGCAGCTTCCAATAGAACTTTCGGCTATGATGGGAACGTTCCGTGTCTGTGCTGTCCAACACGATAGCCACAAGCCACACGTGGCTACTGAGCCCTTAGAATGTGGCTAGTGCGACTGAGTAGCTAAAATTCTAATTTTAATTAATTGAACTTTAGCCACGTGTGGTTAGCAGCTACCTATTGGATAATACAGCTCTAAGGGACGTCCTTCGGGTCAGTCTAATTTCAGGTGGGAACCCTGGTAGCATGGGGTATTGGAAAGTGGGCTGCAGTAGACATGAGGCAACCTGAATTATTGACCTCGTTTTTCCATTATCATGATCCACATCCTCCTGGTCATTATCAGGATTTTATAGCATCCACCATTTCTTGAGTGCTTACAATATTTCAGGTTCTGTGCAAAAAGCTTAAAGGTATATTATTTCATTTAATTATAAAAACAACCTTGGGAGGAAATTATTATCATCATCGCCATTTGACAGATGAGCCACTGAGGCTCAGGGAGATTCAGTAATTTATACAGGATACCACAGCTCCTGGGGCAGAGCCGGGGTCTGATCCCAGGTCTACCAGAATCCAAAGGCCACACGCTCAGTCATTATTCTGACCAGTGCGGCGCTGACCGAGTCAGTGAACACCGAGAAGCTTCAGTTCTCCATCTGTGGAGTGAGGACCCTGGGCCATATGAACTCTAAGATCTCCTTAGGGAGGACAAGCTCAGGACTCCCATAGGGCTCCCCGCCCCTGCGGCATTTTTACATAACGAATCCTTCCTATTGTTTACGGATGTGAGCACTGACTCAAAAGACCCTGACTGTGGCACAGTGAAATGATTTCCTGAGACTCAGCCCCAGACTTGATTAGCGTTTGTTTTTAAAAGCTCTGCAGGTGGTTCAGATCACCAGAAAGGTCTAGGAATATCAGCCCTGGATTGAACTTGCTAAAGTCAGAAAAGATCCTTTTGTGAACAGTTGCTTTTTGGTTTTTTATTTTTGAGGAAGATTGGCCCCGAGCTAACATCGGTGTCCATCTTCCTCTATTTTGTATTTGGGATGCTGCCGAAGCATGGCTTGATAACTGGTGTCTACTCTGCACCCGGGATCCGAACCGGGAACCCCGGGTGCCAAAGCGGAGCCTGCGAACTTAACTGCTACGCCACTGGGCCAGCCCCTGTGAACAGTTCTTTGGTAAAGATTTTGTTGTGTGTGTGTTTAAACTAAATGATGAGAGCTTTATAAGGCACGTTCCCCTTTTTGCCTTGGAGGTTAGGAAACTCAAAGCTAAATTTCGGGCTCAATTGCAGTAACAAACCTCAGGAGAGATTTTCTGGTACAGTAGTCTTCCTTAGTGTTAACAACAGGTGTTTTTGTGTTGTTACCCTTGTTTTGTGGTTCTGTTGTATCTAACTCAGACTGTGAGTCCAGCTCAACTTGTCAGCGTCTGACTGGTTATAAGCGATGAACAGAGAAACATCATCAGTCTCAGATTGCACTAAAGGCTCAAGACTAACTGGGATAATAAAATAAGAGAATGTCTCTATGAAGAATGAGGAGGGGGGGGGCCTTTGAAAAGGTAGGGGATAGCAATGGGATAGAATTTCCCAGGAAAAATAAAAATAAAGAAGCAACCTGGAGGAAGGAAGGAAAGAAAAGAGAAATCCCCAGAGAGCCTTAAAAATCAAGGAAGAGACTAAGGGAGGAAAAGAGGCAGTTTTGGTGCCTACACAAGAGCACCATTTGGCCATTTAGCAGATTTATGGGATCTCCACATGCGTGCAAAGAAAAGATATGTGCCATTTACTTCTTGGACTAAATGTTACCAATTTTACATTTTGCTGAATCTGGAAAGGAGAGACGACAGAAAGCAGGAAGAAAGCTTGTGATTTTAATAACAAGAAACTGAAAAGGCTATTTATTAAGCTGGACTTCGATGCTTTCTAGGAAAAGACTCCTTGTACAGGTCTGTACTCCAGGGTGATTCTCTCCATCTACACAAAATATTCAGGGCCGATTATCTGGTGATATGGGAAAGGGGTCCGCGTGCATCCCCACCCACCCGCCTCCACCTGCCCAATCCTCGCAGGAGGGCTCGCGCAGCCTCTCTCCCAAGCAGCTGGCCGAGGCACGGGGCGGGGGAGAGTAATTACCAACCAGAGGAATCAAACCAAATCTCATCCAGGGATGAGCCCGGCCGGGTCCGGCACAGTCCTTCTCCAAGGGGAGGGGAAGTGGGCTGGCAAGCAGGTGGGGTGTCCCGATTCAGCGGGGTGAGGGCGATGGTTCTGAATGGAAGCTCGGGGCATGGTGAGTGGATGGTGCAAAGATGTCCACCTAACCCTGAGATCCCTCTGTCACCAGAAAAGTGAGGATAATGTCCATTGGTCCTTCCTCACAGGGCCATTGAGAGGATAAACAAGGGAACAGACGTGGAAGTATGATTATATGGAAGATTTACATTCAGGCATCTTCGCGTACATCAGGCATCTAACACATCTAGTCTAAGCTGTTACCAATTTAAACATCGGGTTAAGAAAAACACAACTAGGAAGGCAACTCTGCTAACAAAACCCTCCTTTTGTCAGTACTGTCCTTTCCCTTTAAGTCCTCCGGCCACCCCTGTAGCAATACCACAAGCAGCCTGAAGGGGGCGCGCCTGCACACATGCTCTGCGCACAGGCTCGCTTCTGCACGGCTTTTCCCAGCCGTTCCTCACACCTGTTCTCATTCCGCTTCCAGCTTTCCAGACTCGCAGTCTTGCTGTATTCCTCTCTGCTCATCACTGGGACATGTCCAAGTTGAAGCTCCGCTTTGCTCAAATCTGATTATACACACCATCCGATGATACACACCGGTCTGACGCCTCCCACCTTTCTGGGTACGTCACCCTCCTGTATCTTCCCGGGATAGCTTCTCTCCCAGGCACGCACTCCACGGGGTGGCCCCTGCACTGGGTTTGCCCCAGTGTTACCAGCAGGAACTATGCCCATGCAGCGGGCCAAACGCAAATCACTTTCCTCTTCCGGAACAGCCCGGCTGCAAGCCAAAGCCAGTACCCGCTGTCACAGCGCTCGGGTGTCTACTCCACCGTCCAAATCACCGGAACCGAGCCCGGGAACTCATTACCCATGCTTCCACCTTCTCTGACGCCCAGGACAGGGGGCTTCCTAGGAGCAGGTGCTAAAGAAATGCTTGTCACGCTAAATTGATGGCTATTTCCAAGAGTCCAGGGCTCTGGAATCAGACAGCTTTGGGTTTTAATCCTGATGCTGCCAGTTAACTGGGACAGCGACCAGATCACAGCAAGTCACGTGGCCAAGGAGCCCCAGGTTCCAATCTGGAAATGGGCAACTATGTGCCCGGCAGGCTCAGGAAATTACAGCTGTATTTAAACAGTTGAAAAGCTGCACCTGAATTAGGATGGTTCTGGAAGGATGGACCGGTTCTGGAAGCCCCAAAGAGCAAAAGAAGGCATAGGGGTGGCAGCTCCCCAGAGATCTCGGCTCCACAGAAATAAGGCCTCAGAGCATCTCGGCTCTCTGAAGCTGGGGTGGGAAGGAAGCCTCGAGGGCTGGTGCCTTGGCTGGACATCCCTCAGGGAGGATGTTAGGAGGGAGAAGGGAAGTTGGACTACACGACTTGGAGAGCTGCTCCCCACCCTAAGAGTCCAACACTCTAAATTTAACCATCTGTCTTCTTATATACAGACCCTTTTTAGGATTGGACCATCGCAATATTTTCATAATAGTTTCCTGATTCTAGTTTTTCTCTCCAGTCCTTTCACATTGCTGCCAGGATGAATCTGCTAACATGTAAATCCGGTCATCTGACATAAGTGTAAATTCCTTGGCCTGGCCATTTATTAACTGACCCACAAATGTTTCTGTTCTCTCATGCTCCCACCGCATGCCTGCCCAGCACCAACGTGCTGCAGCCACACCCAGGACCGGCCATTTCTGGAACCACGTATTTGCTCGCATCTCCCTGCCTTTGCTCCTGCTGTTGTCTCCCCTCTCTTTCTACCCTCTCCATCCAGTTAAGTCCTACTTCTCTTTCAAGACACTGATCAAATGTCACCTCCTCTAGGAAGGATGCCCCCAAGGCCCCCCACACCCGCAATACAGTTAGTCACTTGTTCCCTTCCACCTCCATAGCATTTTGTCCATAATTCCACAATGCCATTTATAGCATACTATTGTTATAATTTATGTCTTTTGTGTGTGTGTGTGAGGAAGATTGACCCTGAGCTAACATCTGTGCCAATCTTCCTCTATTTTTCGTATGTGGGATGCTGCCGTAGTGTGGCTTGACGAGTGGCGCTAGGTCTGCGCCCAGGATCTGAACCTATGAACTCGGGACCGCCACAGCAGAGCACATGAACTTAACCGCTACGCCACCAGGTTGGCCCCTGTTATAATTTATGTCTTTACCACCATTCCAACTACAGTTTGGGGGCATGAATTACTCATCTTTGTGTCCCCCAAAATGGCACATAGTAGCACTTGCCACTACTCAAGATGACATATTATATTAGTGCCCTGGTTTGTTCTGCCTCCTCCATTAGATTCTCAGCTTCATGAGGGCAGGGCCTCATCCTGTGCTCTGCGGTATCCCCAGCACTAGTGCCTGGTACCTTGTAGGTCCTCGTAGGTCATTGTAGTCAACATTCTTTGAGGGAATGAATAAACGTTTGTTAAATGAATCAATGACTGTATGATCGATCCTATGAATTTGCTTAGCTTAAATTCTGGTGAGTTTCCCACTTTACACTGGGTGATGATTCACTGGAATGGTTTTATAAAGACTAGGGAAAATGATAAAAATAGCCAAGTCGGGTTTATTTTCGGTTGTGTTAAGGGTACAAATCCACATAATAAAGATTCAATGAGAACCAGGCTTGGGTAAAAACTATGTGAAAAGTAAGGTCCAGGACCCTGCCAAGGGCCCAGACTAAATCCTAGGGGCCCTCAAAGACCTCAGACTCTGGGAGAGTCAGAAATGATGGGCCAGCATCAGGACCACATTCCTCTGGAGTTTAGATACTTCCTGTACCCGATCTGCGACCACAATGAAACTGGTGCGTGTGGGAGGGGCTGGCAAAGGTGTCACTGGCCACAGGCTTTTGGAACAACCTGTAAGGCTGTGCTAGTTCCAGGACAGGAAAACTCACACACTAACAGGTTTTTAAACTGCTAAATGGGACTGTTCACAGTGCTTTTCTGTTTGCAGGTAATAAGGGCAGACCTGGGATAGTGCATGGTTCAAAAATTGTATGCAGTCCATACTAAGATGAGACCCAGGTCTGTTTAGTTCAGTGAAACCCAATTCGGTTCAGTTCAATTCAACTCAATTCAAATAATTCAACGTAACAAATGTTTACGGAGCGGCTTGTCACACACGGAATAGAAACCAAACTCCTCCTCATGCCCCAAGGGCTCTGCAAGATCTGACCCTGCCCACCTTGGATTTTATTTCCTACCATTGTCTCCATTCACTCATTCTGTTCCAGCCTTACTGGCCTCCTTGCTGTTCCTTGCATGTGCTAAGAATGCTCCTGCCTCAGGGCCTTTGCACTTACTGTTCTTGCTGCCTGGCAAGATCTTTCCTCAGATATCCAAATGGCTTACTGCTTCACTTCCTTTAGGTGTCTACTCAAATACTACATCCTTAGAGAAAGCTTCCTGGACCACCCCAGCTAAAATAGCACCTCTCCTCACTTGTACCTGCTTCAAGTTCCCAGTTTTATTTCTCTTTGTGTCACTTATAGCACTTGATATTTTATTATTTATGCATTTGTTCCTTGTCTGTTTCCATGAAAACAGGTATTTTGCCTGGTGTATGTTAGATGCTCTATAAATATTTGTTCAATGAATGAATGAGTAAATGAATACCTGCTATGTACCAGCTCCTACACTTGGTGATACTGCAAAAGTCCTAGCCCTCAATGAACTCATTGTCTAATGTGAAAAACACAAGAAAAGAAGCTATCTGAAAAGCTTTATGATAAAAGAATGCACAAAGTCTTATGAGAGAATGAATCACAATCAGCTGGAGCTGGAGGGAGTGGGAGGGTGTTGGGAAACACTGTCCTGAGCCTGGAAGGGCGAGAGAGAAGGGCTCAGAAGAAGACTGCAGAGCAAGTTCAGGGGACCCTGTGTGGACTGGAGTAGCTGAAGGGATAAGCGGATGGGAGATGCTGTGGAAGATGAACCTGAGAGACAATAAATGGGTGAACTGGGAGGGCCATTTAGGGAGCAGGCTGACCATTTAACTGGTTTCCTGCTTGTTGACTATCTCCTTGAAGCAAGGGTCTGTGCCGAGTCTTGTAGAGGACACAAGGATTTAGCATCTGGACCATGCTGTTCAATCTAACAAGGGAATTTAGTGTGGCCACACAGACTCAAGATTTTCTAGGGCGGCCCCTAATGCAACAAGTCTGTGTGACTGCCCTTCGTTATCCGTGTCTACTTTTCCATCATGACTCCTGCTTGGTGGATTGGAGCATAAGGTGGCCATCAAGGCAGGAAGAGCAGATAAACACAATGCAGGGCTGACCACGAAAGGTGCCTCGTGAGATGTTCTTATAAAGCGCTGTGGGGTCTGAAGAGGGACAGTGTGTCCAGAGGAGGATTCTGGAGGCCGTGGAAGCTGCGTCAGTGTTAGTGTTTTCAACAAGTTGGTAATTGGTTTTGCCTATTTACTGGTTTCCTTTTTTCTTCAGGTACCCTGCTGCCATAGGGTCTGGGGAGTGGCCATGCAGGGGGTGGGAATCTGTGTAAGGAGTTAATAGAGGGCAGTGTGACAAAAGACTGTCAAAAGGGCTCGCTCCAGCCTCGGCATCTGAACGTTTCAGGGAGAATGACGGAAGCCTGGGAAAATATCCGCCCTCTTTCGCCAGCACATTCGGCCTAACTTCCTGGGCAGGTCTGAACCTGGCTGGCTGAATCTGGACAGAATTCCTCACACCCATTTGAAAGAACTGAGACAGCCTTTCCCGGTGATGTTTCTTGTATTTGAGAAACACATAAAACTGAGCAAAAATTTTAAAGCCCAGAATTATCCACAAACACAACCACCAAACAAAAGCAAACAAAGAAACAATTCTAGAATCGTGGAGACGGCCTAATCTACAGACACGGCCAAGTACGTAGCAATGAACTCTGTCCACGGTACAAGCTCGAAACCAGCCTACTGAAGGGGCTGTCATGCTCTTCTCCATTCTAGAAGCAATGCAGAAAGGAGGGTGGGGGTTTCCAGGCATCCCTACAGCAGCCCTCTGGTTTCAATTTGGCCACTCAGTGCGTGGCTTTGGGCAAATTTCACGACTTTTCTAGAGTCAAAGTCTTAAGCTGTGAAAAGCCGCCCTGGCTGGTCTCGCACTTCCAGAATCCAGGGAGATCGTATGTGTGGAAGATCCCTGGAAACCAGGAGGTGCTCACTCCAAGGATTTCGTAATGACTGGGGCTGGAGGCCAGGCGGGTACCACTCCTCTACGTTTCCCACAAGGCATTTCTTCCTGGAAGAGGCAACAGCATAGGATGCTGGGTAAGCCTGCCTCCCAGGACTCTCCTTCTGCAATATCTGGCTCCCACAGAGCATCAGAGGCCTCAGGAATTAACCCCTCAGTGCTCTGCTCTGGGAAGAATACTCTTTTTATATCCGTTTCCTCCACATTGGTGTTTTAGTTATACTACTGTGGGCAGTTCGAAGGGAACAGCAATTCACAAATTGGAAACAACCCAAACGGCCAGCAACCTGGGAACCATCAGGCAAATTATGGTGCAATGACAGGATGGAATATTTTGTAGTCATTAAAGATGATGTTTACGCATGTTCTGTAGTAGTACCAGGAAAAATGCTTATGGCATACTATTAAGTGAAATAAAAAAAGATACAAAATTATATATCCACACTACAACTATTTTAAAAAGGCTTACTATTTGTATTAAAAAAAAAAAAGGAGGGGCTGGCCGGTGGTGTAGTGGTTAAGTTGGCACACTCTGCTTAGGTGGCCCGGGGTTCACGGGTTTGGATCCCAGGTGCAGACCTACACACCACTCATCAGGCCATGTAGAGGTGGCGCCCCACATGCAAAACAGAAGACTGGCATGGATGTTAGCTCAGGGACAATCTTCCTCAAGCAAAAAGAGGAAGATTGGCAACAGATGTTAGCTCAGGGCCAACATTCCTCACCAAATAAATAAATAAATAAATAAATAAAGACAAGAAAATATACTAAATAATCATTTTGGCTACCTCTGGATAGCAGAATTGTAGATAATTTAAATTTTCTTTCTTACATTTTTCTGTATTTTCCAAAATTTATAAAATGAGCCTATATAACTTTTCAGTAAAAGAAATATGATAATATAAAAATTTGAATTTATAGCACCTTGTATTGTAGTTGTAAACAGATGCAGTCCACGAGGAGAGCAAAATGCAAGGAGGGGGAGAGGATTAAATCCACAAAAACCTAGGAAAACTGTAGACGTGGAGACACGTGTTGGCTTCATTGGGGAAGTCAGACTTTGAAGAATGCAAAATCAACTCAGATGCTGTCTACTGGGCACAGATTTACTGCCTGGGCTATTTTCCATAACATGTGAAACCCAGCCATGAGCTGGCAGCTGTCAATATCGCTATTCCTGAAAGGATAAAAAAGAGTGAAAACTTGGCACCAGGACAGATGGTTTGAAAGCGGGCTGAGCTGGGGGTGGGCGCTCTCTCTGCAGGCCTTTCTGCTCCCGGGCACGCGGGCTCCTGCTGGCCCTTGCCAGGCTGGGCCAGCCCTCAGTTTGCACCGGGCAGCTGCAAAGGCTAATTTTTTGCTAATGTTCTTTTAAAAAAATTTTTTTCCTGCGTGTTGAGAACATTCATGTACAGGGCCCGAGGCTCCAGACACAGGGCATGCAGAGGGCTGCCAGCTCCAGGCAAATGAGAAGAAACCAAAAATCCAAGGAGGCAACTGTAGCTTTCCTCAGGACCCTTCAGCAAAGGGAGGAGCCCTGCGGGTGACATCTCTCATTGGGGGACACAGAGGATGGCACTTAGTCAAGCCATGCGCTTGTCATCTCTCTTGGGGACTCTTGCTGGAACCTTCCACCTGGTGCCTCCATTATTCCCTGCTCCATCTCCTGCTGCCGTGCACTTAATTGATCTTTGGATCCCCCGTCCACTCTGTGCCAGGCCCTGGCTGGCTGCCAGTGAGAGCAAGGGACGATCAAAGTCCAGTCCGGGCCTGTGAGGAGCTCAAAGTCTGGCAGCTGAGACCAGACATGGAAGCAAACAATGCCAGAACAGTCAATGACGGGGGCCACACAGGAGGTGGTCCAGAGGACAGAGGCTCTGGAATCACAGGGCTTGGTCACAACCTCCAGCCCAGCCACTTACTAGCCTAGCTGTGTGACCTTGGGCAAGTCCTTGATCTTCTCTGAGCCCCCCTCCCCTCATCTGTAAAATAGGCAGAATTACAGTATCTCAGAGGGTGACTATGAAGTTTAGGTGGGGTAATCTGAAGTAGTGTTTATCACAGCGCCTGGCACACATCGGCACTCAAGAGCTGCTCTAATTATTCACAGAGGGCTTCACGGAGAATGGAGGGGGGACCAGCAAAGGTTTCACAGCAGAAGTGAGAATGCAGCTGAATCTCGAAGGATGAGCAGGCATTTGCATTTCGCTTATGCTTCTCCCTTAGTCCAAACATTCACCCAGACCCCACTGTTGAAGGAACAAAGGCCCAACGACACCCGCAGGACCGACTTTTCTCCCAGCAGTGACATTCTAAATATTGAACTACCGGTAAGGCCCAGGCGCCATCTAACTCCGGTGGTCTCGAGGCAGACAGGACCCCCTGCGGGGCAAGATGCCAAGCTGCAGTTGCTGGATGGCGGGACATGGGGGGCCATTTGGCAGCGGTCCTTTACCAACCCGCAGAGAAGCATTTCAGCGTTTTAACAACTGTCCATACAGCTGCATCTCTGAAACCAGCTGAAGGTCAGCCCGGCCTCGCCTGCAGTCCAACTCAGCTGGAATCCCTGATTTCCTCCCTCCTGGAGTCCCTGATCTTCTGCATCTTTCAAAGTTTGACTCAAAAAAAACCCACCTTCCCTGATCCCTTCAGCAGTTTGCCTATGCCTCCCTTCTGACCCTTTACAATTTCTTTCTTTGATGATCCACGAGTTGTGCAGGGCAGGCGACAGCCCTGCCTGTCCCCAGCATCAGGTCCGACACACAGCAACCAAGTGCAATGGTTAAGGGAGTGAGTTCTGGAGCCAGGATGCTGGGTGTGAACCCCCATGCAGCCACCTCTGAGCCCAGGGACCTTGGGTAAGTTATTCGTCCTCTCTGCCTCACTTTCCCCATCTATAAAATGGGAATGACAATAATAACACTTACCTCATGGGGCTATCGGGAGGGACAAACAAGTTAATTCACGTCAAGTTCTTATATCAGTGCCTGGCACATATAAGAATCCAGTCAACAGCAAGCTCTCTGTCCTACCACGCATACAGCAGGCACTCAATTCGTGCTCACTGAATGGACGAATGAAGAATGAACAGCCGAGTAATACTAAGTCCAATAATAAACCAATGATTTTAAAAGTTTTAAATAAAATAAGTAACGAAAAGCTCCAGGAGCACCGAGGAGAAGATTTAAGAGGCAGGCTCTATGCTGACATGTGCAGAATTTATTTCAGGAGGTTAGCGTGTTGTTCAGAGGTTTTTAACTGTTGTCTCATCAGATGAAGTGATTCGATTATCATTATTCCAGTTACATTAGCAATATTGATTGAGGCCTAAGCCAGAGAAAATACTGGAAAGAAAAGGGAAGACCTGGGGAAAGCATAATTAGGTAAAGATGCTCCTGGTGGGAGATTTTTGGGTTTTGAACCTTCCCAGGGAATCCTCTGCCCTCGCCCTGCGTCTGACCTCCTTCCTGTGCCTGTGGTACAGCACACGGTCGACAGAGTGGACTCTGGACTCAAACTTCCTGCCTTTGCCTCCCAGCTTTGCCGCCGACTAGCTGGGTTATCCGGGCATGCTACACAACCTCTCTGAGCCTGAAGTTCCCCCGTGAGAAGACAGAGATAGCAATGGTCTAAGATGGTGCTACTGTACTCACAAGATTCTCGTGAGGACTCAGTGACTAACGCACCCAGAAGAGAGACCGGGACGTCGTCCAGACTTGGGTGAAATTTGGTGATGCTGATAATGGTTGTTTAAAAAACTCAGCTCTAAGATGATCAAGACATGGGAACATGGGAGCTGGCCCCTAGTATCCACGCTTTCTCCTTACCTTATTGCCTTGGGAGTGCTGGTTATCACGGGCTCTTTTTCCTAAAGGGAGACATGGTCGGCACTGAATCTCTAGTTCAGCGCTGTCCAGTAGAAGTTTCTGGGATGCTGGAAATGTCCTGTACCCGCGCTGTCCAATACAGGAGCCACAAGACACGTCTGGCTACTGAGCATGGGGAATGAGCGTAGCGGTACTAAGGAACTGAAGCCATCGTTTTATTTCAATTCATTGAAATTTAAACAGCCTCCCGTGGCTAGTGGTTACCCCACTGGACAGTGCTGGGCCAGTTCCTTAGTCTTTGTGTCAAAAAGATAAGGTTTTCCTTCCTTTTCCCATAAAATAAAGAGAAGCTGGTGTCAGATCCAACCAGGCTGCTGTGGCAGCCCGCTACCTGGGATTCAGAAGAGACCTGGATATCGAGGTGAAAATGCACAGTGCCTGCGTTTGATCAGACTAGCCCCGTGTGTTGGGAGAGGGGGCTGTTTTTAAGCTTGAGCCCCTGAGCTTGTCACCTGTGGTCAGGAGCCATCTCTCCCCCTTGGCTGGAAAAAAAAAAAAAAAACCCTCCTGGGCAACTAGCCGAAGCTGTTTGACAAGGCCTGGAGGCTGGAGGTGTTTACCAGCCCTGCCGCAGGTGAGGTTTCGGACTGGCCCTGCCGCCTCTCCCCAGAGGACACCCGTCAAATCCTGCCCCACTTTCCCCTGGCCTGCTTGTGGCTAATTTGTGATGCCTGAGCTGCTTCAGAGGAGCTGCCCACCTCGTTAGGCTGAAGATGACCATTACACTCGGGTGCCAGGCATCTTCCCTTGGCCACCGCTCCGAGCCCGAGCGTCCTGCAGCCTGGCCACGTCTGACCTCTGGAATCCACACATTTTGGCAACTGGCAGAGGGACCCAGCATCTCATGAGGCCCCGCAAGGCTCGATCCAGCCCCCAAAGCCTGGGAAACATTGATTAGGCCAAGCTCACCAGAGAGACAAAAATCACTGCGAAAGCTTATTTCTTGCCCTTACGTATCTTAAAAATGGGGGTTGGAGTAGTTGGAGAAATGAACGACAAACACACAAAAACAACAGTATCTTGTTATTCGCAGCATGGTCGCTGGACCAGCAGCATCAGCCTCACGTGGGAGCTTGTTAGAAATGAAACATCTCAGGCCCCACCCCAGAGCTAATGAATAGAATCTGCATTTTAATGAGATCCCAGAAGATTCAAAGACCCACTGAAGTTTGAGAAGCCCTGCTGTAGTCTACATCCAGGTTATAAACACCGTGAGAGTGAGAATTATAGTGGCCATTATCTATAAAGAGCCTAATGTGTGCGGGACTTGAACTGCTTTATATATATATATATTAATACATAATAGCTTCATAACGACCCTCTGAAGAAGATTCTACGCTATTTCCCATTTTACAGATAAGAAAACTGAGGCTCAGAGTGGTTAAGTAACTTGTTCAAGGTCACACAGCTAAGAGTTAGAACCAAGATATGAACTCAGGCATTCTCACTCCAGAATAAGAAATATCCAGAGATATAATTACTGTGCTATGAAGATCCTTAGCATTACCCAAAAAGCTTCCAAAGAGCTTTTTCCCACTCGTAGTTATTAGACTTAATCGTCTCATCTGCTGATGAAGGCATTTCTACCTCACAAGGTTGATGGAAGGATTAAATTAAACTCTGCAAGTAAAGTGCCTCGCATAGGACATGGCTCCTGGTGGTGCTCATCGAATGTTCCCTACCTTCCTGCAAGGCATCCTCCTCATGTCTCTGTCCAGGGAGCACGTCTCAGGTGGCAGACACGGGTCCCTTCACCTCCCTTCTCAGAATCCGTCTGGCTCCTCGCTGCTTATAGGAGAAAGTCCAGACGCCTTGGCAAGTCTCTCACCTTCTTCCAGTCTTGCTGTAGCTGCGCCCAACACCTCTTCAGAGCAAGATCGGGCTTCCTGTTCTCCACCTCCCTGCGCCCCTGGGTATATATTCTGTTGCCTTAGTGTAGTGCTCTGTTCCCTGTAGCCACCCAGCATTCATCTGATGTTTTTGACATTCACACACCTGCCCAAACGTGCAGCTTGCTGACCCTCACTGCATGGCAGTGTCCTCATCTGTGCCGTGGGGAGAGTAAGGCTGGCTCTCACTTCAAGGGATGCTGTGAGGGCTGCACTAGTTAATATACATAAAGTACGGAGGGAGGGCCAGCCACATACCAAGTGTGGGTCAAAATCTCTCAGAACATCCAAGAAGAGGTCCACCTGTATTAAGGGAGTAAATAGCAACCCCTGTCGTTTATGGATCGCCTGCCACGTGTCAGTTGTTGTGCGTGGTATTTACATAAGTTGGCTCATTAGTCACTGAAACAGCCCCATGGAACAGGAATTATTATTTCTTGTTTATAGCTGAGGCAATTGAGGCCTAGAGCAGGTGACTGGGAGAGCCAGTACCCAGCTGAGGGCTGCCTGAGTCGACACTGGGGACACAGCTGACTGAGCCAGGAGCCGGAACACGTAGGTTTCAGAGCCAGCTCTGTTAAGTTCTGCAGGCATCTTTTGAGCACTTGCTCTATGCTATGCACTGCGGTAGGCCCTGGACGCTCAGTGCAGCATGAGGTGGGAGGGAAGAGTTCCTGGAGGAGGTGAGGATTCAAATGAGTCTGGAAGGATGAACTGATGGAGGCAGCCAGATGATGGAGCAGAGGGGAGATGGTGCTCCAGGAAGAGGGCAAAGCACGTGCAAAGGCACTGAGGCACTGTCTTGTAAATCCACTGCAAATGTGCTTATGACTCCAGACAAGTCCACTCATCCCTCTGGGCCTCAGTTTCATCATCTTCGGCATGAAACATATTCAATATACCAGTTCCTAGATTTCTCTTGACCTTAACTGTCCAATAACGGAACAGTTCCTTGAAAAATCATGCTTTTGAAGGCTGTTTAATGACATGGATCAACAAAAATGCATGTACTATATGCTCCTTACTTTGTAAAACAACCAAAAAACTTTGGTATATACACAGCATATATACTCTGTCTAGTCACAGTGCTTGTTCCTGAATGTGGAGACTATGGGTAAGTCAGAGTTTCTTCTTTCTCGCTTTTTTTTTGGTACTTATCACATTTTATTTAGTAAATGGATTGGTTTTATATCCTGTAAATATTCATGAAGACTGTAAAAAAAATTCTAGGGGTTAGGGATGAGTCTTTCAAACATTATTATTTCTTTAAAACCGCAGCCCGTGGATGGCAAGACAGCCTCCTGGATATGAGCACAGACCGGGGCCTGACTCCCAGAGTTCCAACACTAGTCCTGGAACGTTAGCCGCATGACCTTGGGCAAGTTAATCAACTCCAGTTAAGTGAATGCAACTAAAAAAAATGTTTCACGAAACATAACTCACCTTACCTCATACAAACAACTCTGCTAGTTTTTTTATTCCATTCTAGGTCATTTTTTGAAAATGCAGATTACAACCCGCAATATCAGAGGTCAGCAAACTTTTTCTGGAAGGGGCCAAATAGTTCAGGATTTTCAGCTCTGTGGCATTTGATCTCTGTCCCGACTAATCAGAAGTGCAGAAGCAGCCATAAATAATTTGTCAACAAATGGATGTGGCTGCCTTCCAATAAAACTTTATCAAAACAGGCCGTGGGCCAGGCGGGGCCGTGGGGCACCCGTTCGCCAGTCTCTGCATTGCATTGATTTAATGGCCCGTTAATGGGCTGTAACCTAGAGTTTGAAAAATAGTGGGATTAGAGTTCTTTTTACCCTGGCCAAATGAAATAAATTGCAGCAATGCTCAAGTCACAAATGGATCATGTTTGAAAACTTTGTTTCTTAAGTTATTTAGAATTCAATAGGCATTTTTTTTTTCCCAATCGAACTAATTATAATGTGGTTGGGATTCCAGACCAGCCGACAGAGAGCCCTGCAGAAAACAAGTCTGATCTAGGGTCCTCTCACTCTGCCGTGTCCCCGTTCCTCCAGTGACTGTGACCGTCTCCAGGCTGGGCATTTTCGGGGACTTTTGTGTTGGACGTGATCACTGCCCTTAGGAAGATGAGGAAGCAGCTTTCTTCCTCTGGGCAGGGAATGTGGCATTCCTGCTTAAGACGCCCGAAGAGTCCTCTTCTCTCCTCCTTCTTGTTTTTGAGGTTCCCAGGGTGTGAGCCCAAGGAGTCCTCAAGTTGGGGAGCATTTCGGTTCTCCACTGTGGTGGGTAAGCCAATCAGCTCTGGGATGTGTGGCTAATAATGGTCAAAAGTACTGAACTGTGCAAATAATTTACTTGTGTGTTATTTATAAAGGGAAAAAATAGCAACTCACAGGAGTGTAGCGGCGCCTGGCCCCGTGGCTGAGAGGTTAAAGTTCCATGCACTCTGCTTCAGCGGCCCAGGTTCGTGGGTTTGGATCCCAGATGTGGGCCTACTCCACTCACTAGCCATGCTATGATGGTATCCCATGTACAAAGTGGAGGAGGCCTGGCACAGATGTTAGCTCAGGGAGAATCTTCCTCAGCAAAAAAATAAAAATTTAAAAAAAAAATGAGGAGGATAGGCAGCAGATGTTACCTCAGGGCGAATCTTCCTCAGCAAAAAACAGTGTAGCGGACCTTTTGATACCAGCCCTGATACGGGTTCCCCTACATTAAACCCAGCATATATGGGGTTAAAACCAAAGCACTCTTTCTCTGCTTACTCCCTGGCTCCCCGGCTCCATAATCCACTATACGCCATGGAGACAGACAACCAAGGACAGCTACCTGGATTCCTTATCATCTCCTCTTCCTTCCTGAAAGCAGCCTCCCAAGGCCAACACAGGCTGGTGGGAAAGCTCCACCCAGCCAGGCCACTGACTTCCCACTGTGTTTCCACAAGCAGCCACACTCCTCACAAACCTTTAAAACCCCTGGCCTCCCATCTTTCAGGGAGACAAGAAGAGATGAGATGAATTTGAGGGCCCACTCTCATCTCCCAGCTGATATCATCGAAAATAAAAACCCTTTCCTTGCCATAAGCCTGGTGTTCCAGTTTTCACTTGGCCCCTCTTGTGTGGTGGGCAGGAAACCTATGTTTGTGGGAGCTAACACTTTGTCAACTTTTTTGCTGCCCAGAACCACTGATGGCCTTCCTGTATTTGGAGAGTTTCTCATATTATTAGTTCATGGTCAGCAAGATAGAAAAATTCACCTTCCCTGGCTCCTTTGCAGCTAGGGTGCAGGCATGTGACCCAACCCTACTGATATGGAAACAAGTGGTGTGATGTAGGTGGAACATGGGGCTGACAAGGGTGGTGGCAGAGACAGTCAGCTTTCAGGGCTAATGGTGACAGAGGTCCTGCTGGGAGTGTCAGATGCCCAGCATCAGTGGTGAAGGTCAAGTGTCAGTGCCCAGCCCTGGTGGCTGTGAGGTCTCTGCTAGAGCAATCCCAGGGTGCAACACGGGCACTGTTCCAGGTCATGTAGCCTCAAAGCCTGGCTCTCTGGCTTCAATGCCCACCAGAAGTCTTCTTAAACTCTACTAAACATTTAGACCTGTGGGAATATCATAGGCCACATGTGGCCCGGCAGGATAGCATCAGATGTTCCTTTCAGTGGGGAGTGCTTAGAGCAATTCAGCCAGCCATCCTGGAGCTATCTTCTCCCCAGGTGGCACTCAGGTGCAAGGAGATGAGACCGCTTGCATGGTTGTGGGAACTGTCCTGGTTTATGAACCCCACGATCTCTTGCAACAACTCCACAGAGATGGCTTCCAAGGTCCCCACAAGGATGTTGCCAGTTACAAGAGTCAACGAATTCAGGGGAGCCCAAAGCTCTGGATATTTATCAACTATTTATAGTACTACCAGACCAGATCTAATTTACCAATCTAGGGTCATTTTGACCATAAGCAATGTTGCTTAGTAACACCGTTGGTACTGCAATTTTTCTCAGGTTTCCAGGGGAACAGAGCTAGATAATTAACCCAAGGTCAAATTCTCATGCAGAAGGGCGCAGGGTTCGGTAAGCCTCTGCCTACACTGGGCCTCCCAGTGGTTTTCTTTCTGCTTGAAGCAGTCACAGGAGGTTCAACTGTTACGATTAAGCGTTCCTACCAGGAGTGCCGCTTGTAACAAGGACACCTCTGACCACGTGCACTCTGATATACATTCCTTAGTGGGAAAGAACGAGGAAGTTATAATAGCATGCTGGAAATTTTGCACAACTCTGGGTATGTCCATTGGAGTATGTTAAAATTTGACTATCGCTTGTCACATGCGCCACGGATGAGAAAGCATGAAGAACGGACATGTTGGGGTGATCTTTTGGCAGGGCGAGTGTCTTGGAAGATGTCTTTGGGTACCATTAACTTCGAATGTCTGTTATGTCTGCATTATTAACTCTATTTCCTCAAGTGTGAATGCTCCCATTTGTTAAGACGGTTTTGCTTCTCCCGTTAGTTTTCCTCCCTCGGTTGGTGATGGGTGATTGTGCACTCACGTGTTTGGCTCAGATACCCTTGGTAGACGGTCTGCCACATCTGTCTGGACAGCTCTGCTTGCAAAAAGGGCCTAGAGCAGCCACTGCCCAGGTATAAATTCTGGCTTGTTTTCAGCGAGATTGAGGGAGGGAGAACCACCTGGCTGTCCAGTCTTCTGGGTGACGCCCACTCTGTTCCTCCCCGGCATTACCAGCTACCTCAGACAACAAAATGCTCCAATTTATCCTACTATGTTTTCATGTCGTGGCAACACATTACTGAACTCATCCTGGGCCAAACACGTTTAGGAATCACTGATATTTCCAGTAACGATCCAGGGGAGGAAAATCTTGTCACAGACTGACTTATGATGATTCTATTTAAAAACAGCAGCCTCGCATGGCCGCCACCATCAAAATTAAGGTGTTGACCTTTATTGTTACTATTTGGAAAATAAATATTGCCTAATCACAATCTTACAAAATTTATCTGAGGTGTCTTTTTTTTTTTTAAATAAAAACATCTGAGGTACCGGAAAGATTTCAGAAGCTCAAAAAAATAGTAGCTAAAGTTCTGGAAAAACTTAAACTACAGAAATTTCACACTGGCACCGAGCTTCTTCAAAAATCCCACAGTGAAAAATGAAACTGTCCAAAGCAAACGCAGCGACTCGAAAGCTGTGTCCACATGAAAGAGTGACACGGTGCACGGAGGCCTGGAGCCAAACGCTCCAGCCGGGAAAGGCTCTTCTGACAAGTAGAGACGGTTGGAAGTACAAACCAATCGATATTTCAGTCAACAAGTACTTCCCAGGCTTTTTGCTGGGCACGGACCAAAGCAAAGAATATTTAGCCCCTGTTCCTGAAGAGATTATAGTCTAGTGGAAAACCATAGAAACACCACGGCCCAACTTGACTGCTGGAATAGAGAGAAAGAGGCAAGGAAATGTCGTTTGATTTGGGGTGGGGGAAGGAGATGGAAAGAGAGAGAGAAACAGCCCCAAATTAGAGTCCTCCCTCCCACTGGAAATTTCTTGTTTGGCGGTTGTGGTTTGGAGTTGGTTGTAAACATGTGACTGAACACAGTGAGAGGCTCCCTCTCCTCTGAAGGCCTTCCATGAGTGATTTCAGATGCTAAGCTCCAATGCCTACTCTATCACAGAACAGGAAGAAATGGCCGTTAGTCTAGAAGGAATCACACACAGGCTTCTGTAGGGACAACGATAACAGAATTCTAGAGCGAAAAAAAAATGTATACTAGTGTATAATATCAGCTACTTTTTGAGGGGTGGGGAGGAGGGGAGGTCCCCTTGTGCCGGGCACGGCCCTGGATGTCTTAGCTGTAACATCTAATTCACTGTTTACACCAGTCCCACGAGGCTGGTCTTGTTCTTTCCAGTTGAGGAATAGAGGTTCAAAGAGGTGCGATGACTTGTCTAAGGCGCTGGAAGAAGCAGAGTGGGGGTCCAGATCCACTCGTTGATCTGACTCCCAAATCCATTCTCTTTCCAGAAACCCAAAGTGAGCAGAACTCAAAAAATGACAAGTTCTACTTTGCGTTTTGTGTTGTCCCCTGAAAATCCAACCAAAAAGGAACGGAAAGACCAAGATAATTGACTCCAACAAATTCTGAGACATGCTCTCTTTGCTCTCTCTCGCAGCTCGTGCCTCTTTAAAACTTGCCCCAGAGAGTCTGGAGTCCTTAGACGGTCTACCTAGGCTTATAGACACTCCAGCTACACTCCGAATCCTGAAACAGATTCCAGAAGGGAAGATGGACACTGCATAACAGGAAATGTGGCGGAAGCCCGGGCAGGGAGCGTGTCACGTGATGAGATTTGTATTTTAGAAGTTTCAGTCTAGTGGCCCTGAGGATGGGGCTGGTCTGAGGATGTTAATCCTCACATCCAGGGAGACCATTTACAAATCAAATGCAGTAACAGAAGTAAGAGGGAACAAGGTCCTGGACCACGCAGTAGCAGCAGTCCGGGGAGGCAGGAATAGAGAAATGAGAGCTGTCACTGATGGAGCATCAACAAGACCTACTGACCAGTTGGCCATAGGAAGAAGCGTGGGGTGAGTCCCAGTTTTCTGACTGGGGGTGACAGGGTGATGCCATTTTTAGAGACTAGGGACAAAGGAGGAACAGTGGGTTTTGGGGGAAAGATGATGGCTTTAGTTTTAGGGAGGTTGTGAGCACTCCAGATGGAAATGTTCCCTAGTCAGCTAGATCAATGGATTGTTCATTGTGCAAATTTTTGTTGACTTCTCCATTATGCAGATGTTGAGCTTGGCATTAGGTGTGGAGGGACCATCAAAATGACCAAAACAGATGTGTTCTCTGCCCTCATGAAACTTACAGGCAATAAACAAACAGAAGAATTGCTCTGAGAAGGAGCTGCAGCCTGAGAGCATGAGACTTGACAGCGGAACCCGGAAGGCTGAGTGGGAAGAGAAGGTTCTGGAGCCCAGAGGAGGCGCTGTCTGACTGGAGATGGAGGAAGGGTCATCTGTATAGAGTCGGGAACTGAAGACGATGTGAGGGAGGAGAGTCAGAGAAACTGCACTATCGTGCAGGCTGTCGGGGTCAGAGGCTGAAGAGTGGGACGCCCCACCAGCCAAGGCCGATGGTCTCCATTCTCTCAACCCTCAGGAGTCACACTCACAGAAAGCACAGTCTTGGAGCGACTGATGGAGGTTATTTTTTGACCAGGGACCATGGGCATTTTGCCACTTCTCCATTTGGGGCATGTCTGGCACATGAACATATGCACAGGGTACCCACTCATTTGGCCGGGATAGCAGGAGACCTGAGTAATCCGCTGATTAAGCTAACTCCAGACTGGATTAAAATATTGATGCCAATTTGGGATTCTTAAAAAAAAAAAAAAAGCAACTTGTGTCTAGCCCATGCTCCATCCTCTTCCCTTAACTGGAAGCCAGGAGACGTGGGTTAGGAGCCCAATTACGCCCCAATCCATCCCAGCAGAAACAACAGCCAATGAACATTTCAAAACCACTTGGAACCATTGAACAGAGTCAGGAAAACCACACTGAGCCCCAGCTGGGAGCTGTTCGCTACATGCAGACAATATCTACAACAGCAAGAATAAACGCGAACATTTATCCAGCACTTACTATGTGCTGGGTGCTGGTCAATTCATTTAATCCTTAAACAGCTCTACAAAGGAATTAGTCTTACTAGTGCTATTTTGCAGCTGAAGAAACTGAGGCACAGAGAGGTTAAGGTACTTTCCCAAGGCCCCCCAGCTCCTAACTGGAAGAGCCTGGATTTGATCCCTGAAGCCTGGATCCCAGAGCCTCCTCTTTTAAGCACTCTTTTGATAAACAGGGGTCACTACTACAGGAGTTAGGGTAACCAGGCCTGTGGAGGAGGGGCCTGATTTGTGACACTGTGGGGAGATGAGCTCTGTGTGCAGCCTTCTCTCCCAATCGTGGCTTCTGACGCCCTGCCTCTGAGAGGGTGAAACCACCCTCAGAGAATCCTGGGGTCTCCCGGAGAGAAGAGGACCTGAGAACCGCTTAATTCGGCCACTGGTCTACAGGTGGGGAGACTGAGGCATGCGGAAGTGGAGGGACAGAGCCAGGGAGCAGGAGAAGCCAGGGCAGAGGGAGGCTCCTCTCCCAAGGAGCCCTCCCTTTCTTCTCTCCCGTTCCCTCCTTTCCTGTGAGGGTTCTGCTTCATAGAACAGCTATGCTGTCCCCCCCAGGGCAAGCCCAGTGGTCTCCCGCCCACCTGAGAGGCCCACTTCTGGTTGAGCAGGTGTTTACGTTCCCCCGGGGGGGTCCCAAGGCAGCCAAGAGAGGAAAGGAAGTAAGACGCCTCCCACCAAGGAGTTGGCCCCCCCAGAGCCACCGTCACAAGGTGCCACCGTGCACTGCAGAGGCCCCGGGCCCTCTGGAGTCTGCAGACGCACTCTTCTCTGAGGCCATTTTCATCCCAAGCTGGACCAGCACTATGCAAACCCATTTCAGAGATGCCCCCAGCTCTCAGATACCCGCTCAGGGCACAAGGCTCCCATCCAGACCCATCCAGAGGGCTTCTGGGATCCGGGCCGTTCTGACACCCAGTATCCTTCCCCTCCCCCACCCCCATACTCCCTGCAGGCAGTACCACCCCCTACAAGGTGGTGTCGGCCAGAGGGGAGCTCCTCCAAGGCCAAGGCGGGTCTTACCTTTCCACCTGGAGGTTGACTTTGGAAGGCTCCACGTTGGGATTTTCCCACTCCATTTGCGGGCAGTGCATGAAATAGCAGAGGGTGTACAGGGCCTCGGGCTCCCAGTAGAGCGCCCCCTGCTTGTGGTGCAGGGGGGTGCCGTTGCCGTGGTGCTTGGCATTGAGGGGCTGCAAGTGATGCATTGCTCGGGACACCAGGTCACCTGTGGACAGAAGTAAGATTTCAGATCCTTCAGGCAGCCACGACCAGCAGAGAAGATGTGCCTGGGATCTCTGCAGAGATCCTGACCCGTGGGTTCTCTCCTTCACCGGGAGTGGTCCCCTGGGACCTCCAGGTCACACATCAAGCAGAGGGGACAGCATTCCTTCATGCATGACACGACAGTCAAGGGTTTACCAGGTTCGGGGGGCTGCTTCAAGCACAGAGGCTGCTACGATTGTCCAGTCCTGCCCTTCTGGAACCCACTGTTTCTCACAAAGCCCAGGAAGCCCTTTGTGTGCATCTGCTTCCATGTCCATCACCCCGGGACACACCCTCTGCCATAGCCTCTGCTGTAGCCACCCCGGCCCCCTGCAGTCACAAGAAGGACTCCACTGTCTCCTGCCTCTCAGCCTGTGCATACCCTATTCCCTTTATCCAGAACATTCTCTCTCCTCTTCTCTAGGCTAACTCCTCCTCACCATCCAGGTATCGGCTTCTATATTAATCTCTCCAGGAAACCATCCTGGAATCTCCCCACTCCCCTGTGTCTGTTATCGCAGCATCTAGGGCGCTGTGCTAGAATATTCTTTTTCTCTGTCAATCTTTTCCAACAACAGCAACCCAGTCTTAAATGACACTCCTTATGTGCCAGCACAGTTCTCAGCACTTTAATTCATCTAATCCTCACAACCCCCTATGAAGTAGGTACCTTTACAAATCCATTTTGCAGATGAGGAAACAGAGGCCCAAAGAGTTGTATAACTTCTCAAACTTCTGTAGCCAGGAGCGGCAGAGCCAGGATTTGAAGCTAGTCTGGCTCCAGAATCCATGCACTTAACCATGCCCCAGCGGGCTCTGTCTCACTCTTCTCAGCACTAGCAAACCCTGGGAACATTCTGGTCTTTCTCCTGACTTCTCAGAAGGAAACTAGCCTTCTCCTTGATCAAACCAAACCTGCATGCTCCCTGGTTGGCTACACAGGGAGGATGTTCTTGTGGGGAGAGTGGCTGGGCCTGGAAGCTAAAATGGTGTTCCCCAAACTTGGGTCGTTTGTATGTCAGCTTCATGAGTACAGCTGTATGCAAGCACCATGTGTGCCATTATTTACCTAATTTTAAATGGACTTATTTTGTTTCTTAAAATACATATATTTAAAAAGGAAACGTTATGTCACTACCATAAATGGAAAATTAGTATCACCTGCCATAAAAAGAAGGTCGTTGTACAAGTTAATTCCATGAAAAAAAACAGTGTAATTAATTTATAGCTGAATTCTGGTCCCGCTTTCTTTTGTTATAAATAAGAAGTGTTAGAGAGGTGTTAGGGCTCATTCTAAATGGAGCCTTTCTTCTTAAAGCAGTCAGAATTAAAACAGAATTTAAAAGAATCACTCTGTGACCAATGTCATTTCATGCACCGTCCCAGTCTCATTTGCACATTGGAATGCATTGCACACTATGGGAGACAATTGCCTAAAATATCTGGGATGGTTAATTTTATGTGTCAACTGGGGTAGGCCATGGTGCCCAGTTGTTTGGTCAAATGCTAGTCTAGATGTTGCTATGAAGGTATTTTTTCTATGTGGTTAATATCTAAATCAGTCGATTTTGAGTAAAGCAGATTACTCTGCGTACTGTGGGTGGGCCTCATCCAATCACTTGAAGGCCCTAAGAGAAAAGACAGAAGATCTCAAAGAGGATGGAATTCTGCCTTCAGACTCAAGGCTGAAACATCAACTCTTGCTGGGATTTACACTCCCCCCTCCCCCATTCCCAACCCCTCATTGCCCAGTTGACCCCAGGCCTGTGGAGCCCACCAGTTCTCTGTCATCCAGGTGAATCTTTTAACCTGACGCTTTTACCTAAAATCCAAACCCAAGAAAGTGAGGCTCAGTGAGAGGCAGGAGTTGCTCCTCTGAAGGCCCAAGGCCTGCCTTCTAGGTGCCCACTTCCTGTCTGCAGGAGGGACCATTTCCTCAAAAGAAGATTGACAAAAGGACAATTGACCCCCTTTGTGGGGAGTCTACAAGGTGAGGTCTCAGCTGAGGGCAGAATGGCAAATACTCCCCTTTCCATTCCGTGTCCATGGCAGACATGGTTAATCAAGCACAGAGCTCTTATCCACTGACTGTAGATGCATCCTTAAAACCCTTCTCGAGACAAGATTCTAAGCAGCTACTATTTCTGATGGGGGTTGTCCGAGGAAAGGAAACGTCTGTGTTGTCAGAGTCCTAAGGCTTTGTCAGGACAACCCAGCCAGAGTACAATCCACTAAGCTTGAGATCTGGACGGCAGATGCAGTTGCTCCCCTCGCCCCTCTGCATCTTACCAGGCCCAGCCCAGAGCCTGACCCTCCTCTCTCCACGTCCCACAGCAGGGAAACACATCCAAGAAACTCAAAAAGGAATCAGAGAAGGAAATTCTCTTTTAGAGGCAGGTGTGGGTAGGGAAGACCCCCAGGGGCCCTGCAGATGGACAATGCAGAGAACCAGTGCCCCACGTTAGGTAGGAGCCAGGGGACGGAGTCCAGATCCCAGCTCTGCCACCCATCTGCGTAAACACGAGCAAGTCCCCTAACCTCGCGGGCGAGGAAATAATACTCCCCGATCAGGTGGCTGTGAAGGCCAAGTGCAAGATGAGGACGTGCTGGCACACGGTTGGCATGCACAAGCAGCTCTTTGGCTCAGGGCCTGCTGCTCTCCCTCTTTTCTGGACAGTGGGACCTGGGACGTGGAGGCCAGGCCTGCCGGTGCCCTGACCCAGGCTGGGGTCGACTTTTTTAGGAACTGACGTTGCAAAGCTGCTCATTCCAGGCATCCTGTTGGGGTGTGTTTAGGTCCTTTAGCTGGTGCTTCTTCCCTTCTCTCTCTACTCTCTCACCTTTTAGGGACCTCACTCCCTGGGAGGGGGAAAAAAGGGAGCCGAGTATCTGCCCCTAACCAGTCCCCTCAATCTAGTGGAGGAAGGGGCAGCTCCAACCGTTGGTCCAACAGGAGAGCCCACTCGGCGAACGCTGAGAAGGAACCTAGAAGACACCAGGATGGCAGCTCTGGGTGGGATTGGGCACAATGACACTGTTTTGAATTTCCTGATGAGGATGGTGACCTCGAGGGGAGGGAAGGAGGAGGGAGACAGCGGAGGTGGGAACCACAAGATACTGAAGAGGCGGGAACCACAAGATGCTGAGCGGCTGCCCCGTCCAAGGCCATTTGGATACAGTTTCTGGTTTACTGTGGAAAAGAGCCATATGGGATGGGTATTGTTACACCCACTTCAGAGATGGGAAAATCGAGGGAAGAGGCAGTTTGGCCAGGCGTGACTCGGGAAGTGGCAGGCTGTGACTCCAAGCTGGGTTCCGGGGCTCCTGTTCTTGGTCACTACACCACAGTGCCTCCAAAACAGCACTAATCTAGACGCCACCTCTGGGTGTGGCCTTTGAAAAACTCTGATGAAGAGTCTGAGGCCTGAATCCTCAAAGTATGTGCCATCGTGGATTCCAGCGGGGGGCGACCTGGTGGGTTGGGAGTTCAGGAGATTGCTCAGCCCCTGCTGCTGGAGCCGAGCTTCCAGCTCAGGGTTCCCAGAGCCCGACCTGTCTGGAGGAGCAGGGGCATGGCGGGGGGTCGGTGGGGGACAATGGTCACTCTGTGTAAGTGACCACACGGACTCTTAAACTCTTCCAAGGGAAGAGGGCCTGCAGGGGCAGGAGGGTAACTGATGATGACGTCGGCCGGGGAGCTGGCCCTGGAATGCACAGAGGCCTAGGCTCTCAGAGCAGACCTCCTACCCGGCCCGCGGCGGAGCTGAAAGAGCTTCTCCCCGGAAGCCGTGAAAAGGGGCAGGAGTCGGGGCAGCTCGGCTTTGCGGCCCCAGGATGATGCTACGGTGGATCACGGCAGACACACATTAGCACTTCCTGTGTGCAGGACAACCCATTACACTCCTGAAGTCCCACACCACCCAGTGAGGTAGGTCCTGATACCATGTCCATTTTACAAAGGAGGAAACTGAGGCACAGGGAGATAATTTGGCTGAAATCACATTGCCATTGAGTGCAAGCACTGGGCTTCAAACTGCCGCCATTTGGGTCTAGAGTGTTCGCTCTTAGTCCCCAACCATGCTGCCCCCACGAGGGTAGAAGAGAGAGAGTCCTCATTCACCGGTGGCAGCACGAACACGTTAAGAGGCCCAGAGATCACTGCTGGCTTGAGCACGCCCAGGGTCTTGGCAGAATAGCTCAGCAGATCTTTAACTGGCATCTGTCAGTAACAGCATCCTTGGTGGGCACAGTGGGGAGGAGCCCCCAGGCTGTGCAAGGCAGGTCCAATGGCCAACAGCTTTGGAAAGAACTGGAAACTTTCCAGTACTGTCCTTGGCTATGATGTCAGGGTCTTCAAAGGCGTCCCCGGCCACAGGCAAGGGTAAGCTCTGAGGTTTCATGAAGGCTCACAGGAGGCCAAGGCGTCAGGGTGAGCCACAGCAGGGCAGGAAGAAGGGGTGCCACACGTGACATGCCACCGGGGGAGTCTCAAAACCTACCACATGAACTTTTTGGAGGGGCTGGATTTCCAGTGAGTTTGCACCGAAGGGGCAGGGTCTGAGAAACACTGCTGGTGGGTCTACCTCGCTCCGAGGGAGGCACAGCCGGAAGGATTTGGGCTCCCCGATAACTCAGCCATCTCAACACTCACCACCCTCCAGGAGGAAGGCTGTGCTGCAGACAGCATGGGTGAGCGGAGGGCAGGAAACAGAGAAAGGCTTCCCTCTGGAAGACCGGGCAGCGATTCCGTTTCTAAAGAGCAGGCTGCACTGTGACCGCTGGAAGGAGAGCACAGGGGTGCTGCTGGATCCTTGGCCAAAGAATCAGAGACCCAGGGACCCCGAGAGCTGGGAGTGGCCTCCGAGCTGATGTGGGCTGTCCTCCCAGCAGTCCTCTTGGTAGCATCCAGCTACAACAACAGTGCTAACAGCTGCCATTCACAGAGCTCCTGACGCTCTATTAGGTGTGTATGATATTATTTCCATTTTACACAGCGATCCACAACCAGGGTGATTTTTGCCTCCCAGGGGACATCTGGCAACACCTGGTGACATTTTGGTTGTCACGTCCAAGGGGCTGCTACCATATCCAGAGATGCTGCTAAACATCCGGCAACGCACAGGACAGTTCCTACAACAAAGAATTGAGCCCAAGATGTCAATAACGCCGAGGTTGAGAAATCCTGTTTTACAGATAAGGAAACTGAGGCACAAGGTGACAAGGTGACTAAGAGGCAGAGACAAAATTCCAACCTGGGCCTGTCTGCCTGTGCTCTTCCCCCGACCCTGACATGAATCTTTCTTTCAGAGACAGCCCTGTGCAGCCGTGGCCAGCTCCAAGTCTGTCTTGAGGCAACTGGGCATTGTGTGGCCAAGGTATTAACGAATGCTCCTCACCCTTGACCCAGTAATTCCATTTCTGGGAATCCTTCCCAGTGTTAGAATCCAAAATGCAGGAAAATCTTCACGCACAAGGATTTTCACCCAAACCTTATTTGCAGGATCCGAAATTTGACAAAGAAACAAACGGTTAAAAATCAGAGCATGGTTAAATAAACTCTGGTACACCCACGTGATAAAATAATCAACTGAGGCAGTCATTAAAAATGTTTACTAGAACTGCGCCGTCATGAAAAAGGATCCTCATGTTAAATGGCAAGTGGAAAAAAATGAAATTCAAAATTGCATACTGTGTGATTAGGATTATGTTATTAAAAAACTATGCGCTGAGTAAATACCAGGAAAAAAAATACCAAAATGTTGACCAAGGATTTCTCTGCTTAGTGGGATTATGGGGGACATTCTCTTCCAACTGTGCTTAGTTTCTGAATTTTGAATTATGGCGTGTGCTGCTTGGTATTATGAGAATAATAAGCTTGCCGAGGTGGTGTGTTTACGTTCTTGTATCTTCCCTCTATGCAATGATGTACCAGAAGGGCAGGCTGGAGCTCACTCATCTTTCTATCTGTCTTTCTCGAAAGCTCCCATAAAAAAAACCCCTCAAAACAAGAAAAATCAAAAGGGACTGTAGAAAGGAGAGGGCCCATGTTTTGGCCCCTGTACCGCCCCTCCAGTTCCCCAGGATGCTGGGGAGCCTCTGGTCTTGGTTGGGCTAACCATCTCCTCTGAGCATCATTCAGCTCGCCCTTCCAGGTTCCCTGCTTCTGCTCTTGTTTTCTCACTTGGGAGTGCCCTTTCCCTCACTCTCCCTGCTTCTGAAGACCTTCCAGGCTGGGATCAAATGCCACTTCTTCCTGGCAGCCCTCCAGGATGCCCTCAGTTGGCATCAATCCTCCCTTCCCCCGTGTACCTGCCACACCTGCTAATAAAGTCCAATGCGTTACTCGTTTAATTCTGTCGAGCTTCACAGTTAATTGGCCACATGTCTGCCTCCCCGACTGAGCCTCAGGGGCAGAGACCATTCCTCATTCCTTGTCCTGGTCCTGCAGGGGCAGTGTGGTGTGGTGGTCAGGAACATGCTCTCTGGACTCAGAGTGCCTGAGTCTGAGCCTCCAACCTGCCACTAAGTAGCTGTGTGACCTTGGGTGAGTTACTTAACCTCTCTGTAAATGGGGATGGTTATGACATAATGGATTTGTTGTGTGGATTAAACTGATAATACATAGAAAGTACCTAACATTGCTTTCTTCATTTGCAAAATGGAGATAATGATAGTACCTACCTCATAGTATTAAATGAAGTAATGCATCTAAATCACTGAAAGTACTCAGAAGAGGGCCGGGCATATTCTAAGTGCTTCAAAGTATTCAGCACTATTTCTTTTTCTTTGTATCGTGATCATCATCCTATCACCATCACCAGCACTATCACCACCATCACCATCATCATCACCACCATCATCATCTTCATCATCAACACCATCATTTCCATCTTCATCATCATCATCACCATCATCACCACCCCACCCACCGTCAGCACCGTCATCACCACTACCATGATCCTTTTCTCCATCATCACAATCATCATCGCCATCATCACCATCATTATGAGCCTCATCCCTGGACCAGAGGCCCCAGGGATGTCTGGAAGGGAGCTGGCCCTGGGAGATGGAACCGGCACAGGGATTCTGCAAGTAGTAGCTGCATTTCAAACTTCACTCTCTATCTGTGCTATCTGCTGCTTCACCTGTCAGCTTCATGAACCCCCAAAACATCCACTTGTCACTAGCTGCCCCGAGTCTGGGGAACTGGAGTTTGGTTCCAGGAACCTACTTCGGAATCCACTGTCAGCCTTTTGGGATTCACTGTCATGATGTTTCTCATATCTGTGTGCTGCAGGTACAATTTATTTACTTAATATTTTTCTTTAAATTGCCTTATTCTTTCATACAAATAAATTCATTTTAAAAGGAAACTTTATATCAGTGCCATAAATGGAAAACCAATATTTTCTTAGTACTCATAAAAAATTCATAGCAATTAAAAATAGAAAGCGTTTTGTGTATTACCTAAGATCATCTCCCATGCTGCCCTTTGGGAAATGCTGCTTGAACCTGCCAGACTCAGGCTATCAGTGCTGTTCTCATGGAGCCATCCTCCTGCATGCCGGACGCAATCGCCCCCAGACAAAGGGCCACACATTCCAACAGTGGGCTCCTTCTGCCAGCACCTCTGCTTCCTTCCCTACTCCTCGTTTCATCCACAGCCAGCTACTGCTTACTAGAGGACATTTCAAAACCTCCCACAATCCTGGGGGAGAAGTAGCATCACCTTTTCACAGATGGTAAAACTAGGGATCAGACTGATCAAGTCACTTGCCCTAGGTCACACAGCACAGATGAGGAAATCAAGGCATTCTCCAGCATCATAAACTGCTGTTTAACTTGCCTCACCAAAACCCCTCCTCTTGAGAAAGAAAGGAAGGAAGGAAGGAAGGAAGGAAGGAAGAAAAGACCGCCTATAATCCAGGTCATTAGTACAGAGTGATGAGCGATTCGTTTGTAAGGAGGAAAGCTGGAGGAACAGGGATGGAACAACAGAAGGCTGAACTCTGGATTCAGTGGGAAACTTACCACTCATTCATGCATTCCTCAAATATTTATTCAGTCCTACTGTGTGCCAGACCTTGTTCTAGGCACTGGGGATACAGTGATGCTCAAAAAACGTCTCAGCTCTCATGGGATTTATAATCTTGGTGGGGAGGACAGAAAATAAACAGGTAAATATATAGTATGTCAGGTGGTAATGAGTGCTATGAAGAAAATGAAAGCAGGAAAAGTGTATACGGGGGAGGGGGAGGGGTGAGTGGGTGGGGAGGTTACAGAGAGGAGGGCCTCTCTGAGGAGGTGACATTTTAGAGGAGGCCTGAATGAAGTAAGGGAGGAGACTTGTAAATATCAGCAGAAGAGTTTTTCAGGCAGAAGCAGCAGCAGGTGCAAAGGCCCTGTGGTTGGAAGCATGCATGGAGTATTCAAGAAATACCAAGAGGACAGTGACTACCTTGCCACCAGAGAGGGTGACAGGTGCACCCTGGGGGTTGGAGGCAGCAGGACTCTCTGAAAAGAGCCCACATGCATCTCAAACAAGGAGAGAGACCCCCTTGTCCAAGGAATAAGGGCTGGCATTTTTTTCTGGTGACATTGAGGAGAGACAACCCAGAAACCCTTTTTACACACAGTTGTAAGTTAACGGCCACGTTGTGATTGCCTTACTGAGTGGGAACAACAAGTTCACGGTTAAGTGTGAAAAGACAACAGGAAGAGGCACTTCTCGAGGGAGCCCTAATTTTTTTCCCTTTAAACAACATAATTAATGACTGTCTGATGGGGATTTAATTGGATCTTGGGGGAAGCTGGGATGTCAGGTGGAAGAGTGGAGACCGGATCTGAGAGGACACAAATATGGGATCGGATGGGACCCACTGGGTTAAAATGGATAGAGTTGGTTTAAAAGTGAGAAAAATCCAAGGCCTGTGCTTTCCCCACAGCCTCAGTGGAGGGACCAGGTGGACCAATGCCCCCAGACCTAGGGAAGGAGACCCCGACCGCCCACCAGACTCTAAGTCAACTGTGAAGTTCAGTGCATCACCTTGCAAATTTCCTAGGGCTCAGGGTCAAAGAATCACCAGCCTGTGACAGTTTGGGGTCCTTTGTGGTGTCCTGATTTAGCTTCTCATCCCAATATTTTAGACACACACAGGGTCAGTTCTAGGTCTCAGTTCAAAACTCAGTTCAACAGAATAGTTCATATTCGACTGGAGTTTCATTAAGAGTTCCCCTCGCCTGTAGCGTTTTCTTCAGCTTTTGTTTCACAGACTAGTTCACTGTGGGTCATTCATTTATTCACTTGATGTTCAACAGATGTTCCCCAAGCCGTGGGTGAAGCTGAATTGGACACAGCATAACAAAATGGAAAACAGAAAAACTGGTTTGAATTATGACTCTGCCGCTTACTCGCTGTGTGGCCTTGGGCAAAACATTTATCCTTCCAAATCTCAGTTTTCTTATCTGCGAAATGGGAATAGAAATGCCTCTAATGTATTGTAAGCACTTGGCACACAGTAGGTGTTCTAGAAACAGTGGATGTATTTTTATCCCAAGCCATAAGAGGCTGGACAAAGATAAGTGCTCTGGACATCCTGGCGGATCAAGGCAGTTCTGGATTTTAATATGATGTCTTGAGGATAGAGGTGGGGGCTACAGGAATAAGTGTCAGCGCGCAGGGGTGGACCCCCCCCCCAAGTGCTGGCGAGGTTCTTGGTCACCTTTGTGAATTTCTGTGTCTCCACTATAGTTTCGAGGTCAGCATCCACACTGCACCCTACAGAGCAAACTGCAGCTCCTCGGCGCTGGAAGGAACACAGACCTGACCAACACTCTGACCTTCCGGAGGGGGCTCTCATTCCACCTGTCACGTGTGGAAACGTGTGCGGGGCTCCCTCAGGGGGAGTGTAGTCTAGTGGTGAGGTGTGACCCGGATTCGGTCTCAAGCCTTCCGCTCTCAGGTGTGGCTGATCTTAGCCAAGTGGTTTAACAACTTCTCGCCTCCGTTCCCATATCAGTGTGGATAGTAATGGTCACAGCGGAAAGGATTCATGTAAAGATACTTCATAGTTTCCTCTTTCAATAAACATCAGCTGCTGCTATGATGCTATGATTATTGTTAGCTATTAAGAAGGCCACGGTCGGGGCTCCCCTGTCAAGCCTGGATAGCCTGATTCAAGGAGAGCAAGGATGTGTGGGAACAAACTCTCTCCATCTCCTGCTTCGTTTCTGGAATCCACAGGCAGAGTAACCTTTGAATATGAAGGACAGCTCTATGCATACAGACAGAGCAAGGCCGTATTGATTCAGACCACAGAGCCAGCCAGCCTAAATTACAGTCAGATCAGAAAAGAAGGCAATTTTATTACCTTTGCTCGCCCACGTGGCTTATCAACGGGCTTCCGGGCAAACGTTCTACGGGGCTGACTTAATGAATGCACAAAACCCGTTTGTAATTAGCAGCATCTATTTGTGTGCCAACAATTCATATGTGAAAGTCAACATTCGACGACAATGACAGAGTTTAATTTACAGAGCAAATTGTCCTTAAAAACAATTTATGCGGCAAGTCGCTCCCGCAGGCTGCCTGCTCAGGTGAAGCGTGGCTTTGCTTAGCAAATCCCTTCTTCGAAGAGATGCCGGAAGGAAGCAGGGCCCCAGCCCAGGTGCCAGACGCCAGGAGGGCTCTGAAGATATCCCAGGACAAACCTTTGAGACCCCAGGGGAGAGCGGGGAGGGGGCCTCTTCCCAGGTTATGCCCAACCCTGTAGCCAGATTCTGTGTTTCCGGGATCATGGGTGGGCCTTGGAAATTTTCAGAGTCCCAAACGATGTGGCATTTCTTCTCAGAGCAATGTTTCCCCAAGGGGGCTGCTTGGATTCTGTACATCTGAATCCCCGGGGAGCCGTTAAGATGCAGACATTTCCTTATCCCACGCCAATTATTGCAGATATCTCGAAATATCCTGCACGCACATCACTACCTCACTACAGTGGGGTCATCAGAGCTGCTGCTAAATCTTGTTGTCTAACGTGCTAGTAAAAAAGCACAGAATTACTATACCACAATTTAGATTAGAAATATTTCAATAACTGAATTTTAATACGATCAGTTTCCTTTGTAAACGTATGCACTTATTTTATGCATTTAAAAATATTCTGAGACAGGGTCCATGGGCTTCACCAGATTGCCAAAGGGGTCCACGGCATACAAAAGTTTAAGAACAAGCTACGACTGACCAGTAGTAGCTGGAAGACTCTACAACTAGAGGTGTCTTGTGGCTTCAGGGGTTTGAAGAGAATGGAAGCCCAATTTCCAAATTCAGAGATGGAGACGAGAGGGAGTGGCTCTCCTGTGACCACCAAGGCCCCCTTTATGGGGCCTCAATCAGCTACGGCTTCTCTTTCCAAGTAGGGTGCCACGTGCTAAGTGGAGGATGTCCATGCTGGGTGTACAGGGAATTCCTTTGGGAAGAGACACAAGTTGCCTTCTGGATCCTGAATCCTTTTATAGTTCAGGATTTTCTAGAATTTCACACAACTCATACTTTAACATAATCTAGGATCTCTGAGATCAATGCTCCAGGCCCATGAGGAACGAACACACAGCGAAGTCATCTGACAATCAGTCGGATCTTAAGTAAACATGGTTTTACTTTCCTCTGATTGGCCAGACTCAGAGAGCTCAGCCCTGAATGAGGGGCACGCAGGCGAGGCAAGTCATTGTTCAAACTTGAGACACCCAACCTTCTTGACAATCCTTTCCTTCTCTCTACGTTTCTGCCCCTTTCTTTCTCTCTTTCTTCTTCTGTTCTCTCTCTTTCTCCCTCCTTTCCTCTCTCTCTCTTTCTTCATATTTCCTGAGGACCTACTATGTGCCAGGCAGTACTTTTGGTGCTGGGGTTCCATTAGTGAACAAACCAAATATCTCTACTCTCAGCTGGAATACATTCTGGTAGGGAGAAATCGACAATTGAAAAAAAAAATGAGTAAAATCTAGTGTGTCTAGGAAGGAACGGGGAGGGGAGTGATGGCTAATGGTTACTGACTGGGTTTCTGGTTGGTTCATGAAAATGTTCTAAAGTGGATTGTGGTTATGGTGGCAAACCTCAGGAAATATACTAAAACCCATTGAACTGTACACTTTAAAGAGGTGAACTGCACATAAATAATATTTTAGTGAAGCTGTTATTAAAAACCAAAAATATATAGGGGGACAAGTGTCCTAAGGGTGCTATAATTTTAAATAGGGTGGTCAGGGAAAGTCTCATTGAGAAGGTAACGTTTGGGTGAGATTTGAAAGTAATGAGGGAGCAAGCCATGTGGCTGTCTGGAGGAAGAGTGGTCCAGGAAGAGGGAACAGTAAGTGCAAAGGTCCTGAGGTATGCCTGTGTGCGTTCAAGGAAGAACAAGGGGCCAGAGTGGCTGAGGTCAGTGGGCCTCAGGGGAGAGCAGAAGAAGAAACATCTGAGGGATATGGTGGGGGGCCTGGAAGCAATTCTGAGGACTTTGGCTTCTCCTATGGGTCAGATGGAGAGCCAGTGGAGGATTCTGAACGGAGGGGGTGATCTGTCATATGCTTTCAATGGATCCGATTGTGGAAATCAACAGTGGACGGCCGCCATCCTTACAGCATTTACTGTGTGCCAGGTACAGTGGCAAATTCCTTTCCAGGCATTAGCTCACTGGATTCAACTCTAAGCTAGGTACTATTATTTTCTCTATTTTATATAAAAGGAAGCTGGGGCTCAGAGGAGGTTAGGACCGTGGCATACATCAGTGGCAGAGCCAGGAAAGCTCCCAGGCCTGCCTGACTCCAGTGCCCTTGCCTTCCCCACAGCCACCACTGGCATGGCTCTGTGCACACAGCAGGTGCTCAATGAAAGGTGTCACCTGGCCGGTTACAAAGCACTGCACTGAGGGCAGCGGGCGCCTTGGGCACAGAGAGGGCCTGAGAACCAGCATCCACTTACTCAGTTCCGCGATGCTGCCCACGCGGGTGGCCAGCAAGGATTGCTCGATGGTCCTCAACTCCGACTGGCTGAACATGGGCAGTTCTCCGGGCTTGCTGGACCGCTGCGGGTCTCTGTGAAGGTTCAGGCTGTCGGGCAGGCACAGCACTCCTGCAGTGGGTGGGGGGAGAGAGAAGGAAAGGAGAACAGATGGTTATTTTTCGATTAACCAAAGGAGGGGTGCAGAACCTCGAACAACCTCAAACCGCCCTGGAGTTGGTACTGCCAAGCCAGAGTGAGAACCACGGCCCTGGACCCCTTCTAGAAATGATGGCTATTTAACAAGGTTTCCCCGAGTCCTGACCGGCTGATTTTAACAAACATGGGGACACCGTCTGTACATACACAGGTCCAAAGGACACAAAATAGAAGCCTGTCCTCGGGCCTTCAAGGATTCTACTCTCAGAGATGCCTCATGAGAAGCTAGTGGTCACTGTCCCACTCTCCATCCCCGAGGCAGCTGCCATCCCTGAGTGCCCTGGAGGGAGTCTCTGCTGGCCGTCCCTCTGAGGGCTAGCTTCATTAGCCCAACCAGTTCAACTCTGGGTGGCTGGGCTGCTATCTGTAAGGCTCTGGCTTTCTCGGTGGAGCTCCACGTCAGGAGGGAGAAGAGTCCCCATGGGCTTTTGTAACTTGTATGGTGAATACCCATGGGAAATCCCTGGAATCCAATTGTTCTCTTCCATTCCTTTCCATCCCACCAACATTCAGCAAGAACCTGAGAGCTTGGCTTGGTAGGTCGTTCAGAAATATTCACTGCTCCCTGGACCACCCCGACCTCCACAGGCAGAGGAAGCTTCTTTGCTCCTTCACTTTGGACTTGATTAGTTGACTGACTTTGGCCAAAGGTATGTTAACGGACCCAATGGAACCAAAGGCCTGACAAGTGCCTGTGCAGTTGAACTCGCTCTCCTGTGCCTCTGCCACTTTCATGAGAAAAGCAGGCCCTGGCTAGCCTGCTGGTCCAAGGATGGTGAGAGACACATGGAGCAGATCCACTACCAGCCTGCAGCTCAGAGCTGTTCCACGAAAACAAATGCTAACTTGGCATGCCGTTGAGATAGCGGGGTTGTTTTTTACTCAGCATTATTATGGTGGTAACTAACAGATACACCTACCAACAGCCAGTCACTGAGGATACAAGGCAAGCAGGCTTTGTGGTGTGTTAGGGGCTGAGGATACAGTGGTGGACAGAATACACATACTCCCTGCCCTCAGTGGGCTCACAGTCTAACGGGAAGGAGACGAATTACACGCACAACTACAAAGCCGTCTGATACACGCTCTATGGCAGAAGATGAGGAATAAAGGGATGTCTTAGGAGGGACCTGAAGAACGAGCAGTTGTTAACAAGGAGGAAACACTTATTGAGTGCCTACTGTGTACCCAACCCTACTAGGCATTTTGAAGATGCTAAAGAAGCAGAAGACATACTCAAGTAGGTAGTTCAAGCCCACCCCTCACCCTGCTCAAACCACAAAAGTTCAGCGAACAAAGTTTCCTCTGTTGAAGACGGGCAGGTGAGAGGCGGCCCCTGTCACACACCTCTTCTGGCCCGTGCTGCCTAATTAGTGGCTGCAGCCACACTGAGCCAGTCACTTGTTCCTGACTGTTTCGTCTTCACACCTAGCAGGTGGATACAATGGTGAAGGCACCTGCAGTAGAAGTTTTCTGGATGAATAATGAATAAACGGATGAAGGATGCAAATGACCATTAGATTTTAGTGTTTCTATAATCAGGAAACTGGTCCAATAAGTTTCTTTCTAAGATTGTTCTTTATCCACTGGGTTTCAAGATTTGTGACTGTGATTCAGAATAAGAATGTGTTTTCTATCATGGCCCAGCACACATGCACACACCACGCCCACCACACACTTTTCATGTTTTCCATGAAAAAAAATTCATGGAAAATGATACTGATCCTTCCTATGTAGGATGCATTCTCAATTTTTTCTCTTTTCATTTCTCTTCTCTTCTATCTTATTAATAAAAATGCTGGTCTGTAGCACTAAAAGTGATTTCACAACCCACTAATGGGTCATGACAGGCAGTTTGAAGAACACTGTGGATGTGCCAGCATGCCACTCGGCATTAATTGGACAACACAGATTCACCATTTACCGGACGCTCCCCAGTGCTGGGCTAGCCTCCGGCCGGGATGCAGAGATGACTGAGAGGCCAGCCCTGCCCTTCAGGAACCCTGAGCCTTTCAGGAAAGACAAAACCTTCAGAGAAATGCCTCTCCTGCAAGGCCGGCCTCCACCCTGTGCCCTTTCCCTTAACAGCCAAGTCCTCCTCCTGTTCACCCCAGGCAGGGAGGGACGCCCTGACTCATCCTTGCTTCTTCCTGTTTGCTCACCTGCGGAGACGTTTGGTTGGAGGCCAAGTCAAGTAGCCGTTGCCATGGCAAGGAAGGTTGGGCCAATCCCCTATCTGATGCCCCTGACGCCTCTGACTCTAATTCAGAGTGCTCACTGCAAATGGCACCAGATGATAGTGACTCAAAACTCCGGGTGATGAGGCCCCCTGCTGGGGAAAAGGGGGTGGTGGTCAGGGGGCTTCACAGCAAAGGAGATGCCTGAGTGAGCCCTGAACGTCAGGGAGGATGAAGTTTTCTAATTAATAGTACAGATGAGCTTTACATGCACCCACAGGATTGCTTTTTTGGTGTCTGCATGATGCGCAGCAGGTTCTTCTCCCGCACCTGCCTCTTAAAACGTTGCTTTACACGTTGGTTGAGGCACAAGCAAACAGCACGTGGAGCCTGGAACCCACAGTTTCAGTCCTGGTTCTGCCACTTCCCTCCTATGTTTAACCTTGGGCAGGTCTCAGAGCCTCTCTGGACCTCAGTTTCTTCTTCTGTGAAACGGGGGTAAGAGTAATGGCCTTGTCTCCCTCCCAAGGTTGCTGGGAGTCGGGGATGAAATGAGATAACGTGTACCAAAGTATTTTGCCTGTGCTGAGTGAACAGTAGGTCTTCAACATATGTTAACTGCAAGGAAAATCAATTAATGTGTATAAACCCAGCTTTGGACCACTTTATGCCTCATCATAGGAATAAACAATTTCCCTTGGAATTATTCCTCCTTCCTTTAGAGTTATAAATTTAAATGTGAAAATATAAGTATTCAAAGAAAGTTTGAAAGCTAGATTACTGAAATTTGGGAAATCTATAATTGATCTATTATGCAAAGATTATATACCAGGGTTTTCTTTTTTTTATTTCGTTTTGAGGATTCTATACGTGGTATACATATAAACTAGAGTTATTTATTTTTTTGTATAAAAATCAACTAGGTCAATAAGAAGGGCCCAGCATCATATTTTAGTGTCAGACACGGGCCTGAGTTTCGGACTTCTCATCAATTTCCATTACGGGAGCCAAGGACAGTCACAGCTTAGCGATTAGAGTCAAGTTCAAAGACGGAGGAACCAAGGTCCAAATATGACTTTGACTGGACATAAAGGAAATAATTTCCCTTGAGAGCAGGTGATCATAAGCCAGGGTCCCCGATGGGCTTGAAGGGGTCAGGGTCTCCCTGAAATTCTATTACTTTAGGGTGGGTTGTACATTTATCTAAGGAGGAATTTTATTTACATTTTCAAAGGGGTCTGTGGGTCTCTAAAAATGATGAACTAATGCCTTTGAGTGTCCACAATTCCAGCCATAAACAGGGCTCTCTGCTCTGGGACAGATCTGGCTGTAGATGGGACAGCGTGGGCCTGGCATAACCACGGGCCCCAGTGCAGCCAAGCTGCAATCCTGCTGCAGCCTCGCGTGCAACTCGGACGAAGAACTTCCCAGCGCCCCAGTCAGCTTCCACGTCTGCCAAGAGGGGTTAAAGTACCTACTTCATCGGTTTATTGTGGTGATTAAACAAGATAATATACTTAAAGCCTCTGGCCTCCATTAAGTGCCTGATAAATACCCCGTCCCCACAAATGTGCAGTTCTGTTTATTTAACGTCTGGATTCAAACAAGCCTGTGGATCATCTTTCCAAATTCTTGTGCGACTGGAGACAGACAACCTTCTGGTTAGGTCACTTAGAACATAAAATATGAGAACCGCTCCCCTGGGACAACCACATCTGGCATTCTGTGTCTGATGGGGGTGATCAGGGGTGCATTTCTGCCTCCCGATATGCCTACCTTCCTATATGCAAAGGACGGCCCCATAGCAAATACAATGCCCTGCCATCCTTTCCCTCATTCTCAGCTTCTCTCTGTGTTCCGTTCTATTATTGGACCTGGATACTATTTACCCACCAAGAGAAAAGCAAATAAGACAGCCATCAGCACGCAGCCATTCTCCCCTCAGTGACAATGCTGATGATGGCGATGAAGGAGAGGAAGGAGGCGACGTACGTCTTGGCACCATGGACACGGGCTTGGGTTCTGCCTTGTCTGTCTCTGGCTGCAAGAGGAGAACAGACACTCCAAGTCTGCCTGCCAAGCTAGTCCTTGTTTTCTGCTAAGCTATCCTCAGAATTTAAAGTGGAGGGTCTGGCATCAGCCCCAGCTTTGAGAAATGGGAAGGAAGCAGCTGGGGTGCTGAAGACCAGCCCTTGAACAGGCACCAACAGACCCCGCTGGGTGCAGGTTCCTGCCCTGCCATCCCAGCTGTGTGGCACGGGGCTAATGACTTGGCTCCTCTGAGCCTCCGTTCCTCCCCCTGGAAAACGTTTGATACTATCTACCTCCTAGCGTGGCTGGGAGGCTGTAATGGGGAAATATATATGGACAACCTGGCACAAAAAAGGGGTGGATAAATGTTTGCTAATAATCCAAGTGACGTTCTTTGAAGCCAAAGATTTAGGAATTCAATAACACTCTGCCAGAAGGCTTTCCTTTACTGTTAAATTTATTAAGAAATAAGATGGGAAGTTATCAGATTTTTTTTTAATGTTTGCACAACCGGCTTGGAAACTCCATTTTATTTTAAGAGACTTGGTAGTGGGAAACAAATTCAGGGCTGGCTTGGTGAACCCATCTATCTGTGAGAGGCATGCCATACTCCAATTAGGATAAACCCAGACCACGGTTCATTACTTTTCCCCCCAGAATGAATTACATTCCAAGGGAAAGTTCTTAGGAAGTCTGAAGCCAAACCATCAAAAGAAATAAGAGGAAAGATGGAGAATTTTCAGAAATGGGTTCAATAACATGTCCAGAAGGGGAGCCTGAAGTATACAGGAGGAATAAGCGTGCTGACCTTAAAGGAACACGAAGATACTTAGGAATCTTCACTCAACCACAGACACTGAGCATCAACCCCAAAGGCAACAGGACACAGTTCTGCCTTCAGAGGCTCCCGGTTGGCTGGAGAGACAGACCCACCACCAACTGAAATACTGTGGGAGAGCAGAGCAGAGCAGAGGTGTGCGTGGGGCCCTGGTGGGGAGCACAGCACGGGGAGCCCAAGTCAGTCCAGGAGCTTCGGGGAAGCTGCCCCGGGGAGCTCAACCCTGGAGCTGGGGCCTGGGGGAGCAGACAGCTTACAGCAGAGTTGAAAGAGTGTGGATTCTGGAGCCCCAGTGAATGCTCAGGTTAAATCGCCACTGTGCCACTTGCCGGCAATGTCACCTTAGGCATGTCATTTGGGCTCCCTGTACCTCAGTTTCCTTGCAAATAATATGGGAAAGGTCATAGTATCATCTTCCTGGGGCCATTGGAAGATCAAATGAGTTAATACATGTAAATCTTGGCCCCTATAAATAGCTCAATAAATGTTACTATGTATTAATGTTAATATTGTTGTTATTAATTATTAGAGAAGGACATTCCAAGGAAGAACAAAGGCCCAGAGGCACGTCTCTGCATATAAAAGAGTGGCTGGAAAAGAGGGTGCAGAAGGTAGGAGGAGAGCTGGACCGGGAGGGGGAGGTGGGCCGTGGAGGGCACTGGGCCAAAAGGGTTTGTACTTGAAAACTAAACCCTTACCTTCCAGCTATTGTGTTTCTTTCTCTTCCCTCTCACAGCCAAAATTCTAGAAAGAGTGGTCAACACCCACTATCTCCATTTCTTCCTCTCCCTCACTGTCTCTATACCTTGTTATCTTCATTTTTCCTGGGTGCGCAGCAAGTTCATGTTCACCCTTCAAGGCCCAACTCAAATGTCACTTTTGAGATCCCAAGCCCCAAAGAAGCTGCAGGCCCTGTTCTTAGGAAGCTCCTGGTCCAGAGAGGGAGATCTTGAGACAACAGGGGCACTGCATCCCTGTGTGCCTGCTGGGTGCTGAGGCAGAGAGAGGCAGGGACAAGGGAGGCTGGGTCACAAAGGAGGAAGTGGCCCAAGGCGACCCCACAGGCTGCCCTCCCCATCTGAGCCAGATGCTGCTCGCTTTCCCTTGCAGTCAGCTCAGGAGCAAGGGGATCTAATTAAAATCTGGGTTAGGGACTATGAGCCCACAGCAGCAGCGCTGCTGTTATTAAGGCATTGTCCATGGTACGAGGCGCACAGAGAGGGTGCGGAGACGGCGTGGCTCTGCCACTGATAGCGCAGAGAAGAAGATCAGCTGTCACAGGACCTTGGGGAAGTAAAGGGCAAAACACTCTGTTCATTCACCTATTCAATGAGTATTAGATGAGCACCCACGAGGTGCCAGGTGCAGCTCTAGGTACTGGGGATCCAGTAGCAAAATACTGGAAATCTTTGCCGTCTTGGTGTTCCAGATCCATAAGCAGAATATGTAGCTGTTGGGTGGTAAGTGCCACAGAGAAAAACAGAGCAGGACAGGAGGATGGGGAGTGCTGGGTGGGGTAGTGGGGTCACACTGAGAGGGGGACATTCAAAGAGAGACTTGAAGGAAGTGAGCGTGTGAGCCAGACTGATATCTTGGGGGAAGAGGCCAGCAGAGGGGACAGTCGGGTAAAGACCCTGAGGAGGGGGGTGGGCTTGTCTTGTTGGAGGAAGGACAGAGAAAGTGAGGGGAAAGCAACAGGTGATGAGGCCATGGGAGTGGTGAGCGCAGACTGAGTGGAGCCTCATGGGCGAATCTCGACTTTGGCTTTTAGTCTGAGCGAGATGGAGGGTTCTGAGTAGAAGAGGGATGTGATCTGACCCTTTTGGAGGGTCACTTGAGTGGTGGGTGGAGAACAGACTGCAGGGAGTGGCCAAGGCAGAACCAGAGCAGTGATGGTGGAGGTGGGACAAAAGTGATTCTCGAGACCAAGTGAAGATAAAGCCAATGGACTTGCTAATTGAGTGCAGGGTGTAAGAAAAAGAGAGCAATCAAGAACCACTCCAAAGTTTTTGACCTATACAATTGAAAGGATGGATTCACCATTTACTGATGTGGGGGAATACTACAAGAGGGTTGGGTTTGGGGAAAAGATCAATAATTCCGTTTTGGTCACGTTCAACTTGAGATCTCTTGGACAGCCAAGTGGAGGTGCTGAGCAGGCTTCCCTACTCTCTCTTCCTACCCGCCATGAGGCAAAGCGTCATCATGCAAGCCCCATGGTGGTTGATGCCTCCTTCCCCTCTTTCCTCTTCCTTGTCATGAGGGAGTGCTGTTAAATATTCTTATAAGATTGCTGGTTACTTCCATCGCCCTCCGTCCTCTCCCAGGGTTCTGCATTTATTGCATTATCTGTGCAACATCCCCCATAGAGTCCTGAGCTACATCCATCTCGTAGGGACTTAAGAAGAGAGAGAGAGAGTCATTTCCCCATTTTCCTCTTCTCTGCAGTGAGGAGTGCCTGGGGCGCTATGGGGCTGGTGAGCATCTGCTTTGGTCCCTGACTCGCAAGGGGTTCAGGGTTTCATTTCAGAACTTCCAGCAGTGGAATGGTATTTTAGACCTCCAGCTAGGACTTGAGTAGCTGTGGAAATGTCAGCGGTTGGTCAGGCTTGGGAGATCATCTGGCTCCCAGGACCGTGGACTGCAGCCTTTTGGAAGTTCTCTGAAAAGCATGTCCCTTGCTCCCTCTATAGCAGTGATACTCATGGGCATGGTGTCATGTGGTGGTGATAAAACTCAGCCTGGGATGTGACTGACAGGGAAGTTGTGTGTCAGAGTGTTTTAAGCTAAAAAATAGTCTTTGACATTTCAATTAGCACACGGCAACAGGCCGGGTCAAATAACAAGGAGACAGCCTTTTGGACCATGGAGACTCTCTTGCTCTTTATCAAGGTGGCCACGCAACTTCCTCTTGAGTACTTGCAATTCAAATTCATTAATCACTTCATACATCCAACCATCCATTTATCCACCCATTCAAATTCCATTTATATAATGCATCATCCTTTAATTAATAAAAGGGTAATTAATTAATGAAACAAGACATACTATGTGCTACACATTGTGCTGAGCAAGGACAACATAGCAGGAAACAAAACAAAGTAGCTGCTCTCATGGAGCTTAACTTCCATTCATCTATCTACTCATCCATCCAACTACCCTTCCTTCTTCCATTCATCCACCCCTGCCTCCCTCTCTCCTTCCCCCTCTCCCTCCATCCACCTACCTACCCTTTTATCCATCCATCCATCCATCCATCCACCCACCCACTCTGTATAATGTGCCAGACTGAGACTACAGTGAAAAGTAAGAAACAGACCCAGTCCTTAAGAAATTCATTACCTAGTGGGGTAAGTACACATGCTCATGAGTGTCACAGGCGCTATAAGAGAAGACCACACATGCTACACTGGTGGCACAAATAAAAATTGTGTATTATACCCGGATGGTGTGTCAGGAAAGTCTTCAGAGATGAGCTGACCCAGGATCAGTATTGAAAGATGAGCTGATGTTCCTTAGTTGAACTGGATGGGAGGTGGGGGAGAGGAGGATATAGGAATGAGCAAACTAGAGGGAGCAGCAAAAGCCAAGGCACGGAGGCAAGACAACTCCTGGTGCCTTGTAAGGATTGTCATAAGTTGGAGCATCGAGTTGAAGAGAATCACAATGCGGTTGTGACTAGAGAGGTGGGCAGGGGCTGGATCAGGGAAGGGCTTGAGTGCCTTGCTGAGGGGCTTGTACATCATGGAAGGAGAAAATTCTGGTGCTTTGTTACTTGCCACCATGAGGTCAGGATTCACTGCTGGCATGCTGGCCAGAACGACCATCAAACACCCAGAGATGCCCACACTCAATGGGAGACACAACAGAGGAAGAGAATAGCACTCTCTTAGGCTGCCTGCAGACCCAGACCAACGCGTCGTCCCATATCATCCTCTGCCTTTCGGATCACCTCGACTTAGAATGCTGACTGTGGGTCTTTTCTGGCTCAGTGGATATTTCAAACTTGACCTCTGGCTTCCCTTGAATCTCAACAGTCACCTGATTCTTCTCTATCTCTCTCTGAGCCTTAAGATCCCAACTGGCCATCGGGGTGTGGCTGAGCTGGACACCTGGCTGGATCCCCTGCCCCCTCAGCACTCTCCTGACTGCTTCCAGCCCAGACTGTCCCTCTGCTTCCATATCAACATGTCGAGATAATGTGGTGAGTCAAAAGTTGGCCTCTGCGTATTCTATGTCTCCTCTTCACCACTCCAGTCCCATCTTGGACATTCATTTAAAAAATGTAAGCTACTTTTGAAGAGATATATGCACCCCTATGTTCATTGCAATATTATTTATAATAGCCAAGATATGGAAGCAACCTAAGTGTTCACTGATAAAAGAATGGACAAAGAAGATGTGGTGTATATAATGGACTATTATTCAGCCATGAAAAAGAATAAAATCTTGCTATTTGTGACGACATGGATGGACCTAGAGGGTATTATGCTAAGTGAAATGTCAGACAGAGAAGGACAAATACCATATGATCTCACTTATACGTGGAATATAAAAAACAAAACAGACAAAACAAAACAGAAACAGAATCAGAGAGAGAGAACAAACTCGTGATTACCAAAGGCGGGAGGGGTTGGGGGGTGGGAAAAATAGGTGAAAGGGATTAAGAGGTAAAAACTTACATTTAAAATATAAACATCATGGGGATGTAACATATAGCCTAGGGAATATAGTCAATAATATTGTGATATCTTTGTATGGTGATAAATGGTGACTAGATTTATTGTGGTGATCATTTAATAATCCATATAAATATCGAATCACTATGATGTACCCCTGAAACTAATAGGATATTATGTGTCAATTATACTTCAATTTAAAAAAACCCAACTGAACAAAAAATGTAAGCTACTTTCAAAACATTCATTATAAAGTTATATATGCCATTTCAAAAACTTCAACAGTGAGAAAGGTAAGCAAAATAACTTGTTGGGATTTTGATTGGGGTTGAATTGAATCTATAAATAAAATTGGGAAGAACTGACATTTTGACAATATTTTCTTTCTATCCATGAACATGGACTATCTCTCCATCTATTTAGATCTTCTTTGATTTCATTCATCAGAGTTTTCTAGTTTTCCTCATATAGATCTTGTACATATTTTGTTAGATTTATACATATTTCACTTTGGGGGGGTGCTACTGCAAATGGTACTGTGTCTTTAATTTCAAATTCTACTTGTTCATTGATGGTATATAAGAAAGTAGTTGACTTTTGTATATTAACCTTGTATTTTGGATCTTGCTATTACTGCTTAATACTTTCAGGAGTTTTTTGTCAGTTCTTTTGAATTTTCTACATAGACAATTGTGTTACCTGCAAACAAAGAGAGTTTTACTTCTTCCTTCCCAATCTGTACACCTTGTATTTCCTTTCCTTGTCTCATTGCATTAGGTAGGATTTCCAGTATGATGCTGAAAATCAGTGGTGAGAAGGAACATCCTTACCTTCCTCCTGATCTTGGTAGGACAGCTTTGAGCTTTTCACCATTAAGCATGATGTTAGCTGTAGATTTTTTTGTAGATATGCTTTATGAAGCTGAGGAAATTCCCTCTTTCCTAGTTTACTGAGAGTTTTTATCATGAATGGATGCTGGATTTTGTCAAATGATTTTCTGCATCTATTGATATGGCTCTGTGATTTTTCTCCTTTAGCCTGTTGATGTGATGGATTACATTAATTGATTTTGAATATTGAACCAGCCTTGCATACTTGGGATAAATCCCACTTGGCATGGTGTATAATTCTTTTTTTTTTTGATGAGGAAGATCAGCCCTGAGCTAACATCTGTTGCCAATCTTCCTCTTTTTGCTTAAGGAAGATTATTCCCGAGCTAACAGCTGTACCAATCTTCCTCAATTTTTTATGTGGGATGCCGCCACAGCATGGCTTGATGAGCAGTGAGTAGGTCCATGCCCACAATCCGAACCCATGAACCCTAGGCCACTGAAGCAGAGCGCACAAACTTAACCACTATGTCACTGGGCCAGCCCCTACAATTCTTTTTATACATTATTGGATTTGATTTGCTAATATTTTGTTGAAGGTTTTGCATTTATGCTCACAAGAGATATTTGTCTATAGTTTTCTTTTCTTGTACAGTCATATGTTGCTTAACAATGGGATATGTTCTGAGAAATGCGTTCATTGTTGTGTGAACATGATAGAGTGTACTTACACAAACCTAGATGGTATAGCGTACTACACACCTAGGCTATATGATACTAATCTTATGGGACCCCCATTGTACCTGTGGTCTCTCATTGACTGAAACATTGTTATGCAGTGCATGACTGTAATATCTTTGTCTGGTTTGGTATGCTGGACTCACAGAATGAGTTAGGAAGTAGTCTCTCTGCTTCTATCATCTAAAAGAGATTGTGAAGAACTGGTATAACTTCTTCCTTAAATGTTTGGTAGAATTCATCAGTGAACCCATCTGGGCTTGGTGCATTCTGTTCTGGAAGGTTATTAATTGTTCATTCAATTTCTTTAATAGATATAGACTTATTCAGATTGTCTATTTCTTCTTGTGTGAGTCTTGGTAGATTGGGTCTTTCAAGGAACTGGTCCATTTCATCTAGCTTATCAAATTTGTGGGCATAGAGTAGTTGTATTCATTCATTTTTCTTTTAATGTTCAGGGATCTGCAGTGATGTCCCCTCTAATTTCTGATATTAGTAATTTCTCTTTTTTTCTTAGTTAGCCTGGCTAGAGGCTTATCAGTTTTATTGATCTTTTCAAAGAACAAGCTTTCAGCTTCATTGCTTTTTCTCTATTGATTTCTTGTTTTTAATTTCATTGATCTCTGCTCTAATTCTTATTAATTCTTTTCTTTTGCTTACTTTGGATTTAATTTGCTCTTATTTTTCTAGTTTCCTAATGCAAAAGCCTACATTAATGATTTTACATCTTCCTTCTTTTCTAATATCCAGATTCACAGCTATAAATTTCCCTCCAAGCACCGCTTTTGCTGCATCCCACAAATTTTGATAAGTCGTGTTCTCCTTTTCATTTAGTTCAAAATACTTTAAAATTTTTTCTTGAGATTATTCTTTGACTCATGTGTTATTTAGAAGTGTGTTGTTTAGCCTACAAGTATTTGAGATGTTCCAGCTATTTTTCTGTTATTGATTTCTAGTTTAATTCCACTGTGGGATGAGAACAGATATTTTATGATTTCTATTCTTTTAAATTTGTCAAGGTGTGTTTCACAGCCCAGAATGTAGCCTATCATGGTGAATGTTCCATGTGAGCTTGAGAAGAATGTGTGTTCTGTGGCAGGATGAAGTAGTCTATAGATGTCCATCATATCTAACTGATTGATGGTGCTGTCGAGTTCAACTATGACCTTACTGATTTTCTCCCTGCTGGATCTGTCCATTTCTGATACAGGGGTGTTAAAGTCTCCAACTATAACAGTGACTTTTATCTATTTCTCCTTGCAGTTCTATCAGTTTTTGCCTTTTCTTTTTAAAAGGTATGTTGAGGTGCTTTTTTTTTGCTGAAGAAGATTCACCCTGAGCTAACATCTGTTGTCAATCTTCCTCTTTTTGGTTTTTTTTTTTTCATGTGGGCCGCCACCACAGCACGGCTGCTAACAGACGAGTGGTTTAGGTCTGTGCCCGGTATCTGAACCCAGGCTGCTGAAGTGGAGCGTGTCAAACTTAACCACTACGCCACCAGGGCTGGCCTGTATTGAGGCTATTTTTAGCTGTTTCTTTCCCAGATTAATTTTAATTCTGAATCGTTATCTGAATACGGTTCAACTACTGAAGTTGATCACACTAGAATGGGAAGGAAGGAGATGATGGGCAATAGGGTTGGTAAGTAGGTGTAGATCCATTTAAGAAATCCTCTGGATCCATTATTTGAATATACATCATTCGCCCTGAAACAAATTTTGCCACACCATTCCCTGTGGCCAACTCCCCAGTTCTACTGTGTCTCACTGAGAATTGCTTAGTAAACACAAGTTGAATTAATGAATGAGTCCTGGGTAGAGTTCTTGATGGAAAAGACAGATCAGCAAGTTTTAAAGAAAGGGGTTAATAATACACTAGTACCCCACTGGGGATTTCTCCCTGTTAGCGAAATAAAAAGGGGCTGAAAAACGGATTTCAACCAGCTGTCGGAGTATTTTATGCCAGGGACAAATATTCACAGATTTGTCATCCCTGGGATGTCTAGAAACCATTTCCAGGTGATTGTGAGGGTCCCCTCTCCAGTGGAAGCCCATGTGCTTGGCAAACTTCCAACCGGAAATCTCTTTCCAGTGGAACTTCTGCAGAGTAAGAGCATGAGGATCATTTATACACATAACGAAGGCCCCCAAGGCCTGTAAGATCCTGAATCATCCAAGAAAGATTAAATCACGCTCAACCATGCTTTAGTGTTAAGTGTATTTAACTGTATTTTAAGTCTTCAAAGACTGATTATCTTTAATTACACAGCCTAGCGACTATAGACTTATCACTTATTTGATATGATATAGCGAGGAACTATTCACTAAGATGTTTAATAAGTTGAAATACCCTATGGCTGACCACACGGAATGATAGAGGGGTGTGTGTGTGTCTGTGTGTGTCTGTATGTCTACAGGCAAGGAGAAGATTAGGCCAACATTTTGAGAGCCGGCTAAATGCTGCTGTTAACGGAGTGGAGATGCTAATGGCACATCAAAGCATAAATCTGCCATTTGCAGCCATGCCTGCGTACGCCGATACAAATAACTAATCTAACAATCCAACAAAAATACAAAGATTACTAAATTGGCTTTTAAAAACATTAGAATCCCATTAGGCCAAATTCAGCAGCTGATTACAGAGCAAAATAAACCACAAGAGGACTCCGAATTCTCATTTGTTGCTGCTGTTAAATGGTACTGCACCTTCGACAAGGCCGTGGGCCCTGAGGAAGCGAGCACACAGCCCTTGCAGGCGAAGAGGGGCCCTATCCAGCTATACATCTGGACAAGGATGCTTCTGGGGGATGCTTCCTCCTAGCACCTGTTCTGCGAGTTCCACCAAGGGATCCATGAAGCAGCCCAGATACAGCCAGCGCTTCTCAATTTTTTTTATTATGGCCCCCTTCCCCCAAGAAGTCTTTTTGGACATTTTCTTCCCTCCTCGTCTCCTACCTCCACTATTCATCATGGCTTTTATTTTCTGTATTCTGGTGCTTTGCTGACCCTGGAGGGTCTGCCCCTCCCGGGGTTAGCCAGTTCCTAGAGACAGCAAACAACTGGCCAGTGAGTGTGCTTTTCAAACGCAAACCGACCAATCCAGACCCACGCTCACAACCGCCTTCTTAATCAGGCTCAGCTCCAGGCCACCATCCTCCTGCCCTAATTGCCCAGGGGCAGGTACCAGACAACCTGGACCCCAGAGCCCAGCGAGATCTCTGGGGCAGGGCCCGGGCACAGGTATTTTTCCAGCATCTGCTGGGTGATTCTAATGTGCATCCAGGTTGAGAAGCTCTGAGCTACTCCGGCGCACAGCTGGGGCGCCACCACCTTCCTCACCAGGCCTGGCCCCCACACACCACATTTACTTTTACAGACGAGAAGAATCATGGGAAAAGACTCAGGGCCCCACGGTACTTCAGCGCTCCTGAAAGCTCCGTCTCATCTGATGGCTGGAATTTGGTATCTAAGGGTAGACATGTGCTGGGCCATTGTCATAGCCGCTGGTAGCAGGGTGAATGGTGGCCCTTAAAAGACGTGTCTCCTAACCCAAGAACACCCGGGAGGCGACCTTATTTGTTAAGAGTCTTGCAGATGTAATTAAGGATCTCGAGATGAGATCATCCTGGATTTTGGGGGCACCTAAATCCAATGACATATGTCCTTATAAGAGAAGGGCAGAGGGAGATCTCAGACCCAGAGACACATAGAGGCGAAGGCCAAGGCCACGTGAAGATGGAGACAGAGATGGAAGTGCTGCATCTACAAGCAAAGGATCAGCAGCCACCAGAAGATAGGAGAGGGGCAGGGCTCAGCGTCACCCCTGGAGCCTCCTGGAGGAACTAACCCTGCCAACTCCTTGATTTCAGACTTCTGGCCTCCAGAACTATGAGAGGATATATTTCTGTTGATTTAAACCACCCAGTTTGTGGCAATTTGTTACGGCAGCCTAGGACTAACCGATTTCTCTATGATTTTAGATGTCTTTCACTGTCTAGAGCAAAGTCTTGAGGTCATGACCACCTCTCTACTTCAGCAAACTTCAACGGCTCCCCACTGCCTAGAGGATAAGATTGAAACTTCTTAACTGGGCATTTACACACCTCTGTGACCTTTGCCTAAACTAGCTGTCCAATCGAATTTCATAGCACTCCTAAAGTGACAGAGCCACTCGCTTTCCTTGATGTGAGTCCCCACCTCCGTGCCTCTGCTCACATGGTTCCTCCCATTAAGCATGCCCTTCCCTCGGCTTTCTATAGGGAGCGACGCCACCTTTCTTCAAGGCACAATCAAAGGCCACTTCCTTCAGCAAGCTGCCCCAGATTTCCCCAAACGACTGGGACTCTCTCTTCCTCCCACAGCAGGGTGACTTATAGAACTTCCACATCCATTCAGCAGGTGGCAAGATAATAATAATACTAATGAAAAACAATAGTTAAGATTTTACATGGCACTTACTGGGAGCCAGGCACTATTCCAAGCGTTTGACGCATATTAACTATTTTAATCCTTACAACCCCTCTGCAGTTGGTATTATCATTATTGTTATTAGTTTCAGATGACAAAACTGAGGCACATGCACGCACACCACACACACACTTTCTCTCTCTTCCTCTGTGTACACGTGTATATATACACACACATTCACAGTTGCCCACCCATCCATTTATTGTGTGTGTGTATAATCAAGTACCTTCTAGCATAAAGATTTGTACCACGGAGAAAAATGACACACTTCTTGCCCAGGAGGAGTTTCTTGACAGGGGTGAATATCCATTTTGAAAATTTGTGTTCTATCATTCAGAACCACGAGTCATGAAATCATAGACCTTGAAAGCTGGGACGGCTTAGACAGCACTCAATCCAGCTTCCCCCTGGGCAGCACAAATATTTTCTGAGCGCCTACTATGAGCTGGACCTTGGGCAGGAGATGGTGAAGCCACGGTCACTTGGTCACTCGTTATGAGATCTTACAGCTAAACTCTTTACTGGAGAGATGAGAAAACAAAGGTTTAACCAGAGAGGTGAAGCTATTCCCCTGGGGTCACACTAACTGGCTTAATCCCATTTCTGCATACTGGAAAGCCACTTCCAGTTCTAGTCATGAATTAACCAATTTTGAAAGAATCAGAACACTATCCTATATTCCTAACATGGTGCTGAGCAAAATAATGGTTCCCTAAGAGGTCCACATCCTAATCCCCTGATCCTGGGAATATGTTACCTCGCAATGGCAGAAGGAATGAAGGGAGCAAATGGAATTAAGGTTGCTAATCAGCTGACTGGAAGATTAGATTACCCTGGATTATCCAGTGGGACCAATGTAATCACAAGGGTCCTTTAAATGGATCCATCCCTGGGATGATGAGAGTCAGTGGCAGAGCGGTGCATGCAGTGTGAGAAAGACTCGACCGGCCATAGCTGGTGTTGACGATGGAAGGGGCCATGAGCCACGGCATGTGGGTAGCCTCTGGAAGCTGGAAAAGGCCAGGAAAGGGATTGTCCCCCAGAGTTCTCTGGAAAGGAACCCAGCCCAGCTGACCTCTTAATTTTTGCTCAGTGAGACTCATTTTGGACTCTGACCCACTCAGCTCGTGGTTATTTGTTACAGTGGCCAGAGGAGACCAGGACCCCCTATAAGCAGACTGAGGCTCACAAAGTTCCTCAGGGTGCTGGGCCTGATGGCATCGTTCTGAAATGAACCTCACCTGCCTTCCAGAAGTCCAGCCATCTAATTTCACTTTAAAATTCAGCATCTCTTTTCGGTCAGGTCACCCCTCTCCGTCTTTGCCTTTTTCCCCTCTGGGTAAATTCCAGTACTCAATGCAGACAGAGATGACTAAAGAACGCCCTTCATAACTTTCTTTCTCAGTTCTTTCAGACACTTCTCTCTCTGCTTCCAGATCACTGTCTCTGGCATTTTACTTTCAGGGGTGCTCTTGGCATTCATTCCTAGCGGCCCATGAAGAAGTGGCCTTGTGGGCCAGTGTTGCTCTCCCCGCGGCCCCCAGCTTCCTCCCACGGCTCAGTTTCTGTTTGGAGACTGTCTTCTGTGTTGGGGATGTGTTTCAGATTCAAGGCCCTCCTGACTCGAATGGAAAGGGGAGGTGCGCGTGGAGCGGGGCCAGGCTCCAGGTGCTGGTGTGAGGAGGGGGCATCACTCCTGTCCACTGGGGTCAAGCTGAGGTGGGAATGAGCCACTTCCAGGAGAATGAAGGGTGCATCCACCATCTTAGCGGAGGGACATGGGTGGCAAATGGCTTCTCTGGGTACTCAGAGAATCAGAGCATCGATTTTCTGACACGGACAAGCTGTCTCTCCTGGAAATGTGAGTGATTGAGAGAAATGCTTCGTCATCCATCATTCAACAAAATATTCACTGAAAACCTTCTTAGTGTCAGATTCTGTGCAGGGTGTATAGATGATGATGATGACGATGATGACGGGATGATGCTGATGACGGTGCTGCTGATGGTGCTGATGGTGGTGGTGCTGATGGTGGTGGTGATGATGGTGATGATGGTGGTGGTGATGATGGTGGTGGTGATGATGACGATGATGATGATGATGATGATGATGACGGTCATGATGGGAGCTAACACCCACTATATATCAGGCACTGTTCTAAGTACTTGCCATACACTCACACGTTTTACATCTTCAGGTGGTGGGAGTGAAATACTTGCTGAATTAAAGAATTAATCAATAGAGGATGACTTGGTCCCTACAACCCTAAGCTCCCAACTAGGGGCAAAGGGTAGGTAGAGCAGAACGATGGGAGGGGGGAAGAGAAATAGACACAATAATGCGATACAAGAAGACAGAGCAGCAGTTAGGTGTATGGGCTCTGGAGCCAGACTGCCTGGGTTTAAATCCAGGCTCTGTTCCCTATTAACTCTCTGGCCAAATTAATGAGCCTCTCCGTGCCTCAGTTCCCCATCCATAAAGTGGGGGTGACAGGAATCGCATCTGTCTCATGGGGCTGTTGTGAACGTATCCATACCTGAACAGAGTCCGGCACACAGCACAGGCTCAGTAACCCGTGTGTCTTGGTATTGTAAGGCACTCAGCAGAATTCCTCTAAGCCACTTGGAGGCATTTTGGTTGCTTCAGTTCCTAGTTTGTTTTCTCCACCAGACCGGTTCTCAGCATCTCATCGGGAAACTTTGCTGCCTCCCTTCTTGCTGCCGTCCTGGACACCAGAATCCCCACTTCCGATTAAACCTGATTTCCTACTTTGCATCTCTCCCCAGCCAAGGAAGACTTCATCAAACAGATGTCATTTGAGCTGAATCTTTAGGAACGTGAATTTTAAAAGGTGGAGAGATAATAGAAAAGGAAGAAGCAGCTGGTCCGGCTAGAGGGGGAAAGTGGGGTAGAGGGGTGCATTCCTGGTGGAAATGCCAGGCAGCAGGCTGTGCCGCGGACCAGGCAGGACACTGGGGGCAGGAGGCAGAACCACAGCATGAAAAACCTTGACTACCACATTAACATTGTAGACGTTCACTGGGGAGCCATGAAATTCTCCAAACTTTATAGACGTGTAATTGCCATACACACCCTGGGGGGTGGTTCTCATCCTAGTGCTGGAATTAGTAACGACGGCATTAATAGTCATAGAAGTAATAGTAGTGGGAATAATAGTAGCAGCATTGTGGGACTGAGACATCACCATCATCATCATTCTTACAGTTGACTTTCATTTAGTTTTTACTAGGTGCGATTCTAAATACTTGGAGTCTTACCTCATTCAATCCCCACAGTAACCATATAAGGTAGCTACGATTATTATCCCCATTTTACAGAGGAGAAAACAGAGGCAGGGGAGAGTTATGTGGCCCGGGAGTGGCACTGGAACCCAGGGACCCAGGACCTGGATGCTTGTAGAAGACTGCTGGGCACCGTGAGAAGCCGACCTGGCTTACCTAGCTGGAAATGGACGTCCGGAGCTGACACCGCAAGAGGCAGGACCAGCTGAAGATAGGAAGGGCTTCCCCAAATTCAGGGAACACTCACGGGGAGCCCCTGAGAGGTGACTGTGGGGTCCTGGCTGAGCCCCGGAGGTGGTCATTGAGGCGGGCAGCCAGTCTGAATCTCTCTGAGGCCCCTGTAGCTCCTGTCAGGGATGGGGTCCTGGGCTGGGGTCCTGGGATGGCTATGCTCTTTCTAGTCATACCCAGGGCAGGGCCTATGTTTAGCACACAGGGGCATCCAGGAGCCCCCTCTGCAGATCTCCCATGAGCTGGGGCTGGCCTGCCTGGCCATCCCCCCCAGGTGTGGGGGTCAGGCTGGGTCCCTGAGTCCCGCTGCTGCCTGCCTCAGGTCTGCTCTACCTGCAGCGCACATGAACAGAGGAGTAGCGCATGGTGCGCAACTGAGCCAGTGTAAGTGGACCTGGCTTCCCCCCGCCACCCTGAGGCTGGACGCTGGCCAAGTGATCCCCAGGAGGCTACGGTTAAAGCAAAATGTAATTACCCCAACTGCAATTCAGCTCTGCTGCCTGCAAAACAGGTCACGTCCCCTTCCCAGTCACCCAGGGAGAGGGGGTGGTGTTCCTGAGGACAGCTGAAAGTACAGAGGAGCCCCAGTCCCCTCATGCCCTCAGAGAAGACCCTGGGGCAGCCGGGGAGTCTTGGCCACTCTGTCTTCCCTTGGGTCCTGAGAAGTGACAGCCAGCCTGCTCCCTGTCTCAGCATTTCCCCCGTTCTGTTAGTGACATCCCCCTCACCCCACCTCCCATCCCCCTGTGTCTCCCACAGTCCCCTGGCAGGAGACAGAGCTTAAAAGGCCTGTTTTGCAGGCAGGCTCCAGGGGGACTGCGATACCATCTTTCCGTGCCTTGATTAAGAATGATCCTCAGGGCCCGGCTGTAGGAGAGGATGTGCTCCCCTGACGGTGCGGGATCCAGGAAAGGCAGAGCCGGGGCTGCAGAGCGAAGGCCCACAGCAGGAAAGGGAGGCGCTGCTGGGACGGCTGCTCAAGCTGAGGGGGGTGGCGACGGGAAGAGGGAGTCTGCTGGGAATAATTTGGTATTCTAGAGCAGTGGAGAGAGGCCCGGGCAGTGAAAGCCTGCAGGAGAAGAACATTAAAGAGAGCAAGACTTACTCAGAGCAGATTTACTCAGGCCTCTGCTGGACACTCCAGTGACCTCTTGGCTCCTGGCCCCTGCAAGGTCGAGCCTTATAGCTGGGGCCACTTGGCTCCCCGGCAACACCTGGCCTAGGCTAGGAGAAGTCTTCCAGCCCCTGGCCTTTGGTCAGCAGGCTGAGTGTCCCCCTCTGATTCCTGGTCAGCTCCTGACCCCTGACTTTCCCAGATGCCACACCAGCGACTCGGCTCCACACCCTCTGGGCTGGTCCTGACTTTTCTGTCTCAGCGCCAAGGATGGAGGGACTTGGCAGGACTCCTTTTGTAGGACCAGCATCCCAGGTTGCTTTGTGCTTGCCTGGCAATCTCACAGCCCTTCTCAGATCTCCGTGGCTTCCAACCAAGGCCCAGGATTCAGTGCTCAAGTGGATCCCACACTGTGCTCAGAGCTGAACAGAGCTGGGCTTGTATCTGTCCTCTTGTCTGACTTACTGTGTGGCTTTGGACAAGTCACTTGACCCTTCTGAGCCTCTATACCTCAATATGTTTGTAAACTGTGGAAAATAATACATCCATTTGTGGGCCTGTTATGAAGTCTAAGAAGGTATCATACTGCTTCAGTTTCCTGTTTAGTTTCCTGCCACAACAAAGAACCACAGTGGCCTAGACAACAGACATTTATAGTGTCACAGTTCTAGAGGCTGGACATCAAGATCAAGGTGTTGGCGGGGTTGGCTCCTTCGAAAGGTTGTGACAGAGGATCTGTTCCACGCCTCTCTCCCAGGTTCTGGTGGTTTGCTGGCAATCCTTGTTCCTCGGCCAGGAGAAGCATCACCCGAGCTCTGCCTTCCTTTTCACATGCGTTCTCCCTGTGGGCATGTGTGTCGGGGTCCAGATTTCTCTGTTTTATATGTTTTACCTCATCTTAACTAATTACTCTGCAATGAGCCTATTGCCAAATAAGGTCACATCCTGAGGGAGTAGGGGTTAGGACTTCTGTGGTGGGGGGGACACAGTTCAAACCATAAGACCAACAGAAAGGTAACAAAGCACAGGATGGATTCTCTAGAAATACCAGACCCTTTTCCTTCCCCACGAACGAGGAGCTGGCCTCAGAGGCTGAGAGAAGCTTCCAGCACTTTGAGGCTGCTTTGTTGTTGGATGCGGGCTCTGCCTTCCTGCCCCGCCCTGGCTTTCCCATCAGGTAGGCCCTCCCCCAGAGAACACCTTCCACACTGCATCTGCATGACAGTGAAGGGATGAGGCCAAGGCCTGGCAGGGAGAGGCCAACCCACTCTTGGTCCTTCTCACCTATGCTTCCCTGTGGGGACCCTGAGTGGGAAGGCCCCAGGAGCTGCCTCAGTCCCCAGGTGACTCCTCAGGGCCGGAGCTTGGCTTTTTTCCTATCGTTTTTATTCGGGAAGGGAATTCTTTTCTCTGTGGCGTAGCCCTGGGGAAGCTTAGCTCATCTCTCCAGCCCAGGGGGTTTACGTGCTTCCTGTTTGTCTAATGCCATTTTGATCCTAACAGCAGCACGGTGAAAACAGTACCTACTAAAAGCTGACCCGGGGTGGCACTGATCAGCACAGAGTTCCTTCCCGGCCCTCCGCTCAGGCGGCTGGGTTATCTCCTGGGAAGGAGAGTGGCTGCCCAAGGGCACAAAGCTAATGAGTAAGCAGAGAAGGCAGAACAAGGTTTTTCCCTGCGGCTGTCCCCAAAATGTGTGAGCGTGAGCTGTGACACTGTTTTCTTTGGTTGTGCTGAGTGTGGTTGGTCAGCCTCCTCTGGAAGGACCGGGCAGACCTCCCAGGGGAGAGAGGGAGGATGCAGAGAGGACAGCAAGCGAGGGAGGCAGGGGACAGTCTGCTGGCACAGGACGCGGAAGTGGGAGGGGGTGCCGGCTTGGCCAAAGTCACTCTATGGTTGTGGATAATGGCACCTGTGCCACTAGCATTATGAGAGGTATTGGGCATGGTTGCAAAGGGCCAGCTTTGGAGCCTGGAAGAGCCGAGGGCACACCCTGCCATTTTCTCTGTCTTTCCAAGGAGTACCTTGGGCAAGGCGCTCCCATCTCTCGGATGCTCAGCTTCCCCACCTGCAAGATGGAGAGGGGACCAGCATATACTCCACAGGGATGTGGCAAAGCCCCTGGGCCAGCAGCATCACCCCTGTTTTTCCGATGAGAAAATGGTGCCTGGTCAATAAACTATTATCAAGAGGTTTCGGTCTGTGGAGGTGAAAATGCAGCCTAACAGGGAAGGGGCGAGGCGGGACGGGATTCTTTCCACCCTCAAAATCTAAATTCTCATCCAAGCGCTTCAGAAACATAATTTTATAAAGTCTCCTAGAGAATTGCTCCTCTTTATAACCCTCTCCCAAAGCCGCTGGATCCCAACAGGCTAGCATCACGCCGCAACCCAGCCCCTGGATGAAGTGGATTCTCGTTGTTAAAACTCCTCCATCCCACCCGTTGGACTGTGCTCTTCAGGGCAAGGGCTGAGTTCCATTGAACTTGTAGTGCCAGTTCTTAGCTCAAGGTCTGGTACAAAGGGAATGCCTGGCTGATGTTTGTTGAATGAATAAATGAATGAATGGGTGAAAGAACGAACGAATGCATTTAAAACGAAACTGAACACTTCTGGTACCACGTTCCCTGCTACTTACTAACGTTGTAAGCAGACCTGAAGAACAGAGGGTGAAAACAGGGAGCGCGGACCCGCTCACGTCAACAGGGCAATCAAGGTGCTGTAGCACGCAGCTAAGGAGCTATTCAGTTGGGTGATGAACGAATGAATGAATGGATGAATGAATGAATCTTGGAGAGCTGGTCTTCTCCCTATCTTCCGTCTTGGAGGCAGGCTGATTCCGTGGCCACAGAGGCCCACCTACTCAGACGTTCAGTTATTACTATGCAACAATGACTCCTGTGAGGGTGTGACCCCAGTGGGCTCTGGAGCCAGGCAGATCTGAGTTCTAATCCCAACTCTGCCTCCCACAAGCTGTGTGGCCTTGGCCTACGATTCAGCCTCTCTGAGCCTCATTCCTCATCTCCAAAAGGGACTATTGATAGTGCAGGATGGTTGTGAAGAATGCATTAAGTGAGGCAATGAATTAAAAGCTCCTCGCGCAGTCCTGGAAACTGTGGCTAACACATAACAGCCCCCTTTCTCCTCTGATCCCCGGTATAGGTCAAGAAGCAACTCGCTTTGCCCAGCTGTGCCTCAGTTTCTCTTTCTGTGAAGTGGGGTCAATAATACCTGCCCAGCCTCCCTCGCAGGACTGTTGTAAAGAGATGAAGACGATGAAAGTGATTTACAAACTTAAATGGACCAAGGGAAACAGTGGTTTCTATTTTCTAGTTAACGCCCATGGGCACTTGTTCCAGTTTGATCGCTAAGGGCATTGGAGAGAGCTTCCCGGGTTGCTTCTTCCCGGTGAATATCCATATCCCTCTGTCCTCGACGCCGTCATTTTTGATCCCACTGCCTAAGAAGTCTGCAGGCAGTAAGATGCCACCCTCTGTGCCAATTCCCCCAGTCCAGATGGAATAATATTCTGATCAAAGCGGACAGAGGATGAGAGATGCCCTCTCCAATCCACTGCACAGGCTATTTCCAGTCTCAGTGATGACGGCAGGGCTGTCACCCAGGACGGGGTTGTCACCATCCACCACTCGCCTGTGATATGCTCCCTCTCAGGGACTGACTGGCCTTGGGGTCTGGGGCTATGCGCAAGCGCAAACCCACGCCCCGCTCTCCGGCAAGAAACCTGGGGAGCTGGAGGACGGCTAAGGAACAGCTGCCTGTGTTCGTTGCAATTTGGGGGTTACTCTCTCAGTCGTCTCAGGGCACCTGGAGGAGGTATGACCAAAGAGTCTACGGGCAGAGATCCACCTATTGTTGCATATAAATACAATTTTTGTAAACTACATTTTAAACGCCTCAGGGTATTTCCCTATGTAACAGAGCCCTGCAACATAGCTTTTAAAAAAATATTTTTTAACGGTCAATGTCATGGTTTATTGAACTATTCCACTGATTGGGGACATTCGAGTTGCTTCCACTTGGAGGATATTGCAAAAGATTTTTAAAAACTGAGGTTCATGGATATCAACACACATACATAGCTTCTGTGAAGTCTGTATTATTCCGAGAATGGAGTCCACGAAATTGAAGTGATGAGAGTAAGAAGCATTTTTAAAATGGCTTTTGACGTGTTTTGCCAAATTAGCTTTCTAAAGATTGTGCCCCGAGTAATACACCTAAGTGCTGATTTCACCATATGGTCTGCAGCATTAAGTATTATTAGGACCGCCAGAATCGTAAGCCAAATAATGTGCTGTGAATAGAGGTATTATAAAGGGAACTTGAGATATCTTTTTATTTCTTCTTAGAAATCATAGTCCTCTTTGATCTTTATACTCAAATTTCAATCATTTACCAATTCTTATCATTTCTTCTTTCTTAAATTCTCTTAAATATTTTTTTCTATTCCTAAGTCATCCTTAGGTCAGCCCCTTCATACTGCCGGCATGCACTGATCTAACGACCTCTCCAGGGTCCCCCTGAGCTTCTCTCTCCTCTGGGTTACCCTGCCCAATTCCTCTCTTAAAAACGAAGTTTTGGATGGTGGTGATGGTTGCGCAACCGTGTGAATGTACGTAATGCTGCTAATCTGTATACTTACAAATTAATTAAAATGCTGAAATTTATGGTATGGATATTTTACCCCAACTAAAAAAACAACCAACTTTTGAATGCTTCTCTGCTCAGCAGTCTTCAATAGCTCCCTGTGCCTACCAGACACAAGTTCAAAGTGTTCAGCCTTGGCTTTCAGGTTCCCCACAGCCATAAGACAACAACAGTAGTCGTAACTCACTCTGAGACAGTCCTGGGTTAAGCAATTTGTCGGCATTGTCTTGGTCAGCCCTCACACCATTGCTATGAAGCAGCTATTATGACTCCCATGTTCAGATGAAGAAATCAGGGCACAAAGAGATTTTTTTCCTTTTAAAAATCAACTTTCTTCTGCCAGTAGCAGAGGGGCCACGCTGAGCACTCAGGGCTCCCGGCAGAGGCCCGGAGAGAAGCCCAGAGGGCGGGGCGACCCCCAGCTGCCATTGCCCGCCCCGGGGGACTAGGGATTGCCGGAGATCTCGGAGAGGACCGGGGCGGGGGAACTTTCAAAGGCGCATCCGGCGACCCGGTGGGGAAGCGCCGGAGCTCCGCCAGGCAGCAGACAAAACTCTCTGTCTGCCGGTAGCAGAGGGGCCACGCTGAGCACTCAGGGCTCCCGGCAGAGGCCCGGAGAGAAGCCCAGAGGGCGGGGCGACCCCCAGCTGCCGTTGCCCGCCCCGCGAGACTAGGGATTGCCGGAGATCTCGGAGAAGACCGGGGCGGGGGAACTTTCAAAGGCGGGTCCGGCGACCCGGAGGGGAAGCGCCGGAGCTCCGCCAGGCAGCAGACAAAACTCTCTGTCTGCCATTAGCAGAGGGGCCACGCCCAGCACTCAGGGCTCCCGGCAGAGGCTCGGACAGAAGCCCAGTGGGCGGGGCGTCCCCCAGCTGCTGTTGCCCGCCCCGTGGGACTAGGGATTGCCGGAGATCTCGGAGAGGACCGGGGCGGGGGAACTTTCAAAGGCGGGTCCGGCGACCCGGAGGGGAAGCGCCGGAGCTCCGCCAGGCAGCAGACAAAACTCTCTGTCTGCCGGTAGCAGAGGGGCCACGCTGAGCATTCAGAGCTCCCGGCAGAGGCCCGGAGAGAAGCCCAGAGGACGGGGCGACCCCCAGCTGCCGTTGCCCACCCGGTGAGGCTAGGGATTGCCGGAGATCTCGGAGAGGACTGGGGCTGGAGAGAGTTCCAGAGACCCAGCTTAGTAGCCTAGGGGGAAACCCTACAGGCTCACAGAAGCCTTAGGGAAAGCCTCTGCACAGCACCAGTAGAAGGCACCCAGCCGCCAGCCACAAGGCTGGAAGACCCCAGGGCAAAAGCAGCATAGCTAGGTGTACTAACCACAGACTGTAGAAGATGCCAATAGCTCTCCTGCGACCCATAGAGGACAAGTGAGATTTGGTGGGTGCCGACAGCAACGGAGCGACAAATATAAGTGATCCCACCCCTGGCCGCTGGAAAAGCCCATAACACCGTTGCAGACCCCAAGGAGAGAGCGCATCTAGGTGGGCAACAACAGTAGGCCCCTGCAGCCTGAAGCCCCCCGTGATGGCCCCCACGGCAGAGGAGGGAATCCAAAGGGCCACTGTGGCTACGAAGAGGGGCCCAGGCCCAGTTAGCAACTACGGACAGGGTTCCTGGTTGGTGAAGTATAAACAGCTGCTCCCCCCACCGCAGCAGCTGAAACAAGTGAAAGGAGCAACTAAACTCTATCTCCATGCGGAGGCACAAATCAACATCATCAAGCAATATGAAAAAATACATTAAATCTCCAGAACAGAAAGAAAGTAACAAATACACAGAAAACAATCCCAAAGAAAATGAGATATATAACCTAAATGATGATGACTTCAAAACAGCCATCATTAAAATACTCACTGAGTTAAGAGAGAATTCTGACCGACAACTCAACGAGTTCAGGAGCTATGTCACAAAAGAGTTTGATACGATAAAGAAGAACCAAACAGAAATATTGGAAATGAAGAACACAATAGAGGAGATTAAGAAAAATCTAGATGCTCTGAACAGTAGGGCCGATAATATGGAGGAAAGAATTAGCAATTTGGAAGATGGCAATATAGAATTGTTGCAGGCAGAGGAGGAGAGAGAAGCAAGACTTAAAAGAAATGAAGAAACTCTCCGAGAATTATCAGACACAATTAGGAGATGCAACGTAAGGATTATAGGTATACCAGAGGGAGAAGAGAAGGAGAAAGGGGCAGAAAACCTATTCAAAGAAATAATGGCTGAGAACTTCCCAAATCTGGTGAGGGAGATGGATCTTCAGGTGACAGAAGCCAATAGATCTCCAAACTTTATCAATGCAAGAAGACCAACTCCACGGCATATAGTAGTGAAGCTAGCAAAAGTCAACGACAAGGAGAAAATATTAAGGACAGCCAGGCAAAAGAAACTAATCTACAAAGGAACCCCCATCAGGCTATCAGCAGATTTCTCAGCAGAAACTTTACAGGCTAGAAGAGAGTGGAATGATATATTCAAAAATCTGAAGGACAAAAACCTACAGCCGAGAATTCTCTACCCAGCGAAAATATCCTTCAAATACGATGGAGAAATAAAAACTTTCCCAGATAAACAAAAATTAAGGGAGTTCATTGCCACAAAACCTCCTCTTCAGGAAATCCTCAGGAAAACCCTCATTCCTGAAAAATCCAAAAAAGGAAAGGGGCTACAAAACCAAGAGCAGAGGAGATAAGTAGAAGGACAACAACAGAGAGTAGCAGCTCTACATCAGAACAGATTAAACCATGGGACGAGAAACAAAGGAAACTGAAGAAAACCGGAAAACAAGACACAAAATGGTAGTGGTAGGTCCCCACGTCTCAATAATCACTCTAAATGTAAATGGATTGAACTCCCCAATCAAAAGACACAGAGTGGCAGGATGGATCAAAGAACAAGATCCAACAATATGCTGCCTCCAGGAAACACACCTCAGCCCCAAAGACAAACACAGACTCAGAGTGAAGGGATGGAGAACAATACTCCAAGCTAATAATGAACAAAAGAAAGCAGGTGTCGCTATACTAATATCAGACAAGGTAGATTTCAAAGCAAAACAGATAAAGAAAGACAAAGAGGGACAGTATATAATGATAAAAGGGACTCTCCACCAAGAAGACATAACACTTATAAATATATACGCACCCAACACAGGAGCACCAAAATTTGTAAAGCAACTCTTAATAGAACTAAAAGAAGACATCAACAACAATACAATAATAGTAGGGGACCTCAACACACCATTAACACCAATGGACAGAACATCCAGACAGAAAATCAACAAGGAAATAATAGAATTAAATGAAAAATTAGACCAGATGGACTTAATAGATATATATAGAACACTTCATCCAAAAACAGCAGGTTACACATTCTTCTCAAGTGCACATGGAACATTCTCAAGGATTGACCATATTTTGGGAACCAAAGCAAACATCAATAAATACAAGAGAGTTGAAATAATATCAAGCATCTTTTCTGATCATAACGCTATTAAACTAGAAATCAACTACAAGAAAAAAGCAGAGAAAGGTGCAAAAATGTGGAGACTAAACAACACGCTTCTCAACAAACAATGGATCATTGAAGAAATTAAAGAAGAAATCAAATATTATCTGGAGACAAATGAAAATGAGAACACAACATACCAAATCATTTGGGATGCAGCAAAAGCAGTCCTAAGAGGGAAATTCATCGCAATACAGGCTCACCTCACTAAACAAGAAAAAGCTCACGTAAGCAACCTCAAACGACACCTAACAGAACTAGAAAAAGAAGAACAAACAAGGCCCAGAGTCAGTAGAAGGAGGGAAATAATAAAAATAAGAGCAGAAATAAACGATATTGAAACAAAAAAGACAATAGAAAGGATCAATGAAACAAAGAGTTGGTTCTTCGAAAGAATTAACAAAATTGACAAACCCCTAGCCAGACTCACCAAGAAAAGAAGAGAGAAATCGCAAATTAATAAAATCAGGAATGACAGAGGAGAAATCACAACAGATACCAATGAAATACAAGAGATCATAAGAGAATACTATGAAAAACTATATGCCAACAAATTGAACAACCTGGAAGAAATGGACAAATTCCTAGACTCCTACAATCTCCCCAAACTGAATCAGGAAGAAATGGAGAATCTGAATAGACCAATCACAAGTAAGGAAATAGAAACGGTAATCAAAAACCTCCCCAAAAATAAGAGTCCAGGACCAGACGGCTTCTCTGGAGAATTCTACCAAACATTCAAAGAAGACTTAATACCTATTCTCCTCATACTGTTCCAGAAAATTGAGAAAGATGGAGAACTCCCTAACACATTCTATGAAGCCAACATCACTCTGATCCCCAAACCTGACAAGGACAACACAAAGAAGGAGAACTACAGGCCGATATCACTGATGAACATAGATGCAAAAATCCTCAACAAAATTTTGGCTAACCGATTACAGCAATACATCAAAAAGATTATACACCATGATCAAGTGGGATTTATACCAGGGACACAGGGATGGTTCAACATCCGCAAGTCAATCAACGTGATACACTACATCAACAAAATGAAAACCAAAAACCACATGATCATCTCAATAGATGCAGAGAAAGCATTCGACAAGATCCAACACCCATTTATGATAAAAACCCTCAGTAAAATGGGTATAGAAGGAAAGTACCTCAACATAATAAAGGCCATATATGATAGACCCACAGCCAACATCATACTCAATGGACAAAAGCTGAAAGCCATCCCTCTGAGGACAGGAACAAGACAAGGGTGCCCACTTTCACCACTCCTATTCAACATAGTTCTGGAGGTGCTGGCCAGAGCAATTCGGCAGGAAAAAGAAATAAAAGGAATCCAAATAGGTAACGAAGAAGTAAAACTCTCGTTGTTTGCAGACGACATGATCTTATACATAGAAAACCCCAAAGAATCCACAGAAAAACTATTAGAAATAATCAACAACTACAGCAAAGTAGCAGGGTATAAAATTAACGTGCATAAATCAGTAGCATTTCTATACACTAACAATAAACTAACAGAAAAAGAACTCAAGAACTCTATCCCATTCACAATCGCAACGAAAAGAATAAAATACCTTGGGATAAACTTAACCAAGGAAGTGAAGGATCTATACAATGAAAACTACAAGACTTTCTTGAAAGAAATAGGCGATGACATAAAGAGATGGAAAAACATTCCTTGCACATGGATTGGAAGAATAAACATAGTTAAAATGTCCATACTACCTAAAGCAATATACAGGTTCAATGCTATCCCAATCAGAATCCCAAGAACATTCTTCACAGAAATTGAACAAACAATCCTAAAATTCATATGGGGCAACAAAAGACCGCGAATTGCTAAAGCAATCCTGAGCAAGAAAAACAAAGCCGGCGGAATCACAATCCCCGATTTCAAAACATACTACAAAGCTACAGTGATCAAAACAGCATGGTACTGGTACAAAAACAGGTCCACAGATCAATGGAACAGAATTGAAAGCCCAGAGATAAAACCACACATCTATGGACAGCTAATCTTCGACAAAGGAGCAGAGGGCCTACAATGGAGAAAAGAAAGTCTCTTCAACAAATGGTGCTGGGAAAACTGGACAGCCACATGCAAAAGATTGAAAATTGACCATTCTTTTTCACCACACACCAAAATAAACTCAAAATGGATCAAAGACCTAAAGATTAGGCCTGAGACAATAAGTCTTTTGGAAGAGAATATAGGCAGTACACTCTTTGACATCAGTTTCAAAAGAATCTTTTCGGACACTGTAACTCCTCAGTTGAGGGAAACAATAGAAAGAATAAACAAATGGGACTTCATCAGACTAAAGAGCTTCTTCAAGGCAAGGGAAAACAGGATTGAAACAAAAAAACAGCTCACTAATTGGGAAAAAATATTTACAAGCCACTTATCCGACAAAGGGTTAATCTCCATAATATACAAAGAACTCACACTGCTTAACAACAAAAAAACAAACAACCCGATCAAAAAATGGGCAGAGGACATGAACAGACATTTCTCAAAAGAAGATATGAATATGGCCAATAGACACATGAAAAGATGTTCATCATCGCTAATCATCAGGGAAATGCAAATCAAAACTACACTAAGATATCACCTTACCCCCGTTAGATTGGCAAAAACATCCAAAACCAAGAACGACAAATGTTGGAGAGGTTGTGGAGAAAGAGGAACCCTCATACACTGTTGGTGGGAATGCAAACTGGTACAGCCACTATGGAAAACAGTATGGAGATTTCTCAAAAAGTTAAAAATAGAAATACCCTATGACCCAGCCATCCCATTACTGGGTATCTATCCTAAGAACCTGATATCAGATATCTCAAGAGTCCGTTGCACCCCTATGTTCATCGCAGCATTATTTACAATAGCCAAGACGTGGAACCAGCCTACATGCCCAGAAACTGATGATTGGATAAAGAAGATGTGGTATATATACACAATGGAATACTACTCAGCCATAAAAAAAGACGAAATTGGCCCATTCACAACAATGTGGATGGACCTCGAGGGCATTATGTTAAGCGAAATAAGTCAGTCAGAGAAAGACGAACTCTATATGACTCCACTCATAGGTGGAAATTAGCATATTGATAAGGAGATCTGATCGGTGGTTACCAGGGAAAAGGGGGGGTGGGGGGAGGGTACGGAGGGGGAAGTGGTGTACCCACAACATGACTAACAAAAATGTACAACTGAAATCTCACAAGGTTGTAATCTATCATAACATTAATAAAAAATAAAAAAAATAAAATAAAAAAAAAAAAAATCAACTTTCTTGCGGCATAATTTACATACAATAAAACATCCCTTTTAAATGTGCGCAGCTCCATGAGTTTTGACAGATGCACAGCTGTGTAACCAAGAGACCGTCCGATCAAGTCATAGTACCTTTCCACCCGCCCCCACGCACCAAGAGGTCTGGGTTGGCAGCTAAGGACATACACTAGCAAAGGGACTGGTTGAGAACTGAACTCAGGTCTGATTCTGCAACCAAACTGTTGGCCGCTCTGTGCCCCCACATCTCCCACGGCCTTCCAGCTGTGCCTCCTTGGACGTGTCCCCTGGAAGCACCAGCCCCTTGGACCTGAACCAGACCTTCACCTCCCACCTCTGCACCTCCATAAATGCTGTTTCCCACACAGGGAATGCCACCCCTTCTCCATCTGCTTGACCATACTCCTCCCCTCCCCAGGAGCTTGACTTCAATCTTTTCTCCTCCGGGACGTCTTTCTGCGCCAACCCAGCCACCCTCGGGCAGGCCTCTCCTTCTCGAATGCCCATCACCTTGTGATCTGCGTGGCCCCTGGACGCTGCTCACACACGCAATTGATAGTGAGCAAATACTATTTGTATTTTGGCGATTTCTAAAAAAATCATCCTTTCTCTCTCCTGGACCAGATGACCCTTGAGGGTCTTATTGGCAATGGCTGTGATTTTGTGACTGCAAAAACGTAGCCGGGGTCTTTGTCAATCAATGGGTTTCCTCAAAGATCAACCCCACTGGAATGAAAGGGGATAAAATTAAAATTTGCTGAAATGTTTCCTGATGCCGGCAGAATTTATGCTGACTTACTCCTTCCGTGCCACGGGTGAGACCTTTGAAAAGGCGGCCAAGTCACATTAAACACCAGCGCACGCAGCAGCTAACATCCCTCCCTTCTCCGCGGGACGCCTCCCAGCCAAGCCAAACAGACCCTGGCAGAGAGGTCTGGCTGACCTTTTCCTGACGGCAGTCTGGAAGGCAGTGGCCTTGTGTCTCGGCGGCCAGTACCATGTAGGACTGATGAGCCCAAAGGAACAGGAGAAGGGAGACTCAGGCAGCCAAGAAAGCAGAGTTCCTATTCCCAGGAAAATTCCTTCCTTCCTGTCCCTTTGCTGAGCCCACTTCCAGGCAGGCGCAGCGCTGGGCACAGGGGACCCGGTGATCAGTGAAATGTCCTCCCCAGCCTCGAGGCTCTCAGTCCAGAAAGTGACCCAACCTTAGCCTTTAGCCACTGAGCATCTGCCATGTGCCAGGCGCTAGGGCGAGGGATGAGGACGAGCATTCCTGCCCGTGAGGAAAAACTGGGAAGAGACAGACATGGATGCACCCGGTTATACACAATGGAACATGTGCTGTGTCGGAGTCTGTTTCCTCTCTGTGAAATGGGGATAATAACAGCACCTACGGCAAAATAGTGAACAAGCTGGCTTCCGGAGACAGACTTCCTGGGCTCAAACTCCAGCGTGTCTATTTACCAGCTGTGTGACTGTGGCAAAGATACTTAACCTTTCTGTGCCTTGGTTTCCTCATCTGTAAAATGGCGATAATAAAGGTACCCACTACTGAGAGTTGCTATCAGGGTTTAATGTTAATCCATGTGACATGCTTAAAACAAGGTCTGGCCTATGTTCTATGAATGTCAGTGATTGTTTGCTATTCGAAGCCCTTTGGGGGGCCTGAGGAGGATGTGGTTAGCTTTGGCTTGGGTGGCTACAGAGTTTTCTCAGTAGAGAGAATACTTAAATTGGGCCTTGTTGGATGCATAGGAGTTCACTAGACAGAATTCTTGTGTGCATGTGTTCGTGTGTGTGTGTGTTAGAGCGGGGGTCAGCCAATGTTTTCTATAAAAGGCCAGACAGCCCATATTTTCAGCTTTGTGGGCCATACAATCCCTGAGGTAACTACTCACTTCTGCTGTTGAATGGGTGTGGCTGTGTTCCAATAAAACTTTATTTACAAAAATAGGCCCTCAGGCCATAGTTGGCCCAGCCCTGAGTTTGAGGATCAAGGGGACATAAATGCGGATTTATGGCAGTACTAGGCCTGGCCAAGCCCTTCGAGAGTAATGGGGGTTTCCGCAGAACTGATCCTCAGCCTGGCTCTTTTCCATATCAGAGGTGTCAATATTTCTTTTAAAATTCTTGAAACCAACTAGAGGGGAGGGGCTGACCTGGTAGCATAGCGGTCAAGTTCATGTGCTCCACGTTGGCAGCCAGGGGTTGCCAGTTTGGATCCCAGTACAGACCTATGCACTGCTCATCAAGCCATGCTGTGGCAGGAGTCCCACATATAAAGTAGAGGAAGATGGGCACAGATGTTAGCTCAGGGAGTCTTCCTCAGGCACAGAAAGGAAGATGGGCACAGATGTTAGCTCAGGGACAATCTTCCTCACGAAAAAAAATAATAAAAAAAAACTAGAGGGGAAATTAATGTACAGATAATCATCATGTTGCTGTCAGTGTGTGTATGAGAGACAGACAGATAGGCAGAGACAGTATACCTGCATCTCTGGCCATGCCGGGGAAAACATCCCAATGTCCTTCTTTTCTGATTCACATTCCTGGGAGCCACGGAGGTTCAAAATGGTAGCTTCAGGTGGCCTTAAGGCCACCTCTTTCAGAAGTCCTCAGTACACACCCCCTCAAGGAGGGAGACAGGATGTTGGTGCTCCATAATCTCTCCTGAGACGACCCCTTCATGCCCCAGCCCCATCATGGGACCCCGCAGAGGTTCTACATGGAAAGGCTGGGCCTGTGTGTTACTGCACACGTCTGCCAGCATCAGGGCCACTCACTGTGTCCCTGACCACACACCTGGGTAGAATTTTCAAATGTCATCCATGGAGCCCGGGTGGGATTTAGAAGTGTGTGTAGTAGAAAGAACATGGGCTTTGGGGCTGGTTCAAATTCCAGCTCTGCCATGTCCTAGCTGAGGGAGCTGGGGCTCTCCTCCGAGCCTCAGTTTCTCACTGTAGAATGGGTTGTTGTGAGAACTGAATGAGGTAATGGATACCACGTAGCAACCTCAAGAAGATTATTGGGAATCCAGAATCTTGGTTATCTTTGTGCTGTCTGTCTAAACCTCCCAACCACTTTACTTTGCTGCTCCAGACCCAGCTGTCTGCCCTCCACGGCTCGTGTGTTCTGTTATCAGGAACTTGGAACGAGAAAAGTCCCTGCCACCTCAGCATGTGTCAGAGAAACATTTAGGAGAATAAAATAGACATATGAAGTCATTTCCTCAGATTATCCATACAGACATTATTTTCTTTCACGAAAATAATTTCGACTATAGTTTTGAGCAGTCCCAGAAACACTGCTTTCCAGAGAAAGTTATGTTGTGTGCCAAGGAAATATGGAAAAGAAAAAGAAGACGAAGAAGGGAAACAATGATCGCATCTTTTGCCTTACAGGTATAATCCCTCTTGGGCTGGTAGAGTAGCTCATTTATTTGCAAGGTTGGGTTAACCATTTCACAAGTTCAGGCATTCTGCTATTTTCATTGTTCCGGTCTACAATGTGCAAAAACTTATACAGAGACACACACAGAGAGACACACCCAGAGTCCTAGATAAAGCATCCCTTTTAAGAAGCAAAGGGTGGAGAACCAGAAGAAAGAGGCATTAAAGAAAGAACATTCAACATGAACCAAATGTCCTTCTGATCTTGGGAGTGGTTCCTGGGCCCTTGTCACCCACGATGCGGCCTGCCCAGGACAGCAACACCGAAGGAGGATGGGGTTCTTGAGATGCAGACAAGGGTTCTCCTCCCTTAGCAGGAGACGACAATGACAACAGTCACTGGTTATCACCAGTTTTTTAATCTCTTGGAAACCTGGAGGGAGCAGCATAATGGAGAGGAAAGAGGAGACGGATCTGAAATCCGAGGGGCTGGGCCTGCTTTGCCACATACGCATCCTGTGACCTTTGGCCAGTTATTTACCCCTATGATCTGCAGTTTCCTTATCTCTAAAATGGGTATAATATAATGTACCAGCCTACAGATCTTATAGGCATTAAAGGAGAGAACGTGTACGAAGGTCGTTTTGCAAACCCCACAGCATGCTTCCTGCAGCCTTCTCCATCTCGGTGGATGCCTGCTGGACATCGCCACTCAGTGTCAAAGGGCGTTTCAGAGGTAACACATCCCACACTGACCTGTTGATCTATGCCCCATCCCCAAACCAGCTCCTCAGGCATCTTCCCCGTCTCAGTTCGCAACCACTCTACCCTCCCAGGGCTCAGGCCCCAAACCCTGGAGTGAGCCGACTCTTCCATTCTCTCACATCCCACATCTAATCTGTCAGCAAACCCTGGAGCCTCTTTCTTCAGAATAAGCTCAGAATCCGTTTGCTTCTCAGTACCCCGACGACTACCACCCGGGTCCTGCCATCCTCATCTCTGGCTGGGATGGCTGCCACAGCCTCAGGCGTGGGCCCCTTGCTTCCGTCCTTGCCCCCACCCTCACCCACGTCTATTCTCAACACAGCAGCCAGAGTGATTCTGTCATAAAATAAGGCAGATCAGTTCCCTCCTCTGTCCAAAACCCCCATCCCACTGGGGTAAAGGCTGAAGTCTTACAACGCCTGTGTGTGTGGGGGTCCCTTCACCTCTGGGACTCATCTGCCATCTCCCTCCCGGCTGGCTCAGCTCAGCACACTCTGGCCCCTTTGCCGTTCTCTGAGTGTGCAGGTACACCCCTCCCTCAGCTCGCCCTCAGGCTGTGACATGGACTCATTACTCTGCCTGGAGCCTCTCTCTCTCTAGGCACCACACGGCTCTCTCCCTCCGCTCCTTCAGGTGTGCATGCAAATGTCACCTTCTCAGAGGCTCTGGAACTCCCTGTCTGAAGTTGCAACAGCTGCCTCTCACGTTCTCGATCCACAACCTCCTTTGTTTTTCTCCACGGAGCTTTTCTGATCTGACATACTTTCTACTTGACTTCTTACATGTGCATAGTCAGCCTCACAAAGGCACGGATGGTCGTCTCTTGTGTTTCCTTCTCTGTCCCCAGTGCCTAGCACAGAGTAAGTACCCAGTGGACACTCATGGAAGGACTCAGAGATGTTTCTTTACAAGGCAGAAGCACACTTGATATTCCTGGTTTGTATTGGTTTAAAAGGAAACAACTTAGGGGCTGGCCTGGTGGTGTAGTGGTTAAGTCTGTGCACTCCACTTTGGTAGCTCAGGGTTTGCAGGTTCGGATCCTGGGCACAGACCTACACACCGCTCATCAAGCCATGCTGTGGTGGCATCCCACATATAAAATAGAGGAAGACTGACACAGACGTTAGCTCAGGAACAATCTTCCTCACCAAAAAAATATAAACAAATAAAAGGAAACAACCTAGACCCATTTAACCAACGCCATCTCTTCTATATCTGGAAAAAGCTTTGGGCAAGCATTTAGGAGTCAGACCAGCCAAGTTCATTCCGCTCCTAGCTGATGCCATCAGGAAGCTGCCAGGGGCCGGCTGGGGAAGGGGAGGGGCTGCAGGGAGACAGGCTGGGGACTGGCAGCTGCAGGGAGCCTGGGAAAGGGCAGGGAGGGTCTGTGACGCCAGAGGGTCTGACATCCCACTGGTCCCAGGAAGAGCAGGGGCCAAGGAAAACACACGTGGGACCCATCCCTCAGACATTCCCTACAGAGGAAACGGGCCTCAAGGAAGAGATGTCCCACATCTACCCCTCGGCCTGGAATGGAAGATAAAGGAGAAGGCAGAGAGCATGCAATTCATATTTACCGGAAGGGAGGCGAGAAGGCAGAAGGGAGGGAGGAAGGTAATAAACGACTGGTAAGTCAATTCTCAAGTCCTGGATCCAGGCCCTTCTTGTCCCCCTTCTTCTGGCAACAGCATGCCTGAATTCCCCCCAGAGGACCATCCCTCTCCCGCCCTGGGCAGGCATTGTGGCCTCTCCTGTCTGCTCCGGGCTGGTCATTCAGAGCATCACTTCCTTCCAGCACCAGGGGTTGGATCAGGGGTGGATGTGTTCCCTAATTCAGAGGCAGCATGGTGCACTCTCAGGGACTGCTGACAGAGAGGGCCTGGATGTCCCCCTCACTTGAAGCTATGAAGGGATAGCCTGGAAATCCAGGGATTGTCTTGCCTTCAAGAAGGGCGAGACTCAGAATGCCCGAGGGAGAGAGCAGAGCTGAGAATACAAATGGAGAGGGAAGAGGTGCCAGAGGCAGGACCTAATGACACTGTCAGGGTCCCTGGATCCGTCTGTATCTGAAGCAGAAACCCCAGATGTTTCCGTTATTGAAGAAGACACTTGGCTGAATCCAGTCTGAGCAGAATTTCCTGCCACTTGCCACAAGAGTCGTGCTGATACACAGCTATAGCTTTGGGGAAGTCATTTCCCCTCCCCAGCTTTTAGAGTCTCCTTCCCCCAACATGGGAGGAGAACTCGATGACCTCCCAGGTCCCCTCCAGCTCTGTGCTGTGGGTCTGTGCAGAGGACCCCAACCATCAGCCTAAGTCCTGAATGGCCCTTAATGAGAGAGAGATGCAACCTGGTGCCCCGAGGGAACCTGGCCTAGCGGGCACTGGGTGGGCCTCCTGGGTCAGGGCTGGGTCCTGTATGATCCCCTTTTACTGAGGGTTAATGGATGTCACAAAGCCTTCCAGGTCCCTGCTCACCATGCATAACTCCGTCACTCCAGAGGACAGCAATTAGCCCTCAGGCTCTTCTGTAAACTCAGCCATGGAAGCCGTGAACCCAGGGGTCCTGCTCAGCCTCTGTGCACGTTTGTAAGGCAAGACCTCTTTTTTCTCTAAAGTAGGGTCTTTCATCCTCAGCACTATTGACATCATGGGTCAGATGATTCTTTATTGTTGGGGGCTATTCCGTGCATTTTAGGATGTTTGCTAACACCCCTGGTCTCTACGCAGGAGATGCCAATAGCAGCATCTCCCCTAGTTGTGACAGCCCGAAGTGTCTCCAGAAATTGCCTCTGTCTCCTGGGGGGAAAATCACCCTGGTTGAAATCACTGATCTAAAGAAGGTTGATGGCCAAAAGGACAACTCTTAGTTCCTAAGCCTGAACACAGTCACAGTACCAAAGTCAATCAATCAATCAGTCAATCTGTTTTCTTCTCTTTATCCTTGCTTTGGGGTTCCAGGCATTGCTCCTGCAGAATTCTGGCCTTTGCCCTTGGGTGTGACCTCTGATGCATCGCGGTGGTTCCTTACTGTTTCCGTGGTTATGAATTCCTTTCAAAGCTGAGCAGTGCCATCCCCCAAGTCAAACGCCACCTGTGGACACGCTCGTAGCACCTACACACACACCACTTGGCCTACCACACCAGGGGGTCCTCAGACCCCTACAGCCATGGCCCTTCCGAGGTCGTGGGGCTTAACCCTTTCAGACCTTCTAACAGGCTCAGCCATGTCCTTGCCAGATGGAGCAGAAAATTTAGAGGAAGGAGAACTGTCTGGAGTTCGCGCTCTACTACTTAATTAGCCGTGTGACTTTGGACAGGTCATCTGACCTCACTGAGCCTCAGTTCAGGAAAATTGGGAAGACCTCGTTGCTTTAGGACTGCAAGGAAAATCAGGCATCATCAAATCCAATAATCTCCCAGGGTCCATTCTCTCCAGCTTTCATTCCACCTGACATTCCTCTGCCAGTTTCGTCTTCCTAGAGCACACCTGTGGGCATGCTCTCCTGTGCTCAAAAGCATTCCATGGCTCCCTACTTCCTAGAATATAACATCCTTTTTCCAATGCCCTCCATAATCAGGTCCTTTTAGCTTTCCACCTACCTAAACTCTAGCTACAGCGAACGACTCCTGTGCGTAAACATTTTCTGCAGTTTTTACTTTATATCTTTATTCATGCTGTTCCTTCTTCCTGGAAGGCCTTTCTCTGTCCTCACTTCTAACCATCCTTTTTAAAGTCTTGCTCAAAGGCCACCTCCTCTGGAGGTAGACACGACTTATGCCTGCCCCAAGTTCCTACAGAAGGTGACATCCTATGTTCGGCCTGTATCCCACACCAGTAGCTTCTCACCTAAGGACTTCCCTTTGAGTCACGGTCGAGAACATGGGATCTGAGGCTGACTCTCCTGGATGACGTCCTCCATCCCACCTGCTTTCTCGGTTCATCTCTGAGCCTTCTTTTCCTCAGCTGAAAAATGGAGCTAATAACGGCACCTACTTCAAAGAATTATTTTTGCATTAAGTTCTGTGTTAGGCCCTGAGCCAAGCTATAGGGTCTCATTCAGGCTCTATACGTCAAGTGTTTATCACAGGGCCCGGCACAGAGGAGATGATCAATAAATTTCAGTACCATCATTGTCATCATTATTAGGCCCTGGGGAGAAATTAGGAAAAAAGACTGTTCTGCAGGGCTAAGGTGAATTGATAACGACCAATTAAAGGACATGAACCAACTTCTCATTCCACAGTGGCCTCCAGAGAAGGAGGAAGTTGGGTATAATAACAGCAAACAGCAACTCCATGCTGAGTATGCATCAGGCACCGTCCCGGCATTGTTTATGTATTAACTCTAATTCTCACTACAGCCCTACGAGGTGCAGACCATTAGCTCTCCTTTAGAGATGTGAACATTGAAACACAGAGAGGGCAAACAACTCACCTGAGATCACACAGCTGAGCCGAGATTCAGTCCTAGGCCACCTGGCCCCCGAGCCCCTCTAGACTGTCCTGAAGAGCCTTGTCCCCTAATAGGGTGTGTTTGTGATGTTTCTTGGGACAGAGACCCTGGGAGGCTCTTCAAGGGGTGTCCTAGGTCAGGAGAAGACAGTGACCAAGGTCACAGGGGAATCTGAAGGCTGCCTTTATGTAGGGCTATCTGGTGCTTAGTCTGAGCTCTGGCCACAACCAGCTGGGATTGGCTACCACTCTGCAGGGCCAGAAAACTTCCAGAGCCGAGGTGCACCTGCCATTCCCTGGGCCAAGTAGAAGCATGTGCAATTTTCAAAACCTGTTGGTCCTCAAAGCATTTTAAAATACTTTGTGAGAAGGAGGTTGAGGGGCAGAGTCAGAAAGACCATCTCCAGGAAGAGTTTCCGACAAATCCCACTTCTCCTGTTAGTTTGAGGGTTTTAGAGGTTCAGGCAGCTCCCAGGCTGCTCCTGGGTCCGTGGGTATTACGGCCAACCTAGAAGCTGGCTGGGCCCGAGGCCATTCTAGGGGGTCAGAGGCCGAGAGGGTGGGAATCTGGTGCAGCGGAGGCAAGAAACCACTCTTAGATCCTGGATGATGATGAGACCAGAGTCCTCTCTCCAAGAGGTGAGATGAGAGGGGTTTCAAGCCCTCTGCACCCCAAATATACTAGTTATATAATATACAAAAATGGGGGAGAAGATGAAGCTGAGTTATTATCCGAGATCCAATCCTTCCTGAATTTAAGACATTGTCTCCTTATTCAAACTCTTCAAATGATGGAAAATGAAAACACATTCAGCAATTTTTCACTACAACTGTCTTAATGCACCTGGATTAATTAATTCTTTTCTTTAAACAGTCACTCATTTGCTTATCAAACTTCTATTCAAACCACATCCTAGCCTGCTCGTTACTATGAGCACCGACTGCATGCCAGATGCCCGTCTAGGCGTGGGAAGCACAGCAGGACGCCAGACCCATGTGGGCCTCACCTGCATGGGCCTGACCATGTGGCCTGGTTTGATGGATTTCTGGTCCTATATCCTCTTTCAGGCCCTCTCCATCCAACAGTCACAGCTTTTGAAACTCAAACGAGATCATGTCTTCTTAAAAAATGTATGGCATATAATTAAACACCCGGCTTAAAATAACTGCATACACTCTCAGCTCCGGATAAGAATTCCTGCGATAAACCAACCCATGGAATTGCAGGAGTGGCAGAGTCGGGCATCTGGGCCATATCATACCCCTCTGCATTGTGCCCTGAGGAAGGCCCATGCTGAGCATTACTGCAATGGACAGAGCTATTTAACGCAATCCCAGGGTCTCTGTGAGGATTTTTCTAGAAAGGCTGTTCTTTACCACTCTGGGTCCTCTCCACAAAGGGTCAGAGGAAATCCCCTCAGGTCTCAGAATCAGCCACAGTTTTGTTTGTCTTGATCAACAGGTCTGTTTGATGGCTACTGGGACAGTGTAGCTGGCCAGGTTTCCCTTTTCACAATGCCTTCCTGGAAGCTCAGAGCCGTTTATAGCTCAGCAGAGCAAAGATATATAGAGAATGGTATAGTGTTCATTTTAAAATTGATCTCATTTCTGGTTCCTCTTTGTGTCTTCATCCTTGTTTTCCTTTTGTCTCTGTCACTGAGTTCATATTTAGTTTATCTTGCCAAATATTATATAACCTTGAAAACAAACTTTAATCCTTTTTGGAACATGTTGGTGGATAAAATAGAATGAAATAAAATAGAATAAAGTAGAATAAAATAACAGTTTTGAGGTCTACCCCATGCAAGGATGACATACCTATAGTATTCACACTAAAACACAAAGAATACATTCTAGCACCTTGTTTCCAAAGACCCATCGTCATTTGTCAGGAGCAAGTGTTAGTGCCAGTGTGTCTGCTAACTCACATGACCTTCCCATTCCAAGAAAAAATAGCTTTCATTGCCATTTTCCCACTAACAAGCATTAAGAGGTACTCAGCTTTCCGTCCCTTTGCTTTTTACCGTGATGTCCCTTGACCAACCCATTGAACTCTGTATTATGGACACGTGCTAAAGGCAACAGCAGGAGAGAGGCCACAGGCCTCCCGACCTTGTTCGATCAGAGCTGAGAGATGGAAATGGCCTTTTGCAGTCTTTCAAGGCCTGAGCACCAGCACCTTGGTGTTTAAGCACAAAGGTCCAGCACATTCAGGCACAGGGCACAGGTCTATTTAAATGCCCCTGAGACGCCAGCGCTGAGCACCGGCAGTCCTGTGGACACAGCCAATGGGGATTTCTCCCAAAAGCTGGACCCCAACTAGAAACCAAAGCTGTTTTTCTTTAGTTCAACTCAACAAATATTTTTTGAGCACCTTCTACGTGAACATCATATGAGGCACAAGTATATAGACATGAAATGAATACGGAGTATGTATGTGTGCTTGTGCATGCACAAATTAGCAAGTTAGCAAGCAAGCAAGCAAAGCCATGCACACATAAGTCCTGTTTCCCCTTATACATCTACGTTCCCAGCCTTCACAGAGGTCACATCCAGTTGGGAGGTCAGGGAGCCACTACAATCCTGGCTCTCTATGTTCCACTCCTTTCTATGGAGACTCTAGATGTAGTTTAAGCATCACCTCCTCGGGGAAGCCTGTCCTGATCCCCTCCACCATGTCTCCCCCCAGGTGAGTCAGGGGTCTCATAGGTCTAGTGACAGTTCTGATGTTATGGGATACACCCGACACTCAAGCTGCGCTTAATAAAGGTCTGCAGAACAAAAGAGTGAATGAGTGAACGAGGGAATACGTGAATGAGTGAATGAATGATGCTGCTATTTTTCTCAGTAAAGCTGAACCAGAACTATTGTTTTTGAGCAGCTACTGGGAGTCAGGCACAGGGTTACATGCTTTCACATATTATCTCATTTAATTTTCACAAGAGCCTTATGAAGTAGGAACTATTATTATCCCCATTTTGCAGACGGCAAAACTGAGACCCTAGGAGACTGTCTGACACGTCCAGGTTTTACCTCCAGGTGAAAGAGGAGCTGGGACCGAATCCAGGCCTCCTGACACCCAAAGGTGGAGAGGAAGGATCGGGTGACTCAATGGTTCCCAAGGCGCTCAGCTTTACACTTTGGCAACTTTAAGTTCCTTGACTCTTCAGGAAACTAAAGGCTCCAGATCCCGATTTACAAGGAGAATGGAGGGTGGTGGAGACCCAGCTTGGGAGCTCCCAGCTCACATCTGACATCTCACTGTGCCCAGGAAGCCTCCCCAGGGAGGGGCACGCAGTGGGCGGAGAAGCCTGAGTCAGCCCTGAGCCCCGTCTGCTCGGCCTGGCCCGTCAGCCAGCCCCCTCTGCCCTACCTCCCACCGGCCGGCCCCTTCCTTTGCTTGTCTCTCTCCCCAGCCTCCTGAAGGAAGTGGTGGCTTGACACTGCAGGATAAGCCAATCAGGGCTCCAGCTGCTGGAGGAATGTTTGCATCTTGCCCCGTTCTGCAGAAATGCGATCTATCGCTTTAGTCCCCAGCCACCAAGAACCAATATCTCAGACGCCAACACAGCGGGCTCCAGGGGCCTGGGGAGCTGCAAAGATGCTCTCCGGCCAGGCCAGGCGGTCCTATCCTGAAGCATTTTGCAACCTTCAGCTGGCACAGCATGCTCTGCTGTCAAACACTTACCCACGGTGGCTGGGGCCCCCACGGGAGGGCGAGAGAACAAATCGGTACAAAGGAAAGAACATGGGCTTTGGTGTCAGAAGCCCTGGGTGCCGAGCCCAGCTCCATCGCTGACCTCTTTCTGCCTCGGTTTCCTCGTTTTTAAAAACGAAGATATGGATAACGCTGCCTGCATAGGTTTGCTAGGAGGAGGAAATGCAACAACTTGTGTAAAGTCCCTACACCACAGGGTCTGGCACAGAGACGCCTGAGGGGTTGCAGTGCAGGAGGGTCCGGGTCAGATCTGGGTTCTACTAGGACTCCTCCAGGAGCCCTGCGGAGAAGGATTGGAGAGGACAAGACTGGAGACAGGTCTGGGGACTGGTGCGACAGGCCCTGCGCAATGGAAATGATTGCACTCATCATGGGTTCTGTCTGTTCCTGGCTGCTCTGAGTACCCATCTGGTCAGTGGAGTCATGCTCAGGAACTCAGGTCCAGTGCATCCTTTGTTAATCATGACAACTTGCTGGTCTAGATCTTATCATTCCCAATCTACACATGAGAAAACTGAGGCTAAGAAAGGTCAAGGTCAAGTCAGACTTCCATCCTGAACCTAGGAGCCCACAGAGACTGCTTTCTGACCTTGCACCTGGGGAGATACATCCTTCGAAAGGTACCAGAGGGAGGGCAATGTGAAAGGGTGTTTCTTAAAAGCAGCCCAACGAAGCCACGCTGGGATGGAGGTTGGCTGTTGAGTTGGGTTAATGGTACAGGCAGACAGGGTGTGTGGTAAACATCAGCCTGAGAGTACAGCGCAAACTCAGTGTTGGCAGAGCCGAGAGAGGCAGGGAGTGGGCTGAGGCTATGAATGGTGAGTCGGGAAAGCTGAGTCCCTTTTTGATGCGGCCCAGTGTGGGTCAAAGTGACCTGTCCCTTAAAACAGAGTCTCTAGACCTGAAATCAGAATCACTACTGGGGCTCATACAAAAATATTGCTCCTCTGGCCCCAGCCCAGGAGAACATGATTCAGTAGGAGGCGGTGCACCAGATGTCTGTGTTAAACACACCCCAGGGGGCTTCTGCAGCCCTGGGAGGCTGGGAACCAAGCCCTGCGTAAAGGTCAGTAAAACGTGGTAACTGTGGAGGGTTATCATATTATTCTCTCTAATTCAATGTAGGTTTGGCCATCCCCTCCTATCTGTCCTTCCAGGGTCAAGAGCATCCTAATCGTTAAACCTTTCCGGATTCCTCTCTAACGTCCTGCGTCCCCTGGATGGCTGACCACTTCCCTTCCCAACATCACTGGTCCAGCTACAGGTCCGCGGCCCCAGCCTGTCTGCCCCAGGGCTGGGCCATTTCAGAAAATTGACTCTGATTTCTTAATCTTTGCTCAAGCATCCCTGCTTCCCACGGCTCTTAATCATTCGGAAGGGGCCTGCTGTTCGGAGCAGTACTCCCTTAAATGTGTTGCTATCTTGTTATAAATCTTCCATGCTGCTCCATCCCGGGGGCCCGACTCAGGGTCACGCCCTCATTAGAGAGACAGTGAGCTGAGGTGGCTCTCAGCAGTGGTGGATGGCTGGAAACGCTGCACAGGACTGAGCCCAGAATCCATGCCCAATAAATGCAGGCTGAGTGGCTCCTCTTGAGCTCAGGGCTGGAGGTCAAGTACAGAGGACTCAGTCACCCCTCTCCCAGGAAGACGCCCAAGAGGACTGCAGGGAAACCATTACCAAAAATGCATTCTAGAATGTTCACGACAGCACCGTACACGGTAGCCCCAACCTGGAAACAAGCTGATGCCCATCAACAGTAGAATGGATAAATCAAAGTGGGGTTTCTACATCCCATGGAATAACATACAGCTACATACAACAACATGGATGGCTCAAAGGAACATAATCTTGAACAAAAGAAGCGGGACACAAAAGGGTACATGCTGTGTGATTCACTGATGGGAGGTTCACAAACTGATGAAACTACTCTGTGCTGTAGGAGTCAGGAAAGCATTACCCTGGGGAGCAGTGGTGACCAAAGGAGGGAACAGGGGGAAGAGTGGCCATGCTCTGAGTCTTGGTCTGGTGACTGGTTACACAGGTGTGCTCCGGTGGTGGAAATTCACTGAGCTGTACACTTTTGATGTGTACATTTTCTGTATGCATATCACACATCAATTTAAAAAATCTCACCCCACAGCATGAATGAAAAGAAAAAAAACAAAAGGCACAAAGGCTCCAAAAGACTGCCACACAGGACTCCTCTGTCCTCACTTGACTACTGGCTAGCTGTGACCTCATCTCAGTCCCTGGGCCTCTAGGGGTTTCAGTGTCACCCTTCATCTATAGAGCAGAGGCATTGGAATGGGATGACTTCTGTCGTCTGGTGGGGACTTGTCTCTGATCCTGCTGCTAACGGATGTCAAAAGGCCAAGGTCAATTCTTTTACACCATTTACAAAAATAAACTCAAAATGGATCAAAGACCTAAAGATAAGACCTGAAACCATAAGGCTTCTAGAAGAAAATATAGGCAGTACACTCTTTGACATCAGTCTTAAAAGGATCTTTTCAGACACCATGTCTTCTCAGACAAGGGAAATAATAGAAAGAATAAACAAATGGGACTTCATCAGGCTAAAGAGCTTCTCCAAGGCAAGGGAAAACAGGGTTGAAACAAAAAAATAACCCAGCAATTGGGAAAAAAATATTTGCAAATCATATATCCCACAATAGGTTAATCTCCATAATATATAAAGAACTCACACAACTCAACAAAAAAAATCAAACAACCCAATCAAAAAATGGGCAGGGGACATGAACAGACATTTCTCCAAAGAAGATATACAGATGGCCAATAGGCACATGAAAAGATGCTCATCATCACTGATCATCAGGGAAATGCAAATCAAAACTACACTAAGATATCACCTTACACCCATTAGAAGGACAAAAATATCTAAAACTAATAGTAACAAATGTTGGAGAGGTTGTGGAGAAAAAGGAACCCTCGTACACTGCTGGTGGGAATGCAAACTGGTACAGCTACTATGGAAAACAGTATGGAGATTTCTCAAAAAATTAAAAATAGAAATACCATATGACCCAGCCATCCCACTACTGGGTATCTATCCAAAGAGCTTGAAGTCAGCAATCCCAAAAGTCCCATGCACCCCTATGTTCATCGCAGCATTATTTACAATAGCCAAGATGTGGAAGCAACCTAAGTGCCCATCAACTGATGATTGGATAAAGAAGATGTGGTATATATATACAATGGAATACTACTCAGCCATAAAAAAGGACCAAATCATCCCATTTGCAACAACATGGATGGACCTGGAGGGAATTATGTTAAGTGAAATAAGCCAGATAGAGACAGACAATCTCTGTCCACTCATATGTGGAAATTAAACATGTAGATTAAGAGAACAGATCAGTGGTTACCAGGAGAAAGGGGGGGTGGGGGGTGGGCACAAAGAGTGAAGTGGTGCACCTACAACACGAATGACAAGCATTAATGTACAACTGAAATTTCACAAAGGTGTAAACTATCATAATCTCAATAAAAAGTTAAAAAAATAAAGGCCAAGGTCATATGCCAGATACCTCTGACTTCCTCTGATAACACATGGAACATGCCTGGAGACAACTAAACCTTATGGGGCTCTCGATGCTCAATTTTATCATTATGTCTTGTCCCACCAGTCTGAGTTCCTCTGGGACCATTCACCTTTGCACCATGAGGGCTCAGCCCCAGGTACAGGGTCAGATAAACACCTGTGGAACAGGACAGCTGGTGTTCCCACGGGTGCAGTCATGATAACAGCAACAGCCAACGCTCGTACAACCCTTACTGTTTGTGCCAGGCACTGTTCTAAGTCCTCTCCAGGATGTGTCTCATTTAATCATCAGAGCAGCCCCTGCGAGGCAGGTTCTATCTACGGATCCATTTTACAGTTGTAAACTGAAGAACAGAGGGGTCAAGTGAACTGCCTAAGGTCACACAGCTAGCAAATGGCAGGCAGGGTTTCAAATCCACGGAGTCTGGCTCCAAAATCCAGAGTTTTTACCCTCTCCCTAAAGCTGGCTGGGCTTTGATTTGTCCTGGCTTCAGGTAAGGCCAGGGTATCTACTGTCCTCTTAGCTCCACCCACACTTTCCCTTCAACATTTTATAGGCTTCCATCAGAGCCCCTTTGGCCTTAATCCTCCCAGACCAGACAGGCCTTTAGGGTTCATGTGTACACATCCACGGCAGCCCCTCAGGGCCCTGCATCGTAACTGCCCTGCTCTGGACGTCTGTCCAAATCCGCCTCTGCTGCAGAAATATCTGGATGGATGGAGAGGCTGTGTTCTGGGCTCCGTCACACCACGGTCAAGAACATCTCGGTGTTTTCTCTTTGGTCTCCGATGTCTTTCACGGGAGTGACCAGCTATTTTATCTTTAGGTTCAAGAGGTGAAGAACCCTAGACGCGGCACTGGGCTGGGAGCCCTGGGTTCTAGCCACCCCCTGAGTCTCACTTCTGCATCTGAAAAGTGGGGAGATGAGGCCTGCTCTATCTACTCCAGGGGGCGGGGTTGTAACCAGGTTCAGGAGGAAGGTCCGGAGCCTCATGACTGGGGTCGATCTGCAGTCGTACAGACAGCTTTAAGGCCAGGGAACCAAGACTAGAACTCCAGGCACTGCGGGGAGTCAGCACGCGCTATGCCACTGAGCCTCACGGCTTTGCAAGGGAGGCATTCTTAGTCCCATTTCACAGATGAAGATACTGAGGCACGGAGAGCTCATCTGGGCGTGGGCGTCAGGATGGATGAGCCCAGGGAGCCCCAGGGGTCCACCTTCAAGCCTGACCTGGCGGATCACAGAGGGAGACGCCACTGCTGTGTCTCCTTCCCAGAGACTCCAGGGCCATTTGCAATGTGTCCCATTTGTGGAAGTACACACTGGGGGCAAAACTTGCACCAACCTCAGAGCATTGCTACTCTAAGGACTAAGCAAGAGGAAACATCTCAAGGCTCAGCACAGAACTCAGCACCCAGGAAGGGCTCAATAGCCACTGGGTATTATTTTTACGACAACTACTTCCCTCCTCTGCACTGCTTTTTTCTCTCCCCTTGACCTGCAGTGGGAGCCCCGACTTTCCCATCCTACGATTGCAGGGAAATGAAAAGCAGACTCTGGAAGAAGATTAGGTTCATCCAGAGAAACCCTCTGGATCTCCCAAATCTTACGATCCTTATCCCTAATACTTCTTAGCTGTATGACTTTACACTGGTTACTTAACTTCTATGTGCCTTAGTTTCCCCATCTGTAAAGTGGGATAACAATACCTTTCTTGGAGTTCTTGTGAGAATCCACAGAGTTAATACATAAAAATGCTTAGACTAACACTTGACTCGAAGCACCATATCAAGGTTTGCTATTATGATTCATGCTGAAAACACTTACCGAGCACCGACTATGTACTTACAGCCGCATCAAGCCAGTCAACAATTTCTTATTTATTAAATGCCTCCCTCGTGCCTGGCATGCTCGGTACCTCACATCTGTTCTCTCTGACAGCAACAATTCCCAACAACTGTTCTGAGGTGCCACGGGTACCAGTGGGAATAAGATGCCCCCCTCGCCACATCCCTTGCCCCTCCCCCACTAGCCCCAGATCTCATTTCACCCAGGTGGCCAGTGAGGCATCAGGCTAACTCCAGCTTTCCAGATGGCTCGGTGCTTTCTCCCTTGAGTCTCCATTCTGGGTGGGTTTCCTCCTCTCTGGTCATCATCCCAAGTAGCAGAGGCAGCCCCTCCCCACGGAGGCCCAGCCAGCCAGAGCCAGGCACTGGGAGAGGTGCCACCAGACCAGGGTTGGTTAATCCTGCCTTTAATTAGCAGACGCGCTAAGTGATGAGGCCCAGGGGTGACCCCACAGATGGCAGCCTGCTCGGCTCCAAGTGATAAATTGGGAGCATCCAGCTTTGCGAAGGGCCATGTCCATGCTGGCTGCTGTGACAGCACCTCTTACACCTGCTGCTCGGGCACCGCAGCACCAGGGGGTGGTGTGGCCAGCCGGGGCCCTCCTCAGGGCCCCAAAGGTGACACAGGAATGACAACATTCAGATCACAGAGTCGCTATGAGAGGTAAATGTTATAAATCACAGGTTTAAGACTCCTAGAAAACTATAGGATGCAAACAGCCAGTTAATGTTAAATATTAGAGAGACAGCAACAGGAAGAACACCCATCCCGCCTTCTCCTCCCACATCCTGCTCTCTTTTTTTCATGGCACTAATCTATATCAGAAGTTATAGTATTTATGGATTTGTTTACTTACTCGTTTCCACCCACCAAAATGTAAGCCCTGTGAAGCAGGGCCATTGTTCATCACTGTATCCCCCTTGCCTAGAACAGCACCTAGCACATAGTAGGTGATCCATAAATACTTGCTGAGTAGACTTATATTCAGAAATGACTGTTCCCTTCCCTTGAACCGAGTATGAGACACCCATCAGCTCACAATCCATAGCCCAGAATCCGCTCATCTGTATAGACTGTCCTTTCCCACCCAGCCTCATCCACGGTGGATCTTTAAAGAGACGCTGTTGGTTTTCAAGGTCACCCTCCAGGGCTCCCGTCCCCAGCCTGCAGCCCCCAGCAGCGTGTTGCTCACACTCACATCCTGGCTGTCTGCAATCCCCATGGCCCTGGCGGTCCCCTGCCAGAAGCCAGAGCCCCCTTAATCTCTACCCACTCACAAGGTCACATCTGGCCGGCTTCCCTCTCTCCCAGTGTCACGGGGGAAGGGGCGCCTTTCTCCTGCCAGGCCCACAGAAGTGAAAAATAAACACCCCCCGCTGGCTGGCTCCAGCTCCACCCTCACTGCTGCCAGGGAAAATGCTTGGTCTTCAGATTTTCCCCTTTTTTTGCTTAATACAACACCAATTCCATGCAACTCAGCCTTCTGAGGGGCACGTTTTGCTTTTAATTCAGCTGACCTGCAGAAAGGGCTGGTATGAGAAAATTCGGGGACAAAGGATGGATCTGGCATGTCCCGGCTGTAAAAAGCACGGACGAGTTTTAGCAAAGCCCAAGAAACTTTCAAGTCAAAGCAAAGATTGGGGGGGGGGGTCCTCTGGAGACACCTCCTTTTGCTTCATCCCACACAGGGGTTTGCGGGGGTCACTTCTGGTCCCTTCAGGTGGAGCCCATCTGGAGGGATGGGTGGTGGCCACATCTGGAGCCCTCTGAAGCCAGCCACGCCTCTGCTCTTTGTTTACTGGTGGGCAGCAGGAGCTAAGTGGCTCCAGAAAGGGAAAACGCGGGAGGAAACAGTTCTTCATAAACAGAAGGAGGGGGTAACCTTTGATGTAAAACAAAGCGTTTTCTCCTGGTCCTCCCCCTAAAGCAGGAGAACAATGAGTGTCCGGTCAAGAATCTGGTTTCTCTAGAGCCCTGAGTGGGTCAAAACAACAGGCATACCTCCTTTTATTGCAATTCGTAGATATTGAGGTTTTTACAAATTGAAGGTTGGTGGCCACCCTGTGTCGAGCAAGTCTATCAGCGCCATTTCCCAACAGCATTTGCTCCCTTTGTGTCTCTGTGTCGCATTTTGGTAATTCTCGCAATAGCTTAAACTTTCATTATTATTATGTTTGTTATGATGATCTGTGATCAGTGATCTTTGATGTTACTGTTGTCATTGTTTTGGGGTGCCATGAACTGCCCTCATATAAGACCACGGACTTAATCCATAAATGTGTGTGTTCTGACTGCTCCACCGACTGGCCATTGCCCCGGCTCTCGCCCTCTCCTCAAGCCTCCTTATTCCCTGAGACACAATATTGAAATTAGGCCAGTTAATAACCCTTCAAAGGCCTCCAATTGTTCAAGTGAAAGAAAGAGTCACACTCTCTCACTTTAAATCAAAAGCCCCACGGCCAAAGTAAGCTGAGCATCTGGTGAGGGCCTCTTTCTCCACATGTTTGGGGTCAGCTGCCTGTAGGCTGGTGTGTGTTGATCTTGGCTGAGCCAGCTAGGCTATCTGGCTAGAAATGATTAAGCTTAGTGAGGAAGGCATGTCGACAGCTGAGATAGGCTGAAAGCTAGGCCTCTTGTGCCAAACGGTTAGCCAAGTTGTGAATGCAAAGGGAAAGTTCTTGGAGGAAATTAAAAGTGCTACTCCATCATTTATCAGACAAGGGGTGGATCTCCAAAGTATATAGGGAACTCATATAACTCAACAAAAAAACCGTAAATAACCCAGTCAAAAAATGGGCAGAGGATATGAACAGACTTTTCCAAGGAAGATATACAGATGGCCAACAGACACATGAAAAGATGCTCGACATCACTAGCCATTAGGGATATGCAAATCAAAACTACAATGAGATTTCACCTTATACCAGTCAGAATGGCTAATTACCAAGACAAAAAACAACAAACGTTGGATAGGATGTGGAGAAAAGGGAACTCTCATACACTGCTGGTGGGAATGCAAACTAGTGCAGCCACTATGGAAAACAATATGGAGATTCCTCAAAAAACTAAAAATAGAAATACCACATGACCCAGCTATCCCACTACTGGGTATCTACCCAAACAACTTGAAATCAACAATCCAAAGTAACATATGTATCCCCATGTGCATCGCAGCACTATTCACAATAGCCAAGACACGGAAGCAATCCAAGTGCCCGATGTCCCATGATTGGATAAGAAGATGTGGTATATATATACAATGGAATACTACTCAGCCAGAAAAAAGGATAAAATCATCCCATTTGCAACAACATGGGTGGACCTGGAGGGTATTATGCTAAGTGAAATAAGCCAGACTGAGAAAGACAAACACCATGTGATTTCATTCATATGTGGAATATGAACAAACACATGGACAAAGGAAACAGTTCAGTGGTTACCAGGGGAAGGGGAGTGAAGGATGGGCACAGGGAGTGAAGGGGAGCACTTGTGTGGTGACAGACAGGAAATAATGTACAACTGAAATTTCACAATGACGTAAGCTACTATATACTCAATTTTTAAAAGAGTGCTACTCCAGTGAACACATGAATGGCAAAAAAGTGAAACAGCTTTATGGCTGACATGGAGAAAGTTTTGGTGGTCTGGATAGAAGATCAAACCAGCCACAACATTCCCTTAGGCTAAAGCCTAATCCAGAGCAAGGCCCTAACTCTCTTTAGTTCTGTGAAGGCTGAGAGAGGGGAGGAAGCTGCAGAAGAAAAATTTGCAGCTAGCAGAGGTTGGTTCATGAGGTTCAAGGAAAGAGGCCGTCTCCGTAACAGAAAAGTGCAAGATGAAGCAGCAGGTGCTGATGTGGAAGCTGCAGAAGTTCTCCAGAAGATCTAGCTGAGATCATTCATGAAGGTGCTACACTAAACAAGAGATTTCTAACATAAGGTGAAACATCCTTACCTTGGAAGAAGACGCCATCTAGGACTGTCATAGGTAGAGAGGAGAAGTCAGTGCCTGACTTCCGCACGTCAAAGGATAGGCGGACTCTCTTATTAGAGGCTAATGCAGCTGGTGACTTTAAGTTGAAGCCAATGCTCATTTACTATTCTGAAAATCCTAGGGCTGTTAAAAATTATGCTAAATCTACTCTGCCTGTGCTCTATAAATGAACAACAAAGCCCGGATGACAGCACATCTGTTTACAACATGGTTGACTGAATATTTTAAGCCCACTATTGAGAACTACTGCTCAGAAAAAAAGATTCCTTTCGAAATATTACTTCTCATTGACAATGCACGTGGTCACCCCAGAGCTCTGACGGAGATGTGCAAGATTATGCTATGATTCTTCTGATGGATCTGGGCAAAGTAAATTGAAAACCTGGAAAGGATTCACCATTCTAAACGCCATTAAGGACATTCGTGATTCATGGGAAGAGATCAAAATATCAACATTAACAGGGGTTTGGAAGAAGTTAATTCCAACCCTCATGGATGAGTTTGAGGGGTTCGAGACTTCAGTGGAGGAAGGAACTGCAGATGTGGTGGAAACAGCAAGAGAATTGGAATTAGAAGTGGAGCCAGAAGATGTGACTGAATTGCTACAATCTCATGATCAAACTTTAATGGATGAGTTGCTTCTTATGAATGAGCAAAGAGAGTGGTTTCTTGAGATGGAATCTACTCCCGGTGAAGATGCTGTGAAAATTGCTGAAATGACAACAAAGGATTTAGAATACGACATAAACTTAGTTGATAAACCAGTAGCAGGGTTTGAGAGGATGGGTTCCAATTTTGAAAGAAGTTCTGCTGTGGGCAAAACGCTATCAAACAGCATCGCACGCTACAGAGAAATTGTTCGTGAAATGAAGAGCCAATCGATGCGGCAAACTTCATTGTTGTCTTATTTTAAGAAAGTGCCCCAGCCGCCCCAGCCTTCCACAGCCACCACCCTGATCATCAGCAGCCACCAACATCGAGACAAGACCCTCCACCAGCAAAAAGATGATGATTCTCTGAAGGCTCAGATGATGGTTAGCATTTTTCAGCAATAAAGTATTTTTAAATTAAAGTATGTACATTGCTTTTTTAGATATAATGCTATTGCACACTTAATAGACTACAGTATAGTGTAAACATAACTTTTATATGCACCAGGAAACCAAAAAATTCGTGCGACTTGCTTTACTGCAATAGTCGCTTTATTGTAGTGGTCTGGAGTCGAACCTGCAGTATCTCTGAGGTACGTCTGTAGTGGCTGGGTCTTAACACGTGTCTGTGTGCATGTCCGTGTGGTGTGTGTCTCGGGGCTGGGGAATAACTCAGCATCCTAAGCAGGTCTTGAGTTAGCTTTTACTTAGAGTCAATAGATGGGATTCAATTCAGTGAACAATTATCGTCTGTCCCAGCTGGCGCTGAGGCCAAGAGGGTGACAAGACAGCCCGGGCTGCCAGGAGCTTGTAGGCTGTCTGTCACACGCCAGGCCAGGCCAGGCTTGCTGCAGGCATTGGATGCCCACTGGGAGCACTGGCCAGAAGTAGGCGTGACTGCTGGTGTCCGGCCTGCTTTCATGTGGCCCCAGCTAAGCCAAGGCTGACCGTCTGTGCAGATGGCTTCCTAGCCCACCTGGCTATTCCCTGCACCCCAGCTCTGCAGGCAGCGAGCTCTGGCCAAGACTCGGGCACCAAAGGATCTCAGACTTTGATAGCTCATCAAACTAACAACACGGACAGCTCCAATTTACCGAGTGCCTGCCATGTGCTGTCTGGCTCTGTTCTAAGGGCTTCACTTGAATAAACTGATTTTTATCCCCCTCAACAACCCAATGAGATAGATGCTACAGATACACAATGCCTTTTCCAAAGCCCTTGAAGGCAGATGCGTTTCAGAATAAGAAAGTCTGGGATTTCAGAAAGATGATATAGCGGACATGCTGTATATTTCTACACTCACAGAGGATCCAGGACGACGCCCATAATCAATCACCTTAATGCATCTGCAGCCACTCATAGGGATGTCCTCGCTTGTAATAATATGACTATAGAGATCCCGGTGTCCTCTGGGCCAGGTTAAGCAGCCAAATGAATTTGTGCCAAGTTTATGAAAAAAATCTCTGCTTTCCAGAGCTTTTGGGGTTTTAGAGCTGCAGATAACAGATTAGGAAGCCCTGTTTTGCAGAGAAGGGTGGCATGTGGAGAGGGGAAGCTGTGAGTGTAGAAGCAGGATTCACACCCACGCAGGCCGACTCCGGCACTGGGCTCTCAGCCCCGCACATCCCACGGCCTCACTCCCTCACATGTGGAAACTTCCAGAAAGTTACCTTCCCAGATGCCAAGGCCTGCAGGCTCAGCTCTCAGCAGAGCTCCCCAAACTACTGTTTTTCATACACTTCTGTTCCCACCCGAGGAGCCAAGCATACAGGTTTCTGAACACACCGGGATCTTTCACTCTTTTTGGCTTTTGCAAATACTTTTCCTACTGACTTGAATGCCCCCAAGGCCTCTCCTGGTTTGGCCAACTCCTATTCATACTTCAAAAGCCACTCAAATGCCCCGTCCTTGATGAGGCACATGCCGATCTCAGTCGGCCCGGAATGAACTGCTGTACCCTTCCTGGCCCTGCTCAGAGCCGCACGCTCCTTGTGACCCTTCCAGGAACACTTTCCACTGAGCAGTAACCAGATGCCAGGGGATCTCGCCTGCTCTTCGGGATCTGGATACACCAGGCATCAACCCCCAATTCCACACCCTCAGAAGTCCAGAGACTCCCTCAAGTTGTCTGCAGATCCCCAGGGGTTGGGTCTCATCTGTGGTCACTGCAGGCCCCAGGCTCCTCTTCCTCTGAGCTGTCTCAGTCACACAAGAGCCAGCCCCCTCCCTGATGCCCATCGAGAATCCATTCTGTGAAGCATATGCGACAAGAGCAGCCTTTGCCGGACATTTGCATTTGGGGTGGGTGGAACAGAGGGGATATTTACACTGTAGGAATACAACCCACTCAAGCTGAATACGGTTCCTGTTCTTAACGTTCCCCACAGGACGATTTCTTGACCCTCCAGTGTCCCAAGCCTCCTGCCATCTCCCTGGGCCTCCCCAACTCCCCCGACTCTGCCTTCTCCTCTCCCCGACTCTGCCCACCCTCTCGGGAGCAGATCCAGCTCCTGCCTCCTCCTTGCAGAGGAAACTGAGCAGCTTTTCCCTTGCTCAGGTCCTTCCTAACCCCCTCCCAGCCCACCCCCTGGGCCTCAGGTCCCACCTTCTACCACAAGCAGCTCACCAAGACTCCTCCCCAAAGCAGGCAGCGTCCTCCCCGGGGGATTCGGAAGGAAGCAGCTAAAATTATGAAAATGGTTCATCTCATTACAGTTGTTCACCTGTATGTCTTCCCTGCACAGTCTGTTTTCTCCGCTCAGCGTCCTCAGTCACTAGCACAATGTCAGACGCATAGTAGGGCTTCGAGAAGTGATTGTGGAATGAATGCATGAACGAATGATACATGAAGACCAGCTCTGAGAGGCAGTACAAAATGATCAGAGAAGATCTACTTCCTACAAGAGCACAGAAGACATAAGCAGAGGATTGTGTATGTGTGTGTGTGTGTGTGTGTAGGAGTGTGAGTGTGTGTTCTGGCAGTGGCGGTCATGGATGTCAGGCCTGGGAATATGTAAGGTAGAAAGAGATGTGACAAGCCAGGCCCACGGGGTCAGGTGGGAAAGCCCAGAGCCTGAGGCTTGAGCCAAGGAGAGTAGCCTCATGATCAACGGACTCCAGAGGTGAGCCTGACCCCAGGGCAGAGGTCCTGGTTGTGACGTTTTCCTCTCTGGTCTGCAGATGAGGGCAGGGCATCACGGGCCAGGTCTGTCCTCCAGCAGCCCCCTTGCCTCAAGCAGGATGCCTACACTTTCCAGAATGACGGGACTGCATTGCTTTTCAATTTAAGAGCTGCATGCCCACGTGCATCCAATAAGCCATTATTGAGTCCTACTATGTGCCGACCCCCTTGCAGGGGGAGGGAGAAACAGAGACACAAACAGATGACCCTCACACACAGAGTGGAGCCTAGTGGCCACGAACTTGTGCCCTGGAGATTCTGGCTCCACCACCTAAACCTGTGACCATGGAAAAGTCATTTTACCCCTGTGCCTCAGGTCCTGCATCCCTGAAACGTGGACAGTAAGAGTGCCTACCTCACTGGGTAGTTGTGAGTTTTAAACGAGTTACTATGTGTCAAGTCTTCAGAACACTTTTGGTCTGCAGCACATTCTTCACGACTTTGATATACTGCTACTAACGATGATAGTAATTATTATTGCCCTGTGACAAATGTTATGGCAGCTCCTGCCATGGCCCCCAAGCCCTAAAGATTTAGCCCCTCTCTGACCTAAATTCTTTGCACTCTCCCCACCACTTGCTCCAGAAAGGGTTTTTCAACCCGAGCATGCTGCTTGGTGTCAAATGTCACCACCTCCTCAGAGAGGCCTTCTCTGACTATTGCAACATACAACACACACACACACCACATACACGTTTCACGGCTCTCACACTCCTTTTCACCCTGCACCCTATAGCTAATCTACAGGTGACCAGAGTTAGAGCTGGCCTGACTCGGAAGGCTGTGGGCCCCAAGCAAGGAAAGACATAAAGCCAGGCTGCAGCTGCCCCCAAACGGGGCTCTGTCACCCCCTCGAGACTGTGCCCCCCTCCTCGCCCTGGGCTCACTCAGATGGGCTGTGGATGGCGATCACCTGTGTCTCCCCGTTGTTTTCAGATGAAATGACAGTGGCCCGGAGATGGGGCAGTTCTTCCCACAGTGGCAATGCGGGGACCAGAATCCCCACCTTGTCTGATCCCAGGCAGGAATGGCGTTCTCTAGAAGCAAAAACTGAAAGAGGGGCTGGGTAACACAGCATTAGGGAAGGCTCTTTACCTGCAAAATGAGGGTGCAAGCCCCGTGTGGGGCTGTTGGGGAGATTAAGTGAGAATGTTTATGAAGCACCCAGCTCGTACCTGGTGCAAAGTAGGAGCTTAAGAGATCACGTCTGTTACTGCTGTTGTTAACGTCCTTATTGCAAGTGCTTGTCTTGTATCGAGTTTACGAGGCTTAGGTACAAGCTTTGGAGTCTGACTCTCTTAGGTCAAATCCCAGATCTGTTGATTGCTGGCTGTGTGATTCTGGGCAAGATATTTAAACTCTCTGGGACTCAGTTATCTCCTGCATAAAATGGGGATAATCATAGAACCCACCTCATAGGCAGCTTGTAAGGATGAAACGAGATCATGGTGCACAGAGCTTAGCAGGATGGCCAGGTACATAGCTAGTGCTCATTAAAGGTAACCATCATCATCACCATCAACCTCACCACCATCACCATCATCACCATCATCATCACCACCATCACCATCATCACCATCACCACCACCGACATCACCATCACCGTCATCACCATCACCATCATCACCATCATCATCACCATCACCCTCACCACCATCACCATCATCACCATCACCATCATCACCTTCATCACCATCACCACCATCACCATCATCACCACCACCATCATCACCATCACCATCATCACCCCAATCACCATCACCATCATCACCATCACCATCATCATCATCATCATCACCACCATCGTCACCACCCTCATTGTCATCATGACCATCTCCGTCATCATTGCCATCACCATTCTCATCATTCCAAACATCCCACGAAGTCTGGCACAGTGCCAGGCGCACACAAGGGCTCCACAAATCTGCATGTTGACGGAATTTTAAGTCCCCACCCCTTTGGTCCCAAGGAATCTTTCGCTTCTCCCAAAACACTTGCTTAGAGGATTTCTCAGCTCTCAAAAACTTCTGAATATAAGAGAAATCACAGGAGGGCTGAAAAACACACTCAGCATAGTTTTATTCACGGACTATCAAGCTAATATTAAAATCTCACCTCTTTTAAAGGCGTCAATGAAAATAAGACGTTAATTTTTCCGCAAATAAAAAGTCAGTGCAAAACAGATAGATGCCCGGGGTCTGCAAAGCTGCACCCTGTCCTCTACTAAAGGGATTAGAATTCTAAACTGAAGCTGATTTACGTCTCAAAATTCTCCCCAGGGACCCCAAAGGGGAAACAACCAGTCAGGAAGCCCAGACTCTCCTCCCCATTCAGACTATCTTCCCCTGGGACGCCAACTTCTTGGCCCCAACCCACTACGCAAAATCACACGGAACTCTCTGGAGAGGCCCCGGCTCCGGCTGGCTCTCCTCGTTTATTCATTAGCACACTTTAAATCTAGTCCTCTTTGGAATCACGCCAGGAGGGGAACACTTGATGACGCCAGGGCTCCGCGCTCAAGATTCTCGGCTCCGGGCCTGGTTTCTTGTCTTCCTCTGGTGGCTTCGGGGCTGCAGTGAATCTCCGAGGTTTGGGTTTCTGACTCCAGGATTATCTGTATCCTTCACCTCCCCAACTTGCCCACCCTCAAAACTGTTTTTCTTTTTCAGGGCCAATCTGCAAGAGAAGTCTCAAGTAGAAAGTTGATTATTCAGAAGCCAAAAGAGGAGGATTTGAAAAACAAGCTGTAGGGGGTGTATTTCTTTCCCAGGTGCGCCATAACAAATTCCCACAGACTGGGCGGTTTAAAACACAGAAATCCGGGGCGGCCCCGTGGTTGAGTGGTTAAGTTCGCGTGTTCCACTTCGGTGGCCCAGGGTTTCACCGGTTTGGATCCTGGGCCCGGACGTGGCACCACTCGTCAGGCCATGCTGAGGCGGCGTCCCACATAGCACAACCAGGACCCACAACTAAAATATACAACTATGTACTGGGGGGCTTTGGGGAGAAGAAGGAGAAGAAAACAGACTGGCAACAGATGTTAGCTCAGGTGCCAATCTTTAAAAATTAAAAAAAAGAACAGAAATTTCTTCTCTCCTAGTCGGGAGGTCAGGAGTCTGATGCCAAGGTGTCGGTAGGGTTGCTTCCTTCTGGAGGTGCAGAGGACCTGTCCCTGGCCTCTCTCCCGGCTTCTGCTGGCTCCCAGCAAGCCTGGCATTCCTTGGCTTGCAGCTGCATCCCTCCAGCCTCTGCCTCCATCCTCACATGGCTGTCTTCCATATGCGTCTGTTCGGTGTATCCTCTCTTCCTCTTACAAGGACACCGGTCCCATTGCTTCAGAGGTCTGTCCTAATCCAGCATGACCTCATCTTAACTAATTACATCTGCAAAGCCCCTATTTCCAAATAAGGTCACATTCTGAGGTTCTGGATGGACACAAACGTCAGAGGGAACACTATTCAACCCAATACAGGGGGCAGGGATTTCTTTTTTTTTTTTTTTTTTGAGGAAGATTAGCCCTGAGCTAACATCTGCTGCCAATCCTCCTATTTTTGCCGAGTAAGGCTGGCCCTGAGCTAACATCCATACCCATCCTCCTCTACTTTATACGTGGGACGCCTACCACAGCGTGGCGTGCCAAGTAGTGCCATGTCTGCACCCGGGATCTGGACCGGTGAACCCCAGGCTGCCAAAGCGGAACATGCACACTTAACTGCTGTGCCACTGGGCCGGCCCCCACGGGGCAAGGATTTTAAGACATTATTTCTTTCTTCCCCTGACTGGGAGACAGCCCCCAGCCCCCTAACATAGGATGGAAAAGGGAGATGTTGAGTTAGCCACAGAAGCAACACTGGGGCCCCTCTGCGGTAGAACTTGGAGTTTTCAAATCATCTTCCCAGCCAGTATGTTAGCATAATCTCATAATGACCCAGGAGGGAGAGCGGGCTTCCTCATCTTCCTCAGCTCAGAGAGGTCAGGCCACTTGCCTAAGGTCACACAGCTGCTGAGAGGCGAGCTGGGCTGAGAACTCAGGCCTTCTGCTTCAAGTCCAAGCTCCTTCTCTCTCCCCATTTTCTTACCAGGGAAAGAGCAGGACTGGTGAGTTTGCGATAGGAAACAGGTGGCTTAGAAACCTGTTGGGGGTCTGGGGAGAAACCGCCTCTTAAGAAAGTAAGGGGGAGTAGGGGAGTGCCCCCGAACACAGTGTCAGGGCCCTGGAAGGTTGAAGGGAGCCAGCTTGTTTTCCCTTAAAAAGAAAAAAGAAGCCAGAGGTGGTCGGGTCCCTACTCCCGGTGTGCCCTCAGATAAGCGCTCCTCTGAATCCTGCTGCAGGTCCTGATGCTAATTCCCTTTTCACCCCCTAGAGCGGCTTTAGAAGAGATGAAAGCGAGGGGCTGAGGTCTGGAGGGAGGTGCTCCGCCAGCCTGCAGACGGCGCCCGGGAGCGCCGGGCCGCCGCGCTCAACTCCACTTCGCACGGGGCTGGACCACAGCGGGCGGCGCGCGCGCCATCCAGCCAGCCCGCATCAGCTAGAGTTTGATAACGGCCTCTTTGCCCCCACTTGCCTGGGGGTTGCCGCCCCCGCTGTTCCCTCTGTCCAGAACACTCTTCCCCCGGACAGGCACGTGGGTGCTCCCTCACTTGCTTGGAGGCTCTGTGCAAACCCACCTCGTCTTTGAGGCCGTCTCTGACCCGCCTTCTTAAAATTGTGCCGCCGCCGGCGCTCCCTAGCTCCCTCCTTGCATTTTTCTTCGTCTTATGTATTTTTGTTTTTAATTTTGTTTACGGTCCATCCCTCTAGATGATAAGGTTTTCGTGTTTTTCATCCACTGACTCCAGGCTTATTCGTATCCTTCACACCTCCCCAACTTGCCCACCCTCAAAACTCTTTCTTTTTCAGAGCAAACTTTTGTGGTTTTTGTCCACTGTTGAATCCCCAGTGTCTGCCATGTTACCTGACACTCAATAGATATTGGTTAAATAAATGCACAAATGCATTTAGTACAGGACTCAGTGTGACCACCTGAGGTTCTGGATTCAGATCCTCTAAAATCGAACTTAACCTCTCACTGCCTAGCATGCGACCTCTGGCAAGTGCCTTAATGTCTCTGGGCCTCGGTTTCCTCATCTGTAAAATGGGGACAATAAGTGCTTACCCCATAGGGTTGAGAGGAGGATCGACTGAGTTGAATCGGAGTTGCCTGGTACACTGGCAATGTTACACACACACATCGGCCACTTTTATTATTATTGGATTTTTATTGTTATTTGGGGCAGAACACTGCAACATTCTACCAGGGAGAGCGAGATGAGGGAGACATGTCCCCTGTCCTCAGGAGCCTTAGCATTGCAGGGCATCCACCAAGCTACCAGTATCCACCCCAGGGCCTAGCACAGAGTGGGCACACGGGAGGTGGCTGATGAATAAATAGAAAATGCCTCATTCCCCGACAGAGGATGGTTCCGTGTTCCACGGCCTCATCCACAGGAGGCAGCAGATAACTTGGGGGGTGGGGGGGGAGGGTCGTGCCCAGGTAGAGTGGGTTGTCTGCTGCCTACAGGGCCCTCCTGGCCACAGATGCTCCCTGGGACATCTGGGGTTCAAATTCTGGCTCTGCCCCCAGCTGGCTGCCTGTCTCTGGAACAAGTCACTTGGCCATTGTGGGTCTCAGTTTTCCCATCAGTAACGTGGGGGAGTAGAGCTCCCTTGTAGCTGACACTCTTGGGTCCTTGGTCATCTCCAGGGGCGGATCACACTGAGTTTCCACCATGAGGACTTTCAAGAGGGCTTCTGCCCTGTCCCTTAAACAAGATTGATGGGGCTGCTGTTTCTGGGTCCAGTCCTCCCGCCAGCTGCCCAGAAGGTGTGGACCTCAGTCTCAGTATCAACTGGGCTCTAGTCCCAACTCCGCCCTCGCTTGCTGAGTGACTTTACGCAAGTCACTGAACTTCTCTGATTCCATTCTCTTCACCTGTCAAATCCCAATAAAACCCCTTTATCCCGCAAGGAATTGTGACAGTGAAATAACAGAGCCCACGTAAACACCCACAACAGTGCCTGGCACACAGTAGGGAAGACATATTACTTCCCTTCTCATCCAGCCTGGGAGGAAGGGAGAAATTAGCCTCAGCAATGATGATGGGGAGGAACAGGAAGAGGATGAAGACAGCAGCCATGAACAGTTACTGTGTCCTTGCTCTCAATCTTGTGCAAAGTTAAATGCATCACCCATTTCAATCTTCACAACATTCTTATCCCCATTTTACAGAGGAAAAAACTGAGGCTCAGTAAGGTCAAGCAAGCTGCCCAAGGTCACAGAGACACTAATGGACAGAGCAGGAACTCAAACCCGTTTCTTTCTGTTGCCAAAGGCTATATTCTTACTGTGACGTGTGACCGCCTCTCACGGAGCGAGCCCTTGAGCCGCTGGTTCCCTTGGCCACTCGGCCAAGCAGAGCAGACAGGAAGAGGAATAGGGTATGAGGCTTGCCACACAACAGGCAGCTGAGGCCACACCTCCAGGGCCACGGGTGACAGTGCTGCTTTTTATCGAGCTGCAGAGGGCCACGTTCTCACTGTCTGCCCAGAAGGACTGGCCCTGGGCTGGGAGCCGGGATCTGAGCTCGCAGAATCCTTTCTGTTCTGAGAAGATTGAACGCTGGGAATCTGCACCCAGAGACCCCATCTATTAGTTGATTAAAAGCCATAGATCAGCCTGACTGGGACCCGCCTGCGCCATTATGAATAAGAAGCGTCAGGAAATTTTTCGGCGTAACCAATGTCTTTGAAATTGCCATGGTGACAGTTCATAAAACTTCGGAGTCTATCTTTCGGCAAGCGGGCTCTGCTGCCAGGCAGTAACATTTGGGGTAGCCTTTGAAGCAGTTTGTATTCAAATAAGCCGTGAGGGCCATATCTCAAAGTTCCACACACTCAGATTAAAAACAACCACTGTCATCAAAAAACCAGCTTGTCAAACAATTATTCCAGGCTCACGGAAGTGGTTGTGAACAACATTCAGGCTGCCCAGGATTATGGAGAGGCAGTAAGACAACTTTAGTGGCCACGTACATGGTCGCAACAGTCAAACTGCCCAAGTTCGAATCCAGGTTCTACCATCTTTTAGCTGTGTGACCTTGGGCCAGTTACATAACCTCTCTGTGCTTTAGTTTCTTCATCTAGAAAATGGGGATAAAACTTAGTAACTATTTCAGGGGGTTCTTGTCAGGATGAAACACGTTAATACAAATGTCTTAGTCCATTTGGGGTGGTATAAAAAAATGTGATAGTCTGAGTGAACAACAGAAATTTAAATCTCACAGTTCTGGAGGCTGGGAAGTGCAGGCACCAGCAGACTCGGAGTCTGGTGTGGACCTGCTTCCTGGTTCGTAGATGGCTGTCTTTTCGCCGTAACTTCACGTGGGGAGCTTTCTTGGGTCTCTTGTATAAGGGCACTAATCCCATTCATGAGGGCACCATCCTCTTCCCAAAGGCCTCCCATGCCAACACCATCACGGGGGGGTGAGGCTGAACATATAAATTTGGGAGACACAAACTTCAGCCACAGCAAGAGGAAAAGGATCAGAAGGTGCCAGCACATGCTGAGTGCGCATTCATTGACTTAATAAACGTTTCCTGTTCATTGCGTCTCCAGGGCCTCACGTGCCTCTGACCCGCACTCTGGTGGGGCCCTTCCACAACGACTCTGGGCTGGACCTGGTGACTTCATCTGGCCACAAGAATGAAGTGGATGTGACGAAGCTCCAGTTCTAAGCCTAGATGGGAAGATATCTTGTTCACTTCCATGCCCTCTCTTGGAGTCCTGGTGTGGCCGTGGGGACGAAGCTGCCTAGCCTGCTGCAGGATGAGGGCCTGGATGCAGCTCTGTGCCAGCAGATGTGCCGGCGGAGGCCTTCCTAGACCAGCCTGTGGCCAGCCGACTCCCAAACCCATGAGAGAGCGCAGCCCAGAAAACAGAGCTGACTCCCAGCTGAGAGCAGAGAACCATCCAGCTGGCCCCCTGACTTGTGAGTATTAATAAACGCTTACTCTTGAAGTCATTTTGAGTTTGGGGGTGGTTTGTTACGCAGCACTATCTAACGGATGCAGGACCAACTACGTACGGAGAACTGTGGTGAGCATGGAGGAACAGTGGTGACTGAGATGTTGCTCACACCTCCAGGGGTTCACTGTCCAGCAGAGGAAACAACCCCCAAAAATAATCCCATCACAACCGGATCTCGTAGGATTCCCCTGAGAAGGAGACAGGCATTCTGAGCAGAAAGGCTGGTGTGTGCAAAGGCCAGGAGGCATCAAAGGACCATGAACCTCACTCCTCCTCAGGTTTGCAGACAAATGCAGACGTTAAAGTATTTTTTTCCCATCTATTGCCATTCTCCAATGAGCAGGGGATCGGAGCATCCCCTCCCTCAACAGTGAAGGAACAGGGAGAAAAGAACAAAACCAAACAACATTCTCCATGCCAGACACAAGAGCTCGGCACTTTAGATGGACTCTGGTCATCATCTCAACAACCTACCTAGGGAGGTGAGATTTTCAGGGAGGTTAGGAGACTTGCCTATGACCATTCTCTTAAGAAGCAGTACAGACTCATCGCCCAGCAGTATGGCACCATGCCCCCACTTTGGAATCAGACAGACAGGAGTTCAAATCCCTCACTAGCTTTTTTTTTTTTTTTTTTTTTTGCTGAGGAAGATTCATCCTGAGCTAACACATGTGCCAGTCTTCCTTTATTTTGTATGTGGGTCGCCACCACAGCATGGCTGACGAGTGGCGTAGGTCTATGCCCTGGAACTGAACCCATGAACCCAGGCTGCCAAAGCAGAGCACACCAAACTCAACCACTATGCCATGAAGGGAAAATGTATCCCCTCCTCCAGCCGGGTGGCCCTGGGGTCTGCATGCCTTTGGGGCCTGCCTCGGGAAGGACACCAGCCACACGAGGGTCAGTGTTCCCAGTCTGGCTAATGCACCAGGGCCTGCCCCAAGGGCGGGGAGGACACATCATCAAGGAGAGATGCACAGCAGAACTGCTCCCTGAGACATGCAGGCTGCACGCAGTCTGTCCCCACCAGGCTCCTTGAACATCTGGGCTCCTTCTGCTGCTTCTCAGGAAAGTTCTGCATCAGACTTTATCTCAGAAACCCTAGATGAACCCACATTTGCTCTTGAGAGGCTGGCTTCCTACTTAGGAGCAAGGCCAGCTTCCTGGGCATGTGACCTGTGTAGTCGCACAGCATCTTGTGCCTGGTTCTGCTGTCACTGTCTTGAATTTCCTAGCAATTTGTGACAAGGGGCCCCACACCCTCATTTTGCACTGTGCCCTGTGACCCACTAGCCTGTCCTGCTCGGGGCTATTCAAGTGTGGATCCTCCGGGTGTGTCCAGATCAGATCCGTATCAGCTGGGACCAAAGGTGCGCCCCGCTTTGGTCAGGTAGACCTGGGTATGTATTCATTCAAGAAGCATTTATGAGCACCCACTGTGTGCCAGATACAGGACTAAGTGCTGGAGTATGTATACTGAATAAGACAAGGACTGCACCTTCAAGAACTCTGCATACCCCAAGTGGACTCTTGATTTCCCTTAAAACCAATCCCTTCTTCCTGTCCCTGTGCTTCTCCTACTTAGTAAATGGTGCCACCATCCTCCCAATCCCAGCTGGAAACCCAGGAGTCATCCTGATTCCTCCCTCCCACCCTCTGTGCAGAACAGAAGCAAGTCCTGTGGGTTTTTCCTTCAAAACGCAGCTCCAATCTGTGCATTTCTCTCTGTCCACTGGCATTCCTCCTCCAGCCACCATCCCCTCTTGTCCTGGGACTCCAACAGCCTCTCAACCATTTCCATTCTTGTCCCACACCATTCACCCTCTCCTAGAGGAATTATGTAAATAAGACCATAGCCCTCCAATCCCTTTCCATTGCTCTCACTATAAGATCCCAGCTCCGAACCTTGGCCTTGAGCCCTAGGATCTGGTCTCCCCACCTCACCTCATGGTGCTCTCCCCCTTGCTCATGACTATCCAGCCAACCTGGCCTCCTTTCAGTTCTGCATGTAGAGCAAGCTCTTTCCCACCTCAGGGTCTTTGCACATGCTGTTCCCTAGACCCAGATCACTTTACCCCTGCTGTTCCACAGCTGGCCCTTTCTCTTCAGTTCTCAACAGAAATGTCACAGCTTCAGAGAAGACTTCCCTGCCACCCTGTCTAACGGTGTTTCAGCCCTGCCCCATTATCCTGTATCACGTCTCTTTTTTTTCACCCATTACTTATCACAATTGGTGATTATTTTAAGGATATATCTTTCTAAATGTTTATGAATCTCCCCTCCATGACCCACCGCTAGAGACTGTAAGCTCCATGAGGACAGAGACCTTTTCATCTGTCTGAGTCACTCCTAACCCCAGTACCAAACAGTGCCTGGCACATAGTTGGTACTCAATACTTTTTACTGAGTGAATGAATGGATGAGTGAATGAATGGATGAGCGAATGAGTGGATGAGTGAATGAATGGATGAGTGAATGAATGGATGAGTGAGTGAATGGATGAGTGAATGAATGGATGAGCGAATGAATGGATGAGTGAATGAATGGATGAGAGAATGAATGGATGAGCGAATGAATGGATGAGCGAATGAGTGGATGAGCGAATGAGTGGATGAGTGAATGAATGGATGAGTGAGTGAATGGATGAGTGAATGAATGGATGAGTGGATGAGTGAATGAATGGATGAGTGAATGAATGGATGAGCGAATGAATGGATGAGCGAATGAATGGATGAGCGAATGAGTGGATGAGCGAATGAGTGGATGAGTGAATGAATGGATGAGTGAGTGAATGGATGAGTGAATGAATGGATGAGTGGATGAGTGAATGAATGGATGAGCGAATGAGTGGATGAGTGAATGAATGGATGAGTGAGTGAATGGATGAGTGAATGAATGGATGAGTGGATGAGTGAATGAATGGATGAGTGAGCGAATGGATGAGTGAATGAAAGAGCGCACAGCTCTGTGCAGGAGGCAGAGAAGTAAATCAACAATTAGGATCCAGTCTATATCAGGGATGCTTCAGGAGCACAAAAGAGGCACATCTTTATCAAAATGGGGGACCAAAGACGGGGTTCATAATAATGAGACCTCCCTCCCAGTTTGGCTGTGAACATGACACAGGGATGAATGTAGATAAAGTCCTTAGCTCTATGGATGGCAAGCAGTAAACGCTCAATACTTGTTGGCTACTGTTATTGTAATATTATTAATCTTCTTCTCAATATGTTGATCATTGAGCAGAGTCTTGAAGGGCAAATGGGAACTGAACAGAAAGGGCAGGGCCAAGCCAGCAGAGGGGCCGTGGAGAGCAGGGAGGCGGGAAAGAGCACGGTGTGTTCTGCTGTCTCAGAGGAGCGTAGGGTGGGTGGAGAGAGGGTGGCAAGGGATGCAGCTGGGGAAGCAGGCAGGGGTCGGATCCCAAAGGCCTTGTCAGCCACACTAAGGGGCCTGGACTACGAGGGCAGTGGAAACCTCTGGACAATTTAAAGCAAGAAGCGATCTGTTTTCGGTAGTGTGTTGTGGCAGATGTGCAGAGGGTGAATTAGAAGGGGCAGGCGAAGATAGTTATTTATGAACTCCAGGGAGCACCTCCATCCATCTCATGCAGCCCTTCAGAGGGCTCGGTACCGCACAAGGCAGCGGGAGGGTGGCAGGTATCGCAGACAATCCTGCCTTCAACGTGCTCTAAACGGGCTCACCTTTGGAGTCTCAGCGTCCAGCCCAAAAAGAAATGAGGCTTCCACCTCGCATTTTGCAAAGCAGAGGGCGAAAAGAGCTATCAAAGCACCCCAATCTCATCTCAAATTAAGTCGTGAGCAAGAGAAAGAAAATCTATCCTCTATGGGGCCATATTTTTCTCTCTTTAATGTCACCGCTTTCAAACCTATCAAAGCAAAACGTGCCATATAAGGCAGTTGCATAACCTCCTGGGGCCGCTATGTGGGGCCCATTCGCCCTCTGACCGGGCACTGTTGCTAATGTGGCATTCCTTGACCTGAGATCTTTAGAATTATTTCGTGTGCTCTTTTTTTTTTTTTAAATTATACATAGCTCAGAGGGGGAATTTGAATTTTCTTCCACCCTATTGTGGGAAGAGAAGAGAGTGGTAAAAAAAAAAAAAGAAAGAAAGAAAGAGGGAGAGAGGAAGGAAGGAAGGAATCAGTAAGAATAAGATAGACCAGAGACAAGTGACCCCCAAGAAATGCTTCAAATCACTTTCTACTTGTCCCCATGGGCTGTTCATGACTCAGAGTTCCAACAACCATACATTAATTGCTTGGACAGCAAAGATTTGCTATTAAGAGAAGAAGACCATTGCCATTTATTGAGCACCTACTGCATACCAGGTACTGTGCTAAACTTGTCATCTCAGTTCAACTTCACATCATCCTTCAGAAGTGGGTACCTTGTTCCCCTTACTTCCAGATGCAACAACAGAGGCCTGAGAAATTAAGTGATGTGGCTGACGGTAGGCAGACCATATACAACTATTGATGCTACAATGCTCCATGGCCAGCACAGTGTGGTGCTCGGAGGGATTCCAAAGAAGTGGAAGGAGGGGCCCCTCCCTCCAGAAGCTCAACACCTCCTGGGCAGGAAAGGAAGATTGAGGCAGTGAAAGGAGAAGCAGAGGAGAGGCTCCCTGTAGGCTTCCATTTCTACACTGGGGATGTCCATTTGTTAGTTGTCCCACATGCCATAGGGAGAGATGATGCTGATGGGGGCAGCTTAGATTTCAAGAGTGCTGCTCCATCAGAGCGAACCCTGCCGGTCCACGCTCTGGGAAACAGACCCGCCCCAGGAGGAAGAGAGACCCAGCTGCAGAGGCTCGCCCTGTGGTGCTGCCTGGGCTTTCCCGAGCCCAGCAGGCTGGGTCTAGAAGTTCTGGAGGCTAGCCTGCCCCCATGCAATTTTACACGTGGGAAACCCAAAGGCCCAGAAACATGGCTGCCTCACCTGCGGTCACACAACTGGCAAGTGGTGGCCCCAGGTCACCTGGCTCCAGCCGCAGCTTCCTTTTATGATTCCTCATGCCTCCTACTTCTCAGTACTGGGCTACCTCATGCTTCTCCAGACACTGCTTGGGTTCCTTCGTTGTTCGTTCGTTCTTCATTCATTCATTCATTCATTCATTCAAGAAACCACCACTGAGCTCCTACTCTGTGTGGTCCTGAGGCCCCACAATGGAGCAGTGCAGGCTTTGCCCCAGCTCAGGCGCTCTTCACAGATATAGCAGATGGGGGTGCTTTGCAGCCCTTGCCTTGGGCCTGGTTTGGAGTTTTGCTTTAAGTTTAAATTATTTTGTTCCATCTCTTCTAATTTCTTTGGAACCTGCCCTCTCTTCTTTCTGGGCGCCATTTACAGCGCCAGGAGTCAGCATTAGAGCGCAGACTCTGCATGGCGCCCCCTGGGGGCAGAGCACGGAACTAGCGGTCAAAGACTCGGGCTCCAGGGAACCCTCCGAGGGAGAGGCGGGCAAATCAATCAATCACACAGCTGCCACTCACGGAGTTCCCAAAGAAATCACACACAACATTCATTCCTTCGCTCCTCACAGCAACCCCTCTAGTCAGTAAACGATCCCCATTTGCAGGTGAATAAACTGAAGCTGAGAGGATCAGTATTTTGTGTAAGTCACACAGCTTATCTTAAGGGACGGAGCCTGGTTCCGGAGATGGATTTCCAAGTCAGGTCAGTCTGCTTCTCGCTTCCTCCTGGGCCTCCTTCTTCTCATCTCTAAAATGGGGATGCTCTGAAGTGCATTTAAGACAATTATGGAGACGTCCTTAACCCACGCTCAGCCCGTCAGCCCCTTTGTAAATATCTGGGAGGAGGGGACCACATCCCCAGCCTGGGCTGAGCACCAGACCCCTGGGACCTGCCCTGGCCAACACTGCTGGGCCCACCTGGATGTGGGTCAGAGGTCGAGGTTCAAGTTCTCTCTTGGCGTGAATAAGCAAGTTCAAAATCACGTTTTTAGCTTGCAGGAGGCCTTAACGAAGAGGCTGCGCCTGGTGCCTCTGATCTCGGTCTCTCGCGGCAGAGGACACCCGGGGCCGGCTCCATAATTCATGGGGACAAAACTATTACATGGGTTGACCCGCGAGTTCTGTCATGCGCCTTTCTCCCTGGTAATTGTGAAAGTTAATACAGGGCAGGAAGCGCTGCACTATTTGAATTTCAAATGTGGCAAGGCTGCTCCAAACACCGGGTGCACAGCGAGGGTACATTTCCCTCGCTCAGCGCCCCTCCTCCCCACCACCCGCTCGGGGCGCAGGTTTGGGGACCTGGATTCTCAGAACATGAAGAACCAGGCAGGGCTCAGGGAGGGAGAGAGAAGGCTTCGAAAGTCAACCCAAGGGCCTCCCTCTCCTTTTCTTAGGGAGCAGATGCTGGGGACCATGCATTCTGTTCCCCCCTAATGTTCTGGAACAGACTGCTCTGGGAAACAGAGTGTTCTGATTAGCGGAGAGGGGCTATCAGATCAGATCCTGAGAGGATGACCACCTTTCAAAGAATTAGAATATGCCTTTAAAAATCCTACTCTTTGAAAAATTATAAAGCTGTTCTTTAGAAGGCACTTTCCAAATCATTACATCATTGAATCTTCCCAACAGGCCCCTGAGCAGAATTCACACTTTCTAGATGAGGAAATTGAGGCCCAGAGAGGTTAAGTAACTTGCCCAGGGCGCACAGTTTGCCAACAAGACAGCTGGGATCTCGGCACAAATCTTCAGAATTTGGGTCCAGCCTCTTCTCGCCACCCCACGTCTGCTGGGCACTGCATTTGACAGAAGGCCATTCTTTTCTCTGCGATTAAGGAGTTAGTTGGCGTCAGTGGTCTCTCTAGGGACAGACACAGAGGCTGCTGGAGCCAGGGCTGAAGCTCTGCTGACCCCAGGAAGGACCCAGGAGCTGCTCTGACCTCCTCGAGGTCACCTGGCGTTTGCCTCCCTGCCCACATGGTGGGGGACACAGGGGAGGAAGTGATCCTGGTCTTGTGGGGTGTCCCCTTTACTGCGTCCATGCTCTAGCACACAGTGGCTTCCCAGTCTCTATAATTTATAAAACCTGACCACACATGTGCCCATTTCCCTCCCAGTCTGCACAGCATTAGGCCCTCCCCAGTCTCGAAACTGTACCCCCCTACAAGCCACCACAAACACACCATTCAAGGAAAGACAGCATGCTTGTTATGGAACGTGGTAGATTCGGAACAAGCTCCCTGGCCCACCTTTCTACCCAGACGAGCCCCCAGCCCCTCCTCTTGAGGAACTCCAGAGTCAAAAACCACTTCTCACCCAGGTCCTAATTCTTCCCGTGCATTCACACGGCACTTAGCGCTGTGTTTACTCTGCTTTTGCTGAAGCAGTTTCTCCTGCCTAGAATGCCTTGCCATCTGTGGCAGGCACAATAATAGCTCCCAAAGATGGGGCCGGAACCTGTGACTACGTCACCTCCCTTGGCAAAAGGGACTTTGCAGATGTGATTAAATTAAGCACCTTGAGATGTGGAGATTATCCTGGGTTATCGAGGTGGGCTCAATGTAATCACAAGGGTCCTTATAAGAAGGAGGTAGGGGGGTCAGAGACAGAGAAGGAGATAAGATGACAGAAGCAGAGGTCAGAGAGAGAGAGAAAGACTTGAGGATGCTATGCTACTGGTCTTAAAGATAGAGCAAGGGGCCACAAGCCAAGGAATGCAGGTGATCTCTAGGGACGGGAAAAGGCAAGCAGGTAGATCCTCCTCTCAGGCCTCTGGAAGTGATGTGGCTCTAAGGACACCTTGATTGTAGGGCTTCTGACCTCTGGAACTATAACATAATACATTTATGTTATTTTAAGCTGCTCACTTTGGGATAATTCTCCATAAGAGTTTCTGTGTCAGAGTCAGTTTCCCAGCAACCTAACCCCCTGACAAGGTCTTTGCTCAAATGTGACCTTCTCAAGGAGACTTTTCCAGATGGTCCTATTAAAATGGCCACTTCCTCTGCCCCAGCAACTCTCTGCCTCCCCTGTTCTTGCTTTTTCTCCGTAGAACTTATCACATCCAGCAGAGTCTCCATCTTATCTGTCTATCATTTATTTTCTGTGTCCCCAACTGGAATATAAGCTCCACGAGGGCAGCAACTTCGCTTTGTTCCTGTCTGTATCCTTTTCTAGGCGTCGAGGCTGCAACAATGAACAAAGCATAGTAAGGGTTGAATAAATAGTTGTTGAATGAATGCATGAATGAGTGAGTGGCTCATCCTCCCAGTCGCTTCCCTAGTTGACTCCTCTAGTGTCTGGCTTCCCAGCTGTCTCTTTCTCCCCGATGGGCAGCGTGGGGCATCCCCGTCCTGCCCCCGTGTGCAGCAAGTTGAGGAGAGGAGATTCCAAGATGGCAAGCAGGCCAAGTGCCCCCACCCTCCTCCATGCTCTTTACTTAAGAGTCCTCCTGGGCCTCCGCACAGCACAATTATCTCACAGGGTTTACACGCTTTAAGCTTTTCATGAGTCCCTTATCACCTATCCTGGAACCATTACCAGCTGGGAGGAAAAGGAAGGGAGGAAAAATGAGGGAAAGAAAAAAAAAAATAACCCCATAGACCTCTTTGTTCGTTACTCCATTGCCTAAAATTTTGGAGCCTGGTAAGAAAATGCAAGCAGATGTTAGGATATTTGGCAAAATAAATAATATCAAAATAGTCTTCAAAATCAATCCTATACCTTTAGTAGTACACAATTAAACAGCAACTAGAAAAATGTTTGGCCTCTGGGCAAAAAAAGAAATGAAATTTACAGTGTTCTCTACTTTTCAAACACAAATTAGGTTCCAGCCCAGAAAGGAGGAAAGTAATGAGAGCTAACACTCTATTAAATTCTAACAGGACCCAAAATAATTTCAAAATTTCTTGCTTAATTGGGAAAAAAAAAGATCCAAAATGAAAATATTCACTCATTCATTCATTTATTCACTCAACTATCTATTTAGCTCATGTTTACTGAGACCAGTGATGTACTCCATGCTGGAGCTTGGAAATGCAAAGATAAGATGACCCCTCACTGGTCTTAAGAGTGAGGAAAAAGTGCAGACCAAGGGCATTTAAAGAAAGTTGATTCCAGAGCCCCCATCCCAGACCTACTGAAATCAGAATTTCCAGAGGTGATATCAGAATTCTGCATTTTAAGTCAACACCACACATGATTCTTAAGCACTTAAGAATCTTAAAGTTTGAGAACCACTGGCCCATCCTCCCCACAAGAGCAGAGGCTGGTTCTGCGTCCTCCCCCGGCACCCAGCTCAGGAGTGGGCGCCAGCCGGCAGGCATTTTGGCTGGTCGGCAGACCTCAGACTGAACCCACCCTCAACCCTGCTGGCTCTGGGATCTGGGAAAGTCACTTCCAGTTCAGAGCCTCACTCTCCTCATCTGTAAAGTGGGAGAGATACTATAAACTTGCTAAGGTCGTTGTGAGAATTTAAAGTAGATGCTGTGTGTCATGCCCTTGGCTTGGGGTCTGGCTTGGTGTCAGCATTCACTCCACGCAGCTGTCATCTTTATTGTTTTCATATGGTGGGGCCTCACCAGCTCCACCCACTTTCACTGTCTCTTCTTCTCCTCCCTCCTTTCCCTGTCTCCTTTCTTTCCTCCTTCCACTGGAGAAATAATCACCACATGACGGGTATCTTCCTGATGCCGTGTTAGGCAGTTGGGAAGTTCAGGTGTAATCATCACAGACATGGTTCCATACTATGCAGAGTGTATGTTCTCATGGGGAAGAGTTTCTAAAAACTTGTGAACAAACAAATTTATCAAGGCTGGCCCAACTTCTACGAGTGAAATGAAGAAGGTGCAGAGATAGAGACAAGGGAGGGACCCTGACTAGGAGGCACGGTAAGGAAGGCCTCTATGAAGGGTCAGCAGCCAAATGGAGGCAAGAGGGATGAGTAGGGCTTGGAGATTAGAACCTTCTAGGCAGAGGGAACAGCATGGGCGAATGCCCTGAAAAGCAAGTATGCTTGGGGTGTTGGGGGAACTGAAAGGTCAGTGTGGCCAAGTGGAGGAGGCAAAGGCGTGACCTTGGAGGGAGAAGCCGAGGTCAGATGACGTAGAGCCTTATAAACTGAGTGATGGGCAGGATATTTAATGGGCCTCCACAGCCTCAGAATGGATGCTGACCACAGTGCCAAAGCAAGGGCCTCGAGGCCCCAAATGTGCCAGGTGTTAACCCTTCACTGCTGGATTATGAGGAGCTGTGGAGGGTGAAGGGGTTCCCAGGTAATGAGCCAGACAAGACTCTAATAGCCAGTATAGCCTTACCAAGGAACGCGAGCTAAACATCAGGCCATCAAAGAAGTCATTCGAAGGTGTTTAGATTTTATTCCAGGCACAACGGGAAGCCGTTGATGGGTAAACAGCAGGGGAGTGATGCCAGCAGGTTGACATTTTAAAAAGCCCAGCCTGGTTGCTGTGTGCAGATGAACGTGCAGGAGCCAGAGTGGGAGAGGAGGCAGGGAGGAGGCCTCTGTGCTGGTCCAGGAGAGAAGGGGGCCAGGGAGGGGCAGTGGAGGAAGAGAGGCCAGTCAGTTAGAACCCAAGGTGCCCGGAAGCCCACCCCACCAATGGGCTTCCGGGCATCCACAGGGCTCGCCAGAGAGAAACGCATAGTCTGAGCATCCCAGCCAGCAAGGGGACTGGGACCGGGACCGCCAGGTGGTGGGGAGACTGTTGACTTGAAGATGCCTCCCCAGGAGTAAGAGGCCTAAGTCAAGAAATGAGGGGCTAATTGGTCTGAAAGCTTCCTTATACATTCCAGAACACTCCCAGAGCTAAAGTTCGGACCCAGCTCATGTCAAACTGAGACAGCCAACCTTATTATTAAGCCAGGCATGTCTGGCTAAGGTTAAATCCTGGAAGAAAAAAAACCCAACACAGACATTTGAAGCACTGTTATCTACAAATTACAGCACCATTAAAGACGCGTAATTATTAGCACTTGGTGTGTGAGGGTGACCGTCTTCACGTTCAAGCAAGAAACAAACTGTTTGTTCTTCCAGAGACAAATGTTAGCCACACTCCCACGGCTGTTAACAACCACAAGTACAAAATAAAACGGGGGATGCCTTCTGTTTGTAAACACATTACCATTTGCTAATTGCCTAACATTGGCACAAGCTGGAGTGCCGTCTTCAGCTAAACAGATATTCAATAGGAATTTTTTGAAAGGCGGTGTGACCACTTGGCATTCCAAGTTACTTCACCTCGAGCAAGTGCCCTCCGAGAGGCAAGTGGCTGGACCCTTCTGATGCTAGAACTTATTTTTCCATCGTGACAATTGTTACAAAGAATCTGGTGCTCATGTGTCACTGTGTCTCACCTTCGGTGAGAACTTTGGGGTCACCAAATTAAACGGCTCCAAGAACTCAAGGAGGGAGAGCAATAGCGATGGCAGTTTATTGGTCAAAAAGAGAAAGAGAGGGAGAAAGAGGGAGAAGTTCTCAGATGCTTTTTATCTGTTGGGAGATGTGTTTCCAGAAAGCACACATATTTGCATTTCCTGAAGACAAACCATTGAGCACGTAAAGAATATTCTAATGTCTCTCAAGGCTGCAGCACGCAAGTTTCTGGTAGGCTAAGAGAGTAGGAAAAGGGCAGGCTCCACCGGAGTGTTCACACACAGCTCCATTTGCAGTAAACACCACGATCCCACCCGAAAGAATCCATTGCAAGGTTACGCAGAGTTGACATAAGACAATTTTTAAAAGGCAACCTTGTTTCTGTGGACCAAAAAGGGATGACCTGATGACTCTCTATCCTCAGGAGAATGACTTACAGACCATCCTCTCTACGCTTGGCAATGCATGAAAAGGGGGCCCATGGGAGAACCCCCTCCCCCCACCCCGCCACCCTCAATCCCCCTTCACGTTTCCAGGAAATGACATCACTCAGAGTGTCACTGTGACCCAGGGCAGCATCAGGGATACGGGAGTGACTCAGCGATGTGGCACCTGGTTGTGTCACCTTAGAGCTGAGCCGGGCCCAGCTCAGGGTCTCTAGTCACCACTGAATGGCCTCCCCACTGGAAAATATCCTCAGGGGAGACCAGCTGGGGCCAGAGGACACAGGTAAAAGGCAAACCAGTCCCTGTGGTTCTGACTGGGTAGCTCCAATCAAGGTCAAGGCTGGTTGGGGGTAGTACTGGATGATGGTAAGAAAAGGCAAAACAGCCGCACCCCCACTGTAGTGGGATGAATGGTGGCCCCCAAGAGATATGTCCACATCCTAATTCCAGAACCTGCAAATGTGACCTCATTTGGGAAAAGGCTCTTGGCAGATGTCAATCGGTTAAGGATCTTGAGATGAGGAAGCATCCTGGATTATCCAGGTGGGCCTTTAATCCAATGACAAGTGTCCTGATAAGTGAAAAGCAAAGGGAGATTGGAGACAGGCAGAAAAGGAGGAGCTAAGATGAGCATGGAGGCAGAAATTAGAGTGATGTGGCCACAAGTGAAAGAATGCTGGTGGCCACCAGAAACTGCAAGAGGCAAAGAGCTGATTATCCCCTTGAACCTCAGAGGAGGGTGGCCCGGCTGACACCTTGATTTTGAACCTCTGGCCTCTAGAACTGTGAGAGAACAAATCTCTGCTGTTTGAAGCCACCCGGTTTGTGGTAATGTGTCACAGTAGGCACAGGAAACTAATACACACAACCAGAGGACATCACCCACAGGAGCTGAGCACCACCTACAGCCCAAGCTTTCTCAAGAAGGATTCACGGATCCCTATGCACCCAGGAATGGCCCTTCTAACCCTGAAACCATATACAAAATTCTGTGTGACATGTGCTTGGACATTTTTGAGGGAAGTGTCCATAGCTTTCATCAAACTCTCAAATGGAAGTAGGACCCCCATAACTATCAAACAGCACAGATCACCACGAAGGATCAGAGATGTCCAGGGTCACACTGCTTATCATTCATTCACTCACTTATTCTAGTAATCGTTCCACAAAGATTTATAAAGCACCTATTATGTGCCAGGTGCTCAGCTGCACGCTAAATAAGCAGAGCTAGTAGATTTCCACTACATGCTGGGAAAATATAGACAGAGAGAGACAAGCTCAACATCTGGATTTTCTGCCCACTACATTCAAATTCCTTTAGGCCTTGACTGCTTGTTGCATCTGGAATAGTATGGCAGGCAGGATAAGACTGCTGGATACTCTGTGCCAGTCATCAGCTTGAATATGATGCCGTGTAAAGCCCTCACACCCTTAGAATGTTCCCGAAATTCCAATATGGCAACCATACTCCAGCATGCCTGTCTCACCCAGAAGTGGCCCCAAATCCTTGCTTAGACCATGTGACCACATTAGTGGTGTAGAAAACACAATCCCAGAGCTAACTGCGGGCCACACTCAGATCCCCAAGCCCAGCCTGTCACTCCCTCCTCAGTGCTCCCACCGGCCTCGGATTAGGCCTCTTTTAGCGTCTGTCTCATCACTCCCGAAAAGGATATGGTTATTCATCAATAAGCTGCTGGAGAGCAGGGGTTGAGCGATATTTCTGAATTCTCTTCTCCTGGTACCACATCTGGCACCTTGGAGAGTATTCAGCAGGTGTTTCCGTCCCCTCCACCTCGGCTCAGAAAGAATCATAAAAACCCCATGTGGGCAGATGTGCACATGCACAGTGCGGCTGGCACAGCGAGTTGGTTGCATCTTTGAGAAAGATGCCCTGGAAACACAAAGAATTTAAAACAGTCTGAGGGCTGGCCCTGTGGCCGAGTGGTTAAGATCGTGTGCTCTGATTTGGCGGCCCAGGGTTTCACTGGTTAGAATCCTGGGCACCAACATGGCACTGCTCATCAGGCCACGCTAAGGCGGCGTCCCATATAGCACAACCAGAAGGACCTACAACCAGAATATACAACTATGTACTGGGGGGCTTTGGGGAGAAGAAGAAGAAGAAAAGATTGGCAACAGATGTTAGCTCAGGTGCCAATCTTAAAAAATAAATAAATAAAAAATAAATAAAGCAGTTTATACCTCCACTGTTCAATGTGGCACCCTCTCGGTGGCTAGATTTAAATTATTTAAAATTTTAAAAAGTTAAAAATTCAATTTCTTGGTCACACTAGCCACATTTCAAGTACTTAACAGCCACATGTGGCCAATGGCTGTCACGTTGAACAGGGCAAATACAGAACATTTCCATCAGTGCAGAAAGTTCTATTGGACAGTGCAGGGCTATGCGCTCTGGCCCCATAATTCCACTGCAGGAATGACATCCGGGGAAAAATAAAGGAAGGACAAACTATCTTGCACAAAGGGCACCTTTAAAACAAGGGAAAGTTGGAAACATCGCAAATGCTTTCACAGAGGAGACCAGCTAAGCAAGTACATTAACACGAAGGAAAAAATAATGACCCCTCACATTTGCATGTGTTCACTCATTCAACAAATATTTACAGAGCACCTACTGTGTGCCAGGCCCTGTGTCAAGGAGACAGATACCAAACAAGGCAAAAAAGATCTTTGTCTTTATGTTCCTTTCATTCCAGAGCAAGGGAGCAGAGGATAAACAAGTCGACGAATGAATAAGATTATGTCAAAATATGTTAAGTATCATCAAAGAAATAACAAACTTGAGGCCATAGAGAATGAGTGACTTCATGGAGGGTGCTATTTACAAAGGCATCTCATGTGAATCACTTCCCTGACCCTGTGAAGACGCCGAGTACATGGATTAAAGTCAGGGTCTGCGAATGTGGGCACACAGTGTCAAGTGTAAGCAGCAAGAGAAATGGCCGGTGTGCACCAATTAAATTTCCATAAAAACATGTGTACATGGAGCAGCAACAACTAGAAGAGAATTCGGAGGCGCTTATGTTTAATTAACATTCAGCTAGTATGGTTTTGATTTGTTTTTGTAATACTGTTGAAGTTCATAGTTTCAAAGAAGAAACTTCAGCTTAAGTATAAAGTGCTACAAAATTAGGGCCATGCTGATGCGTACATGGGGGACAAGGTGGCCACCTAGGGACAGTGCTGGTCACACTGAAAAGCCAACTTGCCACCTCCTAGGCTGCCCATCCTGGGTAGAATTAATTATTCTCTCTTCCATGTCTTCATGGGCCTTCATTCCTAACACGGATGTGGTTCTTGGACACTGAATTCTCGTTAGCCTCTGTCTCCTGGGTCTGCTCTATTTGGACAGAGCATCTGAGACTGATGGAAGCTGGTGCATAAAGACCCCAGCTGCCTTGCCCCACAGGCAGGATAACTCTGACATATGTGTCACTGGCTGTCAGTTTCCCTAGTGGGAATAAGCTCCTGTCACCCACTGTGGTAGCTAGCTTGCTAACACACCCTTTATTGATGGTCTTTCTGCCTTGACTCGTGTCCCCACTCCTCTGTCTTCACCTCCCATATAAAGCTCTAGCACTTAAATCCTTGTTTAGGGTCTGCCTCCGGGGGAAACCCAACCTAAGACAAGGGTCTACCCTATGTAAGGCTGTTATCAGAATTCAGAGAAGCGAATAGACATCACACATCCAGAGTGACACACAGTAGGCACGCAGCAAGTCAGACTTCCTTCCATGGGGAGTGCTCCCTCCTCAGCTGTGCAATCTGTTCCCAGCATGGTCTTGTCCGTTGAGCCCTGCAAAGCCTTCCTGGGCCACCCACATCATGCTCTCCTATTTTCCCGACAGCTGTTTGGGTAATTACAGCTTCTAATTATAACTCATCTTTGTGATTTGGATAAATCCATTAGAGCCACCTCCGACAAACCTCCATTGCTCTTCTTGTCTGGAATGTGTTAACCCTGCTCCACAGTGAAGAAGAGGCAGGCAAGTAGGTGTGCTTGTTAATGAGTGGGCTGTGAAGAGGAAGCTTTCACAGCGTCATCTCATTAAGAGTGATCGCCCGGAGCGCCAGCCCCAAATTGAAGAGCGCGTCAGAAGCTCCGGGGGCAGCTTACTAGAAATGCATATTCTCGGGTTCCCCCTTAGAGATTCTGATACAGAAAATCTGGGTGGAGCATGGGAATTTGCATTTTAGCCACTTCCCCAAGGGATTCTGATGCAGGGGACCCCCAAGGACACACCTGGAGAAACACAGCCTTTTGTTCTTTACTCTCACCGGTGTTCGCTGGCCCCGTGCCTGGATCAGAGTAAATTCCCAACCATTCATCCATTCGACGTCTCTTATTGGATACCTCTCTATCCCAGCCACGAAGCTGGGCACTGGGACAAACAGAAATATTTGTCACATGAGAACACAGTCCCTATCTGCTGCTTTCAGCACATTGGGAAACAGCTTTAAACACACAGTAGGTCCTTAATGCCAGCCCTGGTTGTCCAGTGGTTAAGATTCAGCACTCTCACCACCACGGCCTGGGTTTGTTTCCCAGTCAGGGACCCACACGACCTGTCTGTTGGTTGTCATACTGTAGCGGCTGCATGTTGCTGTGATGCTGAAAGCTATGCCACCAGGATTTCAGATACCAGCAGGGTCACTCTTGGTGGGCAAGCTTCAGCAGAGATTCCAGACTAAGACAGACTAGGAAGAAGGGCCTAGCCAACCACTTCAGAAAAAATGGCCATGAAAACCTTATGATTAGCAGCAGAGCATGCTCTGATGTAGCACCAGAAGGTGAGAAGACGGTGCAAAAAGACAAGGCGGGGTTCTGCCCTGCTGTACACAGGGGCGCCAGGAGTTGGAATCCGCTGTAAGGCACTAACAGCAAGGTCCTCAGTGAAGACTTAAGGACTGCCAGGGCCTTCTTAGGGTTAAAGGAGGGAGGTTAATGTCTCCACAGGAGTCGAGGGGCCTGCCTCACTGAGGACTTAATAGTTTTATGGTGACTCAGAGAGGTTAAAATGTACCAGAGGGTTTTAGACACAAAATCAGCTCATAACCCACTTTATCCTTCTCTTACAAGCAAAAAAGGCTCTTTGCTTCTCTCTCAACACCCATCAGTCTCCTCCAGCCTCAGAGTGACCTTTCACCTCTAGGGCTTTCCACCCTCAGTACCACGTGGCTACACAAGGGAGTGAGAAGCGAGTGGAAGGAGGTGACACAACCCATGTCAGGCCACATAGATCTGACTTACATACTTGGTGCCCAGAAAAAAAGTCACAATTTACAGTTCTTTGGGTTGAGTTTCATTTTTAAAAAAGCACCTACTATGTGCTGGAACTCCTGGGAGGGCAGAAGTGACCAAGCCAAACCTAGTTATGGAGCAGAATGAGCGTTTTCCTACATGTGTTGCCACCCATTGGTCAGCATTTAACAAGAACAGAGACCAAATTGAATGTCATTTTTTAAGCACAGAACCACAGCCCCCACCTGGGTCTGAAAGTCTGCACCTTCCATTCATCCAGGTCACGTAGACCCTGACACATTTACTAAAAATATCGGGGAAAAGCACATCCATTTACACGTTCACATGTTTATGCTGAGTGTTTCTGAGAATGGAGAGCCAGAAAGCTTTTCCATTTATTTCATAAAGTCAACGTAACCTTAAAAACACATGCAGTGGTGTGTTATCAAAATCATCATCGTTAAGTCTTGACTACAAAGAGTTCATCCTAATAATAAAATGTGGTTCATATTAGGAAAATAATATAGTTCAATCACACTGATTGATCCAAGGAGATAAACAAATTATTTTCTTTGTGGATTACGAAAGGTTATTTCATAATCTGCTTTAAGATTTGAAAAATTAAGAGTACAAGACATTTTCTTACTGTTATGGGGAATGTCTAACTGATAATCAACATCACGCTTAATGGTGAAACACTTGAGATATTTCCACTAAATTTAGGCACAAGAAAAAGTGACCCATTGCCATTACTTTTTAACATTATTCTGGAAGTTGGAGCCAATACATTGAGGAAAGGATGGATGGATGGATAGATGGAAGGAAGACAAATGCTAGATTATGTGCAGATCTGGTGACCGTCAACCCACAAAGCCAACAGTGTAGGGAAATGGGTACTCCTAAACACTGATGATTTGAGTGTAGATTGCACAGAATTTTCAAGTCTAATAGTGAAACAAAAAACATCAAAAGCAAAAGCCTTTTTCATACGTTTTAATCCAGTAACTGCACATCTAGAAATCTGTCTTCAGGAAATAATCTGAGGTGCATGGGCAAATGTTATGTTCAAGGATGTTCAACATTATGCAATTTATAAAACTACAAAAGCAGAAACAACCTAAATGTCCAGCAAAAGGGGACTGGGTAAATAAATTATGAGTTCCCAGGAGATGAATGGACTATAATCCAGTACTTTAAAATTATATTTTAGGTAAGCAATACTTATTGTAAGAAAGAGGTCAGGATATTCTCCTAAATGAAAGAGGAACAATGTAAACAGTAGGCTTAGGATAATCTGATTTTGTAAATTATAGCTAAAGCACAGAAAACACACTAGAAAGACTCCCACGCAAATGTGAAAACTGATTATCTTGGTGGTTTTGTTTACCTTTTCTTTGTGCTTATTAGTAAGTAATTAGAAAACAAAACGTACTATTTTAAAAATAAGTTGATACAATGCTTACGAGCCGTAAGTACCGTGTGCCATGCTTGGCAAAGACAAGCCTGCATCTCAGAAGGTCACACCTGCAATGGGTACCCAATGCCAGACATGGCAATGCCTGTCCGCAGACCAGCGACAGACTAACAGCTTTGTCTGCATCATGGCTGACTTGGACTGTAGATATATGGGAAGAAAAACTAGATCTACACAATCACAAAACAGACTGTCTTGTGCACTGAGCCCTGCAGGAAACCTAACCCAGCAGCCAAATCTCTCATAAACCCCCATTCACCTGGTGATAGCTCATAGGGTTCCGAGAAATTAGCAGTTTCCATGAAGCTGACCTTGCAGTTTGAGCCTGTCAGGTGAGGACAAATGCCAGAGCTTTCGAGAGCCCAGCTCTGCAGGGTGAGGAACCTTTTGGCCCAGGTGAGCGGATGAGACAGCTATGATTCACCGCACATTCCACTTCCCTACCTCCCAGTGAAGAGGGCGGACCAGGCAAGAGAACGAAAATTTAACAGTTGGTGTGGGCTGAGAAGAATAGTCGACCAGGTGTCAAGGCTGATGGCAGAGCGGTTCTCATCTCAAGCCCAGAGGAATGAGACACAGAGGACTCCCAACCTGGGCCTCTGAGGCTGAAGAGAAGATGGGGGAGTGGGAGGCCTGGGAGGGGCGCAGCCAAGGGTCAGCTCGGTAGCTGGTCCCACCCCCTTCCTCAGGCACCGCCTGGGCTGGGGCAGGCTGACTCAACTCAGATGCAGAGTAGAGAAGAAGGGAGTGGACGCCTGCCAGCTCGTGCTGAAACACCAGCACTTTCTGTGCTTTAACCCAGAGAAACAACCCCACGCCTCCTGCTACCCTCACCTCTGGCAACAAGTCCTCCTTTAAGGATGGTCCTCCCCTCCCTCCCTCTTTCCCCTGGACCTCCCTGGCCTGGATGCTGCAACCGGCAGCTTGGTGAAGCAATGTGGCAGCTACGTGACTTTGAACAAGTCTCACCACCTCTCTTAGCCCCCGTTTTCTCATCGACGACAAAGGACTGACAGCAGCGCCCACCTCTCAGGGTTGCTGTGAGGGTTAAAGGACATGAGTGCTGGTGGCTTATCATGGTGCCTGGCCTCCAGCAAGTGCTCCACAGTGTTAGACTCTGTTCTTTTAACCTGACGCTGTGCCTTCCCAGTGTGTGGTATTCCAGTTTGGAGACCCCCAGAAGCTGGAGATGCCCAGAGGCAGGGGTCGAGTGTGAGTCGTTGATTTGGGAGGCAATCCTGGGAGGCAGCATGAGGGAATGGGGAAGAAAGCCCGAGGATGCTCTCATGAGAGGGTTACACTGGGAGGAATTGGGGCTCAGCCTTGCAGGGGACCCTCTGAGAGGCTGTGAACACATCCCAAAACTGTCCCACCACAGGGTGAGGACGCTGGTTGTTTATCCACTAACTCCCATCCTTCACTGCTAGAGGGTCGGTCCTGGGTGTAGGCTTGTAGGCTTCTTGGATGCAGGCTGAACACACCCCAGTGGCCATAGGGCACGCAGGGCAGACATGCAGGGCTTAGCCAGGTAAGCTGGTCTTGCTTATTCCATTCCTTTATTCGTTCATTTCTTCCATCCTTCATCGAGCCATTCAGCAAGCATCTATTGAGCACCTCCTGACTGCCGTGTGCCAGAGACTGTGAGACGCTGCAGACTCAAAGGGGAAGGAGGTGGGTTTCAAAGGCAGAGAAGAGCGGGAAAGTCATTCCACGGAGAGGGTCCAGCACAAGCAAAGACTGCACGAGAGGAAGTGCCCATGGTGCCAAGGAGGGTAGCAAGCGGTTTGGCCTGGCTGGACCTGGGACACATGAAAAAACAAGGCAGAGAGACAAAGAGGGCAAGTGGGTTAAGGCTGTTCTGGAGGATTCTGACTCTCATGGGAAGGCGCTAATGTGCTGGGGGCATGCCGGGCACATGGTGAACTGTCAGAATTAGAATCTGGTCTGTAAGCCACTGAGAGCTATCAGAGATTTCCACAGAGAGCAGTGGTGAGTGCTTAGGAAGATGGCCATGGTAGGCCGAATAATGTCCCCCCTCCCACCAAGGATGCCCATGTCCTGATCTCTGGAACCTGTGCATGTGCTGCCTCAGCTGGCAAAGGCATTGGCAGAGTGATTAAATTCAGGACCTTACCCTGGGTTATCTGGATGGGCCCAATGTAATCACAAGAGTCCTTGTAAGAGGGATGCAGGAGGGTCAGAGGTCAGAGAGGAGAAGGAAATGTGCTGATGGAGGCAGAGAATGGAGTGATGGAGCCGCAAGCCAAGGAATGCCGACAGGCTCTAGAAGCTGGAAGAAGCGAGGAACAGAATCCCCCTTGGAGACTCTCCAGAAGGAACCAGCACTGCTGACGCCTTGACGTCTTGTTCCCTAAAACTCATTTCGGACTTCTGACCTCCATAACTGTAAGACAATACATCCGTGCTGCTTTAAGCCACTAAGTGTGTGATGATTTGTTCTAATAGCAACAAGGAAACTCATACAACAGCTCTGGGGACGGTGGGGGAAATGCGTGAAATTGAGAAAACATCAGGGGGTAAGGGGGCCACTGCCAGGTCGCAGGGGATGGTGACCTATGGTTGAGGCCGTAGCAGGGGGCACGGGGGAGTGGGTGGATGAGAGAGGAATTACGAGGACAGAACCCCCAGGCTTAGTAGGGGTGGGAGAAGAGGAGAGCAGGGAGCAACGTTCTGCCCGGGTTTCTGCTTTGGGGGATTGAGCAGACAGTAGTGGGGGGAGACGACAGGCTGAGTTCGGCCTGGGGGAGACCCGAGTGCCAGGCCCTCTTGCCCCCGGGGGTCAAGGCACGGCTGACCCTCTCTCCCCATAAAGATAGCCTTTTCCACAGTCGAACCTGCAGCAAGGCTAGTGTGTGCCAAAGAGCTAATCCAGAAAACCAATCTGGTCAAGACGTGCAAGAGACCCAAGGGGGGGCCGCAGGGAACAAGGTCTGGATGTTGCTGGGGTGACCAGGGAAGGAGGGGGACAGGAGTTGGGTTGGGTGGGCCGGAAGAAGGGCCAGCAGGACCTTTAGATCCTAGCTCTGGAGACGCCCCTGCCACGGCAGGCAAGGAGTCCACTCCAGGCCTCTAGCTGGAACCAGTCCGCCAGGGGATTCGCAGGCCACGTCCTGTCGGGGACGGGGAAGGCTGCCCGATGCGGCCTCACTGACTCACAGCAGGCTCGCAGCCACCACTGCGGGCTTGGAGTCACCGCTCCCTTTCCGTGTCCCCATCCATCCACCTTCAGCCGGCCCAGACACAATGGGGCCAGCGGGTCACTACTTGGCCCCAGTTCTGCGCTTAATCAGTCTAAACCGCTCCAAGAAGAGGGACGTGGCACCGCTGTGAAGTGCTGATGGCACAAGATTGGAAAGAATAGTAAATAAAAAGGAAACACCCGAGAGAGGAGACGAAAAGGAGATGCCAGCATTTATGCAACTAGGCCAGAGCTCTGTGAATCCCCCCTGTGGGGGCAGGGGGAGGGGAGGGAGGTGGGCCGGAAAGCCCGTGCTGGAAATGCAAATGCTTCTGCAGCCGCAGATGAGATCCTCCTCCTCGGAAGGCTGAACTCCAGGAGTGTGTCTCTCTCATGAGGCTGTGATGGATGGTCGAACCCAAGTGGGCAGAGGGCTCCTCCCTCCTCTAGAACATGAGGACTCCAACCTTCCCGGGAAGACAAGGCGAGGTGAGGGGGTTAACACCGTCAGAGCATCACCGCGGGCCTGGCCCTGTGCTAGCTGCAGAGGATGCAGGCTGGGTGGAGCTGCATGGATGCTCTCAAGATGCTCACAGGCCACTGCGGGCACAGCCATGCAAATAAACGAGTGCAGTGAAGTCCTCGGGGTGGTCTGATGAAAATCTAGATGGCACATGGTGGGCATAGGGGCTACCACGGAAAGAGGAGTCTGTTCCACCTGGGCAGTTCAGAAAGTATAGACCAGGTGATTCTTTCTGTTTGTTTAATTGAGGTAAAATTCGCATAACGTAAAATCAACCATTTAAAAGTGAACAATTCAGTGGCATCTAGTACATTTACAACGTTGTACAACCACCAACTCCTGGTAGTTCTGGAACATTTTTATCACCCCAGGAGGAAGTTTTAGACCCATCAAGCAGTCTCCATTCCACCCCCTCCAGCCCCTGGCAGCCGCCAATCTGCCTTCTGTCTCTGTGGATTTACCTTTTCTGGATACTTCATATAAATGGAATCATACAACATGTGGCCTTTTGTGTCTGGCTTTTTTCACTCTGCGTAATGTTTTTGAGGTTCATCCATGCTGTAGTAGGTATCAGAATTTGATTCCTTTTTATAGCTGAATAATAGTGGAGGAGATTCTTGAGCTGATCTTGAAGAATGAGTAGGTGTGCACAAGCCAGGGAGACAAGAAGGAATGGCATTCCTAGCAGAGGAGGGGACGCTGCAAAGGTAGGGAAACAGGAAACAGCAGGATCTCCACTGGGGACCCCACGGAAGTCAGGATGGCCGGAGGGGTGCAGAGCAGCAAAAGATGAGGCTTGGAAGGTAGGCCGGGCCTAGCAGGCACAGGGGGCTTCCTGCTAGGTAACGTGAGCCATGGGAGGCAAACCAGGGTGTGACAGGACCAGATCTGCATTTCAGAAAAGATGTTCTGGCTGCAGTGTGGACCACTGAAGAGGGGAGACGAGTTAGGCAGCTACTAGGAGGTGAGGGGGCCAGGACCAAGGCAGGAGGTGTGGGGATGCAGAGGAGAGACTGGCTGCAGGTATGTTAAACAGGCAAACCTAATAGGCTCGGCACACCCACCTTGGATGTGAAGGTGACAGATACGCAGGAGACTCAGATGAGGAGATGCCTTAAGGGGTGGACATGACAGGAGATGAGGTGATCTGCTGTGGGTGAGTTAAGCTTTAGGGTTCTGTGTGTCAACCAGGTGGACCTCTCCAGGGGCAGCTGGGTGGTACCCAGGTCTGGGTCAGGACGGGTGTCTGGGCTGAAGAGAAAGGTGTATGAATCCTAGCTTCATTTATTCCTTATAGCAGTCTGCATTACAGAATGCGTGTGTTCCCATTCCACAAACGGGAAATCGCGACATTAAGCCCCATACCCAAGGCCACATAGCAAATAAGTGGCAGAGACAGGGTTTGAACCCATATTTGGCCGGTTCCAAAGCCTCGAAGCTTCCCACAAAGCCAAGCAGCCTTTTACATTCTTTCCCCACAGCTCTCACTCTTCTCCCCAAACTCCAATCCACTCAGCCCTTCCTGGAAGGAGGAATATGGGCCTGATCCTACCACAAAGAAGCAATTCTGCCATTTTGATGTTCAACTGCGGTGGGCAGGGGGAGAAAGGAGAGAGAGGGAGAAGGCTACTGCTTTCCAAGTTAACACTTAAAATTCCCCAGGATGCACTGGAGATGCCACTCAACCTGAATTAGACCCCAGCATCGCGAGGATGAAGCAGCCTCAGATAAGGTAACCAGGGAGACGTCCCTGGGGTGCAGAGTCGGAACTGTGTATGTTTTTTACACCACCTAAGTGCCTGTTCTGGCCTCTCAAGGTAATGGCATTAGCTGAGCCCTCCCATGTCACGTGGCCCAGCTTATGGTGCCATGGTGGGGAGGAAGAGGCAAGTTAACAATTTCATGGGCAAATTTGGGGCTTTGGGGAGCTTCTTAACTGGCAAGAATAAACCTGCCCCAGAGGCAAACAAAAGCCAGGCAAGAACATAACTACCCAAAGAAAACAACTCGGGGACTGTGATCAGGTGTCACTGAAAGCACCAGAGGCGATGGAGGAACCATTATTTGAATGAAGCAAAAACAGCATCTTCGCGGGATGTTTCTTTAAATGAGCCCAGCTTGCATTCTCAAGGCCAAGAGCCCAGGCTGCTGAGGGCCAGGCTTGGAGAGGTATCAGGTTGTTGCTGAACCTGCGTCTGAATAATTCAATATGACTGAGCTACCCTTTTTAACAGAAAACCTGATGTCCAGGGGTCCTCAGGCACCACGGGCCCCAAATCTGGACCTCTGTGCAGTGGCCCCCACTGTTCTCCGAGCCAGCTCCTCTCCTGCCCTGCCCCCACTGCACCCATTGCTGTCACGACTCTCCATTCTCCCTGCACAATAGCTCAGGACAGTGTTCCATCCCTTCTGAATAGAGGAATTATTGTGCTGCTTTCTGCTCTCACCGGCCTCGTCATGCGGCGAGGAAACATGTGACTGTCAGCTTTTCAGGTTGGAGTTCCTGTTCTTGGCATGGAGATATGATGCTCTGCAGCTGGATAATGTGTGGGGAAGCACTTGGAAAATTAGTATCGAGCACATTGTAGTTGTTATTGCTACACTTGCTTTTTGTGTCTCCAGGAAAGCATATTTTGTGACATAAGAAAAACGAGCAGGCAGAATTCCCATTTATAAAAAAAGAATTTCTTATTATGCCTCAGTAGTATAAATCAGTTATTTTTGCCTTCATAGCTTCCATTTTCCATCCTGCTAGTAATGCATAATTATCTGGGGTGGTGGGGAGTAGGTTTCTTCCCTGCCACCGCCCTGATTCCAGGTTGGGCACGTGACAAAGGTGGCCAAGCAGTGTATTTTATTTCCTTGGACAGAGTGATTGGGTTAGGGATGTGCAGATGACTTAAGGTGGGTGAATCATCAATTTTCCTGAAACCGTTAAGGAAGAAGTACACTTTCTCCATGGCAGTTGCTATTTGTAAGGTTCACGTAAGCCTGGATCTGCTGGGGCCCCCCCCCCATGTGAGAAATAAAGCCAAACGAAGATATGAAAGGAGAGAAGTGACTAAATGCTGAAGATATCACTTGTGCTCCAGGAACCAGCCATACCTGAAGCCCACATACGACTGAACTGTTAAGTTATGGGAGCCAGTTTGAGTTGGGTTTCTGCTCTCACAAGCAAAAGAGTCCTAACTTACATGACCAACTCCAGTGCCGTGCACAAAGGAAGCGTAAGAATTTATCTCTTCACTCAACGTATTATCAAATCTTGCTGAATCTGTCTTCAAAATACATCCTGAATCTTACCACTTCCCATCACCTACCGTCAAAGTCCAAGCCACCAATCCCTCTCACCTAAACCATTGCAAAAGTTTCCTACGGGGTCTCGTCATTTCCCTCCTTATTCCTCTACAGACTAGTCTCCACTTAGCAGGCAGGCACAAAAATCCTTTTAAAATCTGACTCAGACCACCGTGCTCTTCTGCTCACAACCATTGAATGGCTCCCATTCCACTTCAGATAAAATTCAAAGGCCTCCCACCACCTGCGGGGGGGGTGGGGGGGGCTTCAACCTGGCCTGCGAGGCCACGCAGATCCGGCCCAGCCCCCATCTCCGACCCACCCCCATGCCCCTCCTCCTCGCTCTCCCAGCCCTGGCCCTGCGGCCTCCTTGCTGGTCCTCCCTTGAGTTCTCACCTTAGGACCTCTACACCTGCGTCCTCCTCTGCCTGCAACCCTTCTCTCCCGATATTTTCCTGCCTCCCTTTCTTTGCTCACATTCCGCCTCCTCGAGGCGTTCCTCGACCAGGCCATTAGAGAAGCCAGCGCATATGGCTGTGAAGAGGTGGCTTCGATGACCCTCTGCATGACTTCAGTGCTAGGCCTGCACGTCCATAGTTCCTTTCCGCCAGGTCATTTCAGCACCTTTTACGTCTTCTCTTAGCAGCAGAACCTCGTGGGCATTTTCTCTCTGCCTTAAATTCTGAGACAGTCTAAGCGGATTCTCTTTTTCTCCATTAAAGAAGCAGAGAGGGGTTATTGCCTTCTGGCACCAATGCATTATCCGGTCCGTACTTGCTAACCCCTCTGATGTGGACGGTCCCAGCGGAGAGGTCCCCGTGCTCCGGCTGTTTAAAGGAAATCCCTTCCCTCCTCCTGACTTGGCAGCAAATCCTCCTTTTTCTTTCACCGCACACAATTTAGAGAAATTGGCAAATTTCTATAAGACTATGGATATGTAACTTTTAAACAGGAGGAGAAAATCGATCCACCTATGAGGCTAATTAAAAAGCCTCTAAGTAGGACTGTACTTCTTGCCTGTTCTTGCACCTTCTCTGGGAGGCACAATTGTCCTCCACAGACTCAGCACATTTAGAGATATGTGGAAAAAAAAAAATCTCAGAGGGAGCCTCAGACAATAACCTTCAGTGGACCACCCCCTACGTGTCCCAGGGAAGGGGCTCCAAGACCTCGCTTCTCTACGACAGCCTAGAAAGTTGGTAGAAAAGGCAAGGCACACTGGGAACCGAGGTGGATGTAATCTGCACAGGATGGATCCAGGCAGCTCCCTTGGGGAGCACCTGCACTCAGGGGCAGGAGGAGACACGGAAGGCAGGAGATAGAAGAAAAGGGCAAGGGCGAGGAGTCACCTCTCCGTACTTGACGTCAGCCCCCAGGAAGGTCTTTCAATCCCCTGAGTGTGGAGGAGCTTCTGAAGGGGCGAGGTAGGGGGCCTTGCCTGAGTCCCACAGTGGACATGGTGATGGAGCCATGATTCCAACCCGAGACCCAATCGGGGTTCTCTCCAGACACCGCACTGCCTCCCAGGAGACCTAGTACCACGTCACGGAAGCCAAGGGTGCGGAAGGCTTAGGGGGGATGGCGTGGCTAACGACCAAGTGCAGAAGAAAGATTAAGAAGGACTCGCCTGAAAACCCACCCCTGGATTAGCAAACTGGGGTCCCTGAAAGAGCGGCTTCAGTGAAGCGATGGGGGCTTGCCTTGGGTTTGAGCCTCAGGAGGGAAAAGTGGCACAGGGCGATCTTTCCAACACGCAAATATGACCACAACTCCCCTGCTGAAAACCCTTCATGGTTCGGCATGGCCACCCTCCCAACTCAGCCTATAAGGGCTTCTGCGACTCCCCCATCCTCATCTCCCCCCTCCCTCCTCAAACTCCTACCAGTCTGCTGGGCTCTCTCAGCTCACAATGCTGTGTCTGGCCTTTGCTCATGCTGTTCTCTCTTCCAGGAATGCCCTTCCTCCAACTCCTCGCCTAACTCTCGTTCCTTCATTAATACTCTTGTTCTTGCCTCATGTGTACAGAAAAGCATTCTCCGAGGCCTCAGGTCAGGGTAAGCAAGTCTGGGCTGAAAGTCATGATGAGGGTGATGGTGAAAATAACTCACATTTGCTGAGCATCTCCTCTGTGCTAGACTCTGGTCCAAGCATTCTTCGTGTAGTAACTCACTCAGTCCTCATAAGCATCCTATGTGGTCAGGTGTCATGATTTCATAGGTGAGATGCCAAGACACAGAAGGGTTAAGTAGCTGAGGTGACAGGATGAGGGGGTGGTGGTGGTGAGAGTGTTAGGGACTGAATGTCCAGAAGCCTTATACTGAAGCCCTAACCTCAATGTGACTGTCTTTGGAGAGAGGGCCCTTAACAAGGTAATTCAGGTTAAATGAGGTCATAAGGGTGGGGCCCTGATCTGATAAGATTAGTGTTCTTATGAGAAGAGACACCAGAGAGCACTCTCTCTCTCTTTCTTCTTCTCCCTTTCTCCCTATTCAGTGGTAACCTTGATCTTGGACTTCTAGCCTCCAGAACTGTGAAAAAATAAATTTCTGATGTTTAAGCCCTTCAGCGCATGGTATTTTGTAATGGCAGTCTGAGCTGATGAATATAGGGAGCAACAGAAAGAGTGCTCCAGACAGTTCTCTCAGAGGACAGTTCTCTCTGAGAGCTGACTGAGGAGAGTGAGGTGGTCACAGGAATATCTGGGGAAAGAACAACCCACGCAGAGGAGACAGAGAGTGCAAAGGTCCTGCGGCAGGAATCAATCCATGTACTGGAGAAACAGAAGTGTCAGGAGAATGGGAGGCTGCTACTTGGAGGGTCTGGAGAGGCAGGCAGGGGCCAGACCACAGAGGGCCTCTGAGGCTATAAAAAAGAATCTGGATTTTCTTCTAAGTGCCCCACTGGCCTGGACCAATCTCACAAGGAGACCACACAGGTCGGTGCCTGGCAGAGAGGGATGGGAGAGGGGAAGGGCACAGACAAACATCTGTCCCTTCCTCGCAGGCCGCTGCACACAGCTGTGCGGGCCGTGCTCCACACCACCCGTGGGAGCCGCTGCCCTGGGCTCTGCTGTGAACGCGGCCCCTGGGACTTGCAACCCGTGACCCTGCTCGCCCAGCCCTCACATTTGTCTCTGAGGGCAAGCATTCTCAAAGCATTTTTGTTTTTTAATTAAATTCCAGCAACCAGCTCCCTTTAACGGCATTAAATTATCAGGCCATCTGCTACTTGGGTAAACAGAGGAGCAGGGAGGCAGCCTGGGCTGGAAGAGGGGCCTGAGACAGGGTCCATGGTGGTTCCTCCTGCAGGCACTCCTGATGCAAACCCAGCCACTCCCACCCAGAAAGGCAGAGAGGGAGAGAAACGAGCAACCTAGAGGGGGGGCAGACGTATCCACAATTTCGACCAACGTGCAGACGCCAGGGAGAGACTGCGAGATGGGAGACGGGAGCCTGCGGTTCCCATGGGCTCAGCTGTCCCTCGGAAGACGAGCTTCTTAAGCCCTGGGTGTGATTCTGTGTTGTCAAGGGTAATTTTGAATGTGAAGCCACTTTCAAACCTAATGCCTGGTGAGGTGCGGCGCCCTGTACAGATCAGAGGCTAGATGACGTCGTCAGCTCTTCAGCATCCATTGGGCGCCTGCTCTGCACCAGGATGGGGTTAGTGCCAGGGTTCATTAGCAAGGAAAGACTTATTTTAAAGGGAACAGAAGGGCATAGCTGGGGAGATGGTGCTTGAGACACATCTTGAAGGAAAGACAAAGGCAAGAAATTCCTCAAATATTTGACTATGGAAGACACAGAGTCCCAACAATGATCGAGTCCAGCATTCTGCCTCCAAGGGGTTCACGTTCTGCTGAGGGAGCAAGATGATATAGAAAGAACCACAACAGCAGGCAGTGCATGCTGTAACAGAATGACACCCAGTGCCACGGACTGAAAAAAGGGGAAAGAATAACTCTGTCTGGGAGACACAGGGGGTGCTACGGACAGGAGGGGACATCTGAAATACCTCTGAAGACTAATTCAACACACACACAAAGGAGGCTGGGGTAGGTAGAATAATGGCCCTCTGAAGATGTCCATGCCCTAAGCCCTGGACCCTGCAAATATGGTACCTTACAGGGCAAGAGGGACTTTGCAGGTGTGATTAAAGTGAGGATCTTGAGATGGGGAGATTATCCTGGATGACGTGGCCGCGTTCAGTGCAATCACAAGGGTCCTTATAGGAGGCAGGCGGGAGGGTGAGAGTCAGAGAGAGGTGATGGAGGAAGCACAGGCCGGAGTGATGTAACATGAGAAACGCTAGAAGGACCATTGCTGGCTATGGGGATGGAGGAAGCGGCCACAAGCCAAGGCACGCAGGAGCCTCCGAAAGCTGAAGAAAGCAAGAAACAGACTCTCCCCTGGAGTCCCTGCAGGAACCCAGCCTTGCTGACCCCTTGACTTTAGCCCAGTAAGATTCATCTCGAATGAATTCATCTTCCGACCTCCAGAACTGTAAGATAATACGTTTGTGTTATTTTAGCCACTGAGTTTGTGGTGACTTGTTACAGCAGCAATAGGAAACTAAGACAGTGGGGAAGGGCATTCCAGGCAGGAGGAACAGCACACACAGAGGCACAGAGGCCTAAAAGGCACAGCTGGGTTTAGAAAATCAAGAGAGGGACTTGGCCATAGGGTATACGCAAGGATGGAGGCGAGACGTGACGTGAAAAGAAGTTGGGGCCTTTGATGCCACGCCTGGTGAACTTGGAATATACTCTGCAGGCACCAGGGAGTGCCAGGAGATTTTTAAGCCTGGTGAGATAAGGGAGTGGATGATCAGATCTCTATTTGAGAGAGATAACTCTAGTCACGGTAGTGAAAACAGTCTAAAGGAAAATGAGCAGAAAGGAGCTAAAGCACAAGAAACTCCAGTGCCCATAACTTGGAGGTCATGGCCCAAGACAAGCAGAAAGCTTGCTCCTAACAGGCTGTGGAGGCCAGCCTGCAGCCCTTCCGTGGCATCCACCCCACACCGGTCCTCGTCCTCCCAGTTGTGAATGAGAGGGCAGAGAGGTTTCACCTGAAGGCCAGCTCCAGGGCCAGCGGGAGAGTTGTGGTCATGCTTGGGTTCTGCAGGGGGGAAAGTGCTGCAATTGATTAGTCATGTCTGCTCGGGGCCCAGAGGTGGGGATGGTGGTATGAGTGGAGGTGCCCTGTGGGAGATGAGGGGAGGCATGTGGCAGTTCCTTTGGTGGTGGTGCTGGGGGTTGAAAGTGGGGTCAGTGAGGAGGTGTTAAGACAGGAGATGACGGTGGGAAGTAGAGAGAAGGAAAGGGTAAGGGTGAGGCACCTGGAGGGTGTCAGTCCAGCTTGGGTCAGGATGTGACCCTTCTCACGGTTCCTTACACCTTCAACAAAGTCCACAAAAATTCTTGAAGGGAGGGGATTTCTTGCGAGAGAGGAAAGGGGGTGAGTTCTGAATTCTGACATCCAGGGAGGTACCTGCATGTGTGGACACTTGAAAAAAATCCTAAGGAAGCCGCTGGACTCTCCCAGGGGGTAAGACTGAAGACGGGGAGCCCTGAGTGGACATCTGGGTTATGCAAAATGGGACTCTGCGAAAGATTTTAATGCAAGTTTACAGCTTTCTTAAGAAGCTGGAGAACTACTGCTCTAAATCAACTCCACGGATCTCTAAGGTCATAGGAGGGAACTGCAGAGCAGGGCGAGAGCTCCTGCCAGCTCCCCGTCAGGCCGGATCCCTTCTTGGCTGTCTGGTTTCTAGGCTACAGCATGCTGCTCACTGCTCGCAGAAGGGTCACAGCCCTGTCATCTGTGAAGTACCTACACGTGGTGGATGAGAAGTGCCCTCATCGATTCCAAACCCTGAGAAAAGACCACGGTGGCTAAGGTGCATGGGCTGGGGTAGGGGACAAGATGTAGGGCTGGAATGACTTCCAACAGCCAGCCACTGATTCCCTCTGTCCCGACAATCCCCCAAAAGGTGTCCTAAAATGAGCTGAGGAATTTTCTAGAACTGTCTTCACTGGTGGGGCTGTGGGTCATTCCACACTTACGTAGAAAAACTGGGTTTTGCAGAGTTGCTGGTCACTCACATAACTGGGCAGGCCTCGGATGCACACGGGAATTAAACGCAGGGTCTGCAGGCTGGATCAGAAGGGGCAGGGGGCTCAGCTGGTCAAGGGATACAGTGTGAGCCCAGCACAATACCTTAGCACATGGAGGACCCTCAATAAGCAAGAGTAATTATCATTGAGGGAGCATGAGCTATGGATGGGCACTGAAAAAGCCCTCCCCACATTATCCCTAGGAAGCATATAGTAGAGGTGTCTCCATTTCACAGCTAAAGACATCGAGGCTCCGAGAGACCTAAGGTCGTAAAGTGGGTTGAATGATGGGACCTGCGACTGTGACCTGATTTGGAGAAAGAGTCTTTGCAGATGTAATTAAGGATCTTGAGATGACATCATTCTGCATTATCTAGGTGGGCATGAAATTCAATGACAAGCATCTTTATAAGAGACAGAATAGGGGAAGACAGAAGAGGAGGAGGCCATGCAAAGACAGAGGCAGAGACTGGAGTGATGCAGCCACAAGCCAAGGAACGCCTGGAGCCACCAAAAGCTGGAAGAGCAAGGAAGTGTCCTCCCTCGGAGCCTAAGACACCTCCATTCTGGATATCTAGCCTCCAGAAGTTCGAGAGAAGAAACTTCTACTGTTTGAAGGCATCAAGCTTGTAGCAGTTTGTTACAGCAGCTCTGGGACACTAAGGCAGGTCACAGGCCCGTGGGTGGCAGAGGTGGGTCTGTCTGACTCCAAAGGCCATGCTTTTGGCCATCAATGAATGGATCCATGCTTGGATGAATGAACGGATGAATGAGGAAACCTCATTACACACAATATCATCAATACTGTCTCAGTGACAGGATGGGGGAGAATGAGATCCAGGCAGGAGAATCCACTGCCAATTTCCTTGCCTTCAGGTGTCAAACGTGACGCCCTTAATTCTGCCTGTTCTTGCTCCGTTAGGGTTCCCGTGCTCAACAGAAAGGGGAGAAGGGGACAGCTCGCCTCGCATGAAGAGGCCACAGGGTGAAAATAAGATAGAAACACCTGCCTGAGCCTGGCAGCCAACTGCCTGTCAGTTCCAATGTGAGTGGGCTGCTCCTGGAAAAAGAAAAAGAAGGAACACCAGGGAGGCGACAGGTTTCTTAAACATACTTAAGTAGGCATCAGAATGAAGCATTTATTCTTCAAAAGGACAAGGGACATCTGACATTCACCTTCTTTTCTGCTGTCTCCTTTTCCCTCCTGTCTCCTTCCCCAGGCCTAAGGGATGGGTGTGGTGCCTTCTAGCTGGCTTTCCAGAACCTGCTAACAGGTTCTCAGCCGCAGGTACTCAGTAGAAGGAAGGAAGAAAGTGGCCGTTCCATGCATCTTTATCTAGGTGTCAGTTCTTGACGTCACCCTTCAAAACTGCAGGGAAATGAAAGGAAAGTTGGAGGCACTTTCTTCCTACTACAACAAACACATCTCCGCTGGTGCCTTTCTTCACATTCTGGGCTTCCTTGTGACATGTGGGCCAAGCATTTCTCCAGGCGGCATTCACCTACTGCGGTTCCTGACCACAGACTTTTACAATTTGCAGCTGGGTCTGCCTGAATTATTTCAGACTCCAGGATTTTTCCAACCTCTCATTACCGGCTGGCTGTGAAACAGAGCATAAAATGCCAGTCATTTTTTCCCCTTTCAAACTCCATAGTCATCTGACATCATAACAGATTTCAGACTCAGACTGTCAGAGTCTGAACTCAAACACCTCTCGGTCGGCCTCTGAAGGACTAGAGGCAGTGGCATGATGTGAAGAACCTTGAACTTGGGGTCACACAGATTGGAGTTCAAATCCTAGCTCCCTTATTTCCCGAGGGCGTGGCCTAGACAAGCGTTCCGACCTCAGAGTCTCAGTTTGTGCGTTCAGATAATAGTTACTGAGCTCACACACAGTGGCCGCGCTGTTCCTCTCTGCGGAAGGAGGCAGGCCATAAACAAACAAGAAAAAGATCAGATGGCGGCAAGTGCTACTCAGAGAACGAAAATGGGCAGTGTCAGAGTGGCCAGACTGCAGCTTTGATAAGTGTCCACAGAAAGCTTCTCAGTGGAGGTGACACTGAAAGTAAGCCCCAAGTGACAAGAAGAAGACAGCCACACAAAAAGCAGGAGGAGAGGCATTCCAAGAAGAGGAAATAGCTGGCGCAAAGGCTGAGCCACACTTGGAAATTCAGAGAGAAGCCGTGTGGCTGGGGTGCAGTGAGCCAGGGGTAAGATGGCAAAAGATGCTGCTGGAGCAAGGCAAGGACGCCATCAAGGAGGGGCTCTAGACTGGGGTGCACGGGGTGACCGACCGAGGTGCAGGAAAAAATATTAGAACTTCTAGCTACATTTATTTTTGAATCTAAAAATATAAGAAGGAAATTAAAGTCAATGAATCTCACTATACTATCGCTGGTAGTACAGGTATTGAACTTCTAAATGAATATGCATTTCATGAGGGTGCGTGCTCAAATCTTTTTGGTGGGGGTACACGATAAAAAAGCATAGACATCGCTAATATAGGGCTTTGTGAAAAAGAGTGAGGAGTGGGATGGTGAGCCTTCGGACGATTTTAAGCAGGAGAATGACAGGAGCTGGTTGATATTTTCACAGAATCTTTCCTTACAGAATGGAGCTAATGTTCTGGTCCACACGACCCACATAGTGTGTTTGGAGCCCCACTAAGATAATATATCTAACACTGTTTTTTATTGCTTCCTGAAAAGCTATCTGTAGAGCCTAAAAGATATTAGCATATTACCAATTACCAAATTATCCCCGTTACTCAAATCACCCTAACAAAAACCATACATGCTCATATGAGGTCAACAATTCTATAGCCTCTAAATTTCACACTGCCTACCATCAATCCTCTTACCAGTACACGCTCTCTCCATATTTAGCATGCCCTTCCTTTCCTAGATACACCGTCTCTTCTCTTATATGCCCCTGATCATCAGGCTAAGAAAATAATCTATTTGTTTCCCCTTGTGGAGATTTATAACGTACACTTTAAACTGGGTATTAAAGGCCCTGAGAAGTTCTGCAGTTAAAAAAAAAAGTCTGTCTAACTTTGTCTAACCCAGTGGCTTTCAACCTGGCGGCACAGTGGAGTCGCGTGGGGAGCTTTACAAAATGCTTATCCCGGAGTCCTGCCCCTAAAGAGGGACTCAGGCGTGTGGCCTGGACAGCAGGAGTTGTCAAGACTTCCCAAGGGACCTAATGTGCAGCTGCTGTTGGGAGTCACTCTCTCAACACTTCCCAAACTTACTTGCCTGGAAGATTTTTTTTTTTTTTGACATAACACTTATTCATGTCTGCATGGAACTGAGCTGCTATTCCATGGAACACACTTTCGGGGATGCTGGACTAAGGCAGCACTTTCCATATTTGACTGTACAGTAGCATCAGCCGGGACTTTAAAGAATCCCATTTCCCAGGTGCAGCCCCAGACACACCGCCTCTGGAGCTTTAGGGGAGTGGCCTGGGAATCTGCAGTTCTAAAGGTCCCCCAGACGAGTCTGATGATCCTATGAGTCTGGGGGCTATCCATCTGCGTAATTAGGGCACTAGATGGGTGCTGTGGAGGTTGAGGCAACCACTTGAGGGTTAGGTCCCTCAATTCAGAGCTTCCCTAATTCCTCCCACCTCAACCCCATGCTGCTGCCCCCAGCAAGAGCACCCGAAATGAGCAGGGGACACCAGGTCGGCACCAGGCTTCCAGTCTGACTGGTGGTCAAGGCAGGGTGTGTCTTCATTAACCTGTGTGTCACCTGGCACGGCCCTTCCTCTCTCTGGGCCTCAGTTTTCTCATGTGCCAAATAACGAAAGGACCCCTGAGGCCCCACTCAAACCTTCTGCATCTCTGTGCTCCTCTGTTAATGCAATGCCGTGAATGCCACCACCACTCGGAGGACACTAGGCACAGAGGGCTCCCTTCACTGCCTCTTTCAACCGTGCAGGACTGATGTGTCCTGCTGGGAGCAATAATATTCAAGAGTAAGCGTCTGGGCCAGGTTCATTCTATGAGCTGTGTGGCCTGGAGCATGTTACTGGACCTTGCTAAACCTCAGCTTCCTCATCTGCAAAATGGGGAGAAGTGTATTAGGTACACTGCACAGGCTGCTGCAGAGATAAGATGAGGCATTGTATAGAGAGTGTCAGCAGAGTGCCTGGCATCCGTTAAGAGCTCAGTGTGTCTGCTGTGATGCAGCCGTAAAGTAGAGTGACAGAAGGCCACCCTATCCACATCAGCAACTGTTGTTTATAAGGCCCACAATTCCCAAACGACTGGTGACGACGAAGGTTTCCCTGGCATCCCTGAGGCAGGAACAAACACTCCCAGCACAAAGCGAGTCATTGCTCTATGGCTCCCAGTGCTACAGAGTGCGGGGGACTTGCTCTCAGCCCCCAGAACCACCACTCGAGCATGGCTCAATGGGGCTCAGAAGATCATACACCACTGCCATCACTCGTCTGTGCAGTTAAAACTCACCCCGCTGGGCACGACTGGTCAGTTCTGCCTGGCTGAGGGACGAGAGGAGGGGAGGCCCTTGGCATAAATCTGTGCAGCTCCATAGGGCCCTTGAGCTGACGGTCCACAGAATCAGAGATGGTGGCTCAAGGGCTCCCAGTCCTCCGATGGATGGGGAAACTGAGGACCACAGAGGTAACAAGACTCACCAAGGCATCATAGCTTGCCAGTTGAAGGCTATGCAGGAAAAGTAAGAAAGAAGGGGATGCTAACATTTATTGAGCGCCTACTGAATACCCCACATTCACTCAGGCAATGTTTAAGGGCTGCCAGGCACTGTCCTAGGTGCCTTACAGACACAACGGCACTAAATCCAAGTAAGACACCCATGAGGTAGGTATTATGTCGACACAGAGAAGAAAACTAAAACTCAGGCAGGCGAAATGACTGGAGCGCCTGGTACCAGGGCCAGCATTGCCACTTAGGAGCTGCACGACCTTGGGCAAGTTATTTAACCTTCCAGTCCCTCATCGTGCTCATCTGCAAAATGGAAATCACAGGTTGAATGTAAGGGAAAATAAAACATAGGCGTAAAACCCTTAGAACAGTGTCTGACATTAAGTGCTCAGCAAATGTCGGCTCCGCCTGTGTCTCCCTAAATCCAGCCCACTCTCCTCCTCTGCCCCCTACAGTCTTCCCAGAGATGAGCCCTTGTCACTAACCGTCAAAGAGCTCCCCAACCATGCCGGCTATTGATACTGTTTCCTGACACTCTTTAAATTTGCAAAGTAGAAATGTCAACACGCGCCTTGAATGAGCCAGATAAGGATTGGAGGGCAGTCCACAGGATTCCGGGTTTTAATAAAAGAAAAATAACCAACAATATCCATTTTTGAAAAAGCACCTGATATACAATTTCCAAATTACTGCTCTTTGCATTTCCCTCCTTTATGTGCATTGCAGTTAAATTACCTTGCTCAGAAAATCTTGGCCACACAGAGCACGCTTGTCTCTTCACAAAGCGGCGCACATTTTTAGCATCCGCTCGGGGTTTTATTGTGGAGAAGCACAATACACAGCAAGAGACAGTTTATCATATTTGGTTGGCTTGCCCCTCATTTTTCCAGCTGACAGTTTTATTTATTTCATTACAAGCTTTGATGGGGAGGTGGCAGATGGGGCGTGCATTCCAGGGCTGTGCAACCCAGCCTCACTGCACCCAAGCTCCATCTTTGCACAAGTTTCCTGGGAAGAAAAATCCCCTACTACATCCCAGGGTGATCTGGGTGCAGGGAGGGAGTAATCTTCGGGGGCGGCATGGCACCCCAGTGAATGTTTCAGAGCTACTGTCCACACGGTACAGCTGAAAATACACAGGATCGCCCCAAATCACTGCCCCTCACTGGCAGTTCTTACACTGGTCCTGTCCTGGGGGTTCTTGAGAGGCCCAGGGGATCCCACGAATGCCCCCCAATTCTTCACACCTGCCTTTACTCACAGCCCCTGCCATGTGACTTTGCGGTTCCTGCTACTAAAGAATAGGAATCTATTTTTTTCCCTCTTGACTTTGAGTTTGTGCGATTGCTTTTACCATCAGGATGAGACGGAAGGGACCGTGTTGTCCCAGCCTAAGTCTGAAGAGGGCTTGCATGTTCTCCCTCTCGCACCTCTGCATCGTGATGAGAAGCGTGTGCCCTGAGTAACTACTGCTTTCTCAGGCCCCAAGATGGAGCAGATGTGAGTCCAAACCTCAGTGAGGAGCCATGTCCTGCTGGACCTATAGCTTAAAGCACGGTGGCCCCGTCAAGCCTGGAATATTTCACCTGACCCACAGAGATGCAAGCAACTATAAAGGTTGTTGTTTTAAGCCACTGAGTTTGGGGGTGATTTGTTCCGCAGCAATAATTAATACAGGCGAGGAGAAAGAGCATCCACGCTGGGCTAAGGCAGGTGTTGTACATACTTTATGACATCTAAGCCTTCCATGCCCCCTGTGAGTCAGGTCCTATTTTACACCCATTTTACAGAGGAGCAAACCGAGGCTCAAAGAGTAACTTGCCCAAGGTCCTACAGGGGCAAGCACTGTTCTAAATGCTTTATGCATATTAACTCCTTTAATCCTCCCGACAGTCCGAGGACACGGGCAACGTTCTTTCAGAGATGAGGGAACAGGAATGGAAAGGTTAAGTGACTTGCCCAAGGTCAAGCAGCCAGGGAGCAACAGACTCAGGACCCCAAGTCCAGGCCTGTCTGACTCTAGAGCCCCAGCTCAGGGGGTAACGGAGGGAGGGCTGGTTTGGAGGAGGGGGGCTCAGCGCTCCCAGAGGAACGCAGCAGGACTTTATAGATCAATGGGTCTCAACCAGGGGTGGCAGTGGGGGAAGCAGAAGTCACCCACGGTTTTTCTGAAGCAACACCTGAGACTCCCGCTTCTATTCTACTTGTTTATTGGTTTAGGGTCTGTCTGTCGCCTCGAGACTGTCAGCTTCATAAGGACAGGGATTTCTGCCTATTTTGGTCACCAGCGTATCCCCAGGATCCAGCACGTCACGGGTGCTCCCGAAGCAGCATTGAACGAGTAGTTGGAGGAACACGCTCTGTGGATGTGAGTGTGGGTTGGCTGAGACATCTGGTGTGGCTCCTGGGCTAGACTCCGAGGCCTGGGACAGTGGGACTAACTCCCCATGCAGGAAAACCAAGGTGTCCTTAAGGAGCAGCCTGGTAAGTAATGGGCTCCTCCCACGGAGCGCTGCTGGCGCCGGGCACCATTCTAAGTGCTCTGTGTGTGTGAACTCACAACCCTCGCAAGGAGCCCCTGGGACAGGTACTGTCACAACCCCACGGCCAACCCATCTGACAGACGAGGAGACTGACGCCAAGAGAGAAACGTTATGTAACTTGTCCCCCCGCTAGGAAGGCAAAGCCGGCATTAGAACTCAGGAGTATGTCTGACTCCACCCCACTTAACCAGTACCCTAGTTTGCCCTCAAATAAATCAGAGCTGGGAAAGAGGAGAACTTCTAAGGTCATCCGGACCACGCTGTCATTTACAGAAGGGGAAACTGAGGACAGAGAGTGGAGGCATCATACCCATGTCAGGGAGCTGGTCTGGGGCAGAGCAGGGACCCGCACCTCGATATCTAATCATCCAGCTCCATCACTCTTTCCCAGAATATGTGGACAATGGGCCCCGGGAGGGGAGGGAAATAGGCAGGGAGGGCTTCCTTGGCGGGTGTCCATGCCAGGCCGGGTGTCTGTTGACAGCACAGCCCCCCCAGGGACTGGCTTCCCTTCCGAGCATGAGCTGGCGGGGCAGACACCCGCCGTGGCAGACACCCGCCGTGGCTCCAGCCCAGACTCAAGGATTTCCAAGAGTCTGCTGTCTCGCAGCTCTCCTGCGGTACTTTGGCAGGACAACCCCAGGCGGCCATGCCAGCATTGACCCCTCACCTGCCCCCACCCCTCGGATGGCGGCTGCCATCAAGAAAAGATGAGGCTAAATGAAGAAGAAGATGCACATAGATTTAAAGAAAAACACAAATAAATAAAAAGAGTGGCCATTTCCATCATTTAATGACTACTTCCTACTCGATCCTTCTAACGACCCTGCAAGGCTGCTGTTCTCATCATTCCCATTTGACAGATGTGGACACTGACGTGCAGTGCCAAGCTCACTCCGCTTATGTAATAATCAGCACTCCGAAGGGGCTGGGGCCTGTGCCACATGCTTCACATGTATTAAATCATGACAACACCACGGATAGACCCTGCTGTCATCCCCACCGTACAGAGAAGGAGACTGAGGCTCAGAGAGATGAAGCACCTTGCCCAACGCAGCAGCTAGTAAGGACAGTCATGCGTCGCTTAACGACGGAAGACGGTCTGAGAGACGCATAGTTAGGTGATTTTGTCATTGTGCGAACATCACAGAGTGCACTTACACAAACCCAGATGGTCTAGCCTACTACTCACCTAGGCTGTGTGGTACTGATCTCGTGGCACCATCGTGGTATATGTGGTCTGTCATTGACTGAATGTCGTCACACAGCACAGGACCGTGGAAGACCCAGGAAGCCTGAATCCTAACCACCAGGCTATACTGCCTCATGTACCCCGGATGTAGCACAAATCATGGCTGACGGTTCAAACAACTGGAACTTCAGAAACACTGCCCTGGTCCATTGTGGCCGCTCTGGGACTCCACTTCCTCAGGGTCATCCTGAGGTCTGTCCTGTCCCAGTCCACTCACGGCTGGCCTCTTTGGGGACCCCTCACCCCAACCCAATGCAGCCCCTCAGAAAAGCATGGCCCAGCACACAGGCCCAGTCTCCCTCAGGGCTTGCTGGCAGGGTTCAGGGCTGCTTCTCTGAATCTCAGGCAGTCAAGGCCGACAGGGTCCTTAGTGTCTAGTTGGGAGGGTCTTTAATGTTTACTTGTTTATTTATAGCCACCAGAAGCCTTTCATCAAAGTCTCCTTCAGAAAGCTGAGAAACAGAACAAAGGATACTGTTCTGGGGTCAGCAGCCTCTGAGCTCCCCTGTAGGCACCTCGGGGTCTGTGGAATCCACTTTGAAACCATCACTCCAGGCCAACCCCTCACTTTACCGATGAGGAAACTAAGGCTCAGAGAGGGGAAGTGATTTGCCCAAAGTCACACAGCAAATTAGTAACTGAGCTGGGACCAGACCCAGGCAGCCCCCTGGCCAGATGGGCCTAGAGCAGACTGGCAAAGCCTTGGGTGTGGCCACAGGGAGGCAAGAGAGGGTGGGGATGGAGGGGCTGGGGTCTGGCGCCCCACTGCCTGGGTCCAGATGCAGCACTACTGCTGGTGGTGTGGCCTTAGAAGAGTTATTCTCAGGGCCTCGTTTTGCTCAGCTGTGAAGCAAAATTAATATTAACACCACATAGAGTTGTTTGTAGGGAATAAATGAGATGGATCCGTTTCCAAGATGCTATTACACAGCAGGTGTTCAACAAACGTCAGCCGTTAGGGCGGCCTCTGAGCCGCAGCCTGAGCCCTCTCTAGATAGAGCCCATGTGTATGCATCAATTAGTTTAGGGTCTGTCTGTCTGTCTGTCTGTTTGCCTGTCTGTCCGTCTCTCTCTCTCTCTCACACACACACATCCCGTGGGCCAGTCCACCCACCCTCCAGGGAATCTGACCCTCCAGATCGTATCGCCTCCCCTCCCACTCCCCAAGCTTAAATGGATCCTTTGGAGGCCGTGATCCTAAGCACTTCCTGGGCAAGAAGGCTAGCTCCAGGTCTGGAGGAATCATCAGTGTTCTGGAAAGGGCCCGCTGCCCTCCCCACCTGATGGGAGATCTGGCTGCAGTGTGGCCCTCTGCCTGGGTCTTCTCACCTAGGCCTCTGACATCCCTGACGTACACAGTTGTCCATCTGGCCAGGCCCCACCTCGCCCTCCTCCTCTGGACCCTGAAGGCCCTACTGCGGTCTGCTCCACCCCTCAGCCTCTGGCCCTGATTTCCTTCCCTTACAAAGAAGAGAAGAGTGGGCCCCCTTCCCGTGATGAATGAATGTCACCACTTGCGAAGAAAGAGAAAAACCACTGCCAACGCCCCACACCCAGCGGAGGTCTCTCTAGAGGTCGTCCGTCTTCAGAGGGCTGGGCCATGTACGCTTGTCATCATGGGGCATGCTGGGCATGGTAGGCCCTCTCGGCCCAAAGTTCCTGCCCAGCAGAGCCCGGCATCTTCACCGCTTGCCCCATCACCGCCAGCCCTCCTGCCTGGCCTGCCCAGCCCCACCCTGGGACAGACACTCGGTTTCTCCCACCCCATCTCAATCCTCAGGACAATGGCAGTAGCAGCCTCCCTGAGGCATCCGCAGCCTGAAGGTTGGGCTTCAGGTGGCCCAGGCCTCAGAGGCCCAGGATGCTGGCTGGGGGGCCCAGGGACACACAGAGTGGCAGAGCACCCCAGCCTCTTGACTGTCTGCAGCCAGGCTGGTGGCAGGAGTTCTCTGGGAAGATAGGAGGGGCGCCTTTCATTAAGTGGATTCACTCGCTTCACAGAGGCGGCCATAGCCGGACAGTGGCATGAACACAGGCTTTGAAGTTACAGAAATGTGGGTTCGAATCCTACCCATGTTACATGTCCTTGAGCACAGCACTCGGCCTCTGAAACCCTCTCAGAACTCCGTGAAGATTAAAGCAGACAGCTGCTGCCAGAGACCAGCACAAAGCCTGGCACCCAGCAGACCATCTCACGTCACACACTCTGTTCTTCTCACTGCTCTGCAGCAATTCCTTTCACACTGTTTGCCTGAACGCACAGAGAGATCGGGGCAGTATGAAAAAGAGAAAAAGACACACAGAAACCTGCATATGATTATTCATAGTCGCATTATTCACAACAGCCAAAAAATGGAAACAACCCCAATGTCCACCACTACTGAACAGATAACCAAAATGTGGTAGATCCACACAATGGAATATTACTCGGCCATGAAAAGGAAGGAGGTTCTCATACACGCTACAACACGGACAAACCTTGAAAACATAACGCCAAGTGAAAGAAGCAGACACAAAAGGCAACATTCTGTATGATTCCACTTAGATGAAATGTTCAGAAGAGGAAATCCATGGAGACAGAAAGCAGACTCATGGTTGCTGGGGGCTGGGGGGCAGAGGATGAAGACTGACCACTAACGAGCATGGGCTTTCTTTCCGAGGTTCTGAAAATGTTCTAGAATTAGACAGTGATGGCTGCACAACTTTGTGAATATGCTAAAAACAATGGAATCGTACACTTAAAAAATTCAAAAGAAACCATAGAAAAAAGAAGAGGAGGTCAAATAAATAAATGATGGCTGTTTTACTTTAAAACAAAAAGGAAAAAGAGATATGGTTGTGCCCATCACATGCAAAGTTCCTGTTGTTGGGGTACCATTTAGAGGCCATCCATTTATTCATTCAATTCAAGCCTTGGGGAAGGCACTGTGGGTACAAAGAGGTACGGCCAGATCAACAGGTCTTGTCCTCAAGCAGCTCAGAGTCCTGGGGGGGAGACACTTCCCACAGGTGACTGGCTGTGATGTGAGCACTCTGAGAGACTCAAGCCATGTGCCTTGAGAGACTAGAGCAGGGCAGGGGGACTTCCTCCTAACGAGATCAGGGAAGGCTTCATGGAAGAGGCGGCACCCAAGCCAGACTTTGAAAGTAGAATTTGGACTTAGTAAAAATGGGGGATGGCATTCTAGGTGGGGCAAATAACCTGAGCAGAGGCACCCGGGTGGGAAAGTAGAGGAACGTATGGGGAAAGGAAAGCCATTTGACTACACTGGAGGGTGTTGGGTGTAAAGGGGCAGTGGACAGTAAGGTGTGTAGGTCAATGAAACAACAGCAAACAAGAGCAGCCACGTTCACAGGCAATTTACGATGGGCCAGGATTGTCCCCATCACTGTCCACGGAAGAACTCACGTAATCATTGCACCGACCCGTGGAGAAAGACAATGCTATTACTCCCTTTTTATAGATGAGAAAACTGAGGCAAGGAAAAGTTAAGGAGCTTGCCCTAGATCACACCAACGGAAAGTAGCAGAGCCCGCTGTCTGTCCCAAGCTGATGGGGCAGTGCACCCTCTTCTGAGCCCTCCCACCGAATAAACAGCTGAAAACAGCTAGAATCCCAGGGCTGACATTTGGTTGTGCAGCTTGTGCACCGCGCAATTCTAGAGGGCACCCTTCACAGAGACTACACTGTGACTGGTAACCTCTCGAGTTGGGCAGTGCACAACCTGGCCAACTGTATGCCACGGCCCAGACAGAGGTGCCTCCTAAGGCTGGTGAATCAAACCAGCATGTTGTCTGCATCACTCCCAAGATCTGCTTCCCAAAGCAGAGTGTTGCGGCAAACCAGCAGGGCCCTCGGTTCGCACCAACCTGGGTTTGCATCCTGGATCTGCCCCGTGCTACTGTTGCGAGGCCTGGAGAAGTTCCTGAATCTCACCAGACTTTACTATTCTTAACTATGAAAGGGACAGGAATAATAGTGTCTTCCCTGTGGTGGCTGTGACGTTTACGTGAGCTCAGACACATGAACAGTAGCTCAAACACAGCTGGCATTTGGGACACAGCAGCTACTGTGACGAATAAGGCTGGGAGTGGGGAGAAGGAGCCCTGATCTAGGCCGCCCCAGCTGGGGAAGAGGCTGTGCCATCCATCAGGGCTGGCCGTGGCAGTGAAAAAGCGCCTGCCTCGAATGAGCCTCACACCACCATTAATCAGTGCTCGCCAACGCAGGGGGAAAACGGGGTGTGCATTATTCCTAGAAGACACGGAAGTCCCGGGGGAGCCAAACCCAGCAAAGTCTTCACAAAATACTCTGTCTTTCGATGGGTGGGACTCAAGACGGTGGAACTGCTTTCAAAGGCAATCTTGAGCAGATCTGTCTCTATTATGCATTTTAAAGAGACAGGAGGCAGCGACAGGAGGACCTCCTGAGAGGCCATGGGGAGATGGCCCGGCTGCTAGCCTGCCTGTCGTGCGCAGGGACCGCGTAGAGTCTTCCTGGGGCCAACTCCCCCATCACTGCGCTGTGCCTGGGCCTCTCCCCTGCTCAAGAGAACAGCGAAAGGTTTCCCTCTGGACACGAGTTCTTTCCAACAGATGGGACGTGGGTCATCAGAACAGAATCGGGTTGCCACTGACTTTGTTTTCTACCTAAATTCCAAAGACTTCTGGGCCTTGTATAGGGTCCCCTGTGTCTGTGTGCTTCTGACCCTGAGACAGGGCAGGAACAGGAGGGCCTGCCTGCATCCTAGAGTTCCCAGTAAGCACGCAGCCCTTTGGAGAGGCGCCTTCCTTGCCTGGCATGCCTCTGCCCCGTGGGATCTGTGATCCCAAAGGGCTCTCTGACCACCCAGTCTGTGCCCCTAGAGAGCTGCATTTGTTTAAAAATAAGAATGTGGCTGGATGGATGGAGGGTTGTGTCGAGGATAAGGGGAATAACGTTTATTAAGTGTCTACTGTTGGTGAATGTTTTGCAGCCGTGATCTCATTTTCTCCCCTCTACAGCCCTAGGAGGTGTTATTAGGTATCTGAGGCCCACCTGAGGGATGAGAAAGCCAAGGCTCGTTGGAGAGGTGAAGGCAAACCCCGGGCAGAGGCAGCTGGTAGGGAGGTGGGGCCACCCATCCCCCAAACCTTCCCCATGGATTCTGGAAATAGAATCTGGTTAAACAACCCACTGCGCGTCTGGCCTGTGTCATGCTAGGCACGGGGATATTCAGATCAGGAAGGTTTGTGCAAGTCCAGGGCTGTCACTAACAGGCTGTGGGCGACATGCACACCTGCTCCCCCCTGGCCAGGTCTCTGTGCCCATCCGTCAAGCAGAAGTTAAGGAGACCCACCCCACGGGCAGTCAGGACGATTCGTTGATATACGTGATCTATAGACCATGCCTGGAACATCACAGGTGCCACGTTAAAGGGCATCCAGGCAGGCAGACGCATGACTGGGGTCCAAGGCCTGCGGGATCCCCTCAGCAACATGGAGCGAATGAGGGAGACAAATGAGCAAGGATCGTGTTGAGGCACGTGGTGGCCGGGACCACGTCCCTTCCCTCCTCCCCACAGCACAGCTCGGGAAGGGGACGAACACAGGGCGTGAGAGACCCAGGAGACCCCACAGCCACATCCTGGAAATTGCTGGCCCCACAGCTTTCCAATCTACTAGGCCAGCCACGGAGATGCAAATCCAGGAAGAAGAGGTATTCAGGGGTTAGCAGAGGGGGCCAGGATGTCATTAGCTAGGAATTCTGCCTGCAAGGCCCAGCGTGCTGGGAGGCGTGTTGGGGTGGGGTTGGCGCGCCCCCCCACCTCTCACCCGTCGGAATCCTGAGCTGGTCAGGACCTGAGAGAGGCAATGAAGGATGTGTGAGGAGGAAGGGAAGCTGCAGCTTGACTGAGTCACTGTGGGAAGCAAGGCGCAGGACCGACTGGCAGTGAAGAAGTCCCAGGAAGCCACGCAGAGGCCAGCAGATGTGGCCGGGTGAGAAGGAAAGGGAGGCACCGCATCCCAAGGGCCTTCCATTACCTCCCTTCATCCTCAGAACATCCCTGGGAGGCAGCTGTCATGAGGACCACTTTTCCCGACAGCAAGGCAGAGGCCCAGGGAGGTTAGGACCCAGCCTCACAGGTAGCAGCTGCTACTTATTGTTTAAAGAGAAGACGTTGGGGTTTGGGATTAAACAGTGGGATTAAAAAAGGAAAGAGTCTCCTTTGATGCCTTATTATCTTATTTTGTTTATTATGTTATTCTTTTATACATAAAGCAGTGATTCTCAGACTCTAGGATTTCACAGACCAGGAATTTCTCCCCAAAGGAGAGACCACTATTTGAGACCAACTTTGTGTTATATCAAAATGACAGCGGCAACCACTAATGATTATCACCATCATTTCGGATTTTTGAAAGGCCATTTTAGCATCAGCTCAAGATCAAGCACCAGCCTTTTAAACTGTATATATTTTGCAGGGTTTTTAAAGAAAGCTCACTACCCTGCCCTTATTTCTGTCTCATTTTGCCACAGACGGTCGAGATCTCGGGCAGGGACCGGTGTGCAGTCCACTGATCGGGCATTCCTGGTATTGAATGTCCCCCATCCCGCCACTTGGGAATGCTGATGACTGGAGAGGTGTCTATTTCCTATAATTACTGAGTGTTAATGTAATCACCGAAGCAGAGAGCCAGCTGGAAAGGATGGAGTCTGACATCCCGCAAAGACAGACAGCTAAATAAGTCATACGGCTTGCAGACAGCCTGGCTGCTGGGTTATGTAACCCCTCCCCTTGGCTCTCTTTCCCTTGGTCTATTTCTCCGTTTGGCCTTTCTGCGCTTTTCCTTTTGCTTTCTGAGGCTGAGCCTCTACAATAGGCAGAGAAAATTTTGGACATGAAAGAGAACCCATTTGGGAACATGGTACAGACAGCCGCCTCATTTGTCTCTAGGCTCAGAACCAAACCCCGGGTTTCCATGGGAGCCGGGATGCGGCCACGAGGGCAGTCCTGGCGTGGCGTGGTCCTGCACGCGAATGTGGCATGGCCAGCGGCCTGACACACACGGGCAAGAGGCAGGGGATGGGCCTTCCCAGATGCCTGGCAACTCTCTGACAAACTCAGCTAATGCATTTTAATTTAACCAGGGCCTTTTGAATCAGGGCTGCTAAGGGAGGCAGGAAGTAATCAATTCTCTGCCAATCCATTTTCCTCCGGGCACCGGTCTGACATGTAAGAACTGGCAAAAGGAGATTAACTTGAGCATATCCCAGCAGCAAACTGGGTAAAGGCCACGCCATCGGGTAACACTGGTGCAGGGGTGTGAGTCTCTCTGCGTCTATCGTGTAACAATAACAATGGTAACACGGGGCACTTACGGTACCAGACATCACGCTGTGAACGCTTCACCCGGCTGAATTCTCACACACCCCAGGAAGAAGCTCCTATTCCCATTCGCATTTCACAGAAGAGGTGACTCAGGCTCAGAAAGCTTCAGTTAGGGGAATGGCCATATGTGTGCAAAGTGACACAGATCTCGCTAAACCAGCTCAGCCAACAAACAAGGACAGAGAAATAATGAGGCCCCATTTCCAAACCCCGGCTGCATACAAGGGTCACCTGGAGGACTTGTTACGAACACAGATTCCTGGGCGGGACCCAGATCTACTCCATCAGAAGCTCCCGCGGAGAGGCCTGGCACCCCGTCTGTTAACGAGCGCCCCAGGCCATCTCATCAGGGACGGGTGGCAGGGGCGTTTATCACATTCATATTGTCAAGTTAGTTAATATACATAAAGCACTGAGAACAACCCTGGACTCATCGTGTCACTGCTATAATATTAGTGGTATGATTATTATCCTTTTTGGGGGCAGGTGACTCTACTCAGTCCTCCAATCGATGACTTCCTGCCCGGAGAGCAGAGAAGACAGGCGAGGGGTCTGCTGCTTCCTCCGGGGCCTTCCAGTGCCCTGAATGGGCTCCCCTCCCGGCCGGAGTGGGAGGCCAGCGTTCAGAGACAGAAGCACAGCCAGATTCTAACTCTACAGGGCATGGGTTGGGGGGCGGGGAGCTCTGCCCCTGCTGGGGAGGCTTCTCGGGGTCTTGTGTCCACACTGTTCCTTTCTCCATGGTCTTAACAAGTGTGGTGCCACCGGGTTACTCAAATACATCGAGAAGAGTCACTCTCTGAGAAGGTCCTCAGCGGGCACCTTTGCGCCCCTCCCCCTCAGCCAGCTGTGCTTCTGTTTAAACACAATTGATTTTCAAATGCATCCCCTGAACACACAGGCCACCTGCTTCGTCTGGTGCCTAACTGAAGACACGGCGATCTGCTCCAGTGACAGAGGAAAAACGAGCTGCGGTGGACCTACTTTCTGAACATGTAAGGGACTTTTCCTGGGTACAGCTGACTCGCACCCAATGCACTGACGTTAGACTTAATCCCCGCCTGCACCCACCCATGTAACATGGGGCTCCACCATAACTCGTCTAGGACCACACAGGACTCCGCCCCAGATCTGGGCTCCTGAGTCCAGCATCTTAATGTTTTACTGATCGTAGATTCTTAGAAGGCAGTGGGAAGCCAGGCTGTGCTTTGCAAATTGCACAGAGCTCCCCTGGAGCTCCCTGTTAGGTAAGTCCTGTGCTGCCTGACTTTAGACCCGCTGCGTAAAAACGAAAACAATCACCTAACCCCTCCAGCACCCTCTCAGCCACAATTTAGTGGTCTCCTAAATTGCATGCACTGGATTTTAAAGAGAGATTGAGCAGCGTAAGAACTGCAAACGGCTGCCGCGCCCCGGAACGCAAGAACCAGAAGCAGGAAAGGAAGAGACATTCCTGAATGCCCTGGAGCACATGCAAATGCTGCGCCAGGGAGTGGCAACGGGAAATGCGGCCTCTGGGAGTGGCCCGGCACTCAGTGTGCTTGCTCTGCAACTGATGGGCTCTGCTCTTGGCCCCAGGAGAACCCACCCTGGGAATTTGCCTCCAGCCTCCTCTTCCAGTTGGAAGATGCCTACCTGTCCTGCCAGTAAACTTGGAGACTTTATATATATTTTTTCTTTAATTCTGGGAATCAAGTTGTGCTGTTGGGCATCTGTGTTATCTAATCCCCGTGGGGACAGGTCCGTGGCATGGTTAAATTACTCTGAAAAATGACTCTATCACAGTGAGGACAGGTGTACATAAACATCAGGCTCCCGCAAACAAACTTGGGCCTTGCCTGCACGGGGCCATCCGGAGTGGTGTGGCATCTGTCACTTCTCAGTGAGTCAGGCTTTCTTCACCCACCCCAACCCCAACCCAATGCCAGGACAGACGGTTTCCACACAGCTGCCAGGCTGTGTGCTGAAAAGTCCGTTAATTCAGGTAAAAGCTAAGAAAGCAGCAGAAGAGAGCAAAAGAATGAAGGGCCTGTCAGATTCCCCGGCTGCCTGTTCTCATAGCATCATGGGCTTTTCCCCGATAGCAGCTGCCACAGTTCTGACTAACTGATAATTTACATCTAGCTAGAGAGAACAGAAGCCTGGAAAAGACCCACATATACATGTCAAGTCAGTATAGAACAGAGGTGGCATTTCAAAACAGTGTGCAAAAGATGGGCCCTTCAGATCGTGGTATTGGGACAAATGGCTTTCCTTAGGGAACAAAATTAAGTTAGACCCCAACCTGACACTACACACAAAACTAAGTTCCAAATGGATTAACCACCCAAACGTGACATTGAAGGCCAAACTTCAAAATTATAAGAAAGGTTTATAGGAGAGTATCTTTACAATCTTAGGTCTTAATCAAGACAAGAAAGCTGTAGTCATAAAAGATCGATCAATTTGCCCATAACAAAATTAAAAACTTCTACATGGCAAAAAGCCTAATAACAAAGCTCAGTAATAAGCAAATACACTGGGAAATAGTCTTTGTAATATATATAACAGATAAAGAATCCATCCCCAAGATGTATCAAGAACCCTCACAAAAAAATAAAATAAAAGGCGAGCATCCCAGTAGAAAAAAATGAGTAAAGAATTTGAACAGTATTTTACTGAATAGGAGACTGAATATTCAGAGAACTTGGAATAATGCTCGACTCAGTAGTGATCAGAGACATGTAGATGAAAACAGGTGTGAGATGCTATTCCACACCCAATCAGATTGCAAAAATTTAAAAGCCTAAACAGGGGCTGGCCTAATGGCATAGTGGTCAGGTTTGCACACTCTGCTTTGGTGGCCCAGGGTTCACAGTTTTCGATCCCAGGTGCAGACCTACACCCACTCATCAGGCCATGCTATGGCAGCATCCCACATACAAAAAATAGAGGAAGATTGGCACCGATGTTAACTCAGGGCCAATCTTCCTCACCAAAAAAAAAAAAAGTCTAACAATACGAAGCATTGGTGAGAACGTGGAAGAACAAGAATTCTCATCTGTTGCTAGGGTAAAGTGGTACAAACACTTTGCAAAACAGGTCAGCACTGGCCAGCCAAGCTGCAACTGTGGACGCCCTATGAGTCAGCAATTCTACCTCGAGGAATACCTCCCACGGGAGCCCAAAGAGAGGCTTACCAGCCTGATCACGGCAGCCCTGGGGCAGAGCAAAGGCTGGGAATTGACAGAATAGCATGTAGCGATCAAAACGAATGAGCGAACACGAGGTTTCAACATCGATAAATTTGAAAAACAATACTGGGGCCAAAAAATGAGTTGTGGAATATCCCCCACAGTTTGATGTTACATATGAAAATGTAACACAAAAAAAGACCATCTATGATTTATGAACCCAGAGAGCTTGCAAAATATCAAGATGGATTGGAAGATTTGCCCCAAATTCAAGATAATCGTTGCCTCCAGGGAAAGAGGAAGGACCAGGAGGGAGGTGGCTAACGAGGGATTTCAGCTTTTGCTAAAATGCTTTCCTTCTTTCCTTTGAGAAAATCATGCAAATATGTGAAATTATTAAGCACTGTTAATTCTAGTGGGTGGTTTTATATTCTCTGCATTTTTAATTATCGAAAAGAGCATTAATCCAAAAACAAATAAAACTAAAATCCATCATGTGAAAATATCATCCATGCCACTATTCATTTTGGGTCCACCTTTCCCGAGGGTGGAGCTTGGGACCTTTTCTTTTGCGATAAATCCAGATCTCGGCACAGTGTCTGGCCATAGTCTGTTGGTGCTGCATGAATGGCTTTTTTTAACGCATTACTTATTCAACCCTCACAACATTCTTAGAAGTGTCCGCACTGCACAGATGAGAAAACTGTTTGGAAAGTTTAAAGGACTTGCTCAAGCTCTCAAGGCTGGCAGGTTTTGACCTTGGGTCTGCAGACACAGTGGGGAAAGTTCAGGGCACACAGCAGGAGCAGGAGGCTGGGCAGCAGAGGGGGCGGGGGTGGGGTGGGCAGGCGCATGAGCTGCAGACATTGGACTAAGTTCTTCATGGGCATTAACATGTTAACACAGCACAACAACCCTATGAGGAAAGTATTATTATTAACGTGCAGAGGACAAGGAGGAGAGGCAGAGGGAGGATGGGTTGGGTCATAAAAGCTACGAAATGCAAGGCTGGGAACACTTGGCAGGGACCTCCCAGGCTTAGGCAGGGCGGCGCCAGAGGAGGACCTGCTGGAGTCAGGCGCTGACAGGAAACCCGTGCTCGCCCCAGCCAGGTCTGCACCTCTACCACTCCCTCCCCTCTGTGGGGGAGCACCCCAGTCCTGGTCCTCTCACCTCAGGCAGCCATCCGGGCCCAGCCTCCCGATGCACATCACACCATGCTCCGAGTGTCTTTGGTGCCATCCCTCTGCCCCACACATGGTTTCCATGTTGCCTTCTGTGAATTGCTTATCCTTCTGTGCCTTGCCTCCCCGTCTGTGCAAAATGGGACTTTAGGTGACAGCGAGTGGGAGAGGGGAGGCAGCTGGGAAAGGCCAGGCCTAGAGCGAGAGAAGTGACCAAGGCTGGCCCCTGCTGGGGGTGGGCAGCCCTCCCATAGCACCTGCGGAGTGTGGCCCACTTGGGAGGCCGTGGATGTACACAGAAAGATCTCTGATTGGGTGGGTGGCAGAGCCCACCTGACCAGGGGATGCTTGCAATTGGGAAACACTTGGACACAGTTGGCACAACAGTTGGCCTCAAGCAGTACACAGAGTAGGTGCTCAATAAACACACTTAACAAAACGAGGGGTACAGGCTGCACAGGTGGACGACAGAGGGTATGAGTATCGGAGGCAGCGGGTGTCAAGGCCACAGGCAAATAGCCTCAACCTCTAGACAGTGTTAGCAGGGGACCTAAATGCCAAACCAGGAAACTGAGGCAGAAGCCCCAGCATAAGCAACAGGTAAACCCAGGGGCAGTGGGACAGAAAATAACGCTTAGCGTACATGTAGGTGGGTGTTTGGGGCTCCGCCAGGTGAGGACAACAGGAGCACTTCCACATGCCACCTGCTGATGAGGGAGAGGGCAGGCTGCAGATGCACAGGCTACCTGGGTCAGGACAGAGCCCCACTGGGGCCGGGTGGGCAGGTAGGCGGTGCTCAGCGCTCCACAGAGGCCAGGGAAGAGAGCAAAACACAGAGGTCGGGATGAGGGCCCTAGGTCAAACCCCAGGCCCTCTGCACAGAGCCGGCCTCAGGGCTCACTGCAGGGCTGCGGCTGGCTCTGCCGGGGGCCACCAGGCCACCCTGAGGGAAAGCCTGGCCTGCCTCTATTTCGGGGAATACTAACGCTGTTTTTGATGACGAGGATGACTGTAACGATAGTGATGACCATGACAACAGCTACCATTTACTGAAGGCGTGCTCTGTGCCAGGCATGATCTGAACGCTCTATATACATGACTTCAGCACCAGAACGATCCCGAGAAGAAAGGATTACTATCTCGCAGAGGAAGAAACGGAGGCACAAGAGGTGAAGGGACACTGCTGGCAACAGTTAGAGCTGGATGTGAGCCTCCGTTCGGCTCTAAAACCCATGCTCCGAACAGCTCACGTTTGAACCTCACTGCGGTGCTTACAAAACCACCTCTGCCTTCTCTCCCTCATTTGAGCCTCAAGCGGTCTTCGTGTAGCGATGTGGTGCCCCCATTACCACGTGGCTGGGATCAGAGCAGACAGAGATTTCGGTAGGAGGAAGTACTAAGCTAACGGGAGGCAAATCTTCTTAATGAAATGTTTTTATGGTTCTTAGTTTGACTCCAGACCTCTGTCATCTATTACTCTGTGACCTCAGGTAAACTGATTATTCTCTTGAACCCTTAGTTTTTTCCTCTGAAAAATGGGCCAATATGGGCCACATCCAACACCTCCTGGAAGACCTCTGTGAGAAGATGTATACAAATGGCCTGGAGAAACCTCAGTTTGGGGGTTTATTTGTGGGGCTTCAAGAAGCATCAGTGTGGGAGTTATTTGCAAAAGGGCCTGATGGAGCAATGGTTAAGAACCCTGGCTTGGGAGCCAGGCAGCCCTGGGTGGGAATCTGGGCCTTGCTAGCTGTGCAACCTTGAGGAAGTGAATTCACCTCTCTGTGCCTTGGTTTTATCATTCATTTAACAAACATTTTCGAGAGTCTGCTATGACCCAGGCACCACAACAGGCATGATTCTGTAAAGAGGGGGGACTGTCATGAAGATTAAATGACATCACCTCCATGGAGGGCATCACAGGGTGCCTGGCCAGAGTCAGGGCCATTGGGGTAGCTACCATAAATGCGAGAGCTCAGTGCCCGTGTCATCGCTTGGAGCTTTGTCTCATGTCCCCACTGTCACGCAGCACAAGAGTGGCAGGGAGCGTGGACGCTCGTGGATTCCCATTTCCTGGGCTCTCCCCGGCACCCCAGTGCACCTCTGCCTCACGTGACATGAGACCCAGAGACCGTCTGCCCTGCTCTGCTCACCCTTCCTACTAGAAAGCGCAGAGCCTGCTTCCTGACCTCGTTAGCAAACCACAGAAGGTTTACTTTTGAGACCAGAGGCGATGATTGCATTTGGCAGAGCAAGAGCTCCCATGGCGGCCCCATCACCCCCAGGGCCCTGCAAGGAAGCACTTCCTGAGGCCTCTGGGTGCCAATCACCAGCTTCCTCCACAGCTGCCGCAGAGGCACGACCCAGGCCTGGGACGGTCACGTCCTGCACACCTGCCTCCCTGACCTTCACCTCACCAACGGTTCTTGCTCTGAAGACCGCATCCTGAAGGAGCCACACCGCCTCCCGGTCCTCCCATCCGCCGTCTCCTCGGGCCTTTCAGTGGTCCGTCCGCTGTGAGTCTGTGAGGGGGCTTCCACAGGGAGGCAGAACTTTCCTGAGTCAGAGAAACTCTTTCTGATACCCTAAACACGGACTTACCTTTTCTCTGTTAACACAACCTACACTTTTTCACTTCAATTCATTCTAGGAAACATGTATTAAGTGCCTACTGTGTACCGAAGGCTGAGCTTGGTTCATCAATGGACATGATTCCTGCCCTCATGGAGCACCAGGTTTTGTAGAGGAGACAGACGTTAATTGGAAATCAATCGGCGGCTGTTTAAGCGCTAATTATGGTGATGCTCATTCCTACCCCAGGAGCACTCAGGGTTTTGGCCAATCTGGTTTACCCACTATGCCCCAAAAAACTCCCCTCTAATCAGCCTCCCCTACAAAAGGTGGGAAAGCCTGATGACTAGGACCCTCATGTTGGCGCAAGACTGCCTGGGTTTGAATCCAGCTCTACCACTTTACGAGCTGTGTGAACTTGGCTAAGTTGCTTAACTTCTCTGTGCCCCAGTTTCCTCATCTGTAAAGCAGCAATAACGATGGCACCCAGCTCTTTGCGTTGTTTGGGGGTTAAATGAATTAGTTCTCAAAGTTATGTGTCCTATGTAGCACATGGTGTATATTATGTAAGTTCAACTCTTATCACCCCAGGACTCAGGTTTTTTTTCCAAATCTCAATCATTTTTTAAGTTCCAATGTAAGTCTCACTTCCTCCAAGACGTGCCATCCAAGGTCGTCAGTCTGTGGACTCTCTCTCCGTCCTCGGAAGAACCATGTCAGCACTACAACATGGTAGCTGGTCCCCAGAGGTGGCCCTGAAAGGACGGCCCCTCAGTGCCACACCCTTGTTTTGTCTCCTCTCACACTGAATCTAGACAGGACTTTGGCCATAGAACAAGGCTTGGCAGCTTCTCCTTTTGAGCTTTTGGGAGCCCAGAACCACCCTATAAGAAGGCCAGCTCTTGTGCTGGAAAGAACACGTGGAGAGACCACATGCAGAGACACAGTGGAAAGGCCACGTGACGAGGAAGCAGCCCTCTACCAACGGAGGGGGACAGACAGACAGACACACCCCTAGGGGTCCCACCTGACCTCAGACTTGCAATCATCTCCCATGAAGACACCGGACGTGTGAGCGAACCATCCTGGATGTGCAGTCCAGTAGAGCCCTCAGCTGACCGCAGCCCCGGGCAACCTCACTGGAACAGAAACCCCCAGCTGAACTCTGTCCACACCCAGCACTCCGGGGGATGAGACGGTCGTTGCTTTCAGTCATTATGCTTTGGGTGCTCTGTTACATAAGAATTGATAACGAAAATGTTCATTCTGGACAGGACTGTGGGAGGAGACCCAACCCAGGAGTCTGAGTTATGACGCCAGTTTCAGAATTTAAAAGTTCTTGTTGGCGGGCATGATGTCACTAGGGGGAGGTGGGCGGGTTGAGGTGTCAGACTGCCTGGGTGTGAGTCTGGGCTCTGTCATCTATAAGCTATACGGTCTGTCAACTTAAAAAGTAAATTCACGCCTGTTATTTTACCCTCAAAATGACTTTATTTGGGAACAGCCAGAAGACCTGCAATTCAGGATGTGTATGCTATGGCGAACCATAGGTAAATGTGGAAAACAAGGAAGGGGAGCTGCTTTTATAGAAAAAAAGGGGGAGTACAGAGCAGAGAGGGGAGGTTCTAAACAAAGTCCACTGGGGGAAAGAACATTTCAGGGCAGCAACAGCTTCTCATTGGCTGAGCTGTGGCATTTCTCATTGGCTGAGCTACGGGGTTTCTCATTGGCTGGGCTACAGTGTTTCTCATTGGCTGAGCTGTGGCATTTCTCATTGGCTGAGCTACGGGGTTTCTCATTGGCTGGGCTACAGTGTTTCTCATTGGCTGAGCTGTGGCATTTCTTATTGGCTGAGCTGCAGGGTTTCTCATTGGCTTAGCTGTGGGGTTTCTCATTTTCTGGGCTGTTGCTGGGTGGGGAGAGAAATCTTCTTTACATAGTAAGGGAGTTTCACTTCCTGTCCAAGAGGCAAGTGTATGTCCCTTCCTGTTTGGTGTAATTGATAATATATGCTAGTGCATGAGAGCTCCCCTTACAGACCTTCCTGCCTCCAATTTAGTTAAGGTTTCCTTTATTAATCTTCACAGATCCTTGGGGAGTATCCCTGCTTATATCTTAGTTTTCTTATCTGTCAAATGGGATAATAGGGTTCTTGTGAGTGTAAATGAGATAAAAGAGGCAAAATACCTGGTTCATAAGAATTAAAAATGTTTAGATATTATGGGGGAGAGATTGGAGGAGGTAGGTGGTTACAGCCTGAGTGACACAACTTCTTAAAAAGCTTTTGTTTAATTAAAAAAATTTTCCCCAATATTCTTGCAGATCTGTTCAGGTGAATCCCATTAGGCTCTGAATCCATTTTCCAACCCCAAGCATTCAAGCAAGTTGGTCTGCGATCTCCAAGGCGCAGAAGGGCAGTCCCAGTTACCACGGGTCAATACTCACCTGCAGCTCATATCTCTTTCTTTGAAAAAGGAAATCAAAAAAATTGAACTCTGATGTTTCATGTCGATTCACTCCAACACGGAAAAAAGTAAACTCTAAATGCTTTTCCTCCAAGGGATACAAAATCTGAGCTAACCCATTTGATCTTTGTTAAATTAATGTATCCCCAGAAGAATCGAAGAGGAAAGCTTGGTGCCTAATAATCATCACCATCGTCACCGACATGATCATGATCATGATCTGGTTTTGAGCCCTGACTATGTGCCAGACACTATGCAAAGCACTTTACATCTATTAACAGGGCCCCGGGGCAATCCAGGATATGGAGGTTGGGGAGACAAGGGGACCCAGCAAAGGAGGCCCTCTGATGCCGCACAGATGACACTCACCCAGTCCCCAGCACAGGTCTTCAAGGGCTGAAGGATAGCTGCACCAGGCCTCCAGCAGGAGGGGAGGAAGAGAAGCAGGAGGAGAGAGAGGAGGACAAGGGAGGAGGAATCCTCAAACTATTTGGTGGAATAAAGACCAAACCCACAAAAAAAGAAAACAGAGCTCCTGGAGGGCAGAAACGGGTCTGATTCTTCTGCATCTCCCCAAAACTTACCAGGCCCTGACAAGTTGAATGTTCTTTACATACACATATATGTTTATATCAGTGCTATAGTGAAACTAACTGGCAGAAGTCAAAGGCTCCCAAGTCGAAATGGGAGGTGCAGATGTTGTGGGCTGTTCAGAGAAAAAGAATCACAACTCCGGCCGTGTGGTCCAGGAAGGTCCCAGGGAGGAGATGCGCTTATTTACCCAGCACGCTGCCTGGCTCAGAGTGGGTACCATTGAACGAGTGAAGGAAGGGACTGAAAACAAGACACCTACCCTGGTCCCCAGCTTCGCAGCACCTTGGCAACAGGAATACTTGTTATCATATCATTACTACATCTGGTGATTCACTGAGCATCTGACTTCCCCACTAAACAGTCACCTGTAAGCTGGCAAGGACCCTGCCTGTACAGTCACCACTGAGTCATCAGAACCTAGTTGTTCAACAAATACTTACTGACTTAGGGACAGACTGACGGAGGGACAGAGACTGCCTGATACCAACAGGGGCAGCTGAGACCCGTCTATAGGAACAGGATCATGAGGATTGGAAGGTTGAAAGTGGGTGTGGAATGCCTCTCCTGTGTCTTCCACACCATCCCCTTGTGCATGTACGCGTGCGTCCGTACACACACACACACACACACTTTCCATTTCCTTCAACTTCTCAGCCTCCTTGGGAGGCCCAGGCTGCCGGGACACAAGGACATCACTGTGACATGACACGATTAGAAAGCTGTGTGCGGCAGCTGCAGTAAAAGGATGTAGCAGGGAGAGGCTGAGCGAGCCATTCTGCCAGGGGCTCAAGAATACCCACGCTTGCCTGGTCTACAACAAAGCCCAGGGGAATGATCAGTCCACATTGTTGGCTCACTGGGCACAGGCTGACTCAGGACAGGCTTGGGGAAATGTTCTTTTAGATTCTAGAAAAGTCACCCAAATGCCTGAAGAAACTGAGATGCTTCCCCCAGGTCAATGTTACCATCCCATTGATAATAACACACATCCTTTTTGTTTAGTGCTTTACATTTATAAAGGTCTTCACCTACATAATCTCATTTGAATAGTCATTTGGCAACAAAATTTATTGAGCATCTACTATATGCCAAGTACTCTGCTACATCCTGGGGATATAGCCACGGACAAGACAGCAAGATGCCTGCCATCCTTAGGTCTTATAAAGATGTCACTGGTCCAAGAATCCCACAAACAAATGTCAGCTGACAACTGATCAATGGCAAAAGGAAGGAATGTGTTTCTAGGTAGGCCCATGAGAGTGGATAACAGGGAACTGACCTGGTTAGGCAGGTGTGATGACTGACTAAGACGTGAAGAAAGAATAGAGTTCATTAGCTAAAAGGGAAAGGGGTGAGGAAGAACATTCTAGCAGAGGGAAGAGCCTGTGCAAAGGCCCTGAGGCAGGAGAGAACAACCCTGAGAGGCAAGAAAGGATGTATTCCTTATTTTCCAGATGAGAAACTAAAACCCAGGGAAACACACAGCTGAACCAGGACCAGAATTCAGACTTCCGACTCAAACCCTGGTTTGTGAGACTCCTTGGAATCCTCAAAGCCCCAAGGTCCCCTTTCCCAGGCCTGCCATGGTCCTGGCTCAGGCTGGACTGGGGTCTGTTGGTGGGGACAGCAGGAGGGTGGGGACAGCAGGAGGGTGGGGGCAGGGCTGTTCTCACAAGGCATTCCAGGCCAGCCAGGAACAGGAGATGGCTGAAAATGCCCATTCTCACAAGACTGCCCAACGTGAGTCTGGGCTTGGGGTGGGCAGGAGGGAGGGTAGGTGTAGCCATTCGGCCCCACGAGATGTCGCCATGGCAGAGCTGCTCTGATCCTCACCTCTAGGGTATCAAGCACCGAGGTGGCAGGTTTTCCAAGGAATGCCTCAGCCCTGCCAGGCAGAGGACTGCTGAACCAGGAGAAGCCTGGGGGAACCCAGCGAGCCAGCAGGAAGGAAAACGGGCTCCCCAACACTGACGATGACAGCTAAGCCAGCCTGTCATTCAGTCACATTCACGTAACTGACATGGGTCATGTACTGGGGGACAGCAGTAGGCACTGCTCTAAGAAGGGTATGCAAAGATGGCTAAGTCACCGGCTCATTTTTGTCACCGGGAGTCCCTCCCATCGCTCTCCCAACGACTTGCTTTATTTTCATCACAGCACTCATCACTACCAGAAGTTATCCCATGTGTTAACCTGTCTACTGTCTGTCTACCCCGGAGAAGGTAAACTCCGTGAGCTCAGAGCCCATCCTTGCCTACCTTCCCACTGAGGCCTCCAGAACCTGGTCCTTACTCAGCCAACAGTCGGGGAATGAGTGAACAATGAAAGGAAGGAAGGAAGGAATGGATGAATCCTGAAAGACCAGGCTTAATCCCGTCGCCCAGCAAGTGAGTTTAGGAGCCTAAATCCAGTCCAGGGAGAAGGACTGAACCCAGCCCCACTATGGCAAGAGGGAGAAGTGGAGCCATCCCACAAATGCGGAAGGAAAAGCCGCTTGATGTGGTCACGTAACACAGGGGCTGAGAAAGAGATCAAGTGCCAGCTATCCCCTTGGTTTCTGGTGATGACTCCTGATTCGCAGTGATGCCATAATGACTCCATCATGATTAAAAAAACACAAACTCCACCCGAGTCAGCAGCGCCTCATGTAGCGGAGGCTGTGGGGCTTCCTCCTAAGGCCCCCTTTCAGGGTCCAGGCACTCTGCCCCCCACTGCTATAAGTCCCTCCCCAGGAACTGCCCGGCCCAAGGGAGGGCCTCGTCCCTGGTCACGCCCCCTCTAGGGACAGCTGCATCTAATGACTAGGCCATGGGGAGGCGCAGAGGCCTGGCCCCTTGCCTGAATTGAGGACAGCTCTGAAGGGACATTCCAGCTTCGGAGCCCCCTGTGGCATGAGCTGAGGCCTCTGCCGCAGCTCGGCCATTCCCTCTGTCCATTTCTGTTTCCCTGAGTTGATCCCAGGAGCACCTCCCTATCATCCTCCTGCAGGCAAATCTTACAGTCACTTTTCCAGGAAACCCAAGCTAAGACACCTCCCAAGATGCACTGTGGAAACCAAGGAAACCCAACTGGGATCCCAACTGGGGTCAGTGCCATTGGCTCCCAGTCAACCTGTTTCTCTGCCCTCTGAGACATGGGGGCTTCTTGTTCCTGGCTAGAAATGGCCACGGGCTGGTTAAGACATTGTTGGCTCTGGAACCGGGCTGCCTGAATTCAAATCCCAGCTTCACCCTCCCTAGCTACCTGACCCTAAGCAAGTCTGTTCTGTTTCCTCCTTTGTAAACTGGAATTCTACCTCATAGGACATCGAGAATCATACACGTCCACACATCAATAGATAGGAAGTCTTCGGAACATGACCCGGTGCTCGGCAAGTGCCCCAGACACGTTAGCTCTCAGCTACTGCTGATCTTACAAGGCGTAGGCTTGGCTCCTCCCTTCTGCAGGGACCACAGGTGTGCAGGCGTGCCGCCCAGCAAGCCCAGCGCAGCCTGGCCTGCTGCTCTCACCAGGCGGGTTAGTGGATGGACGCATGCGTGCCTGGATGTTGGGCTGACGGCTGGACGGGTGCTCACTGCTGTTCCACCTTACCCAGCCCTCAGAAGCTTCCACAGTGAAAGACCCCAAGCAGATGGAAGATACCGTTATCATCGGAACTGTCTGAAATCTGCTTATCACTAATTCAGATCATCTAGGGACACACCATTTCCATAAATCAACCAACCACACAATAGGCCCGCCCTGCAAAGCAGAAAGATGACAATAATAATCACGTGTATTTATGCAGTGCCTTTGTTCTGCAAAGCTCCAAACGGCCGACAGTCATTATCTCATTAATCCTACAGCCATGTCTGAGAGGTAGGCAGAGAGCAGGAGCCTCTCCCCTTGAAGAGGTGGGAAAACAACGCTGAGAGTAACCATGAATACTTATTGACCACTTCTTCTCTGCTGGGCCCTATTTCAAGTGCTTTGTAAATACTAACTCGCTTAGAGCTCCGGGAGGTAGTTACTGTGGTTATCCTCACTTTACAGAGGAGACTAGAACCTAGAGAGGTTAAGGAATTTGCCCAAGGCCACCAGGCCAACAGGAGTGGAACAGGCCCCAACTTCAGGAGTTGGTCTGTGGCATTCACTTCCTGGCTGATCTTGCCCCCAAACAAAGGGCCACCAAGTCAGCTACTGTAGTCATTTGGACCGCTGCCTGAAGGAGCTTCAGAGGGTGACACGGGGTGGGCGGGGACAACATAAGGACGCTGGCAGCAATGATGGGTGCCATCAAGGCTGGGAAGGGATGCAGAACAGGGACACCGACAAGCCCATCTTTTTCTCCATCTCATCTCTTCCTCCCATTCTGCAATGAGTCCAGGCAACAGCCACAAGGATCTTGTTAAAAGGAGCCAAATCTTACGCCAGCCTCAACCCTCCAGAGCTTTCCACGGGAACCCCTTACCACCCCAGAGCCGGCCCTGGCCTCCAGCCCCTCCCCCTCCCCCACTTCATCTCAGACATACTGATTCTTCTGGGCCCCCGCATGCAACAATTTCACTGCGGGTAAGTCACCTCCTCCAGGAGGCCCTCCCTGGGCACCCAGCCTGAGGGAGCCCCGGCACTTCTATACATCTCTACTCAAATGATCTTCTTAGTCTTATCACTGGCCAATTTGTTCTTGCTAATTTATTTCTTCACTTATTATTTTTCTCCTTTCATTAGAATGCCAGCTCCACACCAGGGTGGTTTATATATGATTTGGTCACGGCTATATCGCCAGCCTGGAGAACAGCAGGCTGCTCAATTAATATCTGTTGAATGAATTATAATAGGGAACACTTACTGAGCAGTTATTCCACGCCAGGAACAACTCTGATTTACATAAATTAGCTCGTTTAATCCTCCCAACACCCTGCTGAGGCTGGTCCTATTATCATCCCCATTTCACAGATGAGGGAGCTGAGGCAGAAGAGGTGAAACAACTTGCCTAAATGACAGAGCCAGGATGCGAATCCAGGCAGTCTGGCCACTAGGTCCCTGTGCCACACCACACTGAGGTCCCAACGGATCCCTGGCCCCCAGGATATAGCCTCACCTCCTTAAAACAACCATGAAGCCTTTGGTGATCAGACCTAATCCCCCTTCCAGCCTCATCTCTAGCCATTCCCTGATGTGCACACTAAGTTCCAGCCCTGAGGAACCTTCTGGAAAACCCTGCCCTCTCTCGTCTCCACCATTTATCCTTCCTCTTCTCATCTTTCTTGACCAATCCATTTCTTACCCTTCAGGTTCCAGGGCAGGCAGCCCCTGCTGAGGAAGCCTCTCCTAAGGCTTGGGTCGGATGCCCCCCTCCTCGTCCCCTGAGCACCCGACGCTTCCGCTAACCCCGTAGGTAGCCCACTCTGATAGGGATGTGTACTCTCCTGTCTGCGGTGGCTCCACACCCACTCATTTGTCCCAGCAAATATTTACTGCTTGCCCACTCTGCCCAGTCTTCAGGTGCCGGGGAGACAGCAGTGGGCAAGTCAGAGTCTCCAATCGTGCAGAACCTTCTAGCCAGGGAGACAGACAAGAAAGAGACAAAAATACAATATAATGTCAGGGAGAATGATGGAGACAAAGGCAGAGGAGAGGGGAACAGGAATGGGGTGGGGCTTTATTAGAGCCGTCAGGGATGGCTGTGCATTCACTACTCCAAGAGGTCTCTAAATCTTTTTGATCATACACACTTGTAATTCTTGAGGACGCCTCCCCAGTATATGAATATATATTTAATTATAGACTATACCTAATCACTGTTGTACTACTGTATTATATAGTTCATTATAAAATATACACAAAATATAGAAATACCAAAAGCATGAGAAAAAAATTACTCAGAAGAGATGTTCTGGAATGTTCTTCTTGCCCCCAGTGCATCATCCTGCACACTCATGCGTGCACCCTGTTTTAGAGACCATTGTGCCAGAACATCAGCTCGCTTAGCGTTAAAAGGGAAAAATGCAAACAAAGAAACAAGGCCACTCCCTGATCCTAGCTAATTATACACAGCAGGCATCCGAAAATAATTTGTCAAGTGACTCAGGGGATGCAGCACAGTAGACGCTGGGTACGTCAGTCCCAGATGGTCATTTCCTAATTCTCGGTCTCAGTTTCCCCATCTGTAAATACAGGGTGTGGTCAAGATCCCCAGGGGCCTCCATGAGTCTGCAGGCAGGCGACCCAGGCTCGGGTCCACCCGCCTGTCCACGCCACTGCTCCCTGACCAAGAAGGGGGCCCACTCAGCCAGGTTGCAACGTGCAGCGAGTTCTACTGTGGGCGGGGCTTTCATTAGCTGGCCTTTTATTGGTTTTTACTGGTTTACATGGAAGGAAAAAAAATGCAAACAAAGGCACTCCATCTCTAATGCCAGAGAATTATGCAGAGATTCAGGAGAGTAATGAAAACCATAAAGCATTCGCTGAAATAAGAGCTCCCAATCTTCCATAATCTTTGGTGATAAACGCAAAACAGCAGGCCAGTGACACCCACTCATAAATCTCAGGTCCGTTTACCAGCGCTGGGTTTGGAGCACATGTGCAGCGCTGCCAACCCATTCTGTTGTTCCGCATGCCAGGGTTAGCACAGGTCCTTTAAGGGTCACAGGTGATTCTCAGCATCGTGCAATGCTAGGGCTACAGGGGCCTGAGAATTCTGTTGCTGCAAGGTCTGTGGATGGTGGATGGTTGCTTCCCCTCCGGACTGCAGCCAGACACAGCACGGGGAGGGGACAGGGCAGACATGGGTAAACTCATTGTTCAGTTAAAGAAACTGAGGCTCAGAGAAATCAACTAGTTCCAGAGTCCCACAGCTGGGAGTGGAGCTGAGACTCAAAAGCAAGGCTTCCTTGTAGCCTGATCCACTGGTCCTCATTCTTCTAGAAGGCGCTGTAAACTCTTCGACGCTGGGTTGGTCTTTGTCATCTCAAGGCTTTGCTGGTAGGAGGTGGTGGCTAATATTGAGGAAGGAAGAAAGGGAGTAAGAGAGGAAGGGATGGAGGGAGATGAAACGGAGGAATTCAAGTGATGGCTTGCCCTGTAATACTGAGAACAATGCTAAACACAATGACCGACTGACCATTTAGAGTCCTTACTCTGCCCTAACTGGCCTATCCAGTGCTTTAAATGCAATGTTTCATCTACTGTTCCATCAACCTATGGGGAGGGCACTGTTGTTATCCCCACTGTACAGAAGGGGAAGTGGAGGCTCAGAGAGGTTCAGTAACTTTCCCAAGGTCACTCAGCAGTTAGGCTGGTAAATCTGGAAAGTCAGCTTTGACGGCTCCCTGATTAACCACTACCACACACTGCTCGCCGCTGGGAGCAGAAATCAGACGTCTTGGATTCTTTCCGGCTCCTCCTGCAGCTCTGTGCTGTAAGAGCAGGGGCAGCTCTCGCCTCAGGTGGAGGCAGCGTCCCCATGACTCCTGAGGAGCCCCGAGGTCTGTCCACAGGGCAGAGTGTGCAGCCAGAGCCCTGTCATGGGACATTTTCACAAGGGATGGAAATCCATTCTCCTGCCCAAAGGTAGAAGGAGCCGGTGCACGTGGAGACTCAGACATGAACAGTCAGGACTAGGATGAGAAAGGGAAAAGAGAGCAAAGCTGAGCCAGGGGGTGGAGCCAGCACCAGGAGGCTCAAGGGGTCAAGAAACACCAAGAGAATGTGCTGCCTCGTCAGAGGGTCCTGGCCCCACCCCTCACGTGCTAGGAGACCCTGGACAAATTCCTCATGCTTCCAGAGCTTCAGGTCCTCCTCTGTACAATGGGGATAACAACAGCACCCACCTTAGAGAGCCGTTATGAGGGTTAAATAAAATAGTGGATATAAAATTGCTTTAAGCGCAGGGCCTGGCATCTAAGAAGCGCTCGATAAGTAAGAGCGGTGGTGGTGGTGGTGGCCCAGTCACGCTAAGTAACGTGTAAACTGACAGGAGACAAAGCAAAAGCAGGTACCATGCAAGGAGGGAGCAGTCACATCCCCCCCAATCTTTAAGTGACATGAGGTTAACAGACCACGTCTGAGTACAGCTAAGTCAGAGAGAGTGGGTAAGTGACACGCTCAAGACTGACTCACAGTGTTTTCTGGGCAGGGATTGTGGCTGAATCAGCTGCTACCCCAGCCCCTGGCATCAGCTTTGCACAGAGTGGGCACTCGACGAAGGTTTCAGAAACCTACAAGTGGCTGGGCCTCCCCAAGTCTGCAGTGAGATCATAGGCCCTGCTTTTGCCCTTTCTTGGTTCCCTTTTGCTTCTCTCCCTGCTGATTCATTCGTCGTCTTCCCACACTTCTTGAGGATCTATTGTGTGTTCTAGTCTTTCTGGAAACTAGGAGGGTATTAGAAGGAGTCTGGGACAGGGCTGTAATTGAAGCAACCAGATGTAAACGTCAAACAACTGTAACGTGAACTATGTATTATGCTGGGCCACATCCCACTGCCCACCCAAACAAGGTCTTTCCCTTGCCTGTGCACTCTGCGTGTGAAATCTTCAAAGGGCAACCCCATTCTGCCTTTCTCATACCCAAACCACCCGGTTCTCAACAGGCATTTGCCAAAGAAGACCATGGTGAGTGCTCACAGCGGCCCAACATAGAGTTTTTCATCTCATCAGTGAAACATCACAACTCAGAACCACAATGGGAAACCATACTGAGCCTGACACTTGAGGGCCCCTCCATCTGACCATCACGACCCAAGCACAGTTCCAGGCCTTCCCCCAGCACATGCTGCCCTCCAAGACCCAAGACACTTTCAGGGAATGCAGGGAGAGCCCACGGGGCAGGCTGGGTTCCCTGAGAAGCGGAAGCACGGATGGAGACGAGCATGCAGAGGTGTATATACAGGACTACACAGAGAGACGCTCCAAGGAGTGCTCTTGGGCTTGAACCCTGTGTAAGAGAAGGTGAGAGGCAGGACTGCGCAAAGGGAGAAGTCGGGCTGCGATGCAGCCTCAACGGAGGCCTCAGCCCAGTCCACTGGGTGCTCAGAAGCTGGGATGACTGTTCAGAGCCGTCCTGAGGTGGTGAGGGGGTTGCCCAGCTTTCACACCCCCACATCAATCTGTCGCTGAGTGTGGGCTGCCTAGGAACGGAGCATGACTTTGGCCCAGATCCTGTCTTGAACAGAGGCAATTTCCAAAGAGGGCCGTGAGCCAAGGGCTGTACCAGCAGCATCCCCCACAGCTGGGAGGAGCGGCCTTCAGTCCCGCAGGGGTCCTCAAAGAGCATCTCTGTGTCCGGGACAGTCCAGGTGACGGCCACTGACTCTCCGTCCTCATTGAAGAGCAGACAAACCCAGGGCAGTGGTTGAGATGTTGGGCTCTGGAGGCAGACAGGCCAGGGCTGCAATGCAGAGCCTGTCCCCCACACCTCTCAGCCCCTCACCTGTACAATGGGGCTGCGAACCATACCTCACACGTTCAGCTACTGCAGGTTAAATAAAACCACACACGCGCCTGGCATACAGTAATCGCTCAATAAAGGCAGCTATGGTCATCATTACAAACGCAGAAGAGAGGAGCAAACTGCTTACTTCAGGCCACAGCAGGAGTGTTTCTGTTTCTTAGTCTCACAGGGTCTGCAGCAAAAATGCAAATTCATTCATCCATCCATCCATCCATCCATCCATCCATCCATCCATCGAGTATTTATTCAGAGCCTACAATTACATGCCTGGAACAGCTCCAGGTCCCAGGGATACAGTGGTGGTCCAAACGGAGAAAGCCTAGCCCTCACGGAATTGAATGGCATGAAAGAACCAATGTTTGTAACACAGGCCCTCTGAAGGAACACACACCCAGGCAGGAGGACAGAGGCGCCTGCCAGGGGGCAGGATGGACGGCAACGGAAGGGCTACCTCAGACAGAATGATCAGGGAAGCATTGCTGAGGAGGTGAGCAAACTCCAGATGGAAGTGAGGATGGGAGCCACGAGATGTCTGGGGGACACCATCCAGCGAAGGGAACCGCAGGTTCAAAGGCTGGAGTTGAGAGCTGCCCGTCATACTCCTGGGGCTTGGAAAGCCAGGAACAAGCTGGACCACGAGGCTGAAGAGGCAGCCAGGCCGGATCACACAGGGCCTCAGGCCAGCAAGAACTCTGGATTCTCCTCGGAAGGTGATGGAAGGAAGCCCCTGGAAGGTTTTGAGGAGAGTGATGCTGCTGGGGTGCATGGGATCCAAGACGCAGGAAGAGAAATCCAGAAATAGAAATCATCCGGCTGGTACATGTCAGTGGAGGAAGAAGGGAGAGGATGCCAGATCCCAGAGTGGTAAGGGGTCTCCAGAGAGCATCTGGCCCAGCTTCTTGCCTTCTAGCAACTAAGGATGAATATCGCCATGTTGTGCATAAGGAATCTGAGCCCAGAGATGTCAAGAGACCTGCTGAGGGTTGCACAGCCAGTAAGAGGCAGAATGAGGATGGGCCCCTGTCTTCTCCTCTTGGAGGTGCTCTGCTGGCCCACACTGAGGTGAGCGCTTGGGTTTTTGTTATTTTTAGGAGAAACCCTAACCCTAACTTAGGTTGTACAAAGAAACATGTCAGGGGGCCCCTAGTCACAGCAGCTGAGTTGTCAGTTGTTAACCGGTTTCTCTGTGTCCTCTGACCAGCCTCTCTCTGTTCCAAACACCACAGGAGGCCAAAAAGACTTACCCCTGCCCCAGAGCCAGCTACACATCCACTCAGGGCCCAAGAGAAAAAACAGAGAAAACAGGCCCACTCTCAGGGGAGCCTGGACACCGGGGAGTGCAGAAGAATCAGACCATTCACCACAGAGGGAAACCGACCCAAACTGTTTAGCTAGGTGGTGCCAGCAGAAAAAGCATGAGAAGATCCAGGACCACAAGCCAAGAAGCCACTAGCTGAGTCCTTCTTACTCGGCCAGGGTCCAGAAAGCAAATGCTCTCCTGGGATTCACTTCATGTACTTTAAGCATCACTTGCAGGCCGGGCAGCCAAGAATCCGGGTCCCAGAAGGCTGCGTGAAGCTGTGACTCTTGGGACAAAGAACGCGACTCCTTTTGAAAAGGCCAAGAAGAATGAGAACACGGAGGGACGGTGGCTTCCCCTGGATGGCCAAATGGCCAGGATGTGAAAGCCAGATCTTGGGCTTGGTATGTGGAGTGTCCCAGCCAGGGACGGGGAGGAGGGGGAGAGGAGGGGAGCAAGGGCTCAGAACCCACCCCCCGGAGGGCGGGGGAGGGATCTTTCCCAGCTCCAGGAGGGGCCTGACGAGCGTGAGCAGCAAGGGAAGGAAATGTAGGTTAGACATCTAGGGCAGCTCTGAAGCCAGGGCTGTGTGTGGGGGGCAGCCAGGCAGGGGCCGTAAGAGACAGGATGGAGAAGAGACAAAGGACCAAGATGTGGAAAAGGAGCAGGGGGTGCTGGGGAGGCAGAGCTGCCAGCAGCCCCTTCCCCTGCCCACTCCTGCAGCGGACACTGGGACCAAGAGATCCAGGAGCTAAGCATCCCTCCCGACCGTGGAGACTCGTGGAGACAGGCCCCGGGCTCTCCCAGGCCTCTGCCCAGGAGACTCGTGAATAATTCTACTAAAAGTCCTCTCTGCCAAAATGAATGCCTCCCTCCCGCCTCCTGAGCCCTCTGCGTGGACTTGACTCCAGCACTTACCCTGTCTGACTTCTGCTTGCTGAGCTGTGCACTCAGTTCTTCCACTAATATTTATTGTGCATAAATAAGGCGCTGGGCTGAGGGCGTGAAGGATGATGAGTTAGGAGGTCACCCCTCTCTCAAGGACTGCAGGGAGAGAAAGCACCTGGACGTACAGCCTAGGCCCCTGGGACCCCAAGGCCAGCTCCATCACTTCCTGGCTGTGTGACCTTGAGCAAATTCCTCAAGCTGTCTTGATTTCAGTTCTTTATCTGTCAAATGGAGGGGCTTGGAGATGTGGGGTGATAAGGCTGAAAGGGTAAATGGGGGTCAGGTCAGGGCCTCTGCATAATGTCAAGATTGCCATTTATTAAGCACCTATTGCTAAGTATCTGGAACTCTTTTAGATGCTTGATGGATATTAGTCCTAAACCTTACACTCACTCACCAGGTGGGAATGGCTCTACCTGCACACAGATGCGGCAGCAAATGGGAGAGAACCTCGCACCGTGTCTAGCACACAGTAGGAGTTTGAATAAGGCCTGAGTTAATTCATTCTCTCGACACATATTTGTGTTTACTCTCTGCTACCTGTTTCTAGGCCTGTGGTGCTCAACCAGAGGTGACTTGCCCCTCCCCCAGGGGACATGTAGCAATGTCTGGAGACACTCTTCAGTATCATGACTTGGAGGAGGGGATGCCATTGGCACCTAGTGGATAGAGGCCAGGGATGCTGCTCGACATCTTACGATGGACAGGAGAGCCTCCCCCCCCCCCCCCACCCCGCAAGGAGATCACCTGGTCCAAATTGTCAGCAGAGCTGAGGTTGAGAAACCCTGCTCTAGGCACTTGGGATACAGCAGCGCACTCAACACACAACGTCCCTGGAGCTCACATCCCGAGACAGGGGACAGATAGTGAACAAATAAATAAACGTGCAGAGGGCTGTTGGAACTAAGTGCTAAGTAGAAAAATAAAGTAGGACGGGAGAAAAGACAGTGATGGGGTCACTGGGCACATACGGGGACATTTGAAAAGAGACCCGAGGGAAGTGAGGGGGAAATCGGCGGCTGCCTGATGTGGTGGGCAAAGGCCCTGGGCAGAGCACTCGGGCTTCCTCAGGTACAGCAGCAGGTGCACGTGGCTCATGCTCAGCGAGCACAGGGCGAGCCATTAGAGATGAGGTCAGAAAGCTACTAGGACAGTTGAGTTAGCTGTGTGGACATCTGATGGCCCCCAGAGGTGGTACACTCCCTGAGAACACCCTTGGATGCCCTTGGATGCAACCGCCCAGTGCCACACACTTGCTGGAACGAAGCTGAGAAAGACGCCAAGTCGAACGGTATTCTGGCTCAGGAGGAGGCAGTTTCCGGTATTGTGAAATTTACAAGAGACAAACTGTCCGCGCTTTGTTCTGGTTTGGGGCAGGAAATGGGTTTAAATGTGCTGTCAGCTTTTATTTGGTAATTGTTGGTTGGCTTTCATTCATTTCAGGAGAGGGAATATATAATAATCCGGCTCACGGAGGAGGGAGTGGCAAGACCCAGAGCTGATTCTGAACAGAATTCCTTAATGAGAAATGTCCTAATGAGAAGATATATTCATTCACTGATCCAAGAGATAGTTATTAAAGATGACCACAGGGCAGAGCTGGGAGGATGCAAAGCTGAATCAAGCACAGATTTTTCTCTCAAGCAACTTACGGGTTAATAGAAAAGTTCAGACATATATCTAAATAGTAACATAAGGTAAAAAGTAACAATTGAAGAGAATTAACAAAAAACTACGAAGAAGAGATGGCTACTCATAAGGCAGGATAGCATAGAGCTGTCATCTCACATGCCAACGCTGATCGATAATGGTTGCCTAGAACAGTGTTGAGAAGGATTCTGAAGTCCTCTCTGAGCTCAGTGAGAAGTGCCTCAATTACCTGTGTATGCCATGAAAAAAAAGGCATGTGGCAGAGGTACCAAGTATCTTTGCCATCCAAGCTTAAGTGGAGACCAAATGCGTGGAGATGTAGCTTTAAAAGTGAATTAAATCTTTCCTTTTAACATTTAACATAGACATATAATAAATATATTGCACTATGAAAGTGGAAACGGAGGAGTAGTAAAAACCTCAACTTCATAATGTTGAGCGTACATTTATTTAACTCCTCGACTCTAGGAGAATTTAAGAAATATGAGAAAGAACAAGGAATTCTCTGCTACTAAGTGAATAACTGCAAAGGACTCAGCCAAGGCATTACCATCGAAAATCAGGGGCGGCTGGCTCTGAAGCAGGGTGGAGCTCCGGCTGAGGGCCAGTGCCCTGCCCACCCCACCCTTCCTCTCCCCAAGAGCTCCACAGGAGGCCTTGGAGAGCCTGGCAGGAGAGCAGCGAAATCTCTTCCTAGAACTAGATTTGCCAGTCAAATCCTTCCTTCCCAGGGACTGGACAGACCATGCAAGATGTCCTTCTGCCACGGCCCAGTGCTTCCTGAGACCACTCAGCAACAGGTTTGGGGCAGACCTCCTGGGCCTGCTTTCTCTGAGACCCTGTCTGCACCTCTTCTCTAGGCTGTTTGAAGAACCCTTGTTGGCAGGGCAGAAGCAACCCGGAGATGGGATTCAGTCTCATTCTGACACAAGAAAGCTCCAGAATGATCTTCCTCCTTGCTAGTCAAGTTGGGGTTGAGTCAAAGACAGCACACGGGTCTCAGGATCCAAGGAGAGATAGAATTGCTTTATTAATATCACAGAGTAGAGGGGAGAGAAGAGTGTTCTGGATTTGCTGTGCCAGCAGGGCTGCAAAATCCAATCAGAAGGGAGGGGAGGAGGAGGTGTGTCTGGTGGATTGCCCCCAGAGGTGCGCCCTGGGAGGGCCGCCATATTGGGAGGAGGTGCTTGCCCTTCTTGGCCTGTCAAAAGGAACTGCTGTGTCCTTCCGCCCAGAGTGACAGCAGATCAGGAAAGAAGGTGACACAACAGAGTCGCAACCTAGGGATCAAAGGCTTATATCACAAAAGTAATAAAATTCTTTTTTGAAAGGCAGCCAAAAAACTGCCTTTGCAGAGCTGGGTTTGTGTGGCCTTTAAACCAAACTGTTTCCATCAACACAGGCTGCCCATCCCCCAGCCTAGTTGTGAAGCCTCCCGGGCTTCCCTCACACCTGTGGCCCAGAGACCTTGCTTTATTCTGTTTTTATTTTTATTTATTTATTTTGAGGAAGATTAGCCCTGAGCTAACATCTGCTGCCAATCCTCCTCTTTTTTTGCTGAGGAAGACTGGCCCTGAGCTAACATCCGTGCCCATCTTCCTCTACTTTATATGTGGAATGCCTACCACAGCATGGTGTGCCAAGCCGTGCCATGTCCGCACCTGGGATCCAGACCGGCGAACCCCGGGCCAACGAAGCTGAACGTGTGCACTTAACCACTGCGCCACCAGGCTGGCCCTGTTTTTATTTTTATTTTCATTTCAAGGGAAGGGGAACCAGGTAGAAGTACTATGTGTTCCTAAAGCCCACCTGCAGAAGTGGCCAGACACGGAGGGCATTCTAATGACTCGGCCAACACGTCTAGCTCAGCCTCTACCATGCGGCAGGTCCTTGTCTCTGAGCCCCATGGGGCTGCACAAAGCAGGTGCTCCCCAAGACCTCAGCAGTGCCCAAGGGGTGCTGCTGGGAAGGCCAATGGGAAAGTTTCCTGAGCCCACATGGGATACCACGGGGACACCCAGAAATAAATGAGTGGAAGTTGTGGATTAGCAAGTGAGGGCAAGAGGCAATGGCATTTGGGGGATTAAGGGGAACATGTCCCCCATTTATACGCACACCTTGGTGAGGCCTGAGGAAACGTCTTAGAGCATCATTAAAGTCATTGTCTGATGATCAAAGGGGAAATAACATTCGTTGAGTGCTGTGTGTCTACATGTGCTACAGCACTTAATTCTTACAATAATCCTAGGAGGTATGTATTCTCATCCATGTTTTACAGATGAGGAAACAGAGGGTCAGAGGGGTTGAGGAAGCTGCTCAAGTTCACATGCCTGGGAAGTGGTGGAGCCAGGACTGGGTGCAGGTTCATCTGACCTCAAGGTTCCTGTGGGTTTCGTGACACCTTACCACCTCTCAGCATTACAGGAAATCGTCAGGGCCCCCCTGCTTCGAGCACACCATAAAAATTCTGCAAAACAAAACCCTGTTCTGCCTTAGTTTTAGAATGGTATGGGTTAGAGCGCTCAGAACAGAATAAAAGGCTCAGAAACCAACCCATGCACAAAAGAACTTGATCTATGATAAAGGTTGTACCTCATATCAATGGAGAAAGGACTGATTCCTTAATAATGTTGAGAAAACTGGCTCACTAAGTGAATTTGGATCCTTCCCACATACAATTTATAAAGGTAGACTCCAAATGGATGAAAAATCTAAATATGAAAAGAAAACCACAAAACGAACAGAAGAAAGTATGAGAGACTATCTTTGTGAACTTAGGGTATGGAAAGCCCCCTTAAATAAGATCCCTAAAGCACAAACCATGAAGCCAAAAAAGTTAATGGATTTGATTACATCAAAATTAAGGGCTTCTGTTCAAAAAACGACACTATGGACAAAGTTAACAGTGAAGTGACAGAGTGGAAAAAGATATTTGCAATGTCTAAACTCAACAAAGGATTGACATCTAGCTACCCAAGAAACATCACCAAATCAACAGGAAAAACAACAGAAAAATGGTCTGTGAATCTGAATGGGCAGTTCACAAAAGTGTAAACTAGAATGTTAGCAAGGTCAACAGATAGAATGAAAACATGCTCCAATTCACTAGTAATGAGAGAAATGAAAATGAAAACAACAGTGAGATTCCACATCATACTCAACAGATCATCAAAATTAGAATGTTGAGTAATACCGAAGGTTGGAGAGGATATGAGTAAATGGGAACCCTCAAACTCCACTGGTGGGCGTCTAAATTGGTGGAGCCATTCTAGAGACTCACCTGGTGGTGATTATTGAAACCAAGTAGGTATAAACCGTATGGCCCAGCAAACCCACGCTGGGAATAGAGTCCAGAGAGATACTTGCACAGGTCTATGAGGGGACAAGTCAAAGGATATTCAAGGCAGCACTGTTTGTGGTTGTGAGGAATTGGAAGCAACTAGTTGCCTATCACTAAAGAACCGATAAACAAAAAATATGGTGGGTACCATCTATGTGGTAGTCGTTAGCACTGTTCACCAATTATTCCCAGTTTTCCTCCTTCTAGATTCATGGTAGGATTGTAATTCCCACCCTTTATGAAGTTGGGAGTGGCCATGTGACTTGTTTTGGCTGCTTCTGGACCAGTGTGCTATTTGCCACGTTCTGGACAGAACCTTTAGGAGCCAGTGGGCAATTTGCCACTTTCTCCTCTTCCTGCCATGGCCAATGGTGAGGTGCCATCAGCCTAAGCCCCGAGTGAGATGTGAAGGAAAGTTCCTACTGACCTGATGGACATGCAGTATGACCCGCAGTAAACCTTTATTATTTTAAGCCACTAAGATTTTGGTGTTGTTACTGCAGCATAACTGAGCCTACCTTGATACAACTACGCAGCTGTTAGAAGCAATAAACTAGATGTACAGCCAACAACATGGATAGATCTTAAAGCCATAGTGGGAACGTGGGTGAAAATGGGAAGAACAGAACAAGCTCCTTGGCGCAATATCATTTTTTTTGTCTTTTTTAAAGATTGGCACCTGGGCTAACAACTGTTGCCAATCTTCCTTTTTTTCCCCCTGCTTTATCTCCCCAACCCGCCCCATACACAGTTGTATATCTTAGTTGCATGTCCTTCTAGTTGTGGGATGTGGGACACTGTCTCAACGTGGCCTGACGAGCGGTGCCGTGTCCGCGCCCAGGATCCGAACCCTGGGCCGCCGCAGCGGGGCACGCGAACTTAACCACTCGGCCACGGAGCCGGCCCCGCAATATCATTTCTATAAATCAATAATACACACAAAGCAACACTACACGTTTTACAGACACGTACCTGTTCCAGGGCATATATTAACGATACGGGAATATATTAATGATGCCTCAGATGGGGACCTATCGGAGAGTGGAGATCACAGATGCAAAGAAAAAAATTAAGGACTAAAATGAGAGACTTGCATTGATGATGATGAAACTTCCATGGCTTTACGAGCATGAATAACTCAACTCTCTATTATATCTGAGATCCAAAAAGAGAAGGAAAAGGGAAAAGGTGTAAAGGTTTCTTTACTGACTTCGGTATGCCTTTTAAATCCTTCCTGCCAATCCGTCTTCTACAGGTAGAGTTTCCCCCTTCCCCACGAAGCTTTCATTGACCCAGCCAGGCTTTCACCTCACAACCTCCATGGTTACCGCCTCCTTGGTACCAAGATTACAGCTATAGCAGCTACTGCCAAAATCCCATTTCACTGTGATCGGAGGAAAAGTGCCTCCGTGAGGGAGAGACAGGAACAGAAGTGCACCAGCTGCAGCAACCTCCAAGCCAATGGCTTTGATTGGCTGCATCCCCCCTATGTGGGGAGCAGCCCTGGCTCCAGATAGGATCTCAGCTGAGAACAGATGGCCAGCTGGAATGGCTGAGTGGGCGGGCCTGCAAGGCCTGCTCAGGCCCGCACCTGCAGGAGATGATGTAAGGCTCTCGGTCAAGTGCTCCTGGCAGCCTGAGTTTTGCTGGGTTCGGGGAGGACACGGGGGTCAGGAGTAGGCTGGCTTGGAAAGGCACTACTTAGCCACATTACAGCAATGAGTGTGCGAGACACTCCTGAGAGACAAACACCGCTCAGCCAAGCAGCTCACGAGAGACGCTCCCTGCCATCCTGTCCTTTCCTCGGTGTCGTGCAAAGGGGCTGGGCTTGGAGTCAGACAGACCTGAGTCTGAGTCCAGGAGATGCCCCCAGGGAGAAGCTGTAAGGATCTTTACCAGACTGCTGGCTCCTGGGAGTAGGGACCACAGATTGACTTAGTATCTGTAGCCCCTCATCAAATGTTTACTGAGTGAATAAAATAATGAAGGAGTGAATTAGTTAATTGATGAACAAATTAATTTTTCTTCCAATGATCTCACTTTACACATCTCCTCTCCTCCTAGGCATCGAATTAATTCAGGGTATTGAGCTATTTCTCTCTGTGGCTAACACTGTGTCAGGCACACGGATTATGAATATTTGTTGGACTTTACTATTTGCTTCTTACTCATTTTCTTTTAGAAACCACCAACTTAGATAAATACAGTCGTTTTATTTGAGGCACACCCATAGAATGTAAATAACAGTAATTCCTCTCAATTATCAGACATGTGATACAAGGTTCTTTCATATTCATTATCAAGATTAATCCTTAGGTCAACACTCTCTTATTATGCTCCTTATATAGATAAGTAGGATAAAGCTCAAAGAGGGTAAGTAATCATCCCACAGTTTTCTGGAATGCAAGCTAATCAATGTGGAAGGAACAATAGAATGAGAAAATCACCATTTTGCAATCCTTGGTGTAATAATTGACTCAGGTAAGGATCATCAACGGATGCTAAGACTTCCGGGAGAAAGATTGTTGGGGAACAGGATATTCACACGCTCTCGAAGTATCACTCACACATGACTTAATAGTCACAGAGGGAAAATGTGCCTTTATGATGGCGAGATCTTGCTCTCATTGCCTTTCACCAAGGGATCAAACTTAGTGTCTCCAAACGTGGGACAGCCAGACAGGAAGAGCTCCCCATGGGATGCAGTCACAGTACCCAGTGACACCTGCGGGTATTCCTGCCAAACCTGTTTCATTTTACCATAACTGTGAGGAAACCATCAGACAAATGCAGGACGTGGGACCTTCTACAAGATACGGTCTGTTTTTCTTCAAAAACAGTCAGACATGAAAACAAAAAAAAGGCAAGGGAGCTGTTCTAGCTTAAAAGGGACAAAGAGATATAGTAACCAAATGTAATGCCTTGGTTCCTAGATTTTTAAAACGTTCTAAAAGTCATTCTTGGGACATTTGAGAAAAATTAAATAAGGACTGAATAGTAGGTGGTGTTATTGAATTAATATTACTTTTCTGGAGCATAATATTATTGTATTAATGTTAAATCTCTTGATTGTGATAATGGTCTTGTAATTATGCAGGAGAATATCCGTGTGCTGGGAAATGCAGAGGAAGCATCTGGGGTGAAGATTAGGGGTCAAGTGTCATGATGTCTGAAACTTACTTTTAAATGGTTCAGCAAAACAGATGTGTGTATAAGTGTATCTGTAAAGAGAGAGAAAGGGAGAAAAGGATTGCAAATGTGGCTAAATGCTAACAGTTGGTGAATCAATGGAAAGATCAAGAGTATACAGATATTCGTTGTATTATCTGTAGGTGTGAAAATTTTTAATAAAAAAAGTTGGAAGGAAAATATAGGTGTTCTGATTTTAAGGCCAAGGATTACCCAGCACACTGACCCACCCCTATAGGAGGCCTTTGGTGTACAAGGCAATGTCCCTCTTCCCTGTCCCTAGGACTGCCATCAGATCCTTTTCTAGCCAGAAAGAATCATCAGTCACTCAGATATAGGGAGTTTCTTTCCTTCTCATTCATTAAATAGGGTACCAATATATACTCAACATGGATTCTAAAATGAAATCTATTTTCCACCCCATTTTCATTTTAATAGTAAAATGCATTTGCTAAACATCCCAATTAAAGGTTGAAGAAAAAGCTATGTGTCACTGTTTAAGCTGCATTTTCACTAATTCAGTTGCTAGTTAAGGGTTTAAGAGAGATGGCAGCTGTCAGGCCAGTGGGGCCCTCCTCCCAGCCCTCTCCCCAGCAGGCATGACTAATCAATCACCGTGCACTTTTCCCCTAAGCCTGAACCTTTTCTGCAGCCTCAAACAGTGCTCTGCAGAGTTTCCTGGTTGTCAGATTTTCCTTTTCTACTTTCCTTTTCCTTTCTTTTAGACATTAGAAGAAGAGGAAAATATTCATTCTTATCTTCCCAGGAGACTCATTATATCCAAAGAGCTTATAGAAGATGTTTTCTCTGGAAAATAGTTGTTCTCAATGTCCCTGATTTCCTCTCTTAATTATTCATTCAACAGTCATCTGTTAACTGCCTACTGTGTGCTAGTGTCTGAAGTACCAAGATGAATGAGATCCAGTTCTCCTCCCAAAGGCTCACCAATAGATACTGACCAGGGATTCAAGTTGGGGCATAAAGCAAGGAGTGGCCCACGGGCTGGGAAGGAGAGAAAAGGGCTTCAAAGAGGAGGTGGCACATTCTCAGAAGCCATCTAAGAGAAAGAGTGCGGCCTGAAAGGCGCTAGTGGCAGCAGTGTTATCAGGGATGTGTGGTATGTCCTCATGATGCATCATCCCTGCTCTGGCTTCATCAGCTCTCATGGGTACCCACAGGCACCTAAGCCAACCGTTTGATGCCAGTGTGAGGTGGTTGTTGGCTGCCGGCTTTCCTTTGGAAGCGGTTGAATTCCGGGAATGCTACCTGTTTGTGAGCGAAGTCTAACCTTTTGCTTTGTGGTGGCTCAGTTCACTGCAGCACATGGCATGGGCAGTTGGCTGCTGGGTTTTGTGCGCTGCCACACTGGACTCACCCAAGGTCATGAAACATCTCCCTGATGTCTGAAAGTCCATCCCATCATGGGAACAGCACTTTAGTGAGGAGAGGACATGGCGGGACAGGGGGAGGGTGATGGAAATAAGCATTTACTGAGCAGCTATTATATACCGACATTGGTAGGTATTTACATCACCCCATTTAACCCTCAACAACCTTGAGAAGCAGGGAAAGGTCAAAGAAGATATCCCAAATGGCTCTCCTACAGCTGGATCAGGATCAAAATCTGGCATAATTATGAAGCAGGTGGAAAGAAGAGGAAAAAAATATTTTTGGCATCTAGTCTGTGTACTGTGTCCGTGTATGTGATGTAAAAAGCTCAAAAAGGTAAGTATTATTATTCTCATTTTGCAGATGAGCAAGCCATGGGTTCAGGACAGTTTGTTCATCATCATCATCATTGTCACAACACAAACAGCAATTACTGTCCACGAACACTTATTTCGTGTCAGGCTCTGCTAATACTTTATATCTATTATCTGATTTAATGATCACAGCAACCCTGTGATGTGGGCATTATTATGACCATTTCAACTGTGAAGTCATGAGTCAAGGTTAAATCACCTGGTGAAGGTCACACACGTTCAGTAGGCATTGGCTCTGGGATTCCAACTCAAGTCCATCTGACTCTAAGCCCATGTTCTCAAACACAGCTGACAGTACCTCCCAAATGTGTGCCACCTACTATGTGTCAGAGCACAGAGCAACCACCGTGACAGTGAGGTATACCCGCTACCTCCCACGGGAGTCAATCTGGGCCTCTTTGACTGTGCAGAAGTTATTCTTTAGACCAAGTCTAAAAGGAAAAGCAGCCACAATAAAAATTAAAGTTTTCTTTTGGCAGTGCCAGCCTTCAGCGACAATAGCTTACACTTATTTCATGCTTACTATGTGCCATGCATGGTTCCAGTAAGCACTGTACATACAGTGGTAGACATACCACTGCTCACCCATATTCCCAGTTTCCCTCTGCTTCTGGGCCCTTTCCGCCATCTTGAATTTACGGTTGGCCGTGCAGCGTGCTTTGGCCAATGATATGCAAGTGGAAGTGATTTGTGTCACCGTCTGTCGAAGCCTTTGAGAGCAAGTACATAATTCCCCATAACCTGTCTTCTCCGCTGTAGCGAGCACAGGAACAGATTGATACAAAGGGACCATAAAACTGAAGCAGCCTGAACATGCTGAGCCAACACACGAGGGCATCTGCGCTGGAAGTCACTCAGACCTTCGGAGGACTTTGCATAAGTGAGAAATAAACTTTGGTTGCACCAAACTTCTGAGATTTGGGATTTGTCAGTTACTACAGCATAACCTAGCCTATCCTGGCTAATAGTCATATCTTTGTAACAACTCTATGATGGACGTTCTGTTGTGATCCCCATTTTACAGACAAGAAACTAAAGCACAGAGGGGTTAGGTAACTTGCCGAAGATCACACAGCTAGTAAAGGTAGAGCCAACTGGCAATCTCAAGAATTGAGACTCCAGAATCCACGCTCTTAATCAATCCCCTATCTTTCCTCACTAACATTTTTACCAATCAGATATCCTAAAGCAAAAACATCAAGGTCTGTCAGTTTCTTGGGATACCTTAGCCAAGGTTTAAAGAATAAAAGAATAGCCAATGTTTAAAGAATAAAAGAATTATAATAACATATAATTAAAGAAACAACAAAATTGCTTACTTTAAAGAAGAAGAAAAAAACCCAACCAAGCTTCTGCTTGTAAGACAATTAAAACTGAAAATGGGTTCCACACACGTGGCTGTTCTTTTGGGAATTGCCTGGAATGATGGAAAACCACTCAAAGAAAAACTCAGTTTCTCTTTCTTTACCCAATTCCTTAGAGTTTACCCTACAGGGCAAGAGACACTATTGAAAGTATAATTCGTGTTCTCAGTGCCCCTCCAATTACATGTTTTCTTTCTAATTGAAAAAAAAATATTTAACAGATTCATTATTTTCTCCCTAAATCAAAGCAAATCCTTAATGAGTTGCTGAGATCCTGAAGATAAAATGGAATCCTCAGAAACCTCATATCATGGACTTGAATGGGACTCTCTCGGTCCTCTTAGAAGCAAGGACACTTGTCAAGGTCCTCTCTGTTGTGCGCGGTCCATAAAATCACTGCTCGTGGTAATTCAGGACACTGGGGTAAGTGGTTCTTTCAAAAGCAATTAATGAATTTCATGGGAGCAGGCCTGGTCAGATGGTCTGCCCCAAGGCTGGGAGGGACATGCCATTTCAACCCGGGGACACCGACATGCTGGCAGGTCTGGGTCTTATGAGCTGGCTCTTCCTTTTAAGTTGAGGGGTTGTTAACCTTTCAGAATTCAGGTGATGCTGAGGGTGGGTGGTAGTTTAAGAAGGGCTGAGAGAGAGTGGTCTCTGGAGTCAGGCTGCCTGAGTTCAATTCCCAGCTCCTCCGTGTCCCAGCTAGAAGATTTGGAAAGATTACTTGATTCTCTAAGTTTCCTCATCTACAAGACAGGAATGGCCAGCATATCCGTTCCACTGTTGGAAGGATCAAAGGAGAACATGCATGCAAAAAGCCTAGCATCGTGCTCAACACAAATGAGCTGTCATTTTACAATTATTATTGGAGAACACGATTGCCCTCTCTTGTTTCCTGCCATGTGGAGGGATATCCGTTTGCGTAACACTCTGGCTTTTCTTTACCCTCTTACTCACTCCTTCCCTGGGGAGGTGGAATCATTCACCTGGTTAGTGAGCTCAGGAGAAAGAGCTGGGTGGACAGACTTCCCCCTCGAAGCCAGCTGCCTCCAGGAAGCCAGCATGCTGCTGAACTCCCGCATCACCATAGTTCCCCAAGGTGAGGTCTGCGATGTTCCAGCATGGGCCCCCAGTGAGTTCTTAGACCTGACTAGTTACAGGGTCCAGTATTAGGAAGCAAATTGTCGCTGCACATCTAAGTTATGTTCTCCAAACTAGTCTTTATTAGTAATAAAAGTAATATTTTCACCTCCATCTGCCTGACATATGCTCTCCCTCAGCCATATTAGAACCAGTAGAGAAAGGAGATGCTATTTATTGGATTGCCTCCAACCTAAATGATTATCATTGCAATCTTCCTGGCGGGCATTCAAGGCCTTTTATGAGCTGGCTGGTGGAACCCAGCAATCCCACATTCAGGAATTTGTCCTTAGGATATAATCAACCACATATGAAAAGGTACCTTGCAGGGTAATTCACTACAGAGCTGTTTATAGAATCGAAAAATGGGAAACACCCTAAATGTCCAATATTAGGGAATCGACCATAAGAGAGAACATTATGAAACCATTTCCAATGATGCTGTCAAAGAGTATGTAATGACATGTACAGATGTTCATAATCTGATAAGTGAAAAAAGCAAGTAGAGAACAAGATGTACAATGTGATTCTATTTTGTAAGGAAAATGTTAAATGCATACAAACATTTGGAAAGGCTATACAACAAGTTGTTAATACTTTAGATGGTGGGTCATTGAAATTGTTTCTTTTATTATGTAAATACTTTAATTTTTTTCTAATGTACATGGATTTCCTTTAAGATAAGAAGATATTTTTCATTTTTCAAAAAGCCAGGTGTGCCGTGGCTGATGGAGAGAACTCCTCAGGAGAGTTCAACCTCTGCTTCCTGCCTTCAGATGACCCGGCCCCCTTTGGAAACAGAGCCAACGGTAAATAGGACCATGCTCAGATATTCCAGAGTCTTCCTTGACTTTTCCGTTGAGGGTCTGGCTGTTCTGACTCTGTTCTGAAAGAAGTCAGGTAGCTGGCCAGGTCGGGGGTGGTGAGCCAAGCAAGGAACTAACAACAGCCTGGAAACAACTATCAAGAAATGGGTGCCTGGGACTTTGGGGCCTCCACTGCCAAAGGTTAAAGTCCCAACGCCTTAGCATGGCATTCAAGGTCTTTGTGATGTGGTCCTCATACTTACCCTACTGGCTCAGCTCCAGACAAACTCTTGCTGCTCCTCAAATGGTCCATATCCTGGCCCTCAAAGCCCCTGATGAGGTGTTTCTTCCCCTCATTCTCCTCCAACCACCTCCCATCTCTTTCTGATGCACTCCTACACTGCCACCATCCCGTACACCACCACTGTCCCCTACACCCACCCTCACACCACCAATTTCCCCTACACTTTCCTACACCACCAACATCCCCCACATCTATTGAGCAGCTGTATTCTCTGGGTGCCACAAAGCTCTGAGCCTGGGGACACAATGTGAAAGGAAGCAGGTGCCTAGAAGTCCAGAGGACCCACAGGAATCCCATGTGTGTCTCATTAGCAGTCATTTCCCCTTTCTGGGCCTCAGGCTTCTCTAACAAGTTTGAGGACGGGACCAAATGTCCTCAGGGTCTCTCCACCCTGACAGTCAATGATCCCATCTCCCGGGCATTGGCCCGCACATCCCTGCCTCCTACTTCTGTCCCTCGTGGTCGCCCGACCTCAGTTTGACCACTGGCACAGCATCCGACTATTTTTATTAGTCTGAATGTCAACTTCCAGACGCTAAGCTGATGGCCTCTCTTGGGGTCAGGAGGTCAGGTCAACATGACTGCCTCTTCTGTCTCGTACCACACGCGGGAGGGAACAGCAGAATGTAGGGAAGATCAGGAATGGCCCAGATGTTCGATAGCAGTGGCTCTCACTTTGTAGCAGGCCTCAAAGTCGCCTGGGAGGGCTTGGTTAAACAAGACTGTGGACCCCACCCCTAGAGTTTCTGATTCAGCGCATCTGGGGTGGTTCAGAGACTACACATTGAGAACCAATATTTGGGACAGAATTCCAAAACTCTTCCAAGCTCTGGCCTCACCCCACATTACCTGCCTGAACTATCTCCTACACTCTCCCCTTGCTCAACCCACTCCAGCTGGCCCCTTGCTATTCTTCAAATACACAAGGCACACTCCTGCCTCAGAACCACTGTCCTTGCATATACTGTCTTGCATATACTGTCCCTGCTGCTGCCTAGAAGGCCCTTCCCCAGTTATCTGGATAGCTCATTTCCTAACCTCTTTGAAGGTCTTTACTAAAATGTCACCATCTCATTGAGGCTTTCCTCTACCACCCTCTCTAAAATCACAGTCTCCAAACACTTACTATCCCCATTCCAGCTTTATTTTTCTGTGCAGCACTTACCCCACATAACAGACCATGTATTTTATATCACTGATTTTATTGAACTTCTATCTCCCCTACTTGAATGTGGGCCCCATGAGGGCAGGGGGTCTTGTCTGTTTGGTTTACTGCTGTACCCCATAATAGTGTCTGGTATATTGTAGGTAATCTAATATTTATGGAAGGAACAGAGAGGACAGCGGGAGAGAGGGGAGGGAGAAAGAGAGGGATAGAAGGAAGGAGGGAAAGAGTGGGAATCGAGGGAGGGACTGAGGGAGGAAGGCCGGAAAGAAAGAAGGAAGGAAGGAAGGAGTTTCACAGACAAGTAATATTCTTTTAATAGTTGTAGGAGTCAACACCATGGGTACCGACTTTGTTATTTTGCTAAGGAAGGGCTTTAAAAGCCCAGAATCGTCAACTGCCATCTCCTGTCCCATTAGGGCCCCACAGCGTGGACCAGAGAGCACCAAGCACATGGTAGCCTGAATGAATGGTGCCCCTGGAGTTGGACGATATGCAGCCTGTGTGGCACCACGCAATGCTCGGAGCCCCGTCATTTTATGAAAGAAAGGACACTTTAGTCCCAGTGTCTTTCAAGGCGCAGAGCAGGGGCTGTAGATTTCAATTCAAATACCAACTCTGAATGTCTGGGGCAATGAAGGATGCCTAGGCCACCACCAGGACACCCACCGTGGAGCGGTCAGTGGGAATGGGAGTACATGTGTGGCATACATTTGCCCCGTAAATGTTGGTTGGATCCACAAATGACATTTGCCTGCTGAATGTACCCATAATAAGCTGGCTGTCTAAGGGGTACATGTACAGTGACCCTTCAAGACACTGCCCAATGCACATGCAACTTCCCAAACTGCAGTTCAACAAGATTTCTCAGGCTGCCTGAGCTCCTTGAGGGCAGGAACTTATCTTTGAATTCTCAAGGCTGAGTTCTGATCCCCCATACAGTTGGGCTTCCATCAATATTTGTTGAGCTGAGTTTTTCTTTGTAAACTCAGAAATCAGGTTCTGGCTTCAGTGCCAATGCCTACATGGCCTGCTTCTGAAGTATGAGAGAATTCAGCCAGTGCTGGGCACGTAGTAGGTCCTCAATAAATGTTGGCTGATTGGTTCACGGGCAGATCTTCTGACTCATCCAAATATCAAATACAGCTCCGGGGTCCTGACTGCTGCTAACACTGTAGCTGCTGCATTTTCCTCTACAAGAGAGGTGCAGAATCTTCTGGAGCATTGTCCAACTTTGTGAAGAAAGCCGGAAAAGGAAGGGAAGCAGCAAGTGGCACAGAGGGTGGGAACTCTTTTGGCTAGAGAAACAACAAGACGCAGGCTGGTTTTCCCACACTCAGGGATCAAAGTGGCTGGAAGGGCTGCAATAAGATGACAGAGTCCTCAGCCCCACAAGCCAAGACTTCAGAGGGCTGAAGGACTTCACACAGAGAACGTCAGCCTCCCAACATCTCCATGGTGGCCACAGCCATCATAGCTTCTAAGCATTCTTGTTCCCCTGGTGCTAAGGCCCCAGCTCCAGGCCAGCCTCCCCATCTCATCAATGTCAGAGAAAGAGGCTTCTTTCCAGTCTTCTCCATAAGGAAGAGGAAAAGGCCACTCACTCTTCACCTTCCCCTTTATCACTCCATTCATCCTGTCGTTTATTCATTAATCACGACGCAAGTGCCTGCAATGGGTCTGTTATGGTGCATGGTGCTGAGGATGCAGAGACGAATACGTCACAGGCACATGTCTCCCCATTGAGGGAGAAAGAAGGCCTGTAAGCAAATCACTGCATACCACGCCGTTTCCTTCCCAAAGGGTGGTATATGTGGGCCTCATGGACACTCGTGGACACAAGCTGGTTTTAGATGACACAGAGATGAACATTTTTATTTTCAGTTATGTGTTTATTTTAATGTATATTACAAAAAAAAATACAACTAGCCCATCAAACCCTCTGTGTCACATTCGTTTGTGCACTGGATGTGTTTTTGATGAACAAAAGATGTTAACGTGAAGTTGATTAGAATAAAACTGTTCGATAAGTAAAGCACAGGTGGTAGAAGGGACTCACGAAGGTGGTATGCAAATAACTGAGGTCTGGGACACACAGGTAGTGGACGGAAGCACAGATGGTGGGTTCAAATCCCAGCTCTGCTGCTTGCCAGCAGGTGACTTTGAACGAATTATTTACCCACCTGGGACCTTGATTTTCCTGCATAAAGTGATTATGTCTACCTCGTGGATTCTGCTGTAGATAATGAACCTGCCAAGCGCAAATCCATTATTATTTTATTATCATGACATCATATTCTCCCTGTGCCTGTAATAAAGAGTTGGAACTCTTCTGCACTTGGGGGTGGGGGAGAAGGGAGGTGGCAGAGCTCAGAGCCCCAAGTTGCGAGCCAGCCGTGAAAACAGATGAGGGAACAAGAAAATGGCTTTGTTTATGAGCCCAAGGAGCTGCGGAGGCTCCCTGATGAGATGGGAGACAGCTGGACAGCGGCGGCCAAGGGCCCCAAGCAGCAGCTGTCCTGGTGGTCCAGGCCCCACCTGTCTCCCTGGGCTGCGGCCCACACACGGAGGCCTCTTGCCACAAATGGCACGTCAGAGCCGCCGCACAGAAACTCTAATCCCGGGTGGGTCTCCGCTCCCTAGGGGCTCCAGCTCACTGACTGTGGAGTCAGCTCTGCAGCTCAGAAGGACGTGCAAGAGGTACAGGCTGGGTCTCCTGCCATGCTGGCAGCCCAAGGAGGCTCAGAAAAGGCCTCCCGAACTATAAAAATCCCTGGCAAGGGGGGAGAGAGTCTTTGACTCATTTGGGCAAGGGGTCCCTCACACTTTACTGTGCATAAGAGCAGAGGTTCCTAGGGTGGTACACCCATGCAAAGGAACGCAACTCAGCAACAAAAAGGAGCACAACAGCACGGAAGACGCTCAAGTGCATTATGCTGGGGGGGAGAAGGCAGAGTCAAAAGGCGACATAATGCATAATGATGGCTATCGCATTCCAGAAAAGGCACAAAGACAGGGCCAGAGAATATCAGTGGTTGCCAGGGGTCACGGGTATATGTGGGGGGACTATATCCTGAGACACCACTTCACACCCACTAGGATCGCTACAACCAAAAATACAGACAATAATAAGTGTTGACAAGAATGTGGAGAGATTAGAGCCCTGATCCACTGCTCGTGGGATTGTAAATTGGTGCAGCCACTGTGGAAAACAGCCTGGCAGTCCTCAAAAGCTTACATGCGGAGTTACCCTACACCTAGCAATTCCATCTGAAAACACACGTCCGCACAAAAACTTGGACACCAATGTTCATAGCAGCATTACTGATAAAAGCCAAAAGCAGAAACAACCCAAATGTCCACCACTTGACGAACAGACAAACAAAACGTGGTATATCCATACCATGGAATATTATTCAGCCATAAAAAGGAATGAAGTACTGGTACATGTTACAACGTGGATGAACCTTGAAAACACCCCGCTCAGTGGAAGAAGCCAGTTACAGAAGACCAGATAGTGTATGATTCCATTTAGATGAAATGTCCAGAACAGGCAAATCCACAGAGACAGAAAGTAGATTAGTGGTTGTCAGGGGCTGGCACGGGAGGTGGGGTTCGGTAGAGGGAATGGACTGTGACTGCTAAAGGGTACAGGGTTTCTTTTAGGGGTGACAGAAGTGTCCTAAGCTGGACTGTGGTGGTGTTTGTACAACTCTGTGAATGTACTAAAATCCATTGAATTGTACGCTGTAAATAGGTGAATTGTATGGAATGTGAATTATATCTCAAGACAGCTGTTACCAAAACTAAGAGATAATAAATTACCGCAAGGGAAAAAAAGAATATGGGGAGGGTTTAAGTACAAATGGAGAAGAAAGGGAATTTGGGGGGGGGGGTGGAGTAAAATAGTCCATCTTGTTTGTGGTGTTGGTTACATGACTTCATGCATTTGTCAAAACTTATAGGACTATACACCAAAGACACACATAGAATTGGCCTATCCTACTCCATATTAAAGATGGTTGCCCTCTAGCAGACACTATGTTAAGCACTTTATATGCCTTGAATTATTTAATCCTTAAAGCAAATCACTTAAGTATTACTGTCCCCATTTTACAGGTGGGCAAACTGAGGCTCAGAGAGGTTATATGACTGGCCTGGGAGCACAGCTAGGAAATGTTCTCAAAGTCAGAATCTGAACCCGGTTCCGTCTGCCTCCAAATCCCACATCCATATCCACTGTCCCCTCCTCCCTACACATTGATAATCTGGAACATTCCTTGAGCACCTCTCAGGTAGTCTCCGATGGCTGACAGTCGGCTCATTACTGCACACTGGTGAGTGAGGGCCGAGACGGCGCCTAGGGTTCAGTATCCCCCACCGTGCTGGGCACAGAGCCAGGCACTTAGCAGACACTTCATAAATGTTTGAGGATCAGGGTTTAATGAAAGAGAGGCAGAGAATACCGTTAGGAAACAAAAAAGAGTAGCCTAAAATGAGCTGCCTGCCTGGATTTCCGGACTCTTGGCCTTGAGTCTGGCCACTCAGCTACACACTCATCATCTAATGGGCCTCCTGCAGTTGGATGCTCGAGAGCAGGGCACCACACCTAACTCTGGCTCTCTCAGCAGCCTGGGGGCAAAACACTTATCCTGTGGGCTGCATTCCTCCACGATTCAGTATTTCTGCTCCTGAAGAATTTCCTCACCTCACCGACTCACAGAGGCAATGAGAACCAGGTGGTTCACACCGGCCACGGACTTCCTCGGTATGCCAAATCCATTCACTTCTCTCCACCCCAGTTGCCTCCCCAAGCTGCCACCATCGCTTTTCTGCCTTACACCTCCCATTCTCCACCCCTGCCCAATCCTTCTTTGGACAAATCCCGCAGCCAGAGAAAAGGCTCGAAAACACGAATCTGACCACATTATTCTCCTGATAGCAAAGACAGCATCGGCCCTTATGGCTCCTTGATAAGAATTAGCAAACAGTGCCCTCCTCCAGGCAGACACAGGCCCTGCACTGGGGCCCATGGCTTGGTGAGTGGAGGGGCCCCCACTTAGCAAGCATCCTTGTGCAGGACACAACCTGAGTAACCGCCCAGGGCAGCCCTGACCTTCAGCATCTGCCTATTGCTCTGTGAACAAATTACCAAACTCCTTCCAGGGGCCTCTGAGGTTCTGCACAGCGTAGCCCCTGTCTACTTCTGCATGCTTGGCCCCCTCCAGACTGTTGCCTCCCCACTGTACTCCATCCTCCGTCCAGACAGCACAGCTCTCCATTCCCCGAGCGTTCCATGTGTGCCCTCCCTTCGCACGAACCGTTCCCTTTAAACCCAGCCAACTCCTGCACACCCTTCAGCTCTTACCTTAATGGCCCTCCCTCGCTTCACCAGGGCCTCACCCAACCCCACAAGTCCTAGACGGGTGCCCCCACAGCACCCTGCACCTCTGGCTTAACAGCTCTTTTCACCCTGTACCACAATGGCCTGTTTACTCGGCTGCCTCTCCCCCAGACCCCAAGCTCTGCAGGGGCAGGAACTGCCTGCTTATTCACCATGGTATCTGGGGCACAGACTTGGCATGAGGGAGATACTTATTAAAGATACTTATTAAATCAGCTAAGGAAGAGGTGAGTGAATGAAACCAACAGCTCACCACCGGCAGGACGCACAGATTTCAGATCTGGGAAAGACCTCCCCTAATTCAGCCTGACACAGCGTTTTACTGAGAAGGAGGCTGACACCTTAGGGAGGTTCCACCACCTTCCTCAGGTCACGCAGGCACGGTTGACAGGGAGGGGGCATTAGGAGCCAGGCCAATCATCCATTACAGCAGGCAGAGAGAGCAGAAATTCCTGTAGCAAATGGGACGCTCCTTTAGGAGAAAGTCTGAAGGCAAAATGCAGTGGAACACAGTGGTGACGCTCAAGGGCTTTGCCATCGGAAGGCCCAGGGTTACTATTAGCTGCGAGGTCTCAGGCAGGTAATGCAAACACTTTGGGTCTCCAATTTGTAAAATGGGACCCAGACGCCTAATGCATGAGGTATGAGTGAGGATCAAAGAGATCCCACATGAAAAGCACTTAGCACAGTGCCTGGCACTTAATGATCAGTTAAAACTAGTTGTGAATCCTGTAACTGAACCACGCATTTCCTAACCCGGAGATGCCTCCCTCCTCCCACGACTCAGCCCCAGACCCTGGTTTTTTCCTCTTTGCCAATCCCTCACTCCCTCCCATCCCTCACTCCCTCCCATCCCGTACTGTGAGGAACTGGTTTCTAGAGGTGGCTGCAAGCAATCCAGAGGACTCCCAGTCTTTTGGCTTTCAGGGTTTTTAAACAACCCCCTCAATCTCAAAGATCCCCTCCCACATCTGGGAAAGAAGAGGGAGCCTTCAGCAATGCTGATCAGATTATGTTCGATACCAAGCATTCATTTGCAAGGAAAGACAGGAATGTGTCTGGCAGATACCACCTTTTAAAAAAAATATTCCCAACCTATCCTCCCAGTATTTTGATGCTTGTGGCTCTACCCAAAGAGAGGCTTTGGGTAAATTTCAGTTTGGAGCCAAAGACTTCAATTGTGTGTCTCCTGTTAGATCCTGGGGTGGCACATGGGAAATTTACCTCCAGATTTCCAGGGAAGTGGAATAACGAATTATTAGCATTTTATCTGAGAGATGCACCTTCTATAAAGTCGGGGAACAATGTGATTTTTCCCCCAAATTAATTTCATTTTATTTTAAAATGCCCTGTAGAAAATGAGCAGAAGTAATGGATTATCTGTTTCCTGATCAACAAAGATCACCTTTTGCCTTGAGAGGGAAGAAAAAGAGTTCATCTTCCCAGATTACTCGACAGAAAAGCAAATGAACTATCTGTCTCGCTTAACGCTCTTGTTATTTTGTGCTCTCGTGGCGTCAACCCCACGGTCCCTGGGGGTGTTTGACAGGCCTGCCGGCAATCAGCCAGAGGGAGTCTGGAGTTCTTAAGAGCTCAGAGGGGGATGTCTGTGTTTCCACAGTACTCTGTCTATACCTCTGACATGAGTCACATTGCCTTGCACTGCAATTATGTTCTCCATGCCTGTCCTACCAATGGCATGCGCTCCTCAAAGTCAGGCATTTTTCTCTCTCGTCTTTATCCCCAGGTAGGGTTGCCAATTCAAATACAGGATGCACAGTTAAAACTGAATGTCAAGTAAGCATGCAATAATCGGAACATACTTGTACTAAAAAAATATTCCTTGTTTATCTGACATTCAAATTTCACTGGTGTCCTGTTCTTTCTATTTGCTAAATCTGGCCATCCTATCCCCAGGGCTTCCTCTCATCTCATCCTCACAACTCAGAAAAACAGGCATTAAACCCATTTTATAGTTGAAGAAATGAAGGCTCAGAGAAGTTAAATAACCTGCTGAGATTACACAGCTAGTAGGTGGTAGAGCTGAATTTGAATCTCTACCTTCTCATCTACATGTTTGGGGAATGAATGAATGAATGAATGCATGAATGAATGAATGCAGAAGATGAGCCGCCAGGGAGCCTGTTATGCACCTTCCTCTGAGTCATCGTTCCTTCCTTCTTTGGGATCCCAGCCACACTTCCTCATTAGCGAGATTGCTCATTGCGGTGACGATGCTGCCCCACATTCCTCCTCCTGGGAAAGGGCCAGCTTCCCGAGAAGAACGCCAGTGCCGTGGATGAGGCCAGGTTCCCCCTAAGTGAAAACAAATCTCCCGGTGCCAGGAACAACAGGAGGGAAGGCATCCAAACCCAACAGGCTGCTCACCACCCTGAGAAGCCATCGGCCTGGAGCTCAGGGCCCGGAAGCTGACCATCCCTAAGTGTCACCTCCCGCCTGCCCTGTCTGAAACAGCATTCCCCGTGGTCTCTACCTTATCGCTCAGCATGACCTGAAATCACACCACATGTGGAAATGTTCACCTGTTCCCTGCTGGGCTCCATCACAGAACTGAAGCTCCAGAAACAGGTCTCTCGTTTACTGCTTCTGTTTTCTTCCCCACGACATCCTCAGCATCTAGAAAGCTGCCTGGCATACGTTAGGTGCTCAGGATAATTTTGCTGAGTGAAAGGTTGAATGGAGGTCTCTGTTCAAATATATATATTTATATAATATACATTACATATATATGTGGATATAGATATATATAAATATGTATGTATATGTGTGTATGTATATACACACATATACACCTGTAAATAAATACACACATATATATATATATACCCATCCATCCCATAGCCATCCATCCACACACATACACAAAACATAAACCCAACTAAAATTAAGTACAAGTAATAAAGTGTAGGGGGAATTTCCGGGTAAACCCTTCACGAGGACCCCACCCCCACACCTTCACAGATGCTGTTCCCTTTCCCTGAGATGCACACACCAGTCATCTTTCAAAACCCAGCTCGGTTGCCTCTTTCTCTGGGAAGACTTCTCTGACCCTCTCTCCACCCCTACCCCATTAGAGAGCCTGTTACTCCATTTCTGGGCTCCTCTTTCAACTTGCTGGTACTTTTGTTGTTGTGGTTATTACCCAACATTATAATTTACTAAATTGCACATCCTGATGTCCTTTGTGGCGGACGGCTGCAACCATCTCTCCCAGCTCGCACGCTCTTCTGCAGTGTGACCTTGCCACTCTCCCATCAGGAGGTGGAATTCTTCCTACTCCCTTAAAAGTGAGTTGTGCTTTGTGCCTTGAGGCTGCTTTGGCCAATGGTAAAAGCGACACTGTGCCAGTTTTGGACATAGCTTTGGACTGATCTGGAAGCTTCTACTTTCTGCCTCTTGGAAGCCAGGCATCAGAGAAGAAGGGCAGTTACCCTGAGACCGCCATGTTGTAGGAAGCCCAAGCCATGTGGAGAGGCCCTGGAAGATGAGATGCTATGGAAAGAAAAGCATCAAGACATCAAACTTGTAAGGAAGCCATCTCGGAAGCAGACCCTCCAGCTCCAGCCACCCCAGAGACGTCCATCAGAGATGGACTGCCCAGCGGAGCCCTTCCCGGGTTCCTGATGCACAAAACTGAGAGCAAAACAAAATGGTTGCTTTAAGCCACTAAGATTTAGGGTAATTTGTTACACTGTAACAGTTAATTAAAACATCCTTGAAAGCAGGAATTCTATCTTATGTAACTTTACATCTCCCAGCCTAGAACAGTGGAAGGCTCATAGTCAGCTCGATAAAATTCAGCTACATTGAACTTGCTCCGACTGAATTAAATTTTCCCCCTGTTAGAAAGACTACTTCAGTAAATAAAGCCAAAATGTCTTCAGTGATGAGCTGATGCTACTGCCCGGCCCATGTGAAAAGTGGTTGGGTAGGGTTTACGTGGAAATTTACAGAATATTCTATGCTGCTCTAAACAAGACTTGTGGGGATGAAATCAACTACGATTACCCCCAGCAGGTTTTAGGAATATTGCCGGTTATGACAGTCACTATAGAAACATCTCACAAAAATACCCCATTTGTGCGTCTAGGATTAGGAAGCCCTAACAAATGCCTTCATCCCCTGCAGAACCAGAATGGAGAAGTGATCCTATGACCTTGGCTATTTACTCCTAGGCACTCGGAGACAGAATCTGGCAAGCCAGGGTTGCCGTCTCCAGTCAAAATCGCATTAGCTTTTTATTGGCTCAAATTTAGGAGCAACCTTCAATGGGAAGGGCTTCCTGTCATGTGACACCTTCTGCAGCCAAGAGATGTGGCTATAGGGTGCCATCACTGGACCATCCCAAAGGCCATTCTCTGGCCTGGGGTATCTCCCCCACTGTACACCCAATTTCCCTCAGGGGAACTGAGGTACTTCCATAAAATTCTCTTGGTTTAGCCCCCATCTCAGTCCAGACCTTCCGTCTTCCCTGAAATTATAAACTCAGAGCAAGAAGGGACCTCAAGGCAACCGATGCCAGCCCCCCGTCAAATCCCTGCTCAAAAGCACAGGCCTTTTTCAAGCAGACTCTGCCGGCGTGTAGGGCTGCCAGGCTGCAGCGAGCGCAAACTCCATCTCAGGAGCCATGAGACCATGGCTACTTATGGACCATGGGACCTTCGAGAAGTCACGTCACCTTCCTGTGTCTACGGGGCCAACAACAGCTCATGCCTCATGGGACTACCGTGAAGAGTGCATGAGAGAATGTCTTGTAAAAGGCTTAGAATGTGGTCAGTGTTGAGTGAGAGCAGCTCTGCTAGTTGAGCAGCTGGCAGAAACCAGAGGTGGGCGACCATCTCCTCACCTAGGGGTGGCCTTGCTGGCTCACCCTCGATTTTCTTCTACCCACTGTTTCCACTTAGCTCCCTCTGTGTTTTGTCCCACCCCCAACACCTGCCCAAAGTCAGTTCAAATTAGGGGGAAGAAGGCACCCCTGTCCTTTTGCCGCCCTCCTCAAAGCCTGATTGGTCTAATACGGAACCGCCTTCATCCCCCCACAGCCCTCAACCTCCCTTTCCGTGCTCCTAACTCCCACATTTGAGCCTCTTCTCACACTTACCTAGGTGCCCTGTCTGTCTCCTCTACCTGGCTGTGAGTTCTCTGAATCAGGGAATGCATGTTCCACCTTCATAGTCCCAGAGCCCAGCACAGGGTCTGGCCTGAGCAGGGGCCCAGTGGATATGTGTGTGGGGTGAATGAACCCACAACTGAATGCATGAATTAATGAGTGAATGAATGAACACCACTGACGAGGATGGAGCACACTATACCAATCCATCAGCTTCAGCCTGAAATAATGGCTTTCTTGCTCCAGGCCCAGCAGCCCCACAAAACCTCCTGTCTTTGCCATTTTAGATCCCAATTCCATTTTCTGGGGTTTCTAGATGTTGGAATTGTCTGGTCTCCAGCTCTCTGGGGCCACCCTCCTTTTGGAAGAAGCTTCATTTCAGCACAGGCAACCCCCTGCCACAGTGTCTGGGTCAGGGATGGGCCCACCCAACACGGGATCAGAAGCAGTGAGCACCAGGAGATGGTTATGGGACTGTCTGGGGAAGGGGCTCTCTTTCTCTCCTCCTGATATCATATGAGGAGGTCAGGTCTGGGGTAGTGACAGCCTTCTGGCTAGCCCGTGAGAAGCCGAGCTGAAGATAAACCCACACAGGGAGGAGGGTGCCGCTGAAAGGCAGCTGACGGAGCCCTCCATCAAGCAGGCCTTGAAGCCAGCCCTTCCCTGGATCTCTCACCCACCTGAGCCAGTATTTCCCCTGGACACGTATGTGAGTTTGGGTTGGATGTTTTATCACTTGCAACAGAAAGAATCCAAAGATACCAACCCCTTTTATCTAAGCACAAAATCAAATCTGCCTCCAACTCTCTTTGCTGAGAAAATCCCCTAAAACTCTGCCTTCACAGAGAGCTCGAAAACCAGAGAACGGCATCAACTTGCTTTCATGAGAGGCCCCAGAGATGGGTTTTCCAGGCCCCCCAGAGTGTCTACTTATTTATAAAGGGTCCTCTGCCTCCATCATACTTGACTTCGCCCATCTTTTCAACCCTGAGACGGTTCATGGTAATTCACAAACAAGATACTTCACACTCATCGCTAAACACTACATACCCTGCCAGCAGGAAAAAGAGGTGGGTAAAAAGGACTCTCCTTCCAGGCAGAGAGCACCTTGTGAGCAAGAGCAAAAGCAAGAGTGGGATCCAGCTGAAGGCTTTTCCGATGAGCCAGACAAATGACCAGGCTGGAAGATCACCACCTTCCCTTGGAAATAAACAAGGTCTGACCAAAAAATCATGAGGTGGAATGGTTTCTGGTCCAAGGCTAATTTCTTTTAGAGTCTCTTTACCCACCAGGGTGATTTTAAAAGTGAACCAATCATTTTTAAAAATCATAATTTACTCTTATTAATCTAACTAGGTTGTTAAATTAAAATCTACAGAAATATTAAACTAAGTCTGTGTTGAAGCTCAAGGTTGCATGGATCCAAGACTACGCTCATTATCAAGTACTGGGGACAATGACTTTAATACGGAGGGCATGGCCTGGCTCCACCTTTGCTTTAATAAATCTTTACAGTGATCCAGAACACCAGGACCATTCCTCAGCGCTAACGGAGGAGCTGGCCATGACCTGGGTGTCAGCCATCACCCCTTCATGAGGCCAATTACAGTTCAGTGACTTGGGAGCTCAGGGTGAATCATTCAAGAAACCCTTGTCTGAAGATGAGATCTTGGAGAAACCCTACCTCTGAAGTCTTGAGATTCACTGGCAGAAAACTACAAAGCCTGGACTGGAAAAATCCATTGCCTTCTCTGACAGGCACCTACTCAGCCTGAAACACAATAGGTGCCATTAACCAGCCACACAGGCACTGCCGGCTGCCAACCCAATCATATCCCTTCCTGCCCTCTTCCTTACTGAAAGAACTCTGATTGGGTAGTGGTGGCGGGAAAAATATGTCTAGCTAAAGAAAGGTCTTAGCCTCCCTTGGAGAAATGGTGGCTAGGGGCTAAGTGTTGGCCAAAGAGACATAAACAGGATTATTGGGTGGGGGCATCAGTGAAGCTCCTTAAAAGAAGGGCCGACTCCACTGGCATGTACCCTTTCCCCCACTCTTCATCGTCCTTTATCCTGCTTAAAATGTAAAATCAATGACTGGAGCTGTGGCAGCCACCTTGGGACCATGGGGTCCCCATCAGAATGCAAAGCATGTGCTAAGGATAGCAGAGCAGAAAGACAAAGGAGCCTGAGATGCTTTAGAATCACCTTCCTGACCTTGGACTGCCTACCTGCCTGGAACTGTTTATAAGAGAGAAAACCAACTCCCTGTCTCGTTTCAGCCACTGTTAAGTTCAGTCTCTGACACCACCAACCAAATACAATCTGACATCAGAACGGCCAGTTAAAATCAAGTGTTCTGATGTTGGTTTAAGGATGGCACCTTCACCTCCCATCACCTTTAGCAATCAGAATGCTCTAACTGAATACATGGGTTTGTGCTCTAATTTGGGAGGAGTTGATCAGGTGATAGCATCACTAAGCACAGGGCAGGAAAAGGGACAAAAGACCAGGAAAATCCAGATTCTGCCCTCAAAGAGCATATGGTGTAATGGGAGAGGCAGGTCACAGCCATAGAGAAAGATTTCCAACAAAAGGACCCAGATGATCCACAGCTGCAGCGTTTTAGACAGCAAGCATTGCTGTGGGATTTCAAAAAAGCGAAAATCTGCTTGTTCTGGGGCAGCCCCAGGAAAAAAGGAGTGCTTGATTTGGAGCAGTGCAGCTAAGAGGAGGGGAGGGAGGGAGCCATTCCAGGTGGACAAACAGCTGGAGCAGAAGCTTGCAATCAGGAATGAAAGCGTTCAGGGGAGGACGGGAGTAGCCTGGGAGGGTCCAGAGTCTCCACTGAGGCAGGATTAGGGGGACACCAGGATGAGAAGCTTGGACTTGACCCTGCAGCCAACAGGGAAATAATACTATCAGGGCAAGGCTGATGTGGGGTGTCAGGAGGAACGGCCTGGGAAGAGGAGAAGATCAAGGACAAGACCAAGGTGAAGATCCAGTCAGGAGGCTGCTGTGGTCTGCAGGTTCCTGGGACATTCTGAGAGAGGATGGGGCTCAGCGGCTCCGGCCAGGGTGGCAGATGGGACTCCAGTAGCAACAGCACCACCCTGGTCCTCCAGCTGAGAGCCACTCTGGACGGCCAGAGGGACAGAGCAAGCCCACCACACATCATCCTTCTTCTTCTCTCCCGTAGGCAGCCTCCTTGGATGGAAGATGCTCCTCCCATCCCCTAAAGAAAAACAGAGTGTGAATCTGGCATCTATATGCAAAGAAGGATGCTCACCCTGAACCAACTGACAGTTTGGACTTCCAGACACAGCATCACGGTGACTTGGAATGGAAGGGACCTCACCTGTCAGCAAGAAGTCACAGAATTCTAGGATACCATGGGCTCCTGGAAGTCTTCTCAGGGATAACCTCACCCACCGGTAATCAAAGTGGGTCCCATATGGCAGTAGAGTCCACTATACACAAAGGGGATGCTGATCCGACCAAAACAACTCTGCTTTTTCATGTTTCATATATTGAGGTTCCAGAAAGGCTGCATTCCAAACCAAAGGTCACTACCAAGTCTGAAAACCACTGACAACCCAACTCCCTCTCTCGCCTTACAGGGGAAGAGACTGAAGCCCACAGAACCCGGTGCTGCCTTTCGTGTAACTGCCATTGATCTTGTTCTTGTAATTACGTGGTCAATGTTTGCATGTCCTGGACAGCTTTGCAAGGTTGGGGCAGTGCTGTTCCCACCCACTGCTGGACCCCCAGCTCCTGGCACAAAACCAGCCACAAGGTAGATTCTTCATAAGCACCTACTAAGCAAAGCTATGAATGAAAGGGGACAGAGGTGGCTCTCAGCACAGCAGTGGCAGAGCCATGGTTACTCAACCCCGGGCCACGCCCACGGCTCAGTGTGGCTCAGTTCTTGCAGGTGACTGAGCTCCGGCATGTGGTAACAGAGCATCCTTGGCTCTTCTGCTCACGGAGTTCCCAGCTCCCTGTGCCAGGGCTTAGAGTCTGTGCTCCAGCCCTTCCAATGGCCAGCTGTCTCCAGCCACCATTCCAGCTCACACCATCCTATATTCCTCCAGGGCACCAACTGCGTCACATTCATCACTATCTCTCCAGCACCCACCCTGGCCGAGGACAGGCACTCAGCACTGCCCTTCTGCCTCTCTTCACCAAATTCCCGATTTTTAAAAACCATTTGACTAGTCTTTGAAAACGCACTTGGGAACGTGCAGACTGTAAAGAGGCTGAGCTAGAAAAAGGCTCCATCCTGGGGAGGCTCCAGCGAGTCTCCCCGGAGAGGCTTCTTCTGCCTGCTGCTCCCTTGTTTCTTCTCTCTAAAACGGGAAGGTTGGCCACTTAATCAGCCCCTGAGCACTGCATTAATGCTCCACGGAGCTGCAGGAAAAGGGACCGGCGAGCTGTGTAAACGAGGAACCACACTGCAGGCACCAGCAGGGGTTTCGGTCCACGTCGCTGAGCCCAAACATCAAGTAGAACCAAACGTCCCGTCCAGATTCCTGGACAACACGCGGCCCCATCCACAGGGCGGGACAGGCAGGAGAGGGCTCATTGTGTGCTTCTGTTCTGGATTCTAACTATCTCAACACCTGCACAGCATGGGTGTAAATGTGAGCGTGTGTGTGTGTGTGAATATGTGTGAGAGGCCTTAGGTGGGCAGTGAAGCTCTCAGAATGACCCTTGTGAGGCCAACTGCAACTCAGTTTCTTGAGGTCACAAGCACGGGTCCATCTTTTTCCACTAGGCAACACAATTCTAGGGCCTTCGTGGGCCTACAAAAATATCCGATACCTTAAAAGTGAAAATTATCAGCTCCAAAACATGAAAAGGAAACAGCAAAGCCATAATTAATAACTGTGTAATTAAGTGACTAAACCCCGTAACAGGAAGTCAACAGCATGAATTGTTGACTTCAACGTTCATAACAATTTCATTACACTTGGTAGGGAAGAAAAGGCTAGATTTTTCTCATTCTGCAAGAATTCCCGAGGATACCTGATGATGGCAGAGGAAGCAGAGCCCATGGTCAAATAGGTAAGATCTACACACAGCAAAATAACTCCAAAAGCAAAATCATTACAAATTTCTTCCAGCCATAATATAAATTTAATGGGGTATGTATGGGCGTGACCTGGCATGGTGCCTCCAAAGAGGGGGAGGCTAGAGTTTAGGAAGACATTAAAATTATCTATATGATGGTCTACAAAATTTTAGCTAGCAAAACTCAACCTACACTCAGAAGCAATGGCAAGTGACATGATTTCTGCTAATTTTGCAGAGCTGTTGCAGGCATACACAACACAACACACACACAAACACACACACACACACACACACACACAAACCACAGTTGTTTGTTTTCCAAGCACTGCTGCAGTAACAAATACTTTCCAAAGCTTCGTCCAAATGAAAACAAAATGAAGCTTGCCTTGATGTATGACGTACAATCAATAACCTCCTGCTTCTCCCCTCATAGAAAATTCATTTTACTTTAAGAAAAACATGATGAGTGATTAAGATCCATCACAGAGACCTTGTGAACAGAATACATAAGGATTTCTGGTTGTTGACAGTCCTTTCAGTGGAAAAATTTTGGTAAAATGAAGACGAAAAAGGGGGGGGTGAACCTGTCTAGAAGCATGTCCCCCACCGGGCATGCCCCATCTTTTCAGGTACCCAGTGCAACACGGGCGACCCCTTTTGTGTGGGAACAGAGTGGATTTCACAGCTGAGCTGAGGCACCCTGGGCTTTGGGAGCCTCTGCAGTTGTGTTTTCCTGCAGAAAGAGCTTGCCCAGGCTGGGCCACAGATTCTTCTAGAAAGTCCCACCAGTGGAGTGGTTCAAGTGGCCCATGATGGAGGCCATTCTTTCTGGGCCAGTGGGAAGTTGGCTGAGGGGACATCCGTGTTCTGCAGAGCCCAGCAGAAGCTCTGACAAGCCAGAGGTACCACCTCCCACAGTGCCCCCTCTCCTTTCTGAGGGGACATTCCGTGGACTTCCTCACCTTCACGTAGCAGCATCTGAAGCCCAGACCATAATGCTTTGGGGGAGACCCATGAGGAGCCCCTCTCCCTCCCTCAGCTGAAGATAGAAGGCCCAGGGTCAGACTCAAGTTCCATTGAGGCCTGAGAGGTTGCAGAGGAGGGAGAGAATAACTCTATACGTCCAAAGGCTGGGCGTCCAAAAGGCTGGGGTAACCTCCACATCCAAATTAGTCTTCAGATGGGGCTCCTGTGTATCTTCTTACCCGTCCTGGCATATCAACCCACGTTTTCATAACGTCGGAGCACCAACAGTGCACAGAGAGTGGCCTTGGGAAGCACAGAAAGAGCAGTGGACTAAGAGTCAGACAGATGCCCAGTGCTGCCACTTACCTTGTGACCTTGGGCAAGATGCTTCACCTCTCCTAGCCTCAGCTTCCTCTTGTGCAAAACTAGGGTACTGATACCTACCCACCCTACTACACTGTTACGAATATTAACAGACGTGATGGGACTTCATAAACAGTGCAAGTCTAAAGAATTAATAATACCAAGGTATTATGGGGTTCAAAATAACAGTCAGTGCAGCCTGATAAATAGTAAACGTGTCCTCCTGTCTTCCAGGGGATGCTTGCTTCAAGTCCACCCAGCTGGCAGGTGAGGAAGGGGGACGAACAGGGGGACCTGAGATCGTCAATAGGAACCTTAGGTTACACTGGCTCAGATAAAGTATTTGAATCAATAAGTGTCACATTGTTCTGGAAAAAAAAGATGGTCTGGTCTTTCCAATCACAAAACCAGACTAGATATTGGCAGTAGTGTGTGCTTTTCCTATTATACCAGTGCTGGCACTTAGCGGACACTGAACTATTTCCAGAATGAAGGAGTAGGAGAGACGGAGGGAGACCAATGAGACCATAAACAACAAGTCATAGAGGAGAGACGAGCAGTTGCTGGATCTTTACAATTCTACATGGCCAACCCGAATAAATCAACGGACGGTTCACCTAACAGTTGATCTCTTTTCCCCACTGAACTGACCAGCTGCCTCAGCACGGTCTAGACACAGTCATAGTGTCATCAGGACATTTAAGGAATTTTCAACGGGTCACCTTGCGCCCCTTCTACAGGCGGCCAACACAGTTAAGGGGAGAGCCTGGTAATGACACGCCAGGTGGCCTGGGTGGGAATCCCAACTCCCAGACCCTCGCTGTGCGGCCTGGCCTGAGTCCCTTAGCCTTTCTGAGTCAGTTTCCGAGCTGTGCAGTGGAACTCCTAACACTGACCTCATCAGTGAGGTTGGAGGGGTTCAGCGAGAGAATATTGGGAAAGTGCTCAGCACAGACTCCAGCACATGGCAGACCTCAACAAACGGGACCCGGTGTTTATCAGAACTAAGCAAAGAGAAAAAAGCCTTGTTTCTTTTTCCCCTGGGGCAGCATGGCGTCGTGAAGAGACACCTACCTCGGGGTTCAGGGAGCTGAGGTGCAGGCCGAGCCATGAAGGGAGGACTCTGCACCTCTGTAGCTCAGAGCCTTCTCTCACCGCCCTCGCTCGCTCATCGGCCGGCAGCCGTGCCGCCCCACACAACTCCATTAATCCCACGGGGCTCAGGTGTCTGGTTTGCAAAATCCACCTGACATCCAGACTGAAGGCCGCAGGGCTGCCCAGGGAGAACTGTGCAGGCTTCTCCCAGCGCTAAGATCCAAGAGTCTACGCAGACGCAGCTTTCAACTCTGAATTAGAGCAAGGGGCTGTCTCACAGGAAGAGCCTGGGTAAAAAGGAATAACAGGCGATCATTTCTTGTCTGTTCTTCAAAGAGAAGCAAGCTTTGAAAAGGAGAGATTTTTCAGGGCTGAGGATTCGGGAACACAGAGGAAGACTCCCAGCCGGTTAGCCAATGGTTAGCGCCAGGCTCTCGGTCTGTTAGTGAAGCTCCATTGATTCATGGTTCATTTCACAGGCCACAAATACATGGTGGGCGCTGTTCCACGTGTTGGGGTAATGGTGGTGAACAAACAGACAAATACGGCTGCTCGCACGGAGCTTACATTCTGTGGCTCATTCATTCATTGGACAAATAGGTTTAAGTGCCAACTGCGTGCCAGATGCAGTATGAAGGATGCGAAGATGAATAAGAAGTGGCCTGACCTGTAACGATAAACCGGGGAGTGGACCATGCGGTATAACCTGATGAGTGCTGTCACAGAGGTTTCAGATGACTGGCAACGAGAATCACACCAATAATCGCCGACCTGGATCAAGCACTCACTGCCCCACACCGAGTGCCTGTACACATCGCGGCATTTCATTTAATCCCAAACACGGCTATGGTGTGGACACTCTTACAGGGGAAGCAACTGAGGCCGAGAGCAAAGAACTTGCCCAAGGTGGCCCAGCCAGTAAGAGATGAGGCCGGGTTGTGAACCAGGCTGTCTGACCTCAGACCTTGGTCATACAGCGTGACGTACCACGCTATGACTCCCGTCCATAACATCGACCAGATTAGACATGTCAGTGAATAAATAACTGACACCAATGAGTCACAATAGCCCAAAGTCATTGTCGTCTACACCGGGGTTTAGGAATTCAGGACCGATCCTTTCTGTTGATGTTAAAGTTGGATTAGCCACAAAATTTCTTAAGATAAAATATACACACTTCTTTAATGCAGAGGCAAGCCAGTTTTAAAGCTCAGACCTTTGAGAACCACAGGTGAAGGTGCCGACTTTGACAAATGAAAGCAAGCCCTCTGGCCTGGAAGGTTGGGGAGCGTCTGGCTGGATGGGGTTATTTTTGGTTCAGAGATGGCTTTGATGAGTTCCAGCTCTGCTCCCTTGTATCAGAAATGCCCCCTGGGAGGCGAGGCTGCCGCAGTGAAGGGGAACAAAAAGGAGAGCTTTGCATCAGGAAAAAAGCAGAATTGCAAATAATTGCGAGAGGGAGGAACAGAGTCCTCCTTGACCCGGAAGCATCTAGTTGTTGGATCTTGCATTCTCCCAGTTCCGTTCGTTTCCAGCGCTGGTTCTCCTCATTCCCTCTCTGCTGCGCCATCCGTTTGGGGGCCTGGAGATCGACAAGGTTCCGAGCATGGTGCTCACCTTTCTCTCCCCTCCCCTCCCCACCCCGCCCCGCTCAGTGCTTCGCTGAGCCTCTGCAGGACACCCTCTCCTGGCCTGTCTCCACGGCCAAGGCCAAAGCACAGCCGCACCGTGGGATCCCTGCTCCCGGGGCAGCCCGGGCCTCCCAGGATGTCGGAGCAGGAAGGACTCACCAAACGTCCAAGCCAGTGCTTTTCAAACTCTGTGTCTGGCAACGGAATCTCTTTCTCAAATGCATCTTATGCCAAAGCCCAACAGAGAGAAAACAGACGAAAGGAGAGCAACCCTAGGGAAGTGTGTGTGTAGGGTGGGGTGGAAGCCTCTCACGCGAGCCCCACCAGTGTCCCAAAGGCCCTTTATAGAACCCTAAGACTCGTAAGAGCCCAGACCGAAGTCACAGATTTGGCCTAAGCCCCTCAGTTGACACATGACACACCGAGGCCACTTTGCCTCCATCCCCTGTGAAAATATCCCAAACATCCTTCGGGTTCATTATGGGTAGTGTGGTTCCCATGAAGCACACGGATGCTGCTTGCTCATCGGGCCTGAAACAGTCCCCAGGGGTTGCAGGCAGAAAAACCCCCACAGCTCAGGGCGTGTTGGTAGCAACTACCTCGTATGCCTCGCGACACTTCCTCCTCCTGGATCCTTTCCTCTGGTGGCTTTTAGGACGTTTCCCGGTTCCTCCTCTCCTGTCTGACCCAAGGAAGGGCTCAGTTCTTGTCTCTTCTACAAGCAGGTGACCTAGTGACCTTGGTGACCTTGTCCTGCCTCATGGCTTTAAAAACCATCCATACGCTCCCGACTCCCAAATTTCTATCTCCTCACCATCCTCCCTCCTGAGCGCCAGCCATGAGGATCCAACTACTTGGATGACATCTCCACCCGGACGTCTAAAAGGCACCTCAAACTTCGCTCGTCCCAAACTGGACTCATGACTGTTCCACCGGCCCCAAACCTGCTCTGGCCTCTGTCTTCCCCATCTCAGTTTATGGCAGTTCCATCCTTCCAGTTGTTCAGCCCGAAAACCCTGGAGTCATCCTTACGCCTCTGGTTCCCTCACACCCCACACCCAATGTGTCAACAACATCTTGTTGACTCTTCCTTTTAACGATGGCCCAAATCCCACCACTTCTTAGCCCACCTCCGCTGCTACCACGTGGTCCAGGCCACCATCCTCTCCTGCCTGGATTGTTCTAAGAGCCTCCACACACTGCTCTCCCTGCCCTCACCCTCGCTCCTCTAGAGTCTATTTCCAAGCAGCAGCCAAAGTGATTCTTTTTAATCCTAAGTCACGCCTGCCAATCCTGCAACGGCTTCTCAGTTCACTGAATAAAAACCAAAGTCCACAACAGCCTAGGAGGACTTACCCAACCTGGCTTCCTGAGATTCTCTGCTTCCACCTCTTATCCCTCTTGGCTCACTCACACTTTTCCACCACAATGGTTTCTTTGCTATTCCTGCCTCAGGGCCTTTGCACTGGCTATTCCCCCTGCCTAGAACACTCTTCCCCAGACACTCGCATAGCTAAATCCCTCTTCGACTTCACCTCTCTGGGCCAATGTCACCTTCTCAGTGAGACCACCCTAACCACACTATTTTTAATTACAAGCCACCATCCCCAGCCCTCCCTGTCCCCATCACTCTGATTTATTTTTTTCCGTGGCAGGTAGCACCTTCTAACATCTAGACTGTTTAATTATGTTTGTTGTTTAAGGTGTCCCCCGACTAGAATGCAAGTTCTATGAAGGCAGGGAGTTTTGTCTCTTTGTGCACTGCCGTAGGCTAAGTGCTCAGAACCAGGCCTCCCACATAGTAGGCTCTCAATAAATGTGTTGAATGAACAAATGAACGAATGAGTATTCTGCAGTTGACAGATCACTTTCATATCTGATGATTCCTTTGAGCTTCAAAACTCTCCTGGGATTTTTCAGATGAGAAAACAAGTCCAGAGAAGCACACCAAGAAGAGGTTCTCCTTGTTCTTTACCAACCACGGGCTGACATGTGAGGTCACCAAACGTGACTTAATAACTGCTTTTCACCTCCTGCTTAGAAATTCCTTTCAGGCCTCAACCGCAGGAACAGCTACAGCAGCTGGTTTATTCTCTCTCATCGGTCATACCATGAATTGTGCATCTGCTCATGATTGCTCTTTTTACACAGGCTACTGGGAAGCTCGAGGGCAGCAAATGCTGGTTCTTGGGTCTTCAGATCCAGGATTTGCACCTGAAGCTCCCTGGTTGCCACTCCTTAGGACTTAGACTGAATTATACCACTGGCTTTCCCAGTTCTCCAGCTTGCAAATGGCAAACTGTGGGACTTTCTGGCCTCTCTAACTGCGTGAGCTGATTCTCATAACAAATTTCCTGTTACAGATATCTATATACGTCCTGTTGGTTTTGTTTTTCTGAAGAAAAACACCCTAATACAGTGGTAAACACTAAATAAACGTTAGCCTTTGCCATTACTAAGTGCTGAGCTTTACGGTTTCCCGAAGTGTTGCCTCCTCGGACACCTACGGGTCCGTGAATACCACAACCTGGTATTATCATTATTTCCCATTCCTGTATGAGGAAACTGAGGTTCAGCGAGGTCAGGGGCCTCTCCAAGGTTGCACAGCATGCGCACACCCTGCTAGGCCTGAGCCGCAGCCTTCCTACTCACTGGAGGGTTCGGGCACCTTCCTGCATCCCTTCCTCCTCCACCGCACCCCCACAGGCTCCCAGCTGCCCCGAGCGGTTCCACATGGTGGGGCCATCAGAGGCCATGAAATCACCAGCTTGCTCTTGGTCTGTTCCTTAAGCCAAAGCCCTCACGCTGTGAAGACTTGGTGCAACGGCAGAATCAGCAACAGCAGGGGGACCAGGTGGGGAGGAGGGGAGGAGGTCGGGAGGGGAACAGAGGCAGGGCCCCCCCTCCCGGCCCCTCAGAACAGAGCCTGTGGCTTCTCACCTACGCCAGCCTGCCCCAGAGACTGGAAGAAGCAGCAGCAAGAGACTCATCATCTGCCCCAAAAATGGAGGCTGCAGGAGGAGTGAGGGGAGGCTTCGAAAGACAGAGGGCCAGATGCAGAACTCGGAGGCGCTGACGGGGGGACCAGACTCCCGGCTCTCCTCCCACGCTGGCCCAGTGCAGGAAGGAGAATTGCGAGTCCTAACCCCAACCCCACCCCAGCCGCACTGTCTAGTGTCCAGGTGCTGGCCACAGCCACCCCTGGAAGCACGAGGGAGGGGCAGCCGGACCTCCCCCGCCTGTCGAAGGAGGCTCTGTCCCATGGCCCCGTGAACCTCTCCTAAGGAGCTACCGCCACGCGTGCAGCTTACCTCTGGTGATCATCTGTGAATAAACGAAACTCACCTCAGCCTGCAAGCCGCATGAGGGAGGAACCCCATCCACTTTTTCTTGCCCAGGCCCCCACCCTGCAAGGGGCCGAGGGAGGAGGCCGAGGGAGGGAAGAGCTGTGCCCGCTCCCCGAGACCTGAAATCCTCAGAGGCATCAAGAGAGAGAAAGAGGTGATTTATGTCTGCGTGCTTGTGGGGCACATCCTGACGCCCTGGGTGGTACTGTGAGCTGAGATCAGGAAGGAACAATGACACACGCCACCCAAAAACACCCCAGTTAATCCAAGCAACCTCCACCCCCGAGACGGGCCCCTTTTGGAAGGTTTCTCTCGTCCTCTCCAGCTGCCTCTCTGATTTGCCCTCGGATGTTAGTACACTGGGGAACTGCTAATTTGGCTCTGCCTTCAGCACACCTGATCTTCACAGGGATCGTTTGCATTGGCTCAGCCACAGCTAACAGGGCCCTCTGCACGCTGCCGGACTAGCATCTCTTTGACTGCGAGATGCACAGTAAAACTAGAGATGCTACAGCGGGGTCCTAGAGTAATCTCCAACGCTGCTGTCGACAATGTAGCCTCTCACCGGACCCTGCCTCCCAGGAATGATCTGGTTTGGAGGGGAGATGGTCTAAGGACCCAGAAACCTGGGATACTGGTGCCAGCTCTGCCCTGTGACCTTGCTACCTTGGGCAAAGCAGTGTCTCGCTCTGGGCCTCAGTTTCCCCACCTGTAAAATGTGAGGTTTGAATCAGATGCTCCCGTGGGATGAGGCATGGCATGGGTGGGAGGACGTTAGAATTTGTAGTCCCTCGGACTTGAGTTCAAATCCCTGCTCTGCTGTTTACTGTCTCAGGGACTGTGGGCAAGTTACTAAATGTTTCACAGCCTCAGCTTCTTCTTGTGTAGGATGCAGGTGATATCAACACCCAGCTGGCCTTTCTACATTCACCCTTCTCTTCCCGTCTGCTCTCAGTACTGCAGCTACATGAGCTTTTTAGAACACAAATCTGATCATAGCATCTCCCTCCTTAAAAAACCTTTCAAAGGATTTCCAGTGTCCTTGGGAAAAGACCAACTCCTTAATCTGGCAGATGCTTGGTCCAACCCCCACCCAGCTCCCCTCACTTGGTTCTCCCATTCCAGCCACACTGGCTGCTCTCCTCCTTATCATGCTCCCATTGCCACAGGCCCTTTGCACATTCTGTTTGCATTCACAGAGTACTTACTTCTCTACCTTTTCCACCAAATGGCCATACTCCAGCCTCCCTCAAGCCTCACTACCTCATCACTTACTTAGAGAAGCCTTCCCTCACTGCTAACTACATCAAGAGCCTCAGTAAAGACTCTTACAGCCCCGTGCATCTCTCCTTTGTAGCAACCATCACAGTTGTAAATTTACATCTAGACGATTATTTGATGAAAAAAATAAGTCCACTACAGGCCTGCAACTCCATGAGGGCAGGGACCATGTGGCTTAACATCTAACATAGTGCCTGCAGAAAAAGTCATAACGAATATAATAAAATCCAGCAATGCCAATATTTATTAAGCAATCTCTGCATGTCAGGCACTTTGCAACAGCCCTCATATTTAGGTTTTATTTTTATTCTCATTTAACAAAGGGGAAGACTGAGTCAGAGAGACTAGGTAACTTGCCTAATATCACACAGCTAGTAAGTGGTCAAACCCTGGAAGTCTGGTTGCTGGCAGACTAAAGTCCTTCACTCAATAAATGAAGCAGGGTCAAGGAGCAGCTCTTTAAGCAAGGAGGCCGGCACTTCTTGAGCACTTGTTAATAATAATCGCTAACAGACATTGAGTATTTACCATGTGTCCAATACTATTCTAAGGACTTTTGCGTGAATTAACTCATCTTATCCTCCTAATGACCCTATGAGGGAGTACTACCATTATCCTCATTTAGCAGATGTGGAAACCGAGGCTCAGAAAGATTACCTGGTTTGCCCAAGGTCACCTGGTTGATAGGGGGTGGAGCCGGAATTTGAACCTTGGCCCCCTAACTCCTGAGTCTGGGAAAATCCCAGCTCTGTGGTCCCCAGGGAGGACCAGAACAAATTCTCTGCTGCGCCACAGATTTCTGCATTCGGTTCTAGTGAGAAGGCTGTGCTCCCTCTGGCATCGAGCCTACCCGGCCAGGCAGGGTATGGACAGAGCTGTCCCCTGGGGACCACAAAGACACCCACTGCCCCAGGGCCTCAGCTGAGGAGGCTACCCAGCAACCTCAAGGATGGCTGGGCATGACTCATGGGGCAGCCAGGGATGGGGAAGCCAGCGGTGGGGACTAAAAAAAGACCTGTGACCTCATATTATGCAAAGGACGGTCAGCAACCATGACCACTGGCACCAAGGAGAGCCCCGCCCTCCATCCACACCCCGAGGCTGCACTAGAGTCCTTCTGGGATCCTCTCAGCGGCTCATCGGGCCCAGATTTCGCCACTGTGCTATAGCCATTCAGACCACAGGTTCTGGAGCCCAAATCCCAACTCTACCCCTTCGTAATTATGCCATCTCGAACTAGTTGTTGGCCTTTCTGAGACTCAGTTTCCTCCCCAGTGAAATGGGGATAGGGAACACCCACTTCACAAGAACAGTGTGAAGACTGAAGAAGGTAGCATGTGTGAAAGACCCAGTGCCTGGCTCAGCAGCTCTTGATCCCCTGTGGATGCCACGCACGGGATGGAGCGGGGAGGAGACAGGAGCACAGCACAGGTTGCCTGCAGCACCTGCTCTTCTGGATTTATACTTCACCCATGCCTGAGAGCTTCGCACCAATTCACTGTCAAGCCACGTAGCACCCCACTTCCAGAATAGGATGATGATAACAATCATAAAGATAAAGGATAACAGTTGTTAAGGATGTACCATGTATGACACACTGGGAAAAACACTTTGAATCCACCATATCATTTGTTTTTAATAATATTTTAATCTTCACGAACACTCTATGAGGCAGTCCAGAGCCAGATTGCTTGGGGTCAAATCTGACCCACCACTCACCTACTGTGTCACCTTAGGCAAATTCTTTAAACTTTCTGTTCCTCAACATCCTAACCTGTACAATGGGAATAATAATAATAATAGCACCCATTTCATAAGGTTGTGGTGAGGATTAAAAAATGAACAACCTGGGGCCGGCCCCGTGGCCGAGTGGTTAAGTTCGAGGGCTCCACTTCGGTGGCCCAGGGTTTCACCCGTTCAGATCCTGGGCGCAGACAAGACACCACTCATCAAGCCATGCTGAGGCGGTGTCCTACATGTCACAACTACGAGGACCCACAACTAAAAATATACAACTGTGTACTGGGGGGCTTTGGGGAGAAAAAGGAAAAATAAAATCTTAAAAAAAAATTTTTTTTCTAAATGAACAACCCAATTAAAAAATGGGCAGAGGATCTGAACAGACAATTTTCCAACAGGCACAGGAAAAGATGTTCAACATCACTAATTATTAGAGAAATGAAAATCAAAACTACAATGAGATGTCATCTCCCATCTGTCAGAATGACTATTATTAAAAAGACAAGAAATAACAAGTGTTGGAGAGGATGTGGAGAAAAGGGAGCCCTCCTGCACTGCTGGTGGGAGTGCAAACTGGTGCAGCCACTATGGAAAACAGTGTGGAGATTCCTCAAAAAACTAAAAATACAAATACCATAGGATCCAGCTATTCTATTTCTGGGTATTTAACCAAAGGACACAAAAATACTAATTCAAAAAGACAAGATGCACCCCTATGTTCATTGCAGCATTATTCACAATAGTCAAGACTTGGAAACAACCTAAGTGCCCATCAACAGATGAATAGATAAAGAAGATGTGGTATATATACACAATGGAATACTACTCTGCCGTAAAAAAGATGAAATCATGCCATTTGCAACAACATGGATGGACCTTGAGGGTAATATGCCAAGTGAAATAAGTCAGACAGAGAAAGACTATTACTGTATGATTTCACTCATATGTGGGAGATAAACAAACACACAGATACGGAGAACAGATTGGTGGTCACCAGAGGGGAAGGGGGTGAGGAGGTGGGCGACAGGGGTAAAGGGGCACATATGTATGGTGACAGATGGAAACTAGACTTTCGGTGGTGAACACGGTACAGTATATACAGAAGCTGAAATAGAATGATGTAGACCTGATATTTACATAATGTTACAAACCAATGTGACTCAATAAAAAAAGTTACTATATGGCGGCAGAAGTATCTAGCTTTCTATCAAAAATTTACGCCCCTCCAATAGTGTAGAATTGTGGCTGCCCTGCTGGAGACCACAGTTCCCAGCCCCCTTGTATCTAGTTGAGGCCATGTGACTGAGTTCCGACCACTGGAATATGAAAGGAACTGATAGACCCACATTCAGGGCTGTCCGATAAAAACCTCCCACACAATCCTCCACACTCTGTTGTCCCCAGTCAGGGAAGTTCCTGGGAGTCACGTGTTCAGACGGCAGACCCTCCATCAACTTCCATGGAACAGAGCTCCTCCCTCCCCTGCCATCAACTGGACTCAACATGAATGAGAAAACAACTCTTACTGTCTTCACCCCCTAAGATGTTAGGGTTTATCTGATGCAACAGCTAGCATTACTCTAACTAATAAAGAAATTGGCACCAGAAGTGGGGCGCTTAAATAAAAGGCATTGGCTTAGAAATCAGATGGCAGGTTATGATATTAGAGGCTGTGAAACTGGAGACCCATGTCATACAGCAGTAAAATGTTTGGCTGAACCATCATCTATGATAACTTAGAAGGCAGAACTCATGCCTAGTGAGCCTGTAAGCTGTAGAGGAAGAGGCTTGAGAAAAATAATAGTAATAGAGTTTGCTGATTGTTCCTGGCTGAACTCAATAAGGTATTAGGGAAAGACAGGAGCTCAGGCACAAATTAGCCAGTTTGCAAGGAAAATGGGACAGAAATAGTAGAGAGGTGAACAAGATAATTATTTCTAGACCCCAAACAATAAGACTTAAGATCGAAAGACTTTTAAGTGAAATAAATATCAGATTAAGGGTATAAGCTTCCTACCTATACCTGATGGCCTCAAGGTAGGTGCCATTAAGTTGAGAGAGAGAGGGAGGAATGGGTTGAGAAAGATAAGAAATAATCTGGGCTTGAGAAATAAGTCTGGGAAATAACTCTGGGTGTGGCTACTGGCACATCAGACATCCTAGATGAAAATCCTACGGGGTTGTTGAAGGAATTGCATTGGCAAAATCAATAAGCCGGGACTTTAAAAAGCTTTTACTCTTACAGTGTTAAAAACAATCCTTGGGCCTCTAAAATTTCAAGGGCAGGAACTAGGTTACAAAAGATGTGGAGCCTCAGGGAGGTCATACTCCCCAAGACCCACTTCAAGTGCGGCCAAGAAGAATAATCAACCGAGAAAATCCTCCCAGAAGGCAGAGCCAGGAGCATGGAGAACAATGAACCACGAAATTGCTCCCAGAGAGCAGAATCTGGGCTTAAGCAAGGAACGTCTCCCGCTTCCGGGGCACGGCCACATCGTGCATGCTTGGCAAAATTTCATAACTACTAAGGACCAGTGACTTCTGTGTGTCTTCCACTGTTGCCTTTTCCTAATAGGTTATCCTCCAATATGGCATCTGGGCACCGAGTGGAAGATAACAAGTCTCTTTTGGCTCATGGCCTGAATCACGAGGAGTCACGTTCAACCCAATGGATGGCACAGAGATTCACCCAAGGATCCTGAACGTCAAGTTGGAAGCAGAGATTGGATAGAACATGAGTTTCCTCCCTGTGGAAAAGGGAACACGTTTTGTGTGTGAGAAGGATGCACACAGATATTCAGTGGCCAGGGGGCCAGTGACACATCTGGCCAAGGATATAAGGGCTCAGGGTTAGCCGATAACACCTTTCTTAAGATCCTCCACATGCTCCTCCCTCTACTTATCGGCTGGATGAATGTCAAAGGAAGGCCCTAAAGGCCACACGTTGAAGATAAAGAGAGCACCGCCTCCCTCAGTCTTGGCACCTAAATGACCTTCCTGCCTCCTCCCACCCCGCTCCTCTCCCACTCAGACTCCAGTGAGTAAGAAATGACCTTCTCTTGCATTAGGCTCCTGCGATTCGGGGCTGTCTTTTATAATAGCTAATGTAGCTGTAACAATTATAATACAGAGAGCTTTTGAAACAGCACCTGGCATATAATAAGCACTATATAAGTGTAACTATTATTATTACAATACCCATTTTACAGATAGGTAAACTGCAAGTTATGGGTGTGTCTGACTCCAAAGTCAATTACTATTTTATATTTACCTCTCAGTGGATGATAATCAGACCCATTTTATAGGTTAAGTTTGGTGCCTGGGTCAAGGTCACAAATAATAACAGACTCAGAATTAGAGGCCTTTCTCCTATTTAAAGGTCATCAGCAACCCCACCCCTGACCCGAGGTCTCCAGGTTGGTCCCCCGTTGTTTTATTTTGCTGTTATTTTTATATCATGTTTCAGGAAGCACCCTACTTGCAAAGATCCCAGCACTGAACTGGCAAGTCTGCATAAAAAACCAAATAACCCTCCATTGACCCAAATTCCAAGTTTTAATTTACATTGAGCTAGTTAATTAAAAACGTGCTCTGTGAGCACAGAACTGCTGTGGCTGGCTCTGGAGATTGCTTCTGCCGTTCTCCATAAAAAGCTGGGTTTCTTCTGTGACGTTTTTGTCCAGTACAGCAACGCTGCACCGTGGAACAGCAGGACCAAACTGGAGGACAAGAAAATGCTGACTAAGCATCTAGTCTCCGGAGCAACAGGAAAATAAATGACCTGAACACCACCTTACGCACCAATCCAGTGTTGGTGAGGCAAGACCTCATGTTAATTAATGTTTATAAAGTGATTGGGTATCCCTGAAATGAAAGAGACTATTCTAAATCCCCAAAGTATTATTATTACCACCAGCCTGAATAATCTGTTTTTTAAGGAAGCCATTATTATTGAGTGCCTACTATGTGACAGATGTTTTCACATACTTGATCTGACTTAATCCTCTTAATCCCCCTATGCGGTAGGTTTGGATTTTCTTCCTTTTTTATGCTTTTTTTGGGGGGCAATCCTCACTGTACAGATGAGAAAACCAAATTCAGCAAACGTCATTTGCTAGAAAGTGGCCAAGCTGAAATTAAAGGCTAGATCTTCTAAGTCTAAAGTCCTTCTCTCTTTCATCACACCACACTGCCCCTTCCAGTCTTCCCTTCAGATTCTTTCTGCATTTAAAACCAAATTTCATTCAAGGATGCCTGCGGCTTTTTTTTTTTTTTGGTATGTCTTTTTTTTATTGAAGTGTATTTTGCAATACAGTGAAACGCACAAGTCTTAAGCTTACAATGCAGCATGTTTTGACCAATGCATATACCTCCATACCACTGTCAATGTAAGGGACATTTCTATCACCCCAGAAAGTTCCCTGGCACCTCTTCACTAAGGATGCTTGTTTAAAAAAATACAGCAAAAAAATGAGCTACTTTCCTTTCACCAAAACAATCTTTTTGTGACCTTGGCGGCGGGGGCATGTCACTTGCACAGTGGGTCCATCCCTGAGGTGGATGCACTGAATTATCTGATGCTGGAAATATCAGGAAGAGGTACCCAGCTAAAATTCTGCACCCTGCTGGCTCCCTCCACACTGAATGGATGGGGATGAGTTCATCTGGATGAAATAGAGGCGAGATACCATTGGGCCTGGATTTATCACAACCGCCATCACCATTTTGGCCTCTACCGTGTGTCAGGCATCAGAGTGTAACACCCTTATACACATAATCTCATTTCATCCTAATTATTGTTTCCATCTTACAGCTAAGGAAACTGGAACTCAGAGAGGTTAGGGACATACCTAAGAACACACAGCTAGAAAATGGCAGCCTTGAAATTCAAACCCAGGAGGTCTGACTTCAGAGGCCTTTACAGACGTTGATGGGTAATTTTAAAGCCCAAAGATTTAATGGGCCCATTATATTCATTCAACAAACCGTACTCAGCATCTACTAAGTGCTAGGTGCTGGGTTGAGTGATATGGAAGGAGCTACAAAGATGAGTAAGATACAAGCTTGCACTGGAGGTACCATAGTGTGATGGAGAGTCACTTACAGCAAGGTCAAGGTCAGGATCCCCAAGACATGGGGAAAGGGCTGTGTAAGGCCCGGGTTTGGGGAGTAGTGGAAGGGTTGCATCAAGGAGGTCCTCACAGAGATGCTGGAAAGATTTCTCTTGATCCAAGTCTTCATGGATGTGTGGGAAGTGGTCAGCTCTGGAGGGGTTTAAGCTTAGAGGTAAAACATACACAATGGCATGGTGAAGCCCTTCTGTCTGCTCCTTATTTAGCTTCAGCAAAATCAATCAAGCCCAGTTTTAAAACCCCACAGGCATGCAACACACACTGAGGTCTCTAAGCTGCTACCCTACCTCTTCCTAACAGCTGAAAATCAACAGAAGAAAAAACCTAGCTCTGAAGGGTAAAGAGTCACTGCAGAGTTCATGCCTTCAGCCCGTGCACGTGATTGTTGAAAGCCACCAAGCCCTCCGGGTTCCCTATGATCAGGTTCAGGATTCCTTGGGCCTGGCAGTTTAGCAGCAGCAAATAAGAAAGGTGGACAGGTGCAGAGATGGCAGTAAGAAGGGGCCACTAAGGTAGAAAGACTTGAAAAGATGACGCAAGACACTCAAAAATCAACAGCTTCTTTCAGGACATCGCTGTATAACATTACACAATAGCTTGCTCAACTCAACAGGCATCTCATAAGCTGCAGCTGTGTACCAGGCCCTTAGACTTGGCGGAGGATATAAAAACATGAAGTCCAGTACCGCCAGTGCAGTTTGATAGGAACAAAAGGTGGATAAATCGGGACAGAAAGAACGTCAGGCTGTAAGGGGTCTCTGCTTCACTGTGTAGGTAATGAAGGGCAAGTAGGATGGCCTGAAGGCAGGGAATGCATCTGTCACTAAAGAGCAAGACAGTGAAGTTCACTGTGCCTCAGTTTCAGTATAACAGGGATAATCGTAGTACCTTTTCAAGGGAATGCTGTAGACCAAATGGGTCAATATAGACTAGTTTTGCACGAGTGTCAGCTGTTATTACCTTTACACTTGCTCTATCCTGGATTGACTAACTGCTCAATAAATATTGATGAGCAAACGAATTCACAAATGAATGAATAAGTGATGCCACTGAGTTAAAGGGGAAAAAAATCGATTGTGTAAGGCGTGGGCTCCTTAATAAGGCTTGCAGATCAGAAAGACGGCCATGCGAAAACAGTTTAAGAAACAGGTTTGATGTTTAATGTATGTTTCAAATACACAAGAAAGTAATCGCTCCTTCCTTAACTCTTCTGCATAAATGACCTGCCATTTTAAATAAGCCCAAGGAAAAGAGAAAAAGAGATCACAATGAAATTACAGTATATCTCATACCAAGAGATGGCTGAAGGGGCCCTGAAACCCAGGAGTTAAGCTCTGCTGTGGGAAACGCTGTGATGGCAGCAAACCCCAACCACCACACACTCAGCCTGCCCAAAACCAACTCTGTGGCCTGCTCCTTCCTTAAATTATACTTACTCCAAAAAGGATAAACACAAAAACTGTCTTTAAAAGATGTTAAGGATCATAAAAGTAAAACCAATTTGAAAAAACAGAGAGGCTACTAACACAAACAGACCGAGCTAGAAGAGGACCTGGGGGTCTCTCGCAGATCTAGGCCCCTATTTGACAGATAAGAAGTCTGGGGCCCAGAGAAGGGAAGTGAGTCAACCAAAATCATAACTTCAAGAGAATGGCAAAGACAGACATGGAGCAGGGCATCCAGATTCCCGAACCGGAGCCTCACGGGCTCATTCCTCCCAAAGGAAATATGGAGAGAGAAGGAAGGAGAGGTTCCATCCCAGCAGGGGCTGAGGGTTTGGGGGGCCAGGACTGAGTAAAGGACGATCGTAAAAAGGGGGAGTTAATTCCCAGGGCTGTGGGCGCTCCGGTGGGAAGAAAATGAAGCCCTCTGCGCTTTGCGGGGCTGGGGAGTAGGGTTCCAGACTGAACAATCCTGTCCAAAGCTCCTGGGTTTTGCAGGTGAACCCTTCCCCTTGTGAAGAAGCGCACACAAAGACCAAAGCCGTCTCCCAGATGTTTCCATCTTAGTCCGGATTTCACGTGTGGGTGGCGTGGGTGGGGGGATGGGGAGCCTCGCAGATGCCTTCGCTTTAGGGTTGCGCCCTCCGTTGGCAGCAGAGGTGGAAGGGCTCTGGCAAAGAGATCCCGAAGAGTCTTGGGGATCAACGCGGAAGTCGCGAGCCCGCCCCCGCCACACACACACACACACACACACACACACACGCTTTGCTCCCTTCTTTCCCCTCCCCCAACAATGATCAAAGCCAGGTGAAGGGACCCAGAGCTAGAGGGTCGGTTTCCGAAGGGCTTCTGGACCCGCGCGCCTGCTCGCTCCTGCGCACACTCACATACACACGCACATACACGCACACACTCACATGCACACACTTGGCACCCCCAGAGGCCGAGCCGCGCCCGCCGCATCTCTCCGTCAGCCCCCGGGAAACGGACAGGCAGCAACATGAATGAAATCTGCCCAGAAAGACTGCATTTCAGCTCCAACCACGCAATCTCGGGCCAAACCGCTGAATGTGTAACAAAGTTTTATTTCGCTTTTGGAGTCTCCAGTTACGCTTCTACCATTTCCTGTGGAAAATTGAAGCTTTGAAGTGTCTAGCTCCGGCTTTCGCAGACAGGCCGGACCGCCAGCTCGAGCTCTCGAAAACAAGAAGCCCCAGCCCCACCCCCTCCGCCGCCAGAATTGCAGGTTCAAACCCACCCAGGTCTGGCCTGCAAAACGGGAGGGTGCGGGAGGGAATGACAGAACCTGCTGGAAACGACGCCCTAAACTGACAACCCCCTCCAGAACCCCGCCCCACTCCCTTCCTGCCCTGGTCCCTAGTGGCTGGCGCTCCTTAAGCCAAGTGGTGACAGCTGCAGCTCCCTGCCACAGGGAACCGCGAGCTGCAAGAGCTGGGAGGTCGGAATTGGGGGTGGGGGGTGTCCATTGCGCAGGACCCACCAGCTGTGAGCTCTGGCCCTCAAAACCTGCCCCGGAAAAACTTGAGACCTGAAAGTCTTCCCGCTCCACCCTCTCACCACACACACCTCTCCCCTACTGTTTCTAGGCCGAGCGAGCTCTCAAACGTTCTGCCTTTAGAGCCGCGGGGCCTCTCCTTTACCAGCTCACGGACAGAGTCCCCGAGGGTGCGGGAAAGTATGCGGACCGGGCGGCGGAGGGAGGAATAAGCCTCCTCCCCAATTCCAGGGAGCCAAACTTGTGCGCCCGGGAATTTGGCATCATCAAGGTCAAAAAACCAGGGGTCTGGCAGAAATATGTCCTAGGCGCAAATGACTGCAAACCTGTTCCCCACAATGGTGTCGGATTCTTCCCACAGCCTGCAGGAGGCAGCCGCCGCCCCGCCCGGCACTGGGGGCGGAACCGCGCGCTCTGGGACTTGGCACCTTAGGAGCCGCGGGAAGTATGAGGATCCCGAGCGCAGGAGGGAACAGGCGGGTTTCGGGCCGCCTCCAAGTCGGCGGTCCCATCAGAGGCTTGGGACTGCAGCGGGTGGCTAGAACGACGCGGGAGGGGGACGCGAGGCAAACTTGCGAGGACAGTCGGCCGGGTTGGGTGGGAGGGGGCGGCACCTGCGCGGCCACTTACCGCTGGCGTTCTTCCCGCAGATGAGGTGCTGATAGGGCTGCAGGAGCCCCCATATCTCGGAGTCGTTGTTGACAGTATGCTCCAGCGTCTCCACGGTGAACTTGGGCGCCTCGTGGAGCGCGTGGTGGTGGAGATGGTGGTGGTTGACCGCGGCGGCCGGCGGGGCTGCGGCGGCGGCGGCAGCGGCGGCCGGCGGGGCGCAACAGCTGCTGCCCCCGCTGGCGCTGCTGGCTGCGCTGCAGGCGCCGCCGCTCGCCGTTCCCCCTCCGGGCGCCTCCCGCTCTTTATCCACCGCGGGGGCCGCGCCGGGGCCGGAGCCTGGGCCTGGACCGGAGCTGGAGCCCGGACCGGGACCACTGCAGCTCCGGGGCAGCCCGGAGGCCACGACCCGCGCGTAGATGTCCCGGAAGAGGCTCTCCATGCAGGCCGTCAGGTAGATGGCGGCGTGCTCGTGGATGCGCAGCGCCACGCGGCTGTCTACCATCCAGCGGTACACGCGGCCCACGGAGAAGGTGAGGCCACAGCGCGCAGACTTGCCGCGGCCCAGGCGGTCGCCGCCGGCACTGCTCATGTTGTAGAGAGACAGCGCGGCCAGCGCGGCCGCCGTGCAGTGCGCCGCCAGGCCCCAAGACAGCACGATCTCCATGGCGCTCTTGATCTCGTACTTGGTGCACTTAGCGAAGCGCAGGCTCAGGCGCTGCGCCTCTTTGGCGATGCGTACCAGCGCCCGGCTCACCAGCGTCGACAGCTTCGCCAGCGCGTCTTTGGGCAGGCCGCCGGGGGCCACCGGGCCTGCCCGGGGATCGCGCGAGCGCAGCAGCAGCGCCTCCAGCTCCTGGAGGGTCCAGGGGACCTCGTCGAGGTCCGGCAGCAGCCGCGAGCAGTGCTGGCCGGCGCAGTCCAGCCCCTCGGAGTCTTCCACCAGGGCAGTGTTGACGGTGTCAAAGCTGTTGTGCCGGCTGTGCATGGAGTCAGCTAGAGGCGGCCAGCAGCTCCCGCCATACGGGGACGCCGGGTGCGAGTCGGAACAGCACAGGGACAAGTTGGAGGAGCGCACCGAGTCCGCCGCGCCACCATAACCCGAGTCCAGCGTCAGATCCTCCAGCGTCCGCACCACGGGCTTCTTACCTCTCCTGGCCATCGCTACGCCACTTCATGCTGCGGCCGCCGGGGAGCCGAGGGGAAGGAGCAGCGAGGAGCAGCAGACGCCGGGGCGCGGGCACAGCCGAGTCCGCGCCGCCTCGGCTCACTTTTCCACCAGCCGCTACTACCAAGTGTTACTACTTTCGGCTGCCTCCTGGAGCCGCCGCCGGTGGAATACACAGGGCAGACCCTGGAGTCATCTTCCAGAGCCCGGGCCGGAGCTGGGGCGCACTGAGGACAAGCCAGGCCGGGAGGGAAGCTCACGCCGGGACTCGCCCCTTTCTTCCAAAATAAAATAAAAAGTGTCTGACCCGCTCCTCCCTGGGCCCAGCTGGGCGCAGAAGCCGCCAGGCACTGGCCTCGGTGTTCGTAGGACGGAAATCGACCCAGATGCCACCGCAGCAGCAGCTCCTCCGGCAGCTGGCTCTGGGCTCCGGGCTCCCGGCTCCCGTCTCCCGGCCCGGGCTCGCTCGGCGCCCGCCCGCCCCGCACTGAAGCGCAGCCGAGACCGCGGCGGCTGCAAACCCTCCCGAACCCCGCAAACCCGGAGCAGCCAGCGGGGCGGGCGTATGTAAAGCAGCGCCGGCGGAGAGCCAATGGGATCAGGGCATGCTAATCACCTCGCTTTTTTTTTTTTTTTTTAATTCCGCAGCCCCGCCCCTCACACGGGCCCGGGGCGGTGACCAAGGCTACAGGAAGTGGGGAGCCTCGGGCTGGAAATTGGGGGGCCTGTGGGAGCGCAGAGACGGGGACTGCCCTCATGCTGCTGTCCCTGACCCTCAGGCTCCTGGCTTTGGTACCAGAACAGGAGGGTGGTAGATTGGGCAGGTGACCCCCGCCCCCCCCCATCCACCGAGGTGTGCTCCCCTCAGCGGTTTGCAAAGTGTGTGCCTGGGATTGCTTTCTGCCCCAGAGTTTCGGATTTCACTTTCCTTTCTTCTTTAATTCGTACACGAAGCGTGGTTTTTCTCCCTCTCCCCTTCCCCCACCTTCGGGTCCCCAAACCAATTAAAGCGGTCCTCTTTCAGTCCCAGTTTGCCCCAGCTTGGAGGGAAATAAGAAACTAGGAGAGTGAAGGGGCCAGGGCGATGCATACCACTGAACGGCTAATCTGTGGACATTAGCCACCTGCCACCAGGCGCATTAACTAGGTTCCTTCCGGTAGCCAGAAGGACCCTGCGCCCATCCTTCAAAGGGCTGCGGGTGTGCTGGTGGGAAGGCTCGTGTCCCACTCTGTCGTTCTGGTGGGTATGGTTCCAGACAGCTCAACTTTAAAAAGGGTAAGTTTGCAGGGAGGAGAGTCTTCTTTTTTGATTGAAGAAAGATATAACATATATGCATGACACGGCTGCATTTATGTCAAAGGGCAGAAACCAGATCTTATTCACCTGGGGATCCCCAGCACCCCCACAATGTCTCTGCCTGACGTAGGGGCTCTCTTCTTCTGGCTGGCTAGAATTTTCCACTTGGAAGTCCCCTCCTATAGGAGGGTAGCCCAGATCCTTCAATACTGGCTTGGGTGTTTCAACTGCCCATCCTCCTCTGAGACTATTGATTTCTGGGCTTTTGTTGCGGGAGATTGTTACAGCCTGATGATATGTCTAGACTGCTCCCTGGACTAGGGCTTCCCCATGCATAGGCCTGGCACAGAGTAGGCACCCAGGGACCATTTGTTGTAAATGGGTAAATGAAAGGAGGAAGGGTGTGATCTTGAACTGTTTTGAATGTTCAACAATGGACTTTCTCAGATAAGCCTTTAGATTGTCTGATGTTTCTCATATCTGTCAACCCAAATCCACTGTCACCCTTCACCACAATAAACCAACTAACCAGAGCTTGAAATGGAAAGCCACCCTTCCCTTCGCAGTGATAAACCACCATGACCCTGTAGCTACCATCCTAATACATGTGCTCATCACCTCTCACTTTGACTATTATTGTATTCTACCAACTGGTCTCCTTCTCTGCTGCCTTTTCCTTCAAACCATCCAGTCCAAGAATCTTCCAAAAGCCCTGTTCCGAGATTGTCATTCCTCTCTCGAAAAAAATTCAAAGCCTCCTCATTGCCTTCCAGACAAAGTTTATATGAATAAGTCAGAGGGAGAAAGTCAAATACCCTATGATCTCACTCACAAATAGAAGATAAAAACAACAACAAACGCACATGTAGAGACAGAGATTGGATTGGTGGTTACCAGAGGGGAAGGGGGGAGAGAGGAGGGCGAAAGGGGTGATTAGGACATGTGTGTGGCGACGGATGGTAATTAGTCCCTGGGTGGTGAACATCGTGTAATCTACACAGAAATTGAAATATAATGATGTACACCTGAAATTTATATGTTATAAACCAATGTTACCTCAACAGAAAAATAAAGTTTATATCGATTAGCTGGCCTTCAGAATCTCTTCACTCTGTTCCCAGACACTCTTTCCCTAAATATTCCAAACCTTTTATAGGGGATCACGATGGTTAATTTAGGTGCCAACCTGTGTGGGCCACAGGTGCCCTGTGTAAACATTGTTTCTGGGTGTGTCTCTGAGGGTCTTTCCAGATGAGATTAGCGTTGGAATCTGTGGGCTCAGTAGAGTAGATGGCCCTTCCCAATGCCGTTGAGCATCGTCTGATCTGAATAGAGCAAAAGGTGGAGGAAGGAGGAACTCGCCGCTGGGGCATCTCATCTCATCTTCTCCACCTCTTGACCTGGAGTTACACCATCGGCTCCCCTGCTCCTCAGGTCTTCAGACTTGGACTGAATTACACCACCAGCTTGCAAATGTCAGATTGTGGGACTTCCCAGCCTCTATAGTCACGTGAGCCAATTCCTCATAATAAATCTCTCTATATATTTTTTCTCTGTTTTTCCAGAGAATCAGAACCAACAGGATATATACATATATATATCTGATTCTCTGGAAAACCAACTAATACAGGGAGGCCACGTCTTTAAGGATCCAAACCCTGCCTTCCTTTCTAGCCTCTCACTCATCACTCCAGCCTCCTGAGCATATATTCACACTCCTGCAGACCCACAGATACACTCACACAGCTACACAGAGACATACACGGATGCATGCACACACATGAGTGCACAGACACACACACACACGCGCTATGCTCTAGTCATAATGAAATCACTTGCTTGTTTTCCAAGTTACCCTGTTGTCCCTTGCATCTGATATGCTTTTGCAAATGCTGTTTCCTGTTCTTAGGACACTTGTCTTCCTCTTCCCTACCTGGCAAACTTCTCAACCTCTAAGATTCAGCTCCAAGATTACCGCCACTGGGAAGTTTTCCCCGAGGCTGCCTGCTCTCCACCCAGCCCAGACCTGGAAAGGTGTCTCCGTCTCTGTCGCTTGGGGTTTGTTCCCAGGGCCTTTCCTCTTCTCTGCTTGTTTCCCTGGGTATCTCATCCACTCGTAGGCCTTCAGTTACCACGTGTGTGCTGATAATGCTTGAGCGATGACCACTACAAGAGTGCATGCAGCAAGAGGACTGGAAAAGCTTCATGCTCAGGGAAAAAAGACTGAAAGCGATGGGCTTAGTATTGGTTTATTTTCTTCCATGGCACCAGGTCGACTTGGGTTCCAGTACTGCCTCTGCCGATTTTCCAATTACGTATCCAGTGTTCACTCACTCAATCTCTTTTACCCTCCCTTTCTTTGCTCTTGAAATGCACAAAATAATCACACCCACCTTTACAGGGTTGCTGGGGGTTAAATGAGATTTTTCCATACTCAGGATTTAACACAGTGTCCCATCCATGACAATAACCAGATAAATGTCTGTTATTATCTTCTACATTTTCTTATTTTCTGCAATGAACACATTTCTTACAGAGTCAGGAAAAAGATGACAAATGTCTCACGTAACATCCAACTTATCCTTCAAGGCTGAGCTGAAAGGCTCCCTCCTCTAGAAGGTTTTCCTGTATCTCAGCAGACCATGCTATAGACGTTGTGCACATGTCTTCTCAGACCTTCCAGACAGCACACTCCTTGAAAGCTGAGATCTTGCCTGACGACACAGTGCCAGTACTGAGTATGCTCTTTAGTATTATGAATAAACCAAAGCATATGTCCATTTCGTTTACTAAAATAAATCATTAACGATAACGTTAAGCGTCTGACGGTGAGTAATCTCAAAACACCAAGAATAATAAATACCTCAACCAGATTAAATATTAGCCCCATGCTATTAGAAAATTCAGTGTCTGCAAAAAAGTATGAAGAAGAAAATTTAAATAATCCAAAATATGACCGCACAGATCATCAACATTAACAACTTCTTGTATTTCCTTCTAGGCTTTCTATTTTTTTCTGTCTTTTTTCTTCTGAACATGTATAGTTTAACAGAGTTGGAATTATTCTGTAAATTATTTTGCATTTTGATTTTTTCCTCAAGAAATTTCCTCAAACTCTATAGTATAATCATTTCCCCATGCTATTCAATATTCATCCAAAATATTCTTTTTTTGTGGCTACAAAATATTCTAACATATGTTTATCCCTTCATTGGTGTATTGAGTCCGCACTTGGTCGTTTTTGCCTTCTAACTCGTGTAAGTAATGCTGAGATGAAGCTGTTTGTACATAAACAACTCTTTCAAAACTAGAAGTCTTATATATGTTATCCTCTAAGAAATGCAGAGAGACAATAAACACATACTAAAGATTTAAAAATAAACAAAAAAACAGAAATTAAACTACTGGGATTATTTTTCCTATTAGATTAGCAAAGATGTATGAAGTAAGTCACGACCAATGTGTGTCATGATGGGGCATAAATTGGGGCAATCTTTCGGGAGGATTTTTGCCAATATGTATCAAAATGTCAACATGCATTCCCTGTGATCTCCCAGAAATGATATCTTCTGATATTATCCAAGGTAATTCTTATGAACTTTTCAAAAGTATACAAGATGCTCTTGGTAATGTTGTTTTAACATAGGACTTTGGGAAACAACCTAAATATCTTTCAATAAAGCCTGATGAAATGAATTATAGTAATTCATACAAGGGAATACCAAGCAGTTGCAGAGAATAATGATGGTGATCTTTATTTGCATAACATATTGGTGAGCGAAGAAATTTTTGAAAATAGGTTTTGGAATTGCACATATAATATGATCCCATTTATGTGAAAATGCTTTATTGTATTACAAAATGTATACATAAGTATGTATACTTGCCTAAAATGATGGAAATAATACCTATAACTAGTTTGTTGGATTTCTGGTGATTTTTTTCTAAGGAGTTTTATTGATTTCAGTTCTATCCCCTGATGTTTTCTTCTTTCTCTTTCTCTTTGTTTTTGGGTGATTTTTATAACTTTCTCCTTTGTACTTCTGAACTTTTTACAATAAAACAGTATCATTTTTACTAGAGCTAGAAAGCTATTTTCAAAAGAAAATTAAATTATTTTCTGCCCAATATTCTGAAGCCTACCTGTCAATCAAAGGACTAATGTAATCCTTTGTCCTTCAGCATTCTAGAAACCAAACAACAAGCATAGCAACTAACCCAATAACCATACCAGGAACCAGCCTCATTCAGCTGGACCCATGTGTTGGGAGCTTCATTACGTGCTTTCTACACATCTACTGAGCAGCACGGCCACTTGAGTGGCTCCACGACACCCTAGCTATGTAACTTTGAGTATGTTCCTCAGCCTCGCCATGCCTCACCGTGCCTCCATGCTTCATCTTTAATTGGGGATAATAATACCACATGCCTCAGTAGGTTGCCTGTGAGAATTAAATGAGATCATTAGCACCGTGTCTGGCCAGCACTGTAAATGCTCACTAGCGTTGATTACTTTTATTACAGGTCAGGCACAGTGCTGGTTGGGAAGGGCTGTGGGGACTCAGCTTTGCTTCTGGGTCCTGCTCTTGTTGAGCTTTTAATTCAAAGACCAACGTTAATAAGAGCAGCAAGTGCAACGAGTTTCAGGAAAGGGGAAGTTGGAGGATTACACACATGAATTAACAGATTGTGTATGTTTCACTGCACCACTGCTGAGCAGGCCCCCTGCAAATCTCCTAAATGCCCAGACAGTGTGTGGAAAGCACAACAATGATCCCTTTGCTATGCGAGCCTCTTCACGAGTGGACGACTCTTGCTAGGTCGAAGACTATAAATGAGTCCACCCCAATTTCAGTCTGCTCCACATCAGAAAGGGAAGTGTGTGCCCACTTCTTCTGAACGTTCTCCTGAAAGGAAGACTCACAGAGTCAACACAAGAGCTTGCTCATTTGCAGAACGGATAAGGTACACAACTCAAAGAGCTTTAAAAGGTCACTTTTAAGCAAGGGGCGTAGTTGAACCCGTCAATATGGGGGGTCTCAGAGCAGATCCCAGTGTGAGCATGGCGCTCACAGCCGTGATTCTTCATGTCTTTGGGTCTTGCATCCTTCGGCAAACTGGAAAAGCTACCAACTCTCTCCCTAGGAAACTGCACACATGAGCATAAAACGCTATTTGTGTACAATATCTGGGGTTCACGGACCCCTAGTTTCCACCAATGGATTTCCTAGTAATGCATTAATATGATAATCATTATAACCCCTAACACTTATTGAGAATGTGCTTAGTGCCTGACACTGTTTTAAGCACTTTACGTGTACCTACCCCACAAGCTCCCCACTTTATAGATGAGAAAGCTGAGGTACACAGAAGTTGAGCAATTGACCCAAAGTCAAAGAGCTGTGAAGTGCGGACCTAGAATTTTGACCCAGACATCCTGACTCCAAACCCCACTCCCTCAGTCAGTACCATGGGGCTATGACAGACGCTGAGTGTCTGTGACAGTTCTGAGGGGGAGATCCTAACCCAGAGTGGGTGACTCAAAGGTGGCTTTCGGGAAGAAGTGACATGGACGGTCAGACTTTAAGGAGGAGTAGGAATTAAGCCAGTATGGGAAACATTCCAAAAAAGCAGAGACAGCATGTGCTGCAGTCCCAGGGCAAAAGAGAACTCAGTCATTTGGAGGAGCTGGCAGGAGGTCAGTGTTGCTGAGCTCAGAGGTAGAGGAAGGGATTCTGAAGAGAGGAGGCTGAGGAGGAGGGCACAGGCCAGCACAAAGACCCTGAGGACATTTTAAGGAGTTTGGACTGAATCCTGAAAGCAACTAGAAGACCATAGTTGGCCTACACACCTTACCTCCCCGAAATCCAAAAAATAGTAGACCTGCAAGATTGACTATGAGAGGGAAGGTGGGGCCACAATCGTTCAGAACCAACCTGCCCCGTTCCCATCAGAGCCCAGAAACGTTACGTAAAGCTGTGAATGGCATTATCCAGGTAAAAGGTTTCCCCTTTCCCTGGCTCCGTCAAGCTCTCTCAGTTCTTCCTCAGGAGCCATGCAACACTGCGGAGTGAGTCGGAAAAGTATGCGCATCACAGTTAGTCTGGCCTGCATTCACAACCCCAGTTGCAACCCTCCCTGCGGTTGCTCTTGACTTCCATCTGTAAAACCGGGAAATGATGCTCATCTCAAATTGTTGGGCGGAGAAGTTATTAACATAAAGTATGTAATGTGCCCGGCTTGTCTGAGAGCAACTGGTCCCTCATCACCGAGAAGAGGAAAAATACACAAGCAATCCTCTATCAGTCAGGAGAGACCAGGTTATACGTCGGTAATAAACCCTCCCCAAATCTCATGGCCTAAAACAGCACAGGTTTACGTCTTGCCCAGGCTGCAATATGCAACGCAGGTCTGTACGGCTGGTTACTCCACTTAGAGTATTCACGGCGGGATCCAGGCCACTGGAAGCACCATCTCCACGCGTGTTCCCAAACTGATGAGGCAGAAAAAGGGTGGAGGATGTAAGAATAACACTCCGACTTTTAAAGCTTTCACCTGGAACTTACATACACACTTCACTTCTGCTCCTCTTTCACTGGCTAATGCCAATGATACGGCCACATCTAACTTCAAAGGAGCTCGAGAGGACAATCTCACCTGCACCCAGAAAGCGAGCTGGCATATTCGGAACGATCACAATGGCTACTGCAAGAGCAGCCTCCATAGCAGGACAGTTTACTTAATTGACAGACTCTGGAGGAGATGCTCATCTTTCCAAGTTCATTATCAGCAAGCAATCTGGTCTGTTAAAATCTGAGCACGCGGGTGACAAGCGGTCAGCAGTAAGAAAACAGGAGGAGCGCTTCTCGAATTTCTGGACCCTCTGATGTGAAGGTTAAATGAGATGGCAACGGAAAACTGCTCCAGAACATTCCCCACCATACAGCCCACCTGGTCTCTCAGGGTTTAGTCAAAATGTCACTTCCTTCGGGAGGCCTTAGTTGACCACACCACCCCAAGGCTGGGTCAAGTTCCCTGTCATCAGCTCCCATGGCACATCAACTTCCCCTTAGGAGCATGCGCCCCAGTTCTTAATTATATACTCATGTATTATTTGCTTGATGTCTGCTACCCCAACTGGACAGTAGGATCCCCCAACTGGACCACATGAGGGCACAGACCTGTTTTTCTTGCTCACCCATCACCTAGCACATAGTGGGTACTCAAGAAATGCTTGTTGGAGTGGACGGATTGATGTCAGCACAGAATCTGCCCGCAAATGGTACTGCTGTTGTTGTGATTTTCCACGTGAAAGTGTTCCTCTCCTAACCAGATTATCTGGTGGGGGGATCTCCAGGCAGTGACTCTAGGAAAAGTGGGCCAGCCCTTCTCCCCCGTGGCTTATTGGTGCACCAGAGTCCTCTACTAAAATGTAAGCAGCACAAGGAAAGGACCACTGCTATATCCCCAGCACCGAGAAAAGTGCCCAGCACTTACTAGGCACTCAATGCAGAGTTGTTGATTGAATATGTGAATGAATGACTGGGTAGAAACTACACCATAACCCAAGCAAAGCACCAGGAAGAAGGAATCGGAGCTCCTTTTCCTTTCCTCTGTGCCTTCTCCTTTCAGCCCCCACACAAATGAGCCAGTGAGGATTTCTGCTGGGATCCAGGGCCAGGACTCAATCAAATATTTCTCGAGTAATTGACATCTGCCTCCTTGCGGAATTCTAAAAATGGAGAGGTACAGTCCCTGTCCATTGGGAACTCCTGCTCCAGGCGGAGGGGCCAGCCCGGAAACAGAAACTGCTCTAGGTATTCCAATCTGAAGGAACCTAACACAAGGAGTTACAGGGGCGATGGGAGAACTGAGGAGCTTGATGGTAGAAGGAGGCAAATGGGAAAGCAGCGTCAGCAAGAAGGCTCTGCCAGCCCCCAGGGCTGGAGGGATGGGGAGAAGATGGGGTCACCCCAGCCCAGAAGCCAAGACATCTGACAGGATCTAGAAGCACAGTGGAGGCCAAGAAGGAGAGGAAGCTCCATGTTGGGAGGGGCTGCCTGGCAGGGTCTGGGCTCCTGGATGAGACGCAGCTGCTGCCAGGAACACCACCTGAAGCAGAGAGGGGCTGAAAAGTCTGGGCTCTCCCCTCCCCCAGCCCCTCCCCCTCCCCCGCCACCTGCCAGCGCCTCCCATTGGCCAAACCCACCAAGAAGATGGAGGGCTGGGGAGTCTGGGAAAAGTAGTTCCCTTGATACCAAGTAGGCAAAGCAGAGCAGGAGAAGGGCAGGTGTGGATATGAGCACAAACAAGCAAAGGACCAGTTTAGCCAGATAAGATGGTACTTCAAGACACGGATCTATTATGGAATGTCCCAAAGTGATGCTGCAAACTTGCAGAGGAAGAGGCTTTGATTCTCTCCCTCTGCGTTTCCACTGTGTTTACCCTGGTAACATCACTCATCGCCTCCTATTGGGACTCTTCCCAAGAGCCCCTCATTGGGTCTCCCCAGTGCCCGTCTCATTTTCCCAACCAGACACACTGCAACTCTGCTGCCTGGGTCATTTTTCTAAAACAGCTCCCATTGCCATCAGAAAGGAGTAGCGCTGGTCTTAGTCCAATCTCATTCGCTGCCATCTGCTCTCGTTACCCACCTCCACACTGTCTACAAACTAGTTATGGTTTGTTAAACACACTGTGTGTTTCACTCGTGCTGTTCTCTCTGTATTGAATGCCTTTTTTTTTTTTTTTTTTTGCCTATTGGACTCCTATGCATCCTTCAAAACCCATCTCAAATGTTACCACTTTGGTAAGAACTAATACACTCCTCCTGTCCTGCCCTATAGAACTAGCCTCTCCTTTGCTCTGCTTCTTTAAAGCATTGAACATGGAGCTCCATTACAGCCGTTATTGATAATTACTAGCTATAATCAATATCAATGCCAGCAGCTACAGCAGCCTTCTGCTCTTTTCTCTGTCAGCAGAGTAGTAGTTGAATGTGGAGTTGAGGTCATAAAGATCCATGTTTAAGTACCAGTGGCTGCCTGTGTGGTTTTTAGATAAGTTTTTAACCTCTGAGTTTCCGTCTATTAATTTTTTATGTGGAGAAAATCATAACGCCTCACAACTCATGGGATTTTAACTACTTGAGACTATGCGTGTAGGTACTTATGAGCCTGGCACATAGAAAGGCTCCAATAAATATCGGCAACAGTCATCTAATCCCAATCTTCTGACAACAACAAAAATGAGATTACATTGTATATATTGATTTGTAAACTATTTTTTTCATTAAAATATATCACTTTTTCCTGTCCTTAAATTTTTTTTGAGGAAGATTAGCCCTGAGCTAATATCTGCCATCAATCCTTTTTTTGCTGAGGAAGATTGGCCCTGAGCTCACATCTGTGCCCATCTTCCACTACTTTACATGTGAGACGCCTGCCCCAGCATGGCTTGCTGTGTGGTGTGTAGGTCTGGGCCCGGCATGCTAACTGGCGAACCCCAGGCCGCCAAAGTGGAGTGTGTGAACTTAACCACTGTGCCACCAGGCTTCCTTAAATTTTTTTTTACATTTTTCCAACTTTTTATTTTGAAACATTTCAAACAGAAAAGTTGGTAGGTAAAAATAAACATCTCATCTACTCTTCATCAAAATTCACCATTGCTAGCATTTGCTTTCTCTTTCTGTCTGTGAGAAAGAGGTGTGTGTGTGTGTGTGTGTGTATGATATAAATGTTCTTTTTTTCTGAACCATTTGAAAGTAACCTGCAAAGATCATGACATTTCAGCATGTATATTATAGCATGTATTCCACATTCTCCTACAAGGAGCCATAAGACCATTATCACACCCCAAAAATAGCATTGATATAATAACATTATCTAAAATGTAATTCACAATTTGGTTGTCCCCAACATGCCCTTTCTACTGACTTTTCCTTATATCGTCTGATGACTACATAGAATTCTACCGAATGGATGTCCAGTAATTTATTCAATGAATCTATTATTGTTGGACATTTAGATTCTTTCCAGTATTGCATAATTGTACTCCACTCCAAAAAAAATCTTTACAGATATTTCTTTATATCTTTGACTTCTTATCTCCCTGGGAAAAATTCCTACAATGGAATTTGGCCCGAGGCAATGCATCATTCTAAGAGCCTGGTACACGGTGCTAAATTGCGCTCTAAGAAGACTGTACCAATTTCTACCCACCAGCAGTGTACAAGAACGCCTGCGTCCACTCCTTTGACACCGCTATTCTCATTTTTGTATTTATCAACTTAATAGGAAAATAAAAACTGGCATTTATATACCATTCCTGATGTGCAAGGCACTCTTCTAAATGGATGACATACATCAACTTGCCTACACCTTACAGTAACCCTATAACCTTCGTCTTACGGATGGGGAAACTGAGGCAAAGAGAGTTTAGCCACTTGCGACTTGGGAGCAGCAAGGCAGGGAGCCTGAATCCAGGGACTGTGCCATCATCCACTTTATCCTTTTGCCTCTCAATAGAGTGTCTAACATTTATCTGATCACCCTTGAAGTTGAATTTTTTTTACATATTTGTCTCTGTCTCCTATCTTTGCTTATAAGAATTCCCTGTTTATGTCATTTCCTTTTGGGGGATGGAGTCCTAAGATGTTTGTCTTTTTCTCAACCATTTTTAAGAACCACTTATAGAATAAAAATACTAACTCTTTCTCTGTCATGCATATTGCAAGTAGTTCTCCATGGCTTGCCATTTTCCACTTTAAATTTATTTATTTATTTAGCTGGCATAGGATTTTTCTTTTTTCCTAGTTAAATCTGTCATTTCTTCCATCTAGGGTTGATAAGTTAGAAAGGTCTGCCCTACTTTCAAGAGGATAAATATTATCCTATATATATATATATATATATATATACATATATATATATATGCTTTTTTTTTTCCCTGAGGAAGATTTGCCTTAAGCTAACATCTGTTGCCAATCTTCCTCTTTTTTTGCTGGAGGAAAATTTTCCCTGAGCTAACACCTGTGCCAGTCTTCCTCTATTTTGTATGTGGGATGCTGCCACAGCACAACTGATGAGTGGTGTAGGTCTGCACCCAGGAACTGAACCTGTGAACCTGCGAACTTGTGAAGCTGGACTGCTGGAGCAGAGCACACTAAACCCAACCACTACGCCACAGGGCCGGCCCCAACATTATTCTATATTTTATCTTATATCTTCACATTATCCTTGTACATCTTCGGTCCAACCCATTTCTCTGCACCTTTGCCAACACCAGCACTGCCTTATTTCTAAACCAGACCCCAAGTGCCTTCCTGGGACAGAAATGCGACACTGCTGAGATATTGGTCCTGGAACATTTACTATCTCATTAAATCTAGAAACGTCCCGTGAATTCCTAAGAAGCAGTGCACCAAAAACAAAATGGGATTGCCATTTCAATCCATTTCATTGATACGGTACCCTTTTCTCTTCTACTTTCCAACCAAAATATGAAATACTTGATCCACGTTAGCCCGTTAAGACAAAAGCGCGCTTCCACTGGCTTCTCTGAAGCAGGCTGTTGGGGAGAGCCCAGTGGTAATTGAGGGAGAAGCATGCCAAGAATTCATTTCAATTTGAAAGACCTTTTCAGGGCTTTATTTGTTCCAAGAGTTCTTTAAACATTTTCAATACAGTCCGATGAAGTGTCGCAGGCACTGTTTCAATATGGATTATGTCTCCTCTTCTTGAGGACAATGCCTTGCTTCAGTGCACATTACCGTTTTCAGCAAAGCTTTGATTGTAACATTAGCCAATCCTATTCCTTCTCGCCTTTTCTCTTGGCCCAAATATTGCGGCTGAAACCATTACTCTCAAAATGAAAACAATTAGTGAATTTCCGAATATACTTCAGGAAAAATACAGCATCCCCGTCGCCCAAGCAACAACCGAGGCTTGCAGTGCCTCACAACATAGTAGATAACCAATGTTTGCTGAGCAAATTAGGGAGAGTGTGCATGGGGTCCAGAGAAAAAGAACCGTTAAGCCTATAATGAACAGAGAGAGGCATACTTGCAAATTTTTGCGGGAGAGCTTAAGTCTTTAAAATTACAACTTTAATTCATTGACTCATTTAGCTAATAGAGAATTTTCCAATGTGTGTTCCACCAACCACTAGCCTTATGAAATGCAGAGCAAAAACCCAAAGTTTAAAAATTGGAGACCCATTCTCTTACAGATTCATGGTGAATATTTGCATATGAAAGGCTCTGTGTATTCCTGCCACATAGAAACATGTTTACATTAATTTAAACTCCTTAGGGGCACAAATCAGGTCTGTTGTGCTCACTAGTGTGTCTTAAGAATGAATGAAAGAATGTTCTAGGTATCTATTGCTGATAAAGAATTACCCCAAAACCTAGTACTTTAAAACGACGAAGACTTATTTCCTCATAGTTTCTGTGGGTCAGGAATCCAGGCACAGCTAAGGTGGGTCCTGAGCTCGGGGTCCTACAGGCTGCAGTCAAGGTGTTGGCTAGGCTACAGTTGTCTCAAGCCTCGTTTGGAGAGGATTCACTTTCAAGATGGCTCACAGGGCCTCTGGTAGGCTTCAGGTCTTCACGAGCTATTGGCTGGAGGCTTCGGTTCCGTGTCCTACGGGCAGCTCACAAAGTAACAGCTGGCTTTCCTCTGAGCAAAAGGGCGAGAGAAGGTACCCAAGCGGGAAGCCACAGTCTTTTATAATCTAAGGTCAGAACGGACATCACTTCTGTTATGTTCTATTTGTCAAATGTGAGTCAATAAATCCAACCCATACCCAAGGGCGTGATTACCGGGTGACGGGATCATCAACCAGCTTAGAGGGCGCCTACCGCAAAGAAGGACAGAATAACCCAGCATTTCCCAAACTTATTTGGCCTCCTAACCACTTTCCAAGTAATAGCTTTTCATTTAGAAAAACACTTCAGGAAACATGTAGAACTAATATGTATTTAGTGCAATGTCCTAGGGCATAAGAATAAATAAGACACAATTCCTTCATTAATTTATTCTTTTTTAAAAAAAAATATATATGTTTTGACTACCTAGCACTGTCTTCTTGAAGAGTTTAGATTTCAGCCCAAATCTGAGAATCCCTTTTAGAATGTATCACCTTGGGAGAAGCAGGGTTAATTTGTCAGTAGCACAGATCCCAACCGAAAAAGATGGGGAAAAATTTCATCGTGTTTGTGGCCTTCTGACCGACTGGTTGTACGTCCCTCATGTGCCTCCTTGATGGAGCACCAGGCATGACCCATCTTTGGCTGGTGGGATGCTTCCACCAGGATTTTGAATTTTAAATGAGTCACAGAGCTGGTGAGCAAGCATCCATGGTGGAAGCGCTAATGGAGCTTGCAGACTCCTCAAAGCTGATCATGAATATGAAAGTTTTTATTGTGGGCATTTGATAGAATTGCATTTCTCCACCCCCTGAGAAATTAGACATGGTCATATGCCTTGCTTTAGTCAAAGAAATATGAGGGGAAGTAGCATGTGTTACATCAGAAAGAAGCGTTAAGAACTGGTTAAATTCATTAGCTGCAATGGTCCTCATGCCCTTCCCTTTTCCAGATTCTGGGATCATGGAAGCACAAGGCCTCCACTGACCTGGCAGCTTGAGTGACTCTCATGAGCAGAGTCAGCCTTCCCACCACTGTAGAAATAGAATGGGAGTGAGACATGAACCTTTGTTATATGAACCTTTGTTAAACCATTGAGATGTTAGGGCTGTTTGTCACTGCAGCAGAACCTAGCTGATACGGTAGTCTAGCATGAACGTCAGCATTCAGTGTCCAGCAAGGGTAAATTGACGAGTAGTAGTGGTTCCAGAGGTAGCAGCCTACCCAGTCATGACTTTGGCTGGATTTTTTCTATCTAACCTCTCTTCGTTCGTGCCTATGTTATGAAGCTGGTTCTGTAAGTTATATCGTTCCAATAAATCTCTTTCCTGCATAATCACTCAGGGCAGGTTTCTGTTGCTTGCAGTGTGAAGCCTGGCCTGATACTAATTCTGTTTCACCCAACAGGAGTCTATTGAGCCCGTGTTCCCACCATTGTCCTAACCGCAGGCAAGTTTAAGATTGAACTCAATAACGACTAAGACATGCTCCCTAATCTCAAGCAATTTATAATCTCATTAAACAAATAATATGCACATGAATGAAACTAGTTGAGAAATTTAAAATAAGCCACATGACATTCATGAAGGCACATGAGTGGGTTCTTTACCTAGAAACTTTCAGAAGAAACAAACAGATAAAAAGAGATAGGACATGTATATTTTAATTTCTTTGTACCACCCTTCACTTGCCAAAATTTAAGCCTTTTGATTTGAGTACTATTTTCTCAACATAGGAAAGATGATTATTACAACAATGTCTCCCACACATTAAGCAGTAAGTATGTGTTTGTTGAATGACTAAATGAATGAATATGATCAGGAACACATAGTTTTAGCATCAATGACCTGGAGTTTGAGTCTTGCCTCTACTACTTATTAGCCTTGAAATGGAGACGCTACTGTAATCCTTGCCATGAAATGGAGATGCTACTATTGGTTTCCCAGGATTGCTGGCAGAATTGAATATATATGATGGCATATAGGAAACATGCAATGAATGGAATATAGGTGTTTAGACATGCACATATATGTACCTATGTGTGCGTGAGCATACACTCCCCAGAATTCATTTCACTTCATTTATTGGTTCATATGGAAATAGTTCCTGAGCATCCACCATATTCTGCACATACTCCTGAGGACTGAGAATCAATGGTGAGCACGACAAGCAGGATGAGGAGGGAAGTTCACAGAGCTGTAAGACTACATGACCGGGGGACCACCACCCCCCCACCTTGGCATAGTTGAGTTCATGCACTCTACTTTGGCAGCCTGGGGTTCACAGGTTCGGATCCTGGGTGTGGACCCACATGCCGCTCATCAAGCCATGCTATGGCGGGATCCCACATGCAAAATAGAGGAAAGACTGGCACAGATGTTAGCTCAGCAACAATCTTCCTGAAGCAAAGAGAAGAAGACTGGCAACGGATGTTAGCTCAGGGCTGATCTTCCTCACACACACACAAAAAGACCACGTGACAGGGAAAGTTTGGACTGACCTCTTGTAAAAATCGGCAATTCTGCCCTTTGCACTTTTCCAAAGTCCTGAGAGTTTTCCCAGCTTCCATCCTCTATACTTCTCCCAGCTGAGAAAAAAGGATCAAAGGCCAGATGTGGCAGATGCTCTAAATCACCTCCCCGACATGCATTTCTCCTTTCTCCCTACTGTTAGAACACTGATTTTCTTTGGGATGGTAATGTGTCCCACCATAAGATCACATTTCCTAACCTCTCCTGTAGCTGGGGTGGCTGTGGGACTCAGTTCTGGCCTAAGAGAGGTAAGCAGAAGTGAGCTGGCGTTTCTGGGGAAAGTTTGCTTTCCTGATGCAGGTGTCACCTCCTCTTCCCAGTCACTTCCTTATTTTCCCAGCTGGAACGTGAAAAGGATGCCAGAGGCGGAGGGAGCAACCCATGCTCATGAGGACGCCATGGGGGAAAGAAAGCCACCCACCAAAGATGGCAGAGAGGACAGTTAGAGGAGCTGAGGGCCCTCATGGCATTGTGACGCCACCCTCCTGGCCCGAATAAGCCACTGCTGTCAGAGTCTTCTGTCGTGCAACAGAATTCTGAGCATTTAATGTTATAGTTATCCATCTGACAAACATTTATTGAGCACCCACTGTGTGCAAGGCCCTATTCTAGGCCCGGGGGATATAGCCGAGCCAAGAAGACAAAGATACCTGTCTTCAGGGAACTTACTTTCTGAGTTGAGGGTATAAACAAGATAAGTAGTAAAATATGTATTAGGTCAGGGAAAAGCTCTGAGGAGGAAAATAAAGCCTGGAAGGAGGACAGAGGCTGTCAGGAGAGGGAGGGCTTGCGATTTCAATGAGGTGAACGGGGAAGTCTCTGGTGAGAAGGTGAGGAGTGAATCGAGACTTGAAGGAAGTTGGGGAGCAAGTCCTGAGGATCCTGAGGGGAAGAATAGTCCCACGGGGGGCCGGCCAAGGCGGAAGGATGCTGCTGAGTTAGAGGAACAGCGAAGGGCCAGGAGTGGATGGAGCCAAGTCAGCAAGGAGGAGAGTGGGAGGAGACGGGATCTGAGCGGTGACCATGGGGAGTGGGGATGAGGGGGTTCATAGAGAGCCAAGGTCAGCAAGCTTCTCCTGTAAAGGGCCGATAGATTTTAGCCTTTGCAGGCCACACGGTCTCTGTCGAAACTGCTCAACTCTGCAAGATAGCAAACATAGACACTATGGAAATGAATGGGTGTGGCTATGCTCCAAAACTTTATTTACAAAGACAGGCAGTTGGATTTGGCTGGAGGGCCATCGTTCGCAGACCTCTAAGGCAGGGCCTTGTGGATCTGTAGGAGTTTGGTTTTTCCAAGAAGCAATCGGTTAGCCATTGGAAGGACATGAGCATGGGAGTGACATGATCTGAATTGCATCTTAACAGGATCGCTCCGAGTGTTGGGTAGAGAAGGGAAAATAGAGAGTGGGGGCAAAAGAGAGAACAGGAAGACCAGCTGGGACACCTGCAATAATCCCCGGCTCGTGCCATAAAACATTTCCTCAGTTTCCAAACCATCGACAAGAGTATGACACTCTCACTTCAATGATTTATTCAACCCACCATGCCTCAAGCATCATTAATGATACCCAGCTCCCCTCCAAAGGGGAGGACCCAAGTGCTTTGCCATCTGATTTGCCAGGCAGAACAGGAAGAACTCTCTGTCTACCTGAGACGGGGTGGGGGCAGATTTTAAACAGGCAACATACAATTAGCCAAATTAGAATAGACACAGGCCACCAAGGCTCACACCCCACAAACATCAAAAACCAAAGCACCCAGGTGCTCTGCAGAGAAGACCTGGGAGCGGGGCGTTCTGTTGGTTTCGTGACAGAACAGGCGCATCACAAATATTGCGATCTGTACAGCAGTAATGGAGCGGCTGTTTTCCTCCCTTGTACTGCACACAGCATGCTAGCCCTGGGGCCAGGGCAGGTTCCTGAAAAAGAGCAGCCATGTCTGATTCAGGGCTGGCTGAGATGGACCTGGCCATCTGTTGGTACGAGAGCTGTGTTGGGGGTGTGGGGGAGAGGTTGGCAGACACTATTGTTGCCTCCCCATCACCAGTCCTCCATTCCTTCCACCAAGAGGAGTCCTCACCTTTGTTCTCCTTGCTCAGAGTGGCCAAGTCCCTGGGCAGGCCAGGCCCTTCCCTGTCCTGGGGATGAATCTTTATTGGTCTATCCCAGACTTGGGGTTCTTATTCTTCTTACTAAATATGGTGGCCTTGAGAATGTGCCTCTGAGATCCCCTGCTGGAGGGAGTGTAATTGGACATCAGCCCATCTGCTCTGCTTGGAAATCCGTCACTGCTTCAGCGGTGACTGTTGTTTCCCATGGGCTGCTCCCAGCCAATGACAGAGTAAGCCTGGATACTGAGGCAGGCTTGCTCCTAGGAGACACAGGGACTCCCCCAACAGGTGACGTCACCTTGAGTACTCCCCAAAGGCCTTGCCGAACTTTCCTCAGACTGCACTGCGGTGTAAGACATGGTCACCCAACCTGCCTTCCTTCTCTCTCCTTCACTCAGGGTCAGATCTGAATTGCTATCTGATGGCTGTCCCAGTCTCTTCCAGCTCTGTCCCCATTTTCTCACACAGGTATTTCCCCAATACATTTCTAGCATGTTTAATCCTATCTCAGCATCTGCTTCTCAGAGAACCTGGACCAACACACGAAGTAACCACTAAAGCACAGGCATTCGACACAATTTTGGCCAATGAGCTGCACAGAGAAGTCGGAGGTGGGGGTCTTCCAGGAAGCTTTTCTTTGTTCTTGGAAAAGGGACCCAAGGTGGGACAGTTCTGTTTTCCTGCCTTAGGAGCAGAAGTAGGTCCAGATTTGGGGACCTAAAGCTTATGTAGTTTGAAGTAACTTCTTTAAGTAAAATATACATATACATCTTAGTTTTGAAAATTTCGCAAAAGTGTACGGCCATTTGAGCCATATGCTCAATAGCATAGACATTTCTAGACCTTGAAGGGGACTGTGAAAGTGAGGGTCTCTGAAGCTTGTTTCATTAGCTTCATGTAAATCTGCTTCTGCTCTTGATGTTGCCATCAGCATGTGATGACTGGGGCAGGGGTAGCCACTTTGGGACCATGAGGGGAACCAGCCCACGACGATGATCCAACACAATGAAACTAACATGCCTCGTTGATGTTTCTGAGCTACTTGAGTACCCAACTCTGGAACCACCCCACCTCTGGATTTAGAGTTATAAGAATGAGTAAACTAATAAATGTTCTTATTCCTTAAGCCAGATTTAGTTGGGTTTCTTTTATTTGCAGCCCAAAGTATTTTAGCTGATACAGATTTATTTCTGAAAAGGTTTCTTTGGCCATTCCTGTGCCCTGGTATGCACTGGGTGAGGAAGAGTGATCCGGGATAAGAAAAGAAAGGTGAGGCAAGGTGGTGACTGCAGAGCAGTTGGGTCTGCACAGCTAATGTTTCCTTGGAAAAATCCAGAAATTCTTCTAAGAAGACAGGGGTGAATGAATAATTGAGTTAGAGAATATACTCGTCTCTGGGAAAATGGTCAGAGTCCTGAAGAAGAGGAAAGTGATCCAGACTTTGGTTGTGACATGGAGCTGTGAGTGAGTGGAGAGAAAACAGGAAGGCACTTAATCACATCAAAACTGCTCTGGGGGGAGGCTGGCCCCGAGGCCAAGTGGTTAAGTCCGCGGGCTCCGCTTCAGTGGCCCAGTGTTTCACCGGTTCGGATCCTGGGCTCGGACATGGCACCGCTCATCAGGCCATGCTGAGGCGGCATCCCACGTGCCACAACTAGAAGGACCCACAACTTAAAAAAAATATACAACTATATACCTGGAGGGTTTGGGGGGAAAAAGCAGGAAAAAAAAAGTTTGGCAACAGTTGTTAGCTCAGGTGCCAATCTTTAAAAAACGAAAAAAAAATACTGCTCTGGGCATCACTGTGGAACACAGTGAGACCCTCGCAGGGGACAAACCCCTAGCAGGGAACCACAGGGCTTCGTGGCACGTACAAAATCCTTCTACCTAAGCCAACAATATTTTAACCAAAAAACTAGTATCTTTGTGGCTTTCAGCTAATATCAGCCTGTGATGTGTATTGAGCCCTGGCTTTCTGTCAGGCACTGTGCCTGCACCTTACATACAAGTTTCATTTAATCCTCATATCAAATCTGTGCCAGAAGAACTATTATCCCCATTTACAGATGAGGAAATAGAGGTTCATAAAAGTTGAGTCGCTTGCCCAAAGGCATACGGTTATGAAATGATGGAGCCAGGATCAAACCACAATAGTTGGAATCCAGCACTAGCTTTCTCTTGCCTCATTTTTCTCTTCTTCACATCTTCACAATTTCCCCCAAACTTTTTGTATAAAAGGCCAGGTAGTAAATATTATCTGCTTTGTGGGCCAGACAGTCCCTGTGGCAACTACTCCATTCTACCACTGTAACACAAACCCCGCCATAGATAATATATAAGTGAACGAGTGTAGCTGTGCGCCAATAAAACTTTATTAGCAATAACAGGCGAGGGGCCTGGCTTGGCCTGTGGGCCATTGTTTGCTGACCCCTGCACTATGTTATCACTCATTTGCTTCTTCTGTGGGCGCTCCCATCCCTTCCACCACCTTGCTACCACAGCGCCCATTCCTGGAGATGTCCAGGGTCCAGATGACTCCAGTTTAGTTGTGACAGCACAGGTAGATCGCCATGAAGTTACTGAAACTTCAGCTACATAGGTGCCCTTGTACAGGCTGCTCCTAAGGCCCAAAGTGGGCCCCCAGCAAGGGGATTACACATATATATATATATATATATATATATATATATATATATATATATTTAATCTGCATAAGGAAGATATTTTAGCAATACTTTCTCTCCCTCCTACTTTCCCTCATGTCAGGTGACGTTGCAATGGTCAAGGGCATTTTGGGGATCCGGCCTAAGGGGAACCATTTAATTTGGATCTAATGGGATGTTTACACAGTTCACAGTCAGTTATGTCAGGCTACTGCTCGCCGCCCAGTGTGGGAATGGCTTCCAGAGCAGCCCTGCAACCCACCGTGACACTCATCCATCACTGTCACCCGAAGGTGCAGGGCTAGGAGGTTGCACGGTGCTGTGAACGTGTTCTACCGAGCCGGGCACTGGAAGGGAGTGGGTGGGGAAGAGAAACAAGGCTTGAAATGTAGGAAGGCAGAACCCCGTCCGTGGAAAATTCCTTTATGCATCAGACATGTGAATTTCTAAGCGGAGGATTGGGTTCTCAACCATGCCTAATCAAAACCGAATTTCTCTCTGTTCAGGAAAATACTTGATAATGCAGCATACGCTATTGGGAATTCACTACACATTTTTTACGGGGTGTTGCACAAAATAGTAAGGTTCTTCATGACTGTTAGCATGATATTTCATTTTCCCTTCATTGTTCTATAAAAATGAGTGGAAAATAGAAAATTGATAACTTTTATATTAGAGCTAAAAAACATAGCTCTCAGAAATGTGACACTTTTAGGAACCAAAAGGGAGAGCACAGAGCAGACAAATTAGTACATTTTTAGCTTCAATTTGACACTTACTCACAGAAGCTGGCCAACCATATTCATTTGTGAAGGGAAAGAACAAAATGAAAAAACACACACAAAGTATAGGGGCCGTATCGCCAAAGATGATGCATAAATAGGAATCCCACAGTGTTTTTGCAACTGGGAAGAGGCTACCCTTTCTGTGTCCCTTATAACATTTGACTAACATGCACATTTTTGGTAGCTCCTTTGTATGAAAGTTAGACACTAACTAAAAACGCTTGATGTCCCTGAGCCTCAGTTTCTTGATCTGTGAAATGGGAATAATAACGTAATTATTGTGAGGCCTCCATTAGGAAATGTTTGTGAAAGTGCCTGGCAGAGGGTTGGGTGCTCAATATATTTAATTCTCTTCCTCGTATCAGCTTGTTGAACACAGAGTGATGAGCTGGGCAGCTCTGAAGGCCTTGTTTGCCAGTGTTTGCCAATGTCCGTACCATTTCCCAGTCTGTCCATTGACTTAGGGATGATGCCGAGTAACGTCCTACACTTGTTCAGAAACGGTTTCAACCCTCTGCCGTAGATGCAGACCCCTGGTCTGAAATGAGAGTTCCTGGCAACCCTGTGCTGCTAGGAATAGGCCCAGAGTGATGAGCGCTCCAGGGAAGATGTGAGAAGGAAAAGAAGCACTTGGAACCCATTTGGGAAAGAGGAAATAATGGGGAGCCCACCGTTATGGAACTGGCCCTGCATTTGATCCTCTGAGAGATGAGCTTACGCCATGTGCATTTCACCCTCGCATCTATCCTGCAAGGTGGAGATTATTATCCCCTTTTCAAAGGTGAGGAGACTGAGGCACACAGATTCCAAGGGACTTGCCCAGGGGCACATGGCAGGACAGTGGCAGAGCAGGGCTAGAGCCCAAATTCCTCGAATCCATGCTCTGCCGCACTTACCCCTCCCCATCACAGATTCCATGGCTCTCCCACCTGCTCATAGCCAAGGGTTTGAGATGGCTTTCCTCGTCCTGCTCTACTTCCACCCCCAACCACTACCATGCAAGAGGAGAGGCGTTCTGTAATGTTGCTCTCCCTGATACGCCAAGCATCTAGAAATTCCATCAAAGGTCACGGGAGTGTCTCTGAGGATGAAGGATCTTGAATTCCAAGTCCGGAGAGCTTGGTCTCTATTTTCAGTAGTTTATCTGGAAGAAAACACTCTACCTCAAGTCTTCACTCCTTCATTCATTCATTCATTCACTCATTCAAACATGTTTTGAGTGTCCACTGTGTGTCAAGCACTGGGCTGGACATGGATACAACGGTGAACATGACAGATGAGGTTCGTGTCTTCCTGGATCTTGTGCTCTAGTAGGGAAGACAGACAAAAAGACAGGCAAATGAACAGAAGATGTTACTGCAAAGGAGGATGGAGGTTAAGTGGAGTCCAAATAGGAAGCCAAGATAGAGACTAAAACTTTGGGTCAGGAGGTACGAGGAGGCCCCTCTGAGGAGGTGACATTTAATCCCAGTCCTAAAAAATGAGAAGGAGGCAGCCAAACAACCAGTGAAGAGTGGGAATGGGGAAGGTTTCCAGGTAAGTGGAACAACATGTGTCAAGCCCTGAGGCAGGAAGGTTGGCCTATTTGAAGAACTAAGGAGGCCAGTGTGACTAGAGCACAGGGAGAGATGCAGAGGGTGTCAGAGTTGAGTTTGGAGAAGTTGTCAGGGACCAGCTAATGGAGGGCCTGTAGTCACGGGAAGGAGCTTGGATTTTACTCTAAATGCCATGAGAAGCCACTGAACCTGAAAACCATTGCTTTCCAGCTGTATTTTAATGGAGTGTTAAATCTGTAGAAATGAGGACATCTTGATTTGGACTTTCATCTCATGGTCGGCGGACGGCATTAATGGCCGCTATTCTTCACCCCTCTCCATATCCATGCCCTTTGCCAAGTGGCTTTCCAATCCCTCTCAATAAAGATTTACCTAGAATCCAGGCTGGGCATGTGACTTTGACCAGAAGACTGCCAGCAAATGTGATGCAAGCAGAGACTTGAAAAAGCACTTGTGTGTTTCTCCTTTATCTGCCATCACCATGAAACATGTCCGGTCTAGCCCGAAGAAGAAAGACAGGGACCAGAGCTGGGATCCAGTCATCTCTTCAAGGACATCCTGGATCAGCCAACAGCCAAGCAACTCCCATACCTATGAGTGAGCGTAGGTGAATCAGTGGACTACCCAAAAGATAGCTGACCACAGGCACGTGAGCGAGCTCAGCCAAGATCAGCCCAGCCCAGCCCAGCCCAGCCCAGGGCACTTGGACCATGCAGACTTGCAAGCTAAATAAATGTTTGTTGTTACATGTCATTGAGGTTTTGTGGTTGTTTGTTACACAGCATTATAGTGGCAATGGATAAGTGATATACACCGCAAACTCAAACTGCTGGAATCTAAACTCCTGAAACCCCAAAGTCACTAGTTCAGGTGGAGTGTTTGAATGGTTAAGCTCCTTACAACGTGACCTCTGGAGTCTTGGTGTCTCGGATTCATATCCCAGCTCTGCTATTTATTATCTGTCAATGCTTACACATAATATCTCACTTCTCTGAGCCTCAGTTTCCTTACCTGGAGGTTGGGTTTAATGACCAGACCCACCCCATAGGGTGGTTAGAAGGATCAAAGGAGAAAACACTTTGTAGATGTTAAATACTCTCTCTGCAACTTCTAGCTGTAATCATCCACATCTCCATGGACGGGAAACAGAGTGAACGTGAAAAGGACAGAGAAGCAGCTGTGGAAAGCATGGCATGGGGAGGAGAGAGAAGAGCCTCGTGCTGAGCATCTGCTCCAGTTAGTAAGTTGAATCTGTTGTAGGAAAGAACCAGAGGAACAGCAGTCCTCCACATGGGCAGAACATGTTTTGGTTGTAAATCACCTTTCAGGTAACAGATTAAAAAGGATAACCAGAAGCTAAGAAACTGTCAGGCTAGTGTTACCAGAGGCCCAGAGGTGGCGTCCTGGACAGGCACCATCCACACAGCACAGGGAGCCATTGCCTGGGGGTTCTCCGCTCAGCAGATGTAAACGGTCAAGGTGTTGTACCTTCTAGACATGGCCCTGAGGCCAACAGGGGCTGATCTGGGTAAGGATTGCTCTCACTGTTCAGGCAGCATTGGGGTAGGCCCTCCTCCGGCACTCTGGTCCCCTTCCTCCTTCCTCGGAGGCCCTGCCTCATTGATTCCCCTCTCTTGCCTCTTAAAGCCCTGCCTCTCCCTGCATCCTCCTTAGAATACAAATGTGCTTAAGCCCCCTTATTCCGAAACCATCTCTCCACCCTCCATGCTCTCCCTCCTCCATCCTCTGCTGCCACACTTCTTCAGAGAGTTGTCTGTGCTTCCCACCTCTTCCTAACTCTCCCCTTATGCCTTCAATTCTCAGAAGCATTCAATTCTAGTCGTTTCTTGGTCCCCAACAACCAATTGCTCATGAAATCCCAGAGACTTTACATCCTTAATATCTCCCACTTCCATTTCCTCCTTGTTGTTTTGGTGGCTATGACCTTGGTTCTGATACTTATTACTTTTAATTTAGAAAGTTGCAATAATCACTGATCTCTCTCTTTACTAATCTACATTCCATATCAATTCTGGGCCTTCTCTCTGAATCACAGCTCTGAGCTTGGCTCTCTCCTGCTCAAAATCCCTCAGTGGCTCCCCATTGTCCATAGAAATAAACTCTCTAGATTGCTTCAAAGACCTTTATGCTTTGTCTCATCTAGCTTTCCAATTTTATTTCCCACGATTCTCATTCGTGAATCCTATGCTCCCATGGAAATTAATTATTCTTTATTCCTTGTACATGCTGAATACTTTAATACCTCCAGGCCTTTGCTCATGCTGTTCCCCCTTCACACTTCTCTGCAATTTCTGTACACCTAAATTATCCCAAATCGTCAAAGCCCGGCATAAATACTTTCTCCTCCATGAAGCCTTAGTTTATCTTCTCAGGAGAAATAAATCTTTCCCTTTTCCTTCCCTGGAATTTGATACTTTTGTACCTTTTAGTATGGTTTTTATATATATTAAATCTCCCCTTTTGGACTGAGAACTTCTTGAGAGTACGATTCACCTTTGTAACACCACAATACTCAGCACAGTGCGCTGCACAGAGCAACTGTCCAATTAGCATTTCTTCCAAGAATAAATGAGTATATTTCCAAATATCATTGGCATTAAGATGGTAGCCATAAGTCTTAATCACCAAGAATTATACCATCTACTAAAATCATATTTATCAGGCCAGTTAACCTAGGGGTTGTAAATTCTGGAGACTACCCAGGCCAGGCAAGTAGTGTAGATGGGAAAACAAGCTGGGTAGGTAGAGTGGCAAATGGTATAGTGTCTGCCTCATCTAAGGGGGGCAGCTGCTACTCAGCAGCAGCCAATTGTTGCCAGTTGGAAATGTGGGCCCCACCACATCATTTGATTATTTTAGAGATACTAGAATATAAATATTTATGTGAAATCTTCCAGTTTTTAAAAGTTGGCAACTAGCTCAATTTTTAACAATTGGGCTGCCAATTTACAAATTCCGAGTTGGAGAATACTGTATTCTGTTTAAGTGAAATGCTAGTTAATTGACTTACCAGATCCAATATACCCAGTCAAAGATGATGGGCTTTCCAAGAACTAGAGCATCCCACAATGCATTTAAGGCTGGCTCCATGGCTGATTCAGAAGGCACTTTGTGGCTTTGCCATGTCTAGGCTTCTCATTCCTGGTATCAATCATCATCAGGGAAAACAGAGAAGAGCTTTCTGGGAATCGGAACCCTCTGCTTGTCTGTATTCTGGAGACAATTGCTTTGCTTTTTTCTGACTGCACCTATTTCCAAGCCTGTTCTCATTTCCTCCCAATCTTGTGTACTGAGTAATTACTCTGCTTGTCTCTGGGCAGGCGTCAGAGAACTCCAAGGCCAGGTCTCCCAGCCTCTCAAACTTTGTATAAACTCAGTGGCTTGGCAGGACCCAGACTCAAGGAACTGAGGGCCAGACAGGAAGCCACCACACAACCTCAAAGCCCCAGATCATCTGGAAGCGCCATTCTTATATGACTTATTAATAATCTTGGTGGTTACAATGACTGTATTAAGCACGTAAGCTAGGCATTTCATGAGCTCGTTGGATTCTTACAATTTTGCAAAGTAGATAATTGTGTTAATCAGGGTAAGTTAATGGCTATTACAAGACAACTCCAAAATTCTAGTGGTTGAACACATAGAAAGTTTATTTCTTGCTCATCTCACAACTCAGTGTGACTTGGATTGGGGTGAGAGAGCTCTGCTCTATGCAATTATTCAAGGAAGCAGCATCCTTCTACCTCTTGCCTGGATCCTCCTCTAGGATCTCAAGAGTCTCTATTCAGTTAGAAGACAGGCAAAGAGAACAAGGATTGCCTGTGGGAAATTTTTATCAACCAGTCCTGGAAGGAGCCCACACCATCTTTACTCACATTCTATGGACCAGAACTCAGTCATATGGCCATCCCTAACTGCAAAATATTGTCATATTTTCAAATATTGCAAATATTGTCCCTAACTGCAAAATATTGCTGAGTGCCCAGGAAGAAGAGGGGAACCAGATATTGATGAGCTCTACCAGCTTCCGCCATAGTGGTCATTCCAATTTCCCAGATGAGAAAAAATGAGGCTCAGGCAAGTTACATCACTTGGCTAAGGTCATGTACCACTCAGTGGTAGAGCTGGGCTCTGCCATTTTCACTTAAACAGAATACAGTATTCTCTAACTCAGAATTGGTAAATTGGCAGCCTAATTGTTAAAAATTGAGCAAGTTGCCAAATCTTGGCTGGTCTGGCACTGAGGTCCACTTCTTTTCACTGCTCTGCTTAGTTCTTTTTGCATCTCCCATTCCATCATGTACTGCTGGTATTAAGGAAAGCAACATATCTGCTCCCATAAGATCACTTGCCTCTGGAGAATGTTTTATTGGCATATCCCCACGGGACTTTGCCTAAAGAGGCTCTCAACTCTTAAATCTTTGGACTTCCCTAAAGAGGCATACACCACTTTCTTCTAGGATAGAAACAGGAAAGGAGCATGCCACAAGTGATGTGCACGTCACCTAATCATCAAGGTTGACCTGGGGTGCTCTTAGACTGATGGTGTGTCACTTTAAATTGTTGGCTGGCTTGTATATTGCTTCCTCTGCCCCCTGTAGCTTGTGAGCGCCTCGAATCTCATACTTCCTGAATGCTCCAGAGCCCCACCATGGATGTGTGAACATCATGAGTGCCTATTCATGTATTTCGGTGGCTTAATTTCCTAGAGTTAATGTGGCTTACGAGGTCCGTACAAATGTGACAGTGTCAACTACGTGAAGGAATTTAAGAGTAAATTAGTTAGCTACAGATAGGAAACCTCAGTGGCACTCTTTCCGGAACTATCTTTCCACTGAAAAAACTTAGCTAGGTGCTCATGCTGCACGCTCTCCCAGAACTCTGCATTCTCATGTACTGCCTTCATGACATTCATCACAATTGCAATTTTTGAAATTTCTTGTGTAATATTGGTTTAATGTTTGCTCCCCTCTCTAGACTGTAAATGCCACAAGAGCGGAGATTGTCTTTTTCACAACTTGTAGCAGTCAGCTAATGCTGCACGACAAACAGTCCCCAAACTCAGTAATTTACAGCAACAATCTTTTCTTCTCACTTACATATCTACTGATTGGCTGGGGTTTGACTCATCTAGGCTGGTCTCCACTGAGCTTAATTCTAAAGTGACATTGCTTATTATTCTTCAGAGCTGTTGGCATGTTTCTCTCATGGCAATGACAGAAGTAGAAGAGGTCATGAAAGCAAAAAAAGTCTCCTATGTCCTAGTCTTGGTACTGGCACATAGTTACTTCTGTCCATGCTCCATTGGCTAAAGTGAGCCACATGGCCAAGCCTGAACTCAATGGGGAAAATGCACTCTACCTCTAGTAGGGGCAACTGCAAAGTTACATGGCATAGGGTGCAAATACAGGGACGACTGAAGAATTGGGAAAATAATGCAATGTGTCACATGGCTGTATCTGCAGTAGCTAGAACACTGCATTGCACAACAGAGATGCTAAATAAATATTGTTGCAATAAATACATGGGATATTCTTAGTAAATTAATCTCTCTGGGTCGAAAAGAAAAACACTGATTTGTGAAGAATAACTAATGTGGCAGGTAATATATTAAGAGATTAATTTGTATTTGTTCTTCCTAATCTTTCCCTCCCTGCAGTTCAAGCAGGGGGCCCGATGGACTTTGTGTGCCTGCCTACAAGGCAGAAGAGCAAAGGAACCTGGAACCAAGAGCATTTCCAATCTTTTGTTAAGTCTCAGCAATGTGAAGAGAAAATGTTGGTCTCCCCAAAAAGAGAAGGGAGGGTAGAGAGACTTCTGAGAAAGGAAGACTTGCCCAGCCAGGAAGGGGAGTGCTGACCATGGATTCTTCATGCCTCAGAGACCCACACACGGCTCTGTGCCCTATTCTGGGAAGATGTAAGAACTTCAGAGAGGATGGCTGTCTGGTGTGCCTGAGATAGGGAGACTCTGGGCCCTTCCAGAAAAATCAGCAGACCCTATGAATGGCCCAGAAGCAAGGAATTCTGGACATCAAGGGTCCCCTTGGGCTTGGACAGTGAGGACACCTGACCACTTAAGCTACCCAGATCCTGTTAGACCTCAGGACATGAAGGAGTCCCTGGTAATGTTTGAGATTAAATTTCCCCCATCCCAGTGGGATATAGATCTAGTGTCCTAATTAAGGTGGTTTAAAGGAAATAAAGAAAATGCTATTTCCTAGACACATTAGTTAGAGAACAGTTATTCACATCCATCAAACTATGAAAATTATAGCTGGAAATTGGCAAACCAAGGCTTTGAAAGCTTAATGTAGTAGGCATGTTTAAATATTTTGAGGACATTTGTTACCATTTCCATGTGAAACCATATGAATCCATACAAAGGCCTGCACAGAGCCCCAGGGGAGAGATGCCAATAATAAAATAAAAAACCTTTCCCCCTACCTTCCAAGGTTTAAGGGTTCTTTTGTAAAACCCACACGATCTCAGATTGCCAAGTTAAATGAGCAATAATGTTTAAATTATGCAGGCTCCCAGCTGTGCTGTGATGTTTGCACACTTTCTAGGAAATGACTAATTATAATTAGTGCTTAAATACAAAAGACAGGCCGTCATTAAAAGAAAAGGAGAAAAATAAATCTTAGATATTTAGACCTTGAGCTCCAGCACTGGCTTTTTTCATTCGCTGACGCTGGAGTTGCTCGCTGACGGACAGGAGGGAAGTGAATGTTGCTGTCCTCACTACATGTGAGAAGATGCATTTAGATGCTCGTGGGTCAAGCAAGGACGCTAGACACAGAACAATTCCCAAGACTAAGAAGCTGATGTCAGCTGGTCACCTCACCAGGAAGGCAGGGAGGAGCAGAAACAAGGAGGAAGCCATTAACAGAGCTGGCTTCTCATCCGGGCTCTGTCCCTCATTATTTGTGGAAGGTCACTTAGCTTCTCTGGGTCTCAATTTCCTGATCTGTAAAGGGGAACCAAGAATTCCCGCCCTGAATGTTTGATAAGTCTCCTGTGTGTGTGTGTGTGTGTGTGTGTGTGTGTGTGTGTGTGTGTGTGTTTCCCCTAAGGCAATAGCCACTACTTTTTGAGTGCTTATGAGGTACCAGGCCCTGGGGTGGATCCTGTGGATTTAGGGGGAAAGAAGAAACATGGAACCTCCCCTCCTGAGCTCCCCCATCTCCCTACTTATCTTTATCCTAGTGATGTTCTCTTTCACCTCCCTAGCTACTCCTTCACCATTAAGGACAGGGTCCAGGTCTTGTTCACATCTCCAGCACATAGTAGACACTTGATAAACATTTTTTGGAAGAAGGAAGTAAGAGACTCCCTGTCTCACGTTGATAGAAAATGATTTAAATGTGTTAGTCTGGCCTCATCTGTATCATAAACTCTGAAAATAAGGGGTATGTCTGACATTTCTTCTGTTATTTGCTACAGTGCCCAGCAGTCCTGAGCAGGTAACTATTCATAAGTTCCCTGAATATTTATTGAGCCCCTACAATGAAGAAGGCTCTGTAGCAGGTGCTGAGGGCACAGCACTGAGCAACGCAGCCACCCATCCTACCTCGTGGGACTTAAGTTGGAAAGGATTGTCAGATCATTAACGAATCATCAAACCAATAAATACCCAACCACAAATTGTGAACAACAAACACTAGTAGCTGCCTATCAGAGACCATCACCCACCTTCTTTCTTTTGCTAACAGAACCCTGATTTTGTTTGGGAGGCCATATATCCAGTTCCAAGGGACTCAACACAGTTTAGTTGAGTTGGACTAAACTGTCATGATCCTTCCATTTCCCTTTGCCAGTCATTGGTCTGGAGTGGACAGTTCTGGCCAATAGGCTATAAGGAAGAGTCTACTGGGAGCTTCTGGGAAATATTTTCCTCCATAATAAAAGAGGAAGGCTGCTCAACAGAAAATTCCTTTTGCTTTCCTTTCTGTCTTTCCTGCTTGGGATGCAGTCATGTGATAATGTGATATTTGCAACTGTGGCAGCCATCTTGTGTCACTAAGGGGACACATCGTTGACACACTGATGATGGCAGAGCAGGCAGTTTGAATATCTGGATCCTGATGGCATCTGTTGGAGTGTCTAAAGAAGCCCAATGAATAGCTTCCTTTTTCCCACTCTGAGTTCTGAACAAATTGAGAAATCAGATAAGGGAGAAAGAGATGAAGGGAAAAATATCATCTTGGTTGCTGATAAATGCTAGGTACGGGGATGTAACAACGGGAGAACCAGTTGGGCTTGAGTCCCCAGGTTAGACAGATGTAGCACCTAGTTATAGATCACAGCTGGAGTAGCAGAGACTGAGCGCTGCACGTGCCAAGCTCAGTCCTAAGAGGAGCTTGACCAAACCCACCAAACAGATAAGCCACTGCTCCTTCCCAGGCATGGGAAGAGGAAAGGAAAGGAACGAGACCATGAGTTACAGTGATTGAGCTTCCTTCACATGGAAGGAAACTTCAGGAGGAGCACGAAGCACCCCTCCCTCACCGCAACCACAAAGCTGAGGCGCTGCACCAACCCTAGCATTTCCCTTAAACCTCTGATTACACAAGACTCATAAACCTCTATTATTTCAGTCGCTGTTAGTCAGGTGTTCTGTTCGTTACATCCTAACTGTTCTGAGAACATGCTAATTGTTCTGTTCAAAGCATCCTAAATGGTCTCAACACCATAAAGGGAAAGCAAAGGATAGTGAAAGGGATTGTACGAAGGGGAATTCCGTTTTCATTTGGACATGGGTGGAGGCAGCCAAGGAAAAGCATCCCTAAATTCATGCTGCTTAAGCTTGTCCTGAAGGATGATGGGGAGCAGGGAAACTTCACAGACAAAAGGAATAGCGAGTGAGAAGACCCTGAAGCATCTATGTCTCTCTTACCAACTCCTGGTCCTTTCAATAGGTTTTCTTTGGGGGCAGTTGTTTTAGCCCAAGTTTCTCAGTCTGGACTATTGACATTTTGGCATCTTTTGTTATACGGGCTGTCCTATGCATTGTAGGATGTTTAGCAGCGTCCCCGGCCTCTAGATGCCAACATCGCTGCTCCCCACAGTTGTAACAACCAAAAATCTCCCTGGACATTACCAAATGTCTTCTGAAGGGCAAAGTTGCCCAGGTTAAGAACCACTGTCTTAGCCTAAAATATTTGAATAATTTGCTTAAAGGCAAAGGCACATCTTATATGGTCTTGGGCTAATTGTTCAAGAACCGTGGGCTTCTGCTTTGGGGTGAGGTAGGGGTAGGGCTTTAAGGAATGCTTAGTGACTTCTTAGCGGAGAAGGACTGATGATTCTAGCAAGACTTGCACACCTTGAAAACCTGCATGTTAAACGCAGAGGTCACCTCCACTGGCCTGTAGCCTGCTCACAAGCTGATTATTTACTAGTACTTGAATTTTGTGAATAAAAGCAAGATCACAGCCACCAGCTCTTCCCACTCTTACTAAACAGGTTCATTGTCTTCCCTTCTGGCATTTTCTTTGGGCTTCTTGTCAAGGCTGACTCAGCTATTGCCTTTCTTCAGAGTTCTCCACCCAGCTTTGGACTCTTTGAATCAGGCCCCAGCATATATTCTCTGAGTCTGTATTAATATGTATTGTGTCAACTGCTCCTATAAAAAATTAGCCACCTACTTGCTTTTTCTTTTCTGAACCATAGCCTCTGTGACAGGAAGATCTTAGAATTGGAAAGGATGTCTGAGAGCAGAGACACTTGGGCATTGGAGGCTGGTTGGCATCAAATGGGAATTCTGGGGTCTCCATAGCTCCCCTTCTTCAACTGATAACTGTTCCTCCCATCTTTGGGGGGCCCACCCCTTGGTGAGGCTGCCAGTCATGTTCCATACTCTGACGCGTGGGGTCACCACAGGCGCACAAGATGGACCAATAAGCGGGTCAGTTTCTTCTGGTCACAGTAATCAGTTCAATGCGAGCCTGTGATCTCAGCAGACCCAATCTCTGTTTAGCTTCTTTCGTTCTGGCCACAGATTTAGATGAACCTGGAGCTGCTGGTGGCCAGCCCCCCCAACAAAAGGAGAATAAAGTCCCCACAAGGAGAGAGAGCAGAAGAAGAAGCAGAGAGACAGAAGAGTACTTGAGACTCCTTGTGGCAGGTGTCCTGGAGGCCAACCCATCCATCTCCTTGATTATGCGGGGCCAGAAATGCCATATTCCTCACCCACCCCAAATTTTAAAAAATGTTTTTAAATTAGTTTGAATTGAGCTTCTGTTACTTGTAGGGAAAGATTCTTGATTAATTCCAGATTAATTAAGCCATGACCCCCATATCTATAGTAAGATAAGATGTTAGAATAGAAAGGGGTATTATTATTCATGGGCTCGTTTAACAAATACCTATCAAGTGCCTACCAGTCCAAGCAGGTGGTTAAGGACGCAGCCTAGGAGTCAGAATCCTGGGTTCAAATCCTGACTTCACCTCTCCATGACTCTGGGTAAACAAATTACTGAGTTCTAATTTCCTTATATCTTTAAATAGAGGTTTTAAGGAGCTACATTATTGGGCTGTTGTGCAACTTAACCTTTGTAACGTGTTCGTTGAGCCTAGCATATTCCAGGTGCTTACACAATGACAGTTCTAAATGTATATACCATGCACTGCAGAAAGAGTAGGGGATTTTCCAAGGTCACCCAGCTATCTAAGGACTCATGTTACTCAGATTTCTCAAATTCTCTTAAAGAATAAAAGAATTTAGATCCAGCTCTCCATCCATTACTTTCAAGGGGTTGTCACTAATTTAAATTTGGTCAAGTAAAGGTTAAGATTACCAATGCTTCAAAATTCCCCTTCTAAGATCAATTAATTTGCGTCAGTTTAAGAAACAGAAATTCCAAGTTGTGGTGGCCTAAGCACATAGTTTATTTTTCTCACATAACCAAATGTTGGAGGAAGGCAGATCAGGCCTGGTCTGGGGACTCTGCAGTGCCGTCAGGGATCCCAGATCCTCCTCTCTGTCTGCTCTGCTATCCATAGATGAGTGGCTTTTATCCTCATGGACACAAGATGGCTGCTATACCTCTAAGCATCACTTCTGCTTTCCATCCAGGGAGAAGTAGAGGGAAGCAGGAAGAGATAGTACCTGTATCAGAAACATAAGCTTTCCCAGTAAAAACTTACGCATCTTATGTCCAAATAAGGACAGGGAGTCTAGGGAAGCGATTATTTTTATTTGGGTACGTTGCCACCCTGAAAAAATCAGGATTCTTTAGTAAGGAAGACAGAGAACAGATATTGGGTAGGAAACCAGCAGTGTTTGCCATATGCCTAACCTTTACTTGGCAGCTAGGTCTACCTAAACCCCAAAGGTTCTTACCTTATATCTCCTATCAAACTCTTAGTTACAGACAAATATTAATTAATTGACCTGTTTATTCATTCATTTATTCAGTCAACAAATTGTCAGGTACTGTGCTAAGTAATGTGAGATTACGGAAATACTGAGAGGTGGTTTCCTCACTGAAGGAGCTCTCAGGCTAATGAAGAAGATGGATAAAAACAAATTCTTGCAATATAAGTCTGATGAACGGGGCATCAACTGCAGGTTCCTCGAGCAACAGGAGCTTGGTCCGGGAAGCAGCAGCTAACCCTGCCTGTACAGGTGAGTCAGAGGAAGCTTGTCAGAGGGGGTGACTCTTGGCCTGGGCCTTGTAAAGGGAGTAAGTGTAAGTCAGGATAGGCTGTGCTGTGCTGTGGTAACAAATAAGTCCCAAATCTCAGGGGACTAGCACAATAAAATTTTCTTTCACTCACACAAAGGTGAACGTAGACACACCTAGTCAGGAGGCTCTTCTGGGTACCTCTCCACCAACTGGCGACTCAGGGCCCCCAGGCTCTTCTATCTAGTGGCTCCACTGTCCCCTGGGGCCTCAGAGTCTACCCCAGATTCTCTGAATCCAGCTGGCCATTGAGTGAAGAGAGCATGTACAGAAAATTGTGGACTCAAAACAGAACCGCGTCAGCCGCGGGTGCCACTCATCATTTCTGCTCACATTCCATTGGTAGGTACTAGTCACACGGTCCCGCCTCCATGGACAACACCTCTGCAGTGTGGAAGAGTTACGCCAATCTTGTTGACCAGCTAGCCATCGCTGCTACTGCAGGAGTTTGCTAGGCAGAAAAGGGAGATAAAGGGCGTTGGAGGAAGAGGGAGGGGCTTGTGCAAAATTCTAGCAGTATGGTGTATTGGGGGTACATAGAGTAAGTTGCTGTTGGGTTTCAGTTTACGAGGGAGATGGGAGTAGTCTCTAAAGAGGAGACTGAAAAGGTAAATACGATGGGATAGGGAAGGTCCCGGAAGGAGCGTGAATTACACACTAGGAATTCGACCTCATCTGATAGGCACTGGGGAGACGTTCAAGGTTTTATATGTGAGCAGGACTTTGGCGCTGAGTGGAGGATGGATTAGGGGACGCGGAGACCACATTTAAGAAACAAAAGCAAAATTCCAAGTGAGAAATGGCGAAAGCCTGACCGAGGGCAGTGGCCGGAGACTGGAGAGGAGAAGGCTTTGGGAAATGTCTTGGAGGTAGAGTCAATCGGACACGCCAACACCGCAACAAAAGAGGGGAAGCTCCAGTTAAGAATGGTCTGCACCACTCAGATGAGACTCCCCCTGTCGTCAGAGTAAGCTAGCCCATCCCGTACTCTATTGGCTCAGAAATTCAATAACACCACCAAAATGACTGGGGCAGAAGAGCAAAGTGTTTAAGAGTGTGGCTCTAGCGTGAAGCTACCTGGGTCTATAGGCCAGCTTTTCCAGTTATTGGCTACCTGACTCTGAGCAAATTAAAGCCTTTTAGTGCCTCAACTTCAAGAATTTAGGAAATTACTATTATCTACCTCATAAGGAAGCTGCAAGGGTTAAATGACAGAATCTGATGGAAAGCACTTAGAACATTGCCCGGCTCTTTGTAGGCACTCAATAAACACTGGCTGCTGTTAGTGCTTTCATTATCATTGAGGATCTACAACCAGGCAGGCGCTGGACTAGACATCCTCTCACCACAGCCGCCTCACCAAGATAAAACCAATGAAAGAAAAGACTCCTGCACCTCTTGGCACATCACCCTTTTCTCCTGACTCTGGTGCTTTCGCTAGACCTGGGCGAGTGGGGCCTCTGCCCTGGGCCTTGCTCCTAGGAAGGCTTCGCATAACACACACATGAAAAACAAATTTATTAAAGAGCCCACAGTTGCCTCTGTCACTCAGGATCTGGCGTTTAGCTCTGGAACAGCACAAGCTATAACCCTAAACATCCACTCCTTGATCAACACTGTTCAGGCTCCAGAAACATGCTTCTCTACACCGCCTTCCGAAAGGGGACTGTGCCCAAATTCCATGAGGGTTTATAAGCTGCGTGGCAGCTGATGTCAGAGATGGACAGGGCTCTGGGAGGAACAGAAAAATATAGTGTTTAGGTAAGAAAAGACAAATAGAATAAATAGCTTGTCAAATCTTCCCCCTTGAGTAGCATGATGCAGTGCATTCTTGTATAACAAAGGTTTATTTCCTGGTACCGCCAAATGGCCAGCTTCTGTTTCTCTTCCTGGTCCAATTTGAAGTTCCAGAGATGCTTGTGCTTCAGAGTGGTCCTCACAACAGTTGTGTATGGAGGCTGAGGGACATTTTACGACATTAAACTATTCATGTCACTCTTACATTTGAATAAACTGCATGAAGTGTGATATCAACTGTTTACATCAGCAACTACACGGATATTGAACACGAGGACAACAAAAAGTTTAATTTTACAAAATTAAATTCAACTAATTAATCAAATATCAAAACCATAAATAAGAAGATCAGATGTTTCAACTATTTTGATTTAAATTTTGATGTCATTAACATTAATTTGTATTTTGCCATTGAATTTTAATAGACATATCTGAATATTTCAGAGGAAAAAAGTTTTTTAAACATGTGAAAGAGGAGAATGGAGGGGCTGGCCTGGTGGTATAGTGATTAAGTTTGCCCATTCTGCTTCGGTGGCCTGGGGTTCACAGGTTCAGGTCCCAGGTGCAGAACTAGGACGGCTCATCAAGCCATGCTGTGACAGCATCCCACATAAAACAGAGGAAGATTGGCACAGATGTTAGCTGAGCAACAATCTTCCTCACCAAAAAAAAAAAGAGGAGGAAGGAAGAAAACTAGTATTTGTGTTGTGTAGTGTGCAATGTCTTCATATACACATATATGTGTATATGTCAGGATCTTCTTAGCTAATTGTCTTGTGTTTATTATATTCTAGGTACTCTGCTAAGCTCTTTGTGAGTACTATTTAAGCTTGTCTTTACAACAGCACTATGAGGTGGGTATTAGTACTATGCCCATTTTCCAGATGAGGAAACTGAGGCTCTGATAAGTTCGGTGACTTGCGCATCTCACAGAGTAAGTCAGCAGTGGAGCTGAATTTGAGCCCAGGTAGTCTGGCTCTGCAGCCTACAGCAATCACCACCACTATGCTCTGCTAACCCCGTGAGTTAGGGACATTATTCCATTTAACGCTCACAATAATCCTACGAAGTAGGCAATGTTTTTCTCTTCAATCTACAGATGAGGAATCTAAGACTGAAAGACATTAGTCATTTGCATGAAGTCTCAACAGGAAGTAAGTGGTGGTATTGGAATCCAAACCTGCATTATTTGATTTCAAGTCTACTGAGGTTGTGGTATGTCAGCAGTTAAGCCAGGAGTTTGTCAGAGTCTCTTGTAATATCCTTGAGTGTTAAATGTTAGGTAGAGATGTATGGTCTGGATGATGGTCGGATCAGATGGATGCATAACTGGCTACATGATGTACCCAAAGGATATTGATTAATGAGCTGTGGTCCCTCTTTTGAAGAAGGTCATAGAATTCTGGCTGTAGCACTGTCCAAGCACAGGCGCCTGGACCATTGAGATCTAGTCTGGTCTTTACGTGGATCTCTGTGGGATATCTGGACAGTCAGGGCTGGGCTCAGCAAATGGACTCCTGCGTTGTGTTTCTCAGCATCTGATGAATGTCAAAGACCATGTCATCTGCTGGAGGAGATGAGAAGGATGCCAGAATCAGCTCACCATGCCTTAAGCTCTACAACTGAGACCAAAGGGAGAGTTACAAAGAGACCACCGAAATTCAAAGTCAGGAAGACTTTTCTTAAAGTCAGAACGGCTTGTTGATGGGATGGACTGTTGTGGAGCCACATAAACGCAGTGTCAGGAGATTTGCGGGGGGGTTGCCTTACCCATAACATCCCAAAATAATGTCTGACTAACCCAGAAGGAAAAAAGAAATGGTAAGAATTGGAAATGCCACAGACTTGTCAAAAGTACATGAAAGCAAAACTGGGAAATATAAAGCAGAGTTCTGTTCATCCCACGGTAATAAAAAAGTGCAAAAATTTCAGCAAAATAGAAAATGAAAAGAAAGGGTATGTGTATCTTCTCATAGAGAGTCCAACCCCATCTGAGTCAGCACTAGCCATGTTCTCTGCTACGTTTCTGCTGTGGGAGGTAGTGAGGTTCCCATCAATGACATATCCAAGCGGAGGGTGAATGGCCATTTGGTGAGGAGAAGATGCTATAGAGATTTTCAAGCATTGATGGAGAACCAGATTCAATGAGCTTTAGGGTTTCTTTCAATTCTGACATTCTAGAATGGAGGTCTCCATGTCCTTTTACCCATTCTGTTAGAGAATCTTCCCAACCTAATTCTGATTCTGTCCTGTGCCAGCTTGTGGAACCAGGGTGTTCTGCACGGTGGCATGCAGTAGGTGCTCAGTAAATGGTGGATGCATGTTGGGTAGGAACCTCCTTTCCCCTTTGCTTCATGTTTCCAAGTAGAGGGACCACCATTAGAGTAACACTGCTCCCTCTTCCCCCAGAGGAGCAGAACCTTTTCTGATTGGTGAATTTAAGATGAGCGGTGAGCATGCTCAGTTCCACGTGTCTCTTTCTTTGGAGGCCAGATTCTCACACACGGTTCTCATCAGCAGGTCTGTCCCTGCAGGGGAGGCTTGTGTTTCGGGAATTAAGTTCAGTACTGGGAGGTGTTAGCAAGCAATTCGGCCAGATCTAAGCCATGCTTATTGTTTTATCAGCAGTAAAGCTGACATTTTTATCTCCATCTGCCTGACTCCTTGGGGTTTTTCTCAATTAATTAGGATCTCCGGCAGGAAACAGGGGTGTTCTTTATTAGCTCCCTAAATCCCAACAGTAGAATTATCTTACTTGCAGACAAGTCCATCCCTGTTTGGTTTACCCACCTCATCAGCCTCATCCCACACTACCTCCTGCGCTCCTTTTTATCCTCCAAGCACATCAGGGTGCTTGTCATTTCTTTCATACCCCTTGCTATTTCGTGCTTGTATGCCTTTGCTTACATTATTCCTTCTGCCTGCATATCCGCTCGCCCCCTTCCTACTGCCTCATCAGCTAATGTTTATCCACTTATCTGTCTTTGATATCTCATCTCAGAGAACACCGCATCCAGGAAGTCTTCCCTGACTGGCACCTTACCACCACTCCAGGTTCAGTTTTGGGCTCCCATATGAATAAAGCTCTGAAATGAATACACCTGCCATATTGCTTTAAAATATCTACCTGTCACCACTAGATTGAGCACTTATTAAGGTGGGGACTAAGTGTTCTTCATCTCTGAATCCCTCAGAATTCAGAACCTTTCACAGAGGGCGTGAGCAATAAATGTGTATTAAGTCAGTGCGCAATAGTGGGTAATACCTCCTCCTGAGGTCAGGCTGAACTGGAAAGGGTATTGACACCAGCCAGAGGTCAGGAGCAGAATCAAAGTTATGGTTGAGGAGACAAGGCCAAGCATTTAGTCCACAGGGCAAAGCATGGCAAAAAATGACAAAGTGAGCAGAGGTAAAAACAGACAGGTGGAGGGGCTGGCCCCGTGGCCGAGAGGTTAAGTTCGTGCGCTCTGCTGCAGGCGGCCCAGTGTTTCGTTGGTTCGAATCCTGGGCGCGGACATGGCACTGCTCATCAAACCACACCGAGGCAGCGTCCCACATGCCACAACTAGAAGGACCCACAACGAAGACTGTACAACTATGTACTGGGGGGCTTTGGGGAGAAAAAGGAAAAAAATAAAATCTTAAAAAAAAAAAAACAAACAGACAGGTGGAAGAAGAGGCCCAAAATGAACACAGTGCAAGGAACGGGTCAGGGCAAGTCACGCAGAACCCAGGCTAGGAAGGGCTCATCTACCACTACTATTTGGTGCCAAGTGCCTGGTCAAGGGAAGAGATGGGAATCCCTAAGATCACAGGCGAGGCTTTGGTGACAGTGGAGTGCAGGGGAAGATCAAAGGAGTGAGCAGAGGAGATGTGGAGCCTGGGCCCAGCTCTGCCACTAAATACTTGCGTGAGCTTGGACACATCACTTGCTTTTCCTAGGAAAGAGTTTCTTCATCTATAAACCTGAACAGCACGTCCTAGGTCACTTCTAACTTCTCTTCCAGGTCGAACGTATTGTGATTCTTCAAACGTTCTTTCATAGTATGATTGGAGAGGAGTCTTCTGTTATGTGAATAATATAATATTTAGTCTCCATTTTATTCTTCATATTCAGTCAACCAAAAGTACTTCCTCTGTTTTTATCTCAGTTCCTCTGAAATCAAAGAGATTAGACTAAATTATTTTTTAGATCCCTTCCAGCTATAAAGTATTTACTGTGCTGTAATTTTCTCCATTCATTGAACACTTACTCTTTGTTCCTCGCTTTGCCTGGCACTGTGGTGCTCTCTGTTCTTAATGAATTTAAAATCTAGTTGAAACAACAAGACTAATACCTTCAAAGTGATTGAGGGAAAAATCCAAGTCACTGTATAATTTAGTGCTCAATTACATGTTATAGACTATAAGGAGTTGACAGAAATGAAGAGAATCAAGAGGGGTTGAAGAGATCAGGAAAGATTTCCTTGAGGAAGTGGGCCTGCAAGGGTGAATGGGACATAAATAGGTAGAAAGGAAGATAAAGATGGAAGATGGGTAGATGGACAGATGGATGGGTGGATGGATGCATGGAGGGTGGGTGGATGGGTAGGTGGACGGGTGGGTAGGTGGGTAGATGGATGGATGGATAGATGGATGAATGGATGGCTGGATGGACAGATGGATAAGTGGATAGATGGCTGGCAGGGTGGATGGGTGGATGGATGGAATAGGATATCCTTAGTAAGAGGTATAGCCCAAGCAAAAGTAAAAACTTTAAGATAATTAGGAATTTGTGTGGAACACATTATGGAAACCTGCTCTGCTAGGGTAAGGAAAGGGGAAAGGGATGGAGGCTAATATTTGTGGTGTTAGGTGTTTATAGCTGATATGTGTTGGTGTCTGCACTCCTACAGGCCCTCTCTCTAGGAATAATCCCCATACAGAGCTGAAGGGGTGGGCCTACCTAGGACCATGTTTATACCATGTGACCAGTCTCACATCCTGGTCATAGATAATTGGACCAGGGGTGGACACTGGACCTAAACTCAGTCAATCCATTTCTTGCCATTGGACACAGAAAAGCTGAACAGGACTTTCCGTGGAAATGCTGGGGTGTAGAAAGGTCTAGAAGAAGGGGAAATAGTGAGAGGTGGAAGGGAGCTGAGGAAAGCTGAGAAGACCAGGCTGCAGAGAGCAAAGAGGGGCGAGCATGTACAGAGGAAAAGATGGAGACACCAAAAGACATACTCTGTGGCTCCTGGGAGATGGAGCATGCACCTGGATTCTGACAATTCACTTCCTGGTTCCTCCTATCCCCATCGAGAACTCTGTATCTTATTTTTGTTCCTTGATTTCAGCTGAGCTAGTTTAAGTGGCTTACACAAAAAAGGGGCTCAGCCAGGACAAACTGCACAAATATTTTTCCAGGTTAATCCTCACAATAATTCAATGAGTTGGTATTATTTCCACATTATTCTTAGTGTGGACACCAAGGCTTAGAGAGGCAACGTGACCTGCTTAAGCACTCAGGTAGTAAGTGATTAAACTGGGATTCGAACCCAGGTCTGTCTGGCTCCAAAGACCTTCTACTTCAACACACACCTCCCCGAGGGACCCTGTCAGTGTTGGAATCAACAGCTGATCCAAAGAACACTTTCTCTGCAACCTGCACAAGACACCTCCACCCCGGGGAGCAGGCTGTGTTTATTCCTCAGCCAGTTCAATAACTTTTAGTAATTCTGATATTTGCCTGTGGAGGTTCAGACCTAGGGAGCGGATTTAAAATACACTAATTCAGAATTTATAAAAAGTCAGACATTGTTGTTTGTGACTCTTACTGAGTCAAATTCCAAGCAATCTTGTCCTCGGAGAATATCCAGAGTCTAGTGGATACAGAGAAGCTGGTCAAAATTAGTGGAAGTTTTCCAAACCAAAAAGGTTAAGAATTTCTTTAATTGGGAGGTCAGCTAATTCATTCATTCATCCTAAGCGATATACGTTGAGTGGTTGCCTTGCCTAATTCTTATATTTTAATAACCCATTTAAAACATACCTTTATGCAATCTGTATTCTAGTCAAATTCAACTTTTACAATCCTCTCAATACCATATTGCTCAAACCTCTGTGCCATAATATGTGTGAAAATTCATTTCCCTCAGCCTACCTATCTGGAAAACTTCCATTCTTCCTTCAGGATTCAGCTAAAGGATCCTTGGCCACTAAGTGTCTGCCCCATGCAGGTGAGCAGCTTTTTCCTCTACGGTTCTGGAAACCCTGACCTTAATTCTCATCACTCTATATTGCAATTGTCTCTTTACTGTTGAGGCGAGATGTTCTTCTCCTTCCCATGCCAGGCCACTCTCTTTCTTTTCTAATTCCCACCTTTTCCCCATCCCCCACCTTAATGGGAAAGTAATTGCTAATCTGATGAGCCTGAGCTATAGATTAGGCCACATTTCATTAGTGAGTGACGTTGCCATGGTTAAGATCATTCTATTCCGCCTGTAGAGGGTCAGGACTTCCCCAGCCTTCCCCTGCTCCCAACAGAGAGTCTGGGAGGTGACTCAGGCAGCCTTTCTCTTCCACTTCTCCTCTTCCACACAGTTGGTAACATAAGAGAACATGCTGCCATGTGTGAGATGGAGATCAGACAGTCTTGCCCTGCAGACTCAGCCATCCTCCCCTCTCTCTCTGCCTGCATCTTTACCTGTGCCCATGGAGGTAAACCAGGTGGGGTGTGCTCTGTGAGCTATGCTATCTTTTCAGGGGGGAAAAGATAGGAAGCCCGACTTGGGTTTCCCAGCTGAAGCCCAGTGGTCCAGCTCTGTTTACCAGGGAAGCCCTAATTAGCAGGAGTGGTGGTGGGGCCATTGGGTACCTACTCATCCATTAATAAAGTGGAACTTGGTTTTTCATTGAGGTCTTTTTCCTTGTCATACTAACTGTAGATTCTCATAGTAGAATTCCAGGGCTAGGAGATCCATGGAGCAGGTTTTGGCACTAAAATCCCACTCTGTGACCCTTACAACACCCTTCTTAGTGAAATATTCTATGCCAGTGATTCTCAACCCTGGCTACATGTTGGACCACTTTCCCCACAAGAGACCCATGTCATTCTAATGTGTGGCTAAATCTGAGAACCTTGACAAAGGAGAGCTTATTTCCCCACCCCCCAACCCCATTCCATCTGAGGACATGAGTTCTGCTATGAGGCAATAAAAAGAAGTTTCAGGAATCAGTGGATTTCAGTAGAGCTCTGAGTGACCTTGAATTACTTCACGCCACTGTGCCACACATCTATCATCTGTGAAATAAGAGGTTTCGCTGAGAGCTCTGCTTTCAACATTCTGGGAGTCATGGACACCTTTGAAATTATCATGAAATCTGTAGACACTTCCCCAGAAAAATGAACATTTGTTCACACACATATTTGTATACAGCTTCTGGGGTGCTTGGACCCCCTGAGATGCTGGCCTAAAGGACTATTAAGCTCCTTTCCAACTTTCAGGTCCATAATCCCAAACTCTTCAATCTGTTACACAGGAGCATCAGGCCAGCCAGACTTCACTCCCTTTTCACTGTTTTTCAAAATACTTGCGCAGTATCTTTAAATACTAGCATCAGTAAGATGCTCACAGTAGGAGAAGCGTGTAGCATCTGATAACAACTAAGGAAACCACAGATCCACTTTTTTGTCAAATATTTATTGAGACCTAGGCACCAGGCTCTGGGGATACCATCGTGAGAAAAACAAAACAAAAATCTTTACCTTCATGGTGTTTATATCCTGATGGGGGGCTTTTATCAGGACATGTGCTCATTGGGTGGAATTTCCCATTCTACTTAAAAGTCTTTCTGCCTCTTCTGTCTCTGGGGCTCTCTCTGCATATGTGTGTATGTCTCTTTCTCTAAAGGCTGAAAATTTGTAGTTGGACTTTTATAAGAAATTAAAGTATTTACCTTAAAACTAGGCAAGAGACTCTACCCTTGGCCCACATTTTCAAGTGTCCTCTTCTGACTCTCCTCTGCCCCTGCCCCTCCACACAGAGTGAGAAGTCCGCGAGGCTGAGGACGCATATCCCACTCTCCTACAGCATGCTCTTGGTAACCTGACCTCATATCCCCTACTGAAATATCCCTGAGTCTGTTCCCGGGGCCTTGCAGGCTTCTTCTCCAGATCTGTCCTCCCCAAGCTCGGCCACATTGCTGGTTTATGTAGCCCTGGACCTGAGAGGTGGCCATGGAGTAGCTGTTTGCTGGGGGTGTGGAATGAACCTGCATCTGCAGGCCGGCATTTCTACGGGAATGTGCACGAGGCCCCTTGCAGAGAGCCAGAGATGGGAAGAGAGGAGGGGTGGGCCATGGGCTGGGGGCTGGGGCCTGAGAACTGCCTCTCTCCAGGCTGTCACTTTACAGCTCTGAATTGATGAGGATCCAAGAATTCTAAATTCAAACCTGACCTTCCAGGGCATTAGAAAGGCATATTTCCCAAAGTCAGAAGATAGAGCATATTTTAGTTAACAGTCTGTTAGCCTGATTTGTAACTTTTAAGTATTTGTATAAATGGTATTTGGGCCTCTCTATATATCCTTGCTCCAGGCCCTACAAATGTTAGGGAGGGGTCTGAGGAAACCATATATGGTATGAATTCACCCACACTGCTTTGACTTCTGACATCTTTCCTTCACCAGTTTCTTATAATAATAATAATAATAACTAACATTTTAAAAATAAAATTCTTCTTGAAGCATAACATAGGAACATGAAAATGCACAATCATAGAGTAAACACATTCATGTAACAACCAACTGGATCAATACATTGGCACATTACCAGCATCTTTTGCATCCCTTTCCACTGACTGCTTTCTCCATCCTTCCCAAAGGTAATCAATATTCCAGCTTACTTTTGCCTATTTTTGAACTTTATATAAATGGAATCATATCACATGTTTTCTTTTATATCTGGCTCCTTTCCCTCGTCATTCATCCTTGTTACTGCATATGGAACTAGTTCATTCACCTGCAATGCGCTCTAGTAGTCCATTGAGTGAATATACGCCTTCTCATTTATTCGTTCTATTGCTGATGGACATTTGGATTGTTTTCACTGGAGTTACTAAGAGTAAGGCTGCAGTGACCAATCTTGTACGTGTTTTTTGGTGCGCACATGAACTCACTTATGTTGAGTATATATTCCTAGGAGTGCAGTAGTAGGGCCTTAGGGTATGGATACATTTAGCTTTAGGAGATACTACAGAGAGCTTTCCCGAGAGGTTGGACCAATTTCCATCCCTACCAGCAATGTAGGAGAGTTCCAGTTGCTCTATGTTCTCAACAACTACCTGATATAGTCAGTCTTTTTTGTTTTAGGCATTTTGGTGGGTGTATAGAGATATCTTACTGTGGTTTTAATTGGCAGTTCGTTTGTGAATAATGTTAATGATTATTAATAAGTATGTAATAATAATGTTTTCATATATTCAGTAATTATTTGGATATCCTCCTCTTTTGCAAAGTGTCAGTTTAAAAAATTGGGTTCTCTGTCTTTTTCTTTTTGATTTGTAGCTCTTTATGTATTTCGGATACAAGTTCATTGTTGATTACATCTAATACAAATATCTTCTCCTACTCTTTGGCTTGCATTTCACTCTCTCAAGGGTGTTTTTAGGACAAAAATTCTTGATTTCAATATAGTCCAATTTATTAATCTTTTCCTCTACGGCTAGTGCTTTTTGTGCCCTGTTGGAGAAATCCTTGTCTATGAAGACCGCAGAGGTCAGGAGACCAGGAAGATGTTCTCCTATGTTAGCTCCTAAAAGCTTTATTGTCTTATCTTTTACATTTAGATCTGTACTCCACCTGTAATTGACTTTTGTGTGAGGTTGGAGCCAAGATTTTTTTATTTGCATAAATACTGATGCAGCTTAACCATTTATTGGAAAGATCTTTTCCCCATCGCTCTGCAGTGCCACCTTGATCACAAGTCAAGTGTCCACACCGTGGATCTGTTTTCGGATCATTTTTTTCTCCCTCGTTAGTCCATCTGTCTATCCTTGTGCCAATTACCGTACTGTCTTAACTACCGCAGCTTTATAACAAGTTGAGATATCAATTCTGTTCTTCTTCAGGATTGTCTTGGCCATGCTAGATATTTGGTAATGCTGAGCACTTACATTTCCACATAAATTTTAGAACCAGCTTGTCAAATTCAAGAAAAAAACCCCTGCTGAGATCTTGAGTGAGATTGCGTTGACTCTATTGATCAATTTTCAGAGAATTGAGATCTTTACAATAATGAGTTTTCTAGCCCATGCAAAGAGAATATCCCTCTATTGGGGCATTCTTTACTTTCTTTCAATAATAACTTGTGCTTTACAGTATAGAAGTCTTGCACTTCTTTCATTTGATTTATCCCTAAGAATGTGATATATTTTGGTTCCATTGTAAATGGAATTTTAAAAGTAATTTTTGTATGTGTTTGTTTTCAATATTTTATTGAGGTCGTGATGGTTTATAACATTGAGTAATTTCAGATGTACATTATTATTTATCAGTTTCTGTAGAGGCTGCATTGTGCTCACAGCAATAGTCTCATACACTGCTGGTGGGAACGTAAACTGGCACAGCCACTATGGAAAACAATAGGGAGATTTCTCAAAAAATTTAAAATAGTAATTTTTATTTGTAGTACAGTATATAGAAATACAATTTATATTATGTGTATTAGATTCACTAACGTGCTAAATTCATTTGCTAATTCTAAGAGGTTATCTGTAGATTCTTTCAGATTTTCTATATTCATAATCTCATCTATAAATATGACAGTTTTCTTTGTTTCTTTCCAATTCTTATACTTTTATGTGTTTATTTTTTCTTTTTGACTACACTTGTAGCACGTATTGAGCAGGAAGAGTGATAGAGAAAATCCTTGTTTCATTCCTGATCTCAGGGGGAAACTTGCAATATTTCATCATTAAGTACGATGTTCCCTGAGGGTTTTTTTGTAGAAATCTTTTTCAGATTCAGAATGTTAACTCCCATGGTCCCTAATCCCAATCATATACTTCCCTGTGGTAGAATGAGACATCCATGCCATTGCTGTTGCCTCAAGGAGGGCAGAGCACATTTCCTCCCTCTTGAATTTGGCGTTGGCCATGTGGGGTGCCTGGACATATGAGATATTAGTGAATGTGACACAGACAGAGACTTGAGACATCCTTGTAGAGTTGAGCTTGCACTCCTGTGCTTCTGCCATCACTGTGAGAAGAAGATACCCTGGGTGGCCCAAACCGTAGAATGTGACAAGAGGAGCAGAGACATCCCAGCCACCCCATGAACCCGTAAGTTGAATTTTGGCTGCGCCAGTCAGTCCTCAGATGTATGAGCAAGAAATAAGTGCTTGTGGTTTGATATCACTAATATTTTATCATTGTTTGTTATCTAGCAACAGTAGGCTGATACATCTTCCAGCCCTGGTTTGTTGAGTTTTTAACAGGAGTAGGTGTTCAGAGGTAGATTTGTAGTAAAGCTAATGAGACCTCAGCTTCAGGATGCCTTACTTCCAAGGACCCTGCTCAAGCCTCTGGGAGAGGCCCTAGCAAGGTGTTTACATGAAGATATGTTTTGTTAAATGTGAAAAAGATGTCCTTACTAGAATCAGTTAAGATCACTGCGTTTTTCCACTCCAGCTTACTCTCATTATACTTCCCTTTATGTCAGGTGGCAAGGAAGTGGCCATGACCATTTTGGAATACTTAGTGAAGGAGAAATTGAGTTGGGAGTACACTTAGTTTTTGTTTAATGGGATATATTTATGTGGGTTTCAGTCATATCTGTGAATAGCCAAGTTATTGCTTGCTGTCCTATTGTAGGAACGACTTCCAAGACTACTCCTATTGATTAACGAGTACCAGGGAATGACTTCCAAGAATACTCCTATTGATTAATGAGTGTCAGGGAATGACTTCCAAGAATACTCCTATTGATTAACGAGTGTCAGAGAATGACTTCTAAGAATATTCCTACTGATTAATGAGTGTCATCAATCCAACGAGTTCTTAAGAATAGCCACTACACAAGAAAAACTCATATGCCCTGAAATGTTACAGCTTACATGAAAGAAATTTGATAGATTTCCCCAAAATTGACAATTCTAAATATTTACATTTCATTACCAATACCAAGTTGTGAAGGTAAATACATTTTTCTAAATAATAATATTTTTAAAATAAATCATGCTAGAAAAAAAGACTGAATTATCTTTTTATTCTCGCCCTAGAAAGTATTGCAAAAATTATTGTAAAAAAGGAGTGGCCAAAGATTTTGTCAACCAAAAAATGTAAAGAAAAATATTATAGAGTTATGCCAGACAAATAAATAATAAAAGTATTATTATTTTTCTGGGCTTTGTAATGTTTGTGGGACTTGTCAGCTTTTTACAATTTATAATTTGTTGGGATATCTTTTCTTTCTACTAAGTAAACATTCACTTCTGTGTCTTTTGTGTTTTGCTTGGTAATTTTATGTCATTTGATATATTAGAAAGTGTATCAGCTTCAGGCCTTACAACACCTTGATATGCTGCTGGACATTTTAGCAAAGACTTCCTCTGTATCTATTTGATTTTTGCCCTTCGTTCTGTGAATGTAGTGAATTACACCGATTAGTTTCCTAATGTTAAATCTACCTTGCATTCCTGGAGTAAATTACCTTGGATGTGATGTATTCTCCTTTTAACATGTTGCTGGATTTGATTTGCTAATAATTTAGCTTAGGATTTTTTAGATCTCCAATCATGAGAGAAATTCACTGGTCATTTTTCTTTTTTGTCACAAAGAAGCTGAGAAGTGTTCTTGCTTTTTCTGTTCTCTGAACATTAAACCATCTGGGTCTGGAGTTTAAAGTATAAGAAGATTTTGAATTACTGATTGCATTTCTTTTATACATACAATACGGTTCATATCTTCCGTTTCCTCTTGTGTCACTTTTAAGTTTTATTTTCCTGGAGATTTGTTCATTTCCTTTAAAACTCCAAACTTTCAAATAGTCTTAGGTTTTTTTTACTATGTTCTTTATAGCCATAGGATCTGTAGTTATGTTTCCTTTTTTATCCCTAAACTCCGTGCCTTTCTTCTTTTTTTTTCTTCTTTCTTCAAGTGATTTATTGATCTTTTGAGTCTTTTCCAATAAATAACTTTCAGCTTTGTTGATTTTCTTTATTATACACTTGTTTCAATTTTATTAATTTCTGTTTTTATATTTATTGCTTTTTTCCTTCTGCTTTCTATGGGTTTAACTTGCTGGATATTTTTTAACTTCTCAAAATGTCTACTTACATAATTGAAATTTAGCCTTTATTCTTTTCAAATATATGCATTTAAGGCTATAGATTTCCTTTTAAGCTCTGCTTTAGCTGCAGCCCCTACATTTTGATATGTCATGTTTTCATAACCATCCCATTCTAAATATTTTCTGATTTCCAATGTAATTTTTATCTTTGATTTATGGATAATTTAGAAATATGTTTCTTAATTTCCAAGTATTTGGAGATATTCTAGTTGCTCATTGTTATTTATGTCTAGCTTGATTCTGTTGTGGCTAGAGAGCACAGTTTTTTAATTTCAGTTCTTTAAAAGTTGTTGAGATTTGCTTTAAGGCTCAGCACAGGGCCAATTTTGGTAAACGTCCATGTGCACTTGGAAAGAATCTGTATTCTGCAGTTTTTGGTGTTCCAGACATATCAACCTGGCCAACTTTATAACCACGTCAGCTTTGTTGTCTGCTTGTGTTGTCAGTTACTGAGAAAGGTATGCTAGAATCTCCAGCTATGCTTATGGATTTGTCTATTTCTCTTTTTGGTTCTCTTATTGCTTCATATTTTTGAGATTTTGTTGACAGATTTGTACAAACATTATATTTACATTTTCCTGTAGATTGACTGTTTTATCCTCTTGAAATGCTACTCTTGTCTCTAGTAATTTCTCTTGCCTTAAAGTCTACTTTGTCTGCTATTTGTGTAATTCTGTCATCTTTCTTTTGGTTAATATTAGGTAGTATACTTTCTTCTATCCTTTTACTTTCAGTTCTCTATATCTCAATATTTAAAGTGTATGTTATAAAAAGAATATGGTTTTACTTTATTTTTTATCCAGTTTGACAATCTTTGCGTTTTGATTAGGGTACTAAGTCTATTTACATTTCATGGTATTACCTACATATTTGGGTTAATTTTGTTATTTTACTACTTGTTTGTTTTCTCCATTTCACCCATTTTATGTTCTTTTTTGATTTTTTTTGCCTTCTTTTGGATAAATGATGTATTTTTAATTATTCCATCTACCTATTAGCATAGTTTTGCCTATTGATACTGTTCTTTCAGTGATTGTCCTGAGGACGACTGTACAGATAGATTAACCAAATTTCAGTATAAATTAGTAATTTTCCTCTTTCCTGGACAATTCAAGGAACTTGAACACTTTAACTCCATTTACCACGCTTCCACCTTTAGTGCTATTATTGCCAAATACTTTAATTCCACAATAATTTTTAAACACATAAGACATTAATATTGTTTTAAACATTCAATATTCATTTAGAATATATCCACATATTTTACTTTCCATTAATCTTCATTCTTTCCCGTTTTTCTGTTTCCATGTGGTATCATTTATCTTCTGCTTAAAGAACTCCCTTTAGTATTTGGTTAGCGAGGTTCTGCTGCTGCTGAACTCTCTCAGCTTTTGTTTGTCTATAAATGCCTTAGTTTCACTTTTAATTTGAAGGTTATTGTCAGGGAGTAGAGAAGTCTAGGTGGCAACTGTTACCTTTCATCACTTTGAAGATGACATTCGCTGTCTCCTTCCACTGTGGAGCTTCTATTGTTTTTGTGAGAAGTCAAAAATCAGATTATTGATGCTTCTGTAAAGGTAATATGCCTTTTTTGCTCTGTTGCCTTTAAGATGATCTGTTTGTCTTTGATTTTGCCTAGTTTTACTGTGATGTGGCTTTGTGTGGTTTCCGTTCTACTTAGCCTCCTTGAAGTTCATCAAACTTCTTGAATCTGTGATGCAATGTCCTTGATCGGTTTTGGAGACTTCTCATCCATTCTCTCATCATATGTTACTTCCCCCCATTCTGTTCCTCTCGTTCTTCTGGGACTCCAACTATCTGTTCAACTTTTCACTCTGACCCATATGTTTCTTAGGTTATTTTCTATATTTTTCATTCTTTTATCTTTTCATGCTTCAATGCAGATGTTTTCTTCTGACAAGTTCTTCGGTTCACTAATCTTTTCTCAGCTCTTTCTAACCTGCTGATAACTCCGTATGTTGAGTTTTTTATTTTGGCTGTTGTAGTTTCAGCTCTAGAATTTTAATTTGGTCATTTTTAACAGTTTCTTATTCTATGCCGAAAATTACCACCCTGTCATCTAATTTCTTGAATACATTAATGGCAGTTGTTTTAAAGTCTGTACTAACTCCACTGTTTTTATTTCCTGTTGGTTTCTCTATATCATCTGAGTTTCTTTTCCTCATGGTTTTTGGACATTTTCTCTTGCCTCCAGGTGAGTCTGGGAATTTTGGATCGACTATCAGATATTATATATAAGGCTCTGGATGGTGTTATCTTCCTCAGGAGAGGATTATCTTTTGCTTCTGGCAAGTAGCTAGGTACCCACCTTAATTAAATCAGTGTGAACAGATTCGAAACCAGCCTTCAGTGTCTATGGGGGTTGATGTATTTATAGTTCATCCTTATTTCTGGATTATAACCCTTGGGAGTTTCAACTGAAAGAGTAGGGTAACATCATGGTTCCTCTCCTTTGGTCAGCCCTGAACTCTAATTTTTGTCTCCTCCAGCCCCATATGACTGTGGTGCTCAGCTTTTCACCTGTCAGTCTTCTGTGCAGCCTCTCGGGGTCTCAGATAATGCTTGTCACCAGCAAATGCCTTGGGAAAAGCAGCACAGAAGGTCAGGCTCTATGCTCTTGCTTTGCTTTCATTCTCTCTGAGATCTTAGGCTCTTAATCCTCTCAGCCTTGGTAGTTTTCCAATATCTTTGGAATGATTTTTCAAAATTTCATCAGCTTTTCTAGTTTGTCCTTGGTGGGAAAGTTGGTCTGAAACAAGATAGCTATTATGGAAATCCTTGATAGCTAACATTTATTAAGAGCTTGATATGTGTCAGGTACTGCCCTACACATTTTATGTGTATTTACTCATTTAAACCTCACCACAATTCTAAAATGAAAGTACTCTTATTTTCCATACTTTTCAGAGAAGAGAATGGATGCATAGAGAGATAAGTAGCTCGTCATACAGTGTAAGTGATAGACCCAGAATTTGAAGACAGGCAACTTGAGTTAGAACCCTACACTTAGCCATGGAACTCCAAACCTCAACTCTCAGTTTTTCGTTCTGCTTGGGTTCCATGAGGCATACATAATGCCTTACATTAAATTCACATTTGACTTGAGCTAATCTCAGTGAGTTTCTGTCACTTGGGATCCAATGATTTCTGACCAAGCTCTTTGGACAAGCCAACTCTCCCACCAAAAATGCTTTTTTAGGATAAAATATACTAATACCCTTTCCCCAACTAGATATTGTTATTCTTCCCAGAGCTTCTTATTTGTTAACATCTTCCTGATCTTATTTCTCTTGTTTTTAAACAGAAACTCACTGGACAATTCCCTCACATTCATGGTTCCAGCAAACCTATCTGTGAGAAGCAAAGAGTATTCAAAAAAAAGGTATTCAAGCTGAAAGTAGGCAGCCTCAGTGAAGGAAGGAAGTCCTCCAACAAGGTCAGAATTCCACCAGGCTGTGTTCCAAGGCCCAAAGCACAGCTTGAACAGGAGAAGTAACGGAGCCAGCTGCTGAGAGGCGGCAGCCACATCCCCCCAGCTCATTAATCTGCCTCCCTTAGCTGTGAAAGGGACCCAGGGCTTCCATTTTAGCAGCATGAGGAAGCACACCATTTTCACTCATCATTCCATAAAATCCCCTTCTGGAACCATTATCTAAAAAAAAAAAGAAGACCAAAAAACTCAAGGGAACAGCCTCTGCAGCTTCACATAGCTCTTTATTTAGCAAACCTTACCTCATAAAATTCATCCAGCTGTTTATTTTTTCCACTATTGGCCAAACATGGTAACACCAATGGTGGGTTTTTGGTCCATTCTAGCCCACACTGAAGCCTAGAATTTGGGAGAAACCCTGAGAAAGGTGTTTGCCTCGGGGAGAGCTGGAGGTGAGAAGAAAAGTCTGTTTAGGGAAAAGGACTCTTCAAACCAGGGTGGAAACAATTCCTCTTTGCCAAGACAGAATGGGGAAGAAGGTGACAGATACTCGTCTTGTCCAGTGGATCTGCTGTTCCCCAGTATTCAGAGAGAAACCTTGAGTTTCCAGTGAGAAAGTAAATAAGAGGCCACTAAGAAATTAGCAAGGTCACCAAAAAGGATTTAGGTTGCTTGTCTCAGGATTCCAACAGAAACTCTTTTCTGACTCTTGTATTAGGATAATGATGGTGATGATGATGATGGTGCTGACAATGATAGTTCATTTGATTGGTTATTATGTGTCAGAGAATTTATATGCATTATCCCTAAGCAACCTGAAAGGCAGGTATTTTTATTCTAATTTTACAGAGAGAAAATGAGGTTAGAAAGGTTGAGTAATTTGCCCACAGTTACGCTGTAAATGGCGAAGCTGGGATTCTGAGTTAAAGGCCATGCCCTTTTCAAAACACCCTTTCTTCTGGTTTCTCTTCATTGTCATACCAAAATGGTTATGAATGTTTTAAAATGAGAGTGAATTTACATTATTACAGAATAACTATTCTCCCACAAAGAAATCACAATAAATATGCCAAATTATTAAAGATTATTTAACAAGATATTAAGTGAGAAGCTTCCTAGTTTCTGGAATTGACAACTAAGACTGAGCAAAGGTTCCACATACGCAACCTTCTAAATAGAACCACAAATAATTGGACCAGAGGTGCATCCAGGACTTCATAAGAGCAGAAGGACTGGTTCCCTACTAGGAGGAGAGGGGTTGTGCGAGGTCTGAGTAGTTAGTTACCACCCTAGCGGGTCCTCCCGCGTTTGGGGTCAGAGAACTTTTCTTCTATAGTAGATGGGAGGGGTGCTCCCCCATTTCCTAGCACAGCAGTTCCCAAATTGTTTAGTCTCAAGATCCTTTTACACTCTTAAAAATCATTGATAACCCTAAAGAGCTTTTGTTTATGTGGATTCTATCTATGAATATTCACATTATTAGAAACTAAAATAAGACAATTTTAGATTATCCACTTAATTCATTTTGAAATAATAATAAACCCATTATGCATTAACATAATATTTTTAATAGATGTAATTGGTTTATTTTTTTTTGAAGATTGGCCCAGAACTAACATCTGTTGCCAATCTTCCTCTGTCTTTTTTTTCCTCCTCCCCAAAGCCCAGTGGTAGTCGTATATCTACTTGGACATCCTTCTAGTTCTTCTGTGTGGGACACCGCCTCAGCATGTCTTGACGAGTGGTGCTAGGTCCACACCCAGGATCTGAACCAGCAAAACCCAGGCCACCAAAGTGGAGCATGTGAACTTAACCGCTACGCCACCACGCTGGCCCCCATAAATAATATTTTAATGAAAAATAATTCTATTTTACAAAAATGAAAAAATGAGAAGAGTAGCATTGTTTTACATTTTTTGTTTGTTTGCTTGTTTGTCTTGCTGAGGGAGATTCGCCTTGAGCTAACATCCACCACCAATCTTCCTCCTTTTGTACATGAGCCGCCATCACAGCACGGCCACTGACAGAGGAATGGTGTAAGTCCACACCCAGGAACGGAACCCGGGCCACTGAAGAAGAACGTGCTGAACTTAACCACTAGGCCACCAGGGCTGGCCCTGTTTTACATTTTTGAGAATCTCTTTAATGTCTAGTTTAATAGAAGATAGCTGGATTCTCATTTGACTGGCTTTGCATTCAATCTGTTGCATTATGTTGCTTTAATCGAAGAATATGAGGAAAATCTGGCCTCACACAGATATGCAGTTGTGAAAAAGGAATATTTTAATAGCCTTTTATATAACTGTCGATATTCTTCTTTGATGTTACACCAAAACTCAACAACTGGTCATTTCTTAAAGATTATTTGAAATGTAGAATCTGAAACCATGTCAGTCTTTTTCGTACTTTGTTATATTAAAATCCATTGGGTGAAATGGGTAAAGGTGTTCAGAAGAATAAACGTGCAGTTTTAAGACAAACGAGTCCTGAGGAGATAGAGTAAGGCGTGATGACTACAGTTAACAATACTGTATTGCATATTTGAAAGTTGCTAAGAGAGTAGATCTTAAAAGCTCTCATTACAAGAAAAAAAATTTGCAACTGTGTGTAGTAATGGATGTTAACTAGACATATTGTGGGGACCATTTTGTTATACGATGTCATATATATCAAATCAGTATGTTGTACATCTGAAACTAATATAATGTTATATGTCAATTATATCTCAATAAAAATGTTTTTAATCCATTGGTCTATCTTGTACTCAGACTGAATCTTTCACCTGTTTTTTGTAACCTCATTCATTGATCTGTCATTTGGAAATATTAGTTCACTGAGTTACTATGATCTTCTAAATTAGCACATTTCATTATACTAGTCAAAAATACATTCGTTATCATCACCCACAACGCCATCAGAAAAGTCTTTAAGTATGGGAAGCTATCAAGCTCATGGTTTCAGATGCAAGTTTTGCAAAATTCTGATTTCTGCTTAAAAACTCGAATTATATCACTGGCGATGATACTGTGAGCTATTTTTCCAGAAGTGATAGGCTTTCTGTACATTTTCAATAAAATAGCTGCCAAACCCCCAGGTCAGGATAGCAATAGTTTCTATGTCAGTCATTCTCTCAAGTAAAAATGGTGTTCTGTGAAAGTGGCCAGCTCAGCTTACTACTCAGTTGCAAAAGTGTTTTTTTTCTTAAGACAACCTCATACTTCAACATGTAGAGAAGTGCTTTACTTGTATATCCCATTCTGTCACACAGAATATTGTTACAAAGACATATACTCAAGCATTGAGACGTACTAAATTTAATTATTTTTACTGCTTCATCAAGACATTCTTAAGTCACACTGGAATTTTTTTTTCTACTGGTGAGTGCGTGATGGTGAAGAATCCAATGACTATCAAGACAGTCAGGTGACACTGTCTTAATTCATGCTAAGGTGCTGGCCGTTTTATCCATCAATTATTTTTGTACCATTAGTGCAAATGTCAACACAGTGAAAAAGGCAAATAATTTTTATTCTGAAAATAATTTTGACCTTGTGGATCCCCTGGAAGGATCCTGAAGATCCCCAGGAGTCCACAGACCAAACTAAAGAACTTCTGTCCTAGCAAGTTGAGGGGAGGGCAAGTTCCGAGAAAATCAGAGCAGGAGGCTCTTGCAATAAACAGAGACTGGCTCCCTCTCTGGATACTTGAGCAACTGCAGTCAGTAGGCAAACCTGGGCTACTATCAGGGCTGACGGGATCCTTGGCCTGTGTCCCTGGAACTTGGGAGGCCCAGAGTATAGGATGGTGCATTTTTACCCTGCATTAGGATGCCGGGCTGAAGGGGTGAATAGGGTCTGAGGAGCAACGGGAAAGAAAAACTTTTAGGAAATTTGTCCACTCAGAGTGCCCTTTCATGGTCTGCACAAGGCACGGTGTCTCCTTAGTGGCAGCTCTGGTTTGGGGGCATGCAGGCACCCAGGGGCTTTTTTCCTGGAGATTTCTGAAGTCAGGAGGCTTGCTGGGAGTAGCCCGTGATGGTAGAGAGAGAAGGGACCATGGATTACGTGTGTAAGAAGAAAATGGGGCATCCTCCACCCGTGTCCAGTTCCCCGTGACCATCTGAAGGTGTCAGAGAGGAAGTCAGAGACTCCCAAGGCTCCATGTCAGGCAGCTGGGGTTAGAGGAAGGGGCAGGAAGTGTGGGCTGTCCAAAGCTGGTCAAAGAAGGGATGCCCCACAAGGGGGGACAGGGGATTACAGGGGCGGGGGCAGCAGGGGTCAGGATGAGTCTCACTATTACCCCTAGAAAACACACGTCATCTACACAGACAGCACCTCATCAAACAGAGGAGACCAAGGGCATCTCCCACCCGACCCCTCAGCAGATACCGCATCTCCTCTCCCTGATTCTCAGTATCCTGCAGGGAGCAGACCCAGAACAGAGGGGGAAGGAAGTGAGCCAGACGCTGCTCACGCCCTCCTCCTCTTTGCCCCATCCACACCCTACAGGGCCCAAGTGCAAGGAAGAAGGGGGAGCCGCAGATCACAGCCCCTCGCCTGGGGCGGCGCCGTCAGGGAGTTTCGATGGACATTCAGAGCAGGAGTTTTCTCCTGGAGTGAACTGAGTTTCAATCGAGTGATGTGTCGAGAAATTATCAGATCAGCTTATGCTCTTAATAAGGGATCTGCTATCCCGTGGAGAAGGAAGATTTAACACAGTATAGCTGGGGTGGTGCATGGAATAAATAAAATTGTTACATGTTTATTCCCCCCGAAAGAGCTGAGACTCCTCAAACTAGTCACATTTAAAGAAATAAAACCAGCTGAAAGGAGTCACGATCAAGAGTCCCCTTTGGGTGGTTTGCACCACCCAAATGTCCACGGACAGATGAACAAATAAACAAAATGTGGTCTCTACATACAGTGGAATGTTACTCAGCCTTAAAGAGAAATGACCTAGGCCTCTTGCTGATAGAAGCCATCTAGTGTGCGTAGAGCCTGTGGAAGAATGAAGAGCTGAGAAGAAAACAGAGCCAAGGGGCGGAGAGGGAGACACAGATGCTGATGCTCTCCTTGGACCACCGAGGGGCCAGCTCGCCCTGGACTGAAACCCACCCTGGGGACTTCCAAGTTTGGGGCCTATTGCTGTTTTTGATTAAGCTGGGCTGACTTGGAGTTTTGTTGTCCTTTATGATCAAAAAGAGCCTGAAGACACTGATTCCAGATTCCGCTGTTTCACTTGCTAACGTATGAGCCTGAGCAAGTTATGACACTCTATCCATTCATTCTTTCATTTATTCACCTACTCAACGAATATTTATTAAGCGTCTACTAAGTGCTGGACACTGAACTTGGCACCGAGGATGAAAGATGAAACGACTTGATCTCTGTCTTAAGGGAGCTCATCATCTTCTGGGGAGACAAAAATGAAAAAAAATGGCCACAAAAACAATGAAAAAATTCTTTTAAAATTCCAGGAGTGTATAGAGCAAGCACATAATTCTGTCTGGAAATATCAGACAATGCTTTGAGCTTGAGACTTGCTGGCAGAGAGACAAGGGCATTCCAGACAGAGAAGAGCATCTGCAAAGACATTGAAGGCCGGAGCGGGGTCGGCGTGGGATGGCTGCAGCAGAGAGCACGGGGCAGGGAGTGGGCCACCGGCATAAGGTGGCAGAGAAGGATGGGGCCAGGTCATGAACTATGTCAGGCAGAAGAATTTGGCCTTTATTCTAAGTCATGGTGAACAGCTGAAGGATTTTCGGTAGGAGACGGGATAAGATTTGGAAGATTAAAAAATCCAATAAACAAACAAAAACAGTCCCAGATAAGTGAAAAAAGGCAAGCTGGGAGACAAAGAGATGAATCAGTGATGGGAACGGGGGCTGGGCGAGGTGGCTGTTGAAACTGTCCAGGTGTGCAAGGGTGAGTGACTGGACAAAGGCAGTGACTATAGGAGCGATATAGACGTGACGTGGTGATTCTTCGGATGTGGGTAAGCAGGGTGAGGACTGTGTATTACCTTGTGGGTTTCTGATGAGCTTAGTTCTTGCATTTCCAAGATTCTCAACCTTTTGGGAGTCACGGATCACTTTGAGAATTTTTATGAAATTTATACATTCTCTTCCCAGAAATAAGCATAATAATGATAGCTAACATTTCCTCAATGTTCACTATGTTCCCATCACTGTTCTAAAAGCTTTATTTATTTAATCATCACAGCAAACCTATGATTTGGCACTAACTCAGAGAGGTTAAGTAACCTGCCCAAGTCACACAGTAAGCAGCAAGGCCAGAATTTGAACCCAGGTCATCTGACTCAAACTCAGTGATTTCATGACTATGCTCACAGCTCCTCCTACAGGAGACCTAGATTGTGCCTACAGTGCAGGAGGGTCACAGACTCCTCCACCCAAAACTCACCCACTATCGCTTGAAAGTCCGCAGATCGGAGCTGAGAACACCCGCCATATCTGCAAGCCCTTCGTAAACTGCAGGGGACGATCAGGCTAAGGGATCGTCATCATTGATTTGGGTTCCCACAAACCCACCTCATCTCACTGTGGCTGCAAGAGTTCGGCTTTGTGCCCTAAGCCAGTGTCACTGCGGCCCTCCCTAAAAGAGCCTTTGAGGACACTGTTCCCTAATAGATTCCCCATGAAATGTTAATAACACAAACATACTGTCCATCTGCTTGTGTACTGTGTGTATATCTGTGCTTTATACATAAAAAATAAGTAAGATCTTTTTCGGTCCTCCCTCCCACTGAGAATCAACTTTTACCTAGTTAGGGGTATACTGTCCCCATTGAGAATGCACATCCTGGGACCGGCTGGTGGCACAGCGGTTAAGTTCACATGTTCTGCTTCGGCGGCCTGGGGTTCGCTGGTTCAGATCCTGGGTGCAAATATGGAACCGCTTGTCAAGCCATGCTATGGCAGGTGTCCCACATATAAAGTAGAGGAAGATGGGCACGGATGTTAGCTCAGGGCCAGTCTTCATCAGCAAAAAGAGGAGGATTGGCAGCAGATGTTAGCTCAGGGCTAATCTTCCTCAAAAAAAAAAAAAAAAAAAAGAGAACGCACATCCTGCCCCCAACCCTAACCGCCCGCCAACTAGAGCTGCATTCTGGTATTCACACCCTTGTGTTCATATTTTCATGCCCTCTCTTGAGTGTCAGCAGACATTTTTTTCTATCATTTAAAAACGTTATAGTAAAATGGGGGCTGGCCCCGTGGCACAGTGGTTAAATTTGCACGTTCGCTTCAGCGGCCCTGGGTTTGCCAGTTCAGATCCCGGATACAGACCTATGCACTGCTCATGAAGCCATGCTTTGGCAGGTGTCCCACATATAAAATAGAGGAATATGGGACCGGACGTTAGCCCAGGGCCAATCTTCCTCCACAAAAAAAGAAGAGGATTGGCGGCAGATGTTAGCTCAGGGCTAATCTTTCTCAAAAAAAAAAAAAAATTGTAGTAAAATACACTTAACATAAAATTTACCATTTTAACTGTGGTTAAGTTTACAGTTCTGTGACATTAAGGACATTCACATTGCTATGAAGGTTCTCATGATCCCAAACTGAAACTCTACCCCATTCACACCACCTCCGCCTCCCTCCCTCCTTCCAGCCCCTGACAACCACAGATCTCCTTTCTTTCTGTCCTCATGAATTTTGCTATTCCAGGGCCCTCGTATAAACGGAATCATACAATATTTGTTCTTCTGTGACTGGCTTATTTCACTTAGTGGGTCTTCAAGGTTCATCTACGTTGCAGCATGTGTCAGAATTTCATTTCTCTTTAAGGCTGAGTAACATTCCACTGTATGTAGAGACCACATTTTGTTTATTTGTTCATCTGTCCGTGGACATTTGGGGGGTTTGCACCTTTTGTCTGCTGTGAACATGGGTGTGTAAATATGTTGAATCCCTGCTTTCAATCCTTTTGGGTATACCCGTATCATACGGAAATTCTGTCTAATTTTTTTTGAGGAACCACCATACTGTTTTCCACCATGGCTGCACCATTTTACATTCCCACCAGCAGGGCCCAGTTTCTCCTAGGCTGACATATTGACTTCCTTCTAACGAACAGAGTAAGGCAGAAGGGATGGGATGCCACCTCAGACATTAGGTTATAAAAAGGCTTCTCTTGGGGACTCTCTTGGCCTGCTGGCTCTGAGGGAAGCAAAATGCCATCTTGTGAGCTGCCCTAGGGAGAGGCCCATGTGGCAAGGAACTAAGGTGTCTAGCCAACAGCCAATAAGCACCTGAGGCCTGACAACAGCCACACGTGTGTGCTTGAAAGCGGTGTCTCCCCATTAAGCCTTGAAGTGACTGCAGCCCCAGTGGACGTGCCTGATTCCTGACCCACAGGAACTGCAAAATAAGGTATTTGTCGTCTTAAGCTGCTAAGTTTGGGATGCTGTTATGTAGCAATAGATAACTAATACAGTGGGGCTAGATAAAGGTTTATTGAGAAGAAAGAAAGGAAAGGTTCGTACGCTGTTGTGAATGATCTTGTAGAGGGAGAAATCCAGGCGAGAGAGGAGAAAACTGTGGAAGGGCTGCCCCTTGGCGGAGGGGATGAGGTCTCGAGTGCTGGAGGAGGAATTGATCTCAGATAGAAGCAGCAGTTCAATCACACAGTGAGAGAGTGAATTCACCGCAGAAAGATCCTATGAAGCCCGTGGTCAGGAATTTAAAGCGAAACCAGCAGGAAATTGGTGTGATTTTTCTCCAGCCATGTTTAGCTGCTGGGCTTCTGACATGGAGTAGGCAGAGCTGAATTTAACCAGGGCTTCATTTTGCCAAGAGAGGATGACAAAGCGGGAAAGGACAAAGGAGTTGAGGATATTCACAAGGCAGTATATATTATATACTATAAGGGTTGATGTATATAGTATAAAGAATAGTATGTAATATATAGTATGTATATGTGTATATTCTATAGTATAGAGGATATATATACATATATTCTACTGTATATAGAGTAGTGCTATAATGATTGACCATGGATAGTGACATGGTAAAATCAGTAAACTGGAGATCCCAGTAGGGACAAAGGATAGTTGGAGCTTGGGTACTTTAGAGAAAGAATTTAGTGGTTAGAGAGTGGACACAAGAAATCCAGATTAAAGATGGCGTACAGTTATGGGATGTGGCTGTGGGAGAGTGACTGAGGGGCGGGGGAGAAGGTCATCGGAGGAAAGAAGTTCAAAGAACTGAAACCCCAAGGTATTCAGTGGTGGGGAGGGAGCTGGACCATCTATATTGAAATTGAAACATTCAGGAGTAGTAGGAATAAATTAATAAATGATAAGCAAAGAGGCTATTAAGGAATATTTGTGTTTTATTGGTAAAGTCATTTTAAAAAATCTAGAACCGAAATAGCAAAAAAATAAATCTTAGTGGCCAGCACTCTCTGCTCGGCGCTATTCTGAGTGCTTTATGAATGTTAATTAGTTTGATCCTCACAACAACCCCATGGGAAGGTATTGTTCAGATTCCCATTTTACAGATGAGGAAACGTACAGAGAGGTTTAGTAAGTTGCCCCCTAATCACGTTGCTGAAAGGTGGAGCCGCTGGGATTTGAGCCCCAGTAATCTCATCTGGAGTCCTTACTTTTCATCACTAAACTATACCGCTCCTTTCTCCTCCCTTCATCGTTTCCCTCTGCGCTGGAGATTTCCTAAGGCGCTAAGGTCAGTTTGTCATGGAACTGTACTTTGTCTTGAATTAATCACTGTGCTTGCTTCTGTGTAAGTCATGCCTCCACAACTAAGAGCTGAGATGCATCTGTAATTCTCATGGTCCCCCTCCTCCTCCGACCCCATGTGCAGACACACACATGCTCACACGCACGCACACGCCTTGCACATCCCTCCGCCCAGCACAAAGCTGGACACACAGTTGAGCGCCCTCCCGGTGAGGATGGAATAGGGGGGTGATTGTGAATGGCTTCTGAGCCATCTGTTGGGCCCAAATCCTGGCTCCGCAGCCCTGTGCTGACCGTGTGACCTTGGGCAAGTTCCTTTGCTTTGCTGAGCCTTAATTTCCCTATTGTGAAAAGCAAACTCTACTAGCCCCTTCCTCACAGAGCAGTTGTGAAGATGAGTTGGCATCATCTAGCCCCAAGCAAATGTTCACTACAAATTACTATTATTACCGTTGTTGTTGTTATTGCTATCATCTTTACCTCCCTTATCTCCTGTCACTCTCCCCTTCCAGGCCATTGGCTTTCTTATCATTCCTTGAATATGTTAAGCTCTTTCCCTTTACATTGCTGTGTCCTCTACCCAAGTCATTTTTGCTCTATGATTTCATGAGATATTCTCCTTTGATTCTGGCCTGTGCTCCAATGTCATCTCCTCAAAGAGACCTCACCTGATTATCTTATCTGAAGCTCACATGTGCGCATGCACACACGCACACATTTCATTCTTCATCCTTTTATTATCTGCTTGGTGCTCATCACTATCTGAAACTGTTGTATGTATTAATAATTTATTGTCTGTCTCCTCCCGAGAATATAAACCCCAGAAAGGCAAGAACTCGGTATTCCTTGTTCGTGGCCATCATCCAGTGCCAGGCAGAAGAAAACACGCAGGAAATCTTTGCTGAACGAATGCTGAGTGAGTGGCCGTGACTGCTCAGAATCAAGACCACCATAAACCGTGTGTTTAATCTGTGAGAGGCATTGTGCTGAGTAGTTGATAGGAACTGCTTCATTTAATCTTCACAAATAGCCTAAGAAATCAGTTCAATGGTGCCCAAGTTTACAGACACACATGAGGGGCGGAGCAGCTAAGTGACATGCTCAAGGTCACGCAGTCTGTAAATGGAGGAGCTGGGCTTCAAAGCCACAATTCTGTAGGCAAAGCCTGCAGTCTGGACCGCTGGGCGTTTCGGGTAAGAGACTTCTGTCTTTCCTTGTCAGAACTCTCCCTCTCGCATTCCAACACGGCTGCTGCATCTGGCACTCCAATGGGCTGCCTTCAGTTCCCCCAGGGAACATCCTGGAAAAGACCCAGCTCAGCTCCTTGGAAAGGGGCCCCAGCTGGGCTGGGAGCACCAGGCCCTGCGAGGCCACTGCTGGCTCACACCCTCCCTGCTGGCATCTCCACACATTGGTGATGATTCCGAGAAGAAGCCACCAGGTGCAGCAGTTGCTGGGCCAAGGGCGTCAACAGGCTCCCCATCGGTCACAGCCTACCTTTGCTGGCCCCGACCTTCCAGCTGTACCAGAAAATTTGGTATTTCCAGAAAAAGCCAAGCTGCTTCTCTACCTCTTACCTCAGAGTATTCTGCTTCCCTGCCTGGCATGTTCTTCTGGTCTCCTTGTCCTCAAGCAAACTCCTGCTCATCCTTTAAGACCCAGCTCAGGAATCACCTCCTCCGTGAAGCTTTCTCTGATCTTCCCCACGTAGATTGGACTGCTCTTCCTCTGTCTCCCCTCTCTGTGCTGTAGAGCAGAGGATTAAACAGGTGGACCTGGAGCCAGGAGAGTTAAATTCACACACTTGCTCCTCTGCTGGTAGGTTAGGCATCTCAGCATGTTACTTAAACTCCCCAAGATAGTTTTCTCATCTGTAAAATGGGGATGATAATAGTACCTACTTCATAGTGTTTGTGTGAAGCTTAAATGAGATAATTCATGCCTGATATGTACGGAACCTTCAATAAATATTAGCAATTATCATTATTAACTCTATCTTTCTTAGAGAACCTGCCAGTTGTGCTGAAACCAGTGTGTCTGTCTGTCCCCATCACTAGACTGTAATCTTGGGGCGCTGCCTTGTACCCCAAGCCTTGCACTGCGCCTGGAACACACTACATGCTCCCTAAGGGCTTATGGAATGATTCTGGCAACTTTTTAGGAAGCACGCATTGAGGGAGGAGGGGAGGGAGCTGTCTTTAGGATTGAGAAAAAACAGGATCATAATTGACTTTTGTTTTCTGTTGTTGTTGCTGTTGCACTTACAATGGGAAAAAATCTTTTTGGAAGATGGTTGCTGCAGGCATCTCAAAAAACCAGGATCTCAGAGAAAGCTTTTGGCCCCTCTTCACCAAGGTCATGTGCCCAGATTATTTCCTGAGGGTTTCCTGAGGATGTGTGTAATCAGATCCTTTATTGCCCTGTGCCGGGGGGCAGGAACAACTTTCACCTATGGGCTAATGCTGGGGCGTCAGGTTTCGTCTCGACTTCCTGTGCATTTTGTGGCCATGGCTTAACCGGTGATGAATGATTCCACTCAAAGTGCCACATTACAATGGGGCTCCCTGGGCTTAGAAGGGGGACGGGGCTCCCCATCCCTCTCATCATCCCTCCCAATGTAGATGCCCCACATTGCAGCCAGTGCCCTGACTGCAATGGGGACACCTTGTTCCTACCATTTCTTGTTCGCTCTCCTCATTTCTCCTACCTTTCCTTATATTTACTTTCCCTTGAAAGGAGGTCCTACTTTGAGCCAAAATGCTTTCAAGAGAACTTCTTATAATAAATCCCCTACATTAACATAGTACATTAGTGCCTTTCTTCTCTTTTAAAAAATAATTTTCTCATTATAGAAGTAATAAATGCTCATTACAGAAAATGTGGAAAATGCAGGGGCATTTAAAAAAGAATATTTAAATCACCCATAATCTCAGAGCCCTGAGAAAACCACAAGTAGCAGCTTTGCATATTTCCTTCTAGACTGTTATGTATTCTTATATATCCATTTGTACATAATTAATGCCAGACTACATATTACACAGAGATGCATGCCATGCACTCAGTATATATTTAGATCTCATGGCTTTCCATGACATGTTCCCATCATTTCTTTTTTCCCTGGCCACCATCATAGAAAGGAAAGCAGATGTTGGTGTCCTGGGATCCTGTGTACAGGAAAACTAAGACCCAAAGAAGCAAAGTCACTTTCTCAAGGTCACGCAGATCGCCTGCACAACTGGGATTGGAGCTTGCTCTCTCGGGTCATGGCCAAGTCTTCATTCCACTGGACTGAAAAAGAAATATGCCCCAGGGGCACCAAGGAGAAGAGTCTTAAGTCCTCGGGCCAAATTTGTAAAATGCAGAATCAGAGTTCTTTGGTTGTTTACATTTTTACCCAAAGTCCAAAGATAGAAAATGCCAAAATGCTTTCATGCAGCACATTTGAAAAGGTATTATGGTCACTGAGGGAGGTGAAAGACTCCTCTATGGCCCCGACCTTGGCACTCTCATCTTTTTTAGTAAGAGTTTTAAGTTGCAAACTGAAATATACCTACCCCTCTTTTATACAGAAAACTCACTTATTCAAGGATATTAGGTACATGACAGAATCTCCAGAAAGGCTAAAGAACCAGCATTGGTAGCCACATAGCCAGGGACAACCAAACCTAGGGAGGATTGTCAAATATTTGACAACCGGATGACACAGGCTCCAATGAATCAGTATAGTGGAAAATGGTAAGTAACCTCTACAGCTGTTCTGGAACGTAATCGCTGAACATTAGCCTTGCCAAGATCATACTTTGGAAGCATTCCAGTAGGGATACTGTATTAGTCAGCTTTCTGCTGTGATAATACCACATAACAAATTATTCTCCGATCTCACAAAGCATTTTTTTTTTAAGATTTTATTTTTCGTTTTTCTCCCTAAGAGCCCCGGTACATAGTTGTGTACTCTTTTTAGTTGTGGGTCCTTCCAGTTGTGGCATGTGGGACACCACCTCAGCATGGCCTGATGAGCGGTGCCATGTCCATGCCCAGGATCCGAACCAGTGAAACCCTGGGCCACCAAAGCAGAGAGTGTGAACTTAAACACTCGGCCACAGGGCCGGCCCCTCAAAAAGCATTTTATTTTATCTTCACAAATCAGTTGTTATTTGACCCCTCTTGGCTGCACTCAGCTGAGCTTAGCTGGAATTTGGGTCCAGATTTTGGGTCAGGTTCAGTTCTGTTTCAGGTGTCTTCATTCTAGAGCCTAGGTTGAAGGGACAAGGGCTACATGGAGCATGCTCTTCTCATAGTAAGTGTGGAGGCTCCAGTAGGCTGGTGGAAACTCATCATGTTCCTTAAACCCTCAGCCTAGACAGGACTAAGACACTGTCCCTTCCTTCTACTTTCCATGGCTCAAAATAAGTCACATAGCCAAGCTCAAGGTGCATGGTCTGGAATGCAGACTTGGTCTACTGTCATGGAAGGCACTGCAAGTCATGCGTCCAAAGGTGTGGATTCTGTTATAGGAAGACAGTGAAGATTGGGAACAGTCATCCAGTCCACCACACTCCCACTGCTGCCACTCCTGGTCACAGCCCCTTCAGTTTACACCACAAACGCTGGGCATTAGATGCTACTGCTGGAGCCTCTGTCTCCACTGCCTCTTATAAATGGAGGGGTTTGCCAGAATCCTCATCAGAATGGATTCTACCCAGAAACTGCTTTTCTGCTTCACTACTTTCCAGTTCATCATCTAGAGCAGGTGTATCCCATTGACTGTATCCTGGCTTCCAAGGAGGCTAGAAGAGCAAATTTCTGATTTCTACCCAAGATGGGGGTAAGGACATTGATTCATTAAGTGGAGAATTTCTCAAACATGGGAAAGATGTTTAAGGTATTGGGTGACCAGAAAGAATGGCAAATGGTCGACTACTCCCACCTTCATGGTAGACATCAGGGAGCTCAGGAAGATGTGAAAACCCAGCAAAACCCTCAACTAAGCCATTCATCTGCCACTTTCCTTACTTTCTCCATATTCTCATCTCTCTGACTCTCCAGATCCCTGAATTCATATTCTCCTACTTTAACATCTGTTCAGCCTCCTTACAGTGATGATGATCAGAGACTGTTTGATGTGCCCCAAACCCATTCTCTGCTTCTTTTCAAGTAAAGAACCCTTGAGCTTTAGCTGGGGCTATGGACAACCACCTGAAGACTACATTTCCCAGCTTCTCTTGCAGCCAAGTGTGGCTCTGTGCATAAGTTCTGGCCAAAACTTGGGAGCAACTGAAATGTCCTTTAGTAGGTGAATGGATAAATAAACTGTGGTACATCCAGACAATGGAATGTTATTCAGAGCTAAAAAAAAAAAAAAAAAAAAAAGAGCTATCCTGCCATGAAAATGGCTTGGGGACCTTAAATGACTTGGAGGGACCTTAAATGCATGATGACAACCAACTAAGTGAAAGAAACCGATCAGAAAAGGGTACACACTATATGATGCCATCTACATAACATTCTGGAAAAGGCGAAACCATGGAGACAGTAAAAAGATCAGTGGTTCTGGGAGGGGTTGGTAATGAAGAGGCAGAGCACAGAGGACTTTTAGGGTGGTCAAAATACTCTGTCTGATACTGTGATGATGGATAAATGTCATTATAAATTTGTCCAAACTCATAGAACAGACAACACCAAGAGTGAAGCCTAAAGTAAACCATGGCCTTTAGGTGATTAAGATGTGTCAATGTAGGTTCATCCTTGGTAAAAGAAAATCTACCATTCTGGTGAATGATGTTGATATTAGATGAGGCTATGCATGTGTGTGGGGGAGGGGCATCTCTGGGAAATCTCTGTACCTTCCTCTTGATTTTATTGTAAAGCTAAAACTGCTCCAAAAAAAGTCTTAAGAAAATAGGGAACAATATTGCGCTCAAGTATCTTACAATTTAGCGAGAAAGAAGGAAATAGAAACAACCAACTAATCCACAGAAGAATAAAATAAATGTGACAAAAGAGTATAAGCAAAATGCTGGAAGCGAGGACAGGTTGTACCGAAATCCAACTGGAGTAGAATTATCAGGAAAAATACAGGATAGCCAGTTAAATTTTATTTTCAGATCAACAATGAATAAAATTTTAGTGTGTATGTCCTAGGAAATATTTGAGAAATGCTTATATTATAAATTATTCATTGTCTATCTGAAATTCAAATTCAACCACATATCCTATATTTTTATTTGCTAAATCTGGCAACTCTAAACTTGAGAGGATCAAGGGAGACTTCAGGGAGGAATTACCATTTGAACTGTGCCTTAAGGGGTAATGAATAGGATTTCAACAGCTGGATTATTTAAGACTATTCCAGGATGAGAAGACAGCAAGAATGAAGGATGCGAGATTGAAAATATCTGGCATATCTCAGTAACTAAGCATTACGGTTTGGTAAGCCATCTTATGTGGCTATCATCTTGCTGGCTCTAGCTAATATTGAGCCTAGAGAAACGTGCAGCCATGTTGCAAAATTTAAAAACTACGATCTGTATCCATCTAATGATGTCCTGAGTTCTGAAGGTATAGTTAAATCAGAAAGTGGAATTTAAAGAAGGAGGATGTAGTGGTAGAGTAGTGACAGTCTAGTCTAAGAACAGGAATTGCTACTCAGACCTTCTTTCTTTGTGAGACAATCATAGTACATGCTACTTGTAGGTTCTGCTCGAACCTCGCAAGGACCCTAGTCTGGCCCCTCACCCACAAGCATGGGCCCTGGGCAGCCAAGTATGTTTTATGAGGCCTCTGTCACCCTACCCAAAGTTGATTGGGCCAACTGTGGCTATGTGACTCACACTGAGCCTATCAAAGTCTGTATTCTGGTTGTTTGGAATTGGGACTTGGAGATTCTAGTTCATTCTGAATCAGCCTCTTGAAGGATTTACAGTTATTAACAATTGCTATTACAGCCAAGTCTTGTCCCCACGATGGCCTCAAGAACTCTGCTCTCTGGGTGTGATGGGACCAGAAGCAGGAAGCCTGGATACTCTTTTCTTCTGAGTTTGATAATCATAAGTTGGAAAAGTTCTCTGCCTCGTGCTGAAAACTGATGTGGTGTCATACTGAGAAATGTGCAAATAGGCTGATAACTTCTTTTTGTTCTTCGCTAATTATTCCTTAGCCATTGTCAGGGTCAGCCTGGGCCCTTGGTCAAGATGCTGGCTGCAGCCTGCTCTCTGGATACATGCCTGCTCTCTGGATACATGCTGGCCCTCTTCTCTATATTTATTCTCTGGCACAGCGGTAAGGATGCATCCTGACCCCCAGGAGTTCTCTGCTCTGTGCCTGCTCTAAGCTGTGAGGGCTGTTTGCATTATCGATAAGGAGGCAGAGAGTCAGAAAGGTCAACACGGCAAGCCTGTTGCCTCTAATACCTCATTCAAGCACCAGCTTGCACACCACGCCTGGCCTCAGGATTCTAGTTTGGTGAGTTTGGGATTTAATGAGACTCAGTTTTGAGCTTGAACTGGTTTTACTTTGGTCCCTTGGAATTCCCACAGAAAAGGATTCAACAGACGTCTCAGGTGAGCTCTCTCTGGATAAAATGAAAATTAATTGGCTACGGTGTCTTGTACTCAGGAATAGTGGTCAGAATAAAAATGCTGAAGATTTAACACTGCGGATTGGTTTCTCCAAACTTATTGCCTAGATGTGGCCTTGAGAGCCATCCGCTTCAGTGTAACTGTGGACGGAGGATGCTTTGAATTGAGAAACAGGAAAAGACCATAAAGAAAGGATTCATTAGTTTCCTGGGGCTGGGGAGGGGTATATAATGTAGGGTATGTGGTGTCTTTCTCCTGACACTTTCTAGCATCCCATTGAAACTGGATCTTGTTTCAAAAGTCCTCATTAAAGAATCTCATTCCAGCATTGTTTACAGTAGAAACACCAAACTTGGGAGGATGTAACCAATCTTCAAGTCACTTGAGGTGCTGGACAGAAATGATTTTCATGGCTGGAGCCTAGGAAGGCAGAATCCACAAAACCAGCAAGCTTGTTACACAACCGGCTCAACCAGACTCGCCAAGGTGACACAGACTCTGGAAAAGTCCTGAATGATCAGCTCACCCCAATTGTAGTCTTCACCTAATTGGCAAAACCTCAGAATGGATTCATGATTTAAAAAGTCAAATATAGTTTTAGTGATAGCAATGATATCTGTTGTAAGGGCAAAGCCCCAGTTTCCAAACCGAAGTAATCTTTCATCAGTGTCCATGTTTAATGCCTTTCTAGGACAATTGGGATTTTTAATACCTTTTATTTCCTGGGTGAGATTAATATGATGTTCCATTTCTCACACCGAGCTCTTGGGAACAATAGTCATTTTCCACCTTGTAAAGCTTTCTCTCACTTTTCATCCCATTCAAAGGCAGCTGTTCTAAATATTGAATGTCTTGTACAACATGGGCATTCCTTGTACTATTATGGATGGCTTTTTAGAAAAAGAGATTGTCGGTTGACTCCAGCTACACCAGAGAAGAAGTCTTATCAGGGGGAGTTACATTCCTTCCAGGGGCCGATACCCAATGTTTTATAGACATGACCACAAACCCTGCATTTAATCAGCTGTCCTTCTGTGCCTGTACATTAGACAGCCAAGCCTTCTAAATTATCAATAAACCACTAAAACAGGGCAATGCAGAAACAAACCATAGACATTTTATTCATTGGTGAGTTCCTAAGGAGAGGAGATTCCTGAGAAAATGGCTCAGAAAAACTCCCAGGAGGGAAATAACCCCAGGATATCAAGAGGCACCCCTCCTCAGATTAGGAACTGGCTACAAAGCATTAAAAGAAGCTTCTCAAAGCACAGTGAGTGGGTAGATGGTTGTCTTACCTAATCGTGCTCATCAAGAACCAGACTGAAGACGGATAGATCTGGGTTCATATCCCAGCTCCACTGCTTACTAAGTACGTGACTGAAGACAAGTTACTTAACCTTCCTCTGCCTCAGTTTCCTTGTCTATAAAATGATAATAATAGCATCCACCTGATAGAGTGATTATACACTTAAATGAGATACTCGTATTAATATTAGCAGCCAACTCTTCCAGCCTTGAAACATGAACCACTCCAGGTCTTTCAATCAACAGAGTTTAATACAGGAAATGGGTGATACAGGAGATGACAGAGCTAAGACACTAAACAGACACCCATAAGGCAGCTCAGGGATTAGAATTAGTGCAACACTGTTAGGGCTGAAGGGACAGTTGAAGTCTGTCCTGCAGGAGCTGAAACCACAGCAGGGTCTGAGCTGGAGCCATGGAGGAGGTGCCACAGGATGCAGAGAGAAGGCAGAGAAACGCTCTGGACTCTCCTGAAATCCCGTCTTCCAGTTTTCCACCAGACTCCCATGGCTGAACTTTCCTGGAAGCTATTGGGCCAGAGGGCCAGGAAAAGTAGTTCCCTGAAATACGGAACAGAGCAAGGGAAGGGTAGCGATGGATCTGAGTGCAAACAGGCAGTTGACCAGCAAATGCTGACACTTATTAAAACCCTTACATGAGCCAGCACTGAACTGAATGCTTTACATGGATTTATTCATTGAAACTCATCAGTAACTTGCAGAACTAGTGCCCAATAAATGTTAGACCTCTTATTGAACGAAGTAGCTGAGTATTATTGCAGAAACCTAAAGAGAATAATGGCATGTGGGTGCATCCACTAGATTGAAAACAAATTGAGGGGAGGAACCATGTCTTACTCATCTTCAGGTCCCCAGCACATTGCATGGTAGCCTACCCTTAGTGATCACTCAGTTCATATTTGTTAAGCTAGGTGAATCTGGCAGCAATGAAAGCATGAATCAGTGAAGTGGGTCTGATGTAAGGAAAGGACTGTTTCCCACCCTTGCTAGGAGTTTGAGTTTTGTGGGTACTGCACATTCCGATCACCTCCCATAAATACCTTGGCATTTTACTTTTAAAAATATGAATATTTCATAATTAACCCAGTAGTATATAGCATCCCTCATACCTTTATTGTGGACCGTAATTACCATTTCCCATGAAAACGAACAAGGCTGTTTGGAAAAATGGATGATTCTATGTCTGAGGCAAGAAATATATAGATGAACCTGGAACATTTTGTTATGCAAGAAATCTATCAAGAACAACTGTGCCATGTCTATAGGACTCAAGAGCCAACTTTAAGAGTCTCCCACTAGTCAAAGATGGGACAATTTAAGCATCAAAAAGAATAATAATTACAATAGATTAAAATATACCAAATACATCAAAATTTATGAGTTCATAATGATACTAAGCGAGGGAAACCCTCCTTGGTCACCTTTGGAGAATGCTTGGGAACCAATTGTTTTGGGCTGAATGTGTCCCCCTAAAATTCATATGTTAAAGTCCTAACCTCCAGTATCTCCGAATGTGACTGTATTTGGAGACGGGGCCTTTAAGGAGTGATTAAGGTCAATGAGGTCATATGGGTGGGCCCTAACCCAATATGACTCATTTCATATTGACTATGACATGACATAATATTGACTCATGTCATAAGAAGAGGAGATTAGGACGCAGACATAGGTGGAGGGAAGACCATGAAAAGACACAGGGAGAAGGAGGCCATGGACAAGCCCAGGAGCAAGGCCTCAGAGAAACCAACCCTGCTCATGCTCTGATCTTGGACTTCCAGCCTCCAGAACTGTGAGGAAATTCGTTTCTGTTTCTTAAGCCCCTCAGTCTGTGGTGCTCGTTATGGCAGCCCGAGCAAACTGATACACCAACTCATCATTCCGAAATTTGGTAGGGAAAAGAATCACGCATTTAACCTGCCTTTCCTATATAAATATACCTCAGGGTAACCAAATAGTTGACGAGGAAGTTTCTCTTTATGGATATGGATAGAGGCCATCTAATAAATAAAGAAGGAATGCAAGAATTGTTTTTTAAAAAATCACTACTTTGCAAAGCCCTTTGGGATACAGTTGTTCTAGGCAATTGTCACCAATAGCAGCTACCATCACGCAAAAACAAGGTGGCTAGATATCGTGGCTCCTAATGCATGTACACAATGCTGTCTGTAAACTACTTTTTACCAAAACTCAAACCTGAATCAGGCCAATTTTATAGATCCAATTACTAATTCACAGAAAATAGATGGTGCAGAGGAACATGGTGGACGGCACGGGAATACAATAAGCAAAGTCCAGGAAACGGAGAATTCTATAGGACAAATGACCTGGTTTCTTCAAAAAATAAATTGCAAAAACTAAAAAAGGGAAGAGAAATCTATCGATTGAAAGAAGCTTAAGATACATATCGAGCAAATTCCATTTGTAGATTTCTTCATATTCTATTTCAAATAAATGAATTAAAAAAATATGAGACAAGCAGGGAAGCTTCAATATTGACTGGATATTTAATATTAAAGAACATTTTGATATTTAACATTAAAGAATATTTTAGGCGTTATCATGGTTTTATGGTTGTGTTTTGTAGAAAGTTTATCTCTTAGAGATACATACTGAAATATTTATGGAGGAAATAAATCATGTCTGGAATTTCCTTAAAAATAATCGAATGTGGGAGGCAGAGCAAGCAGGTTATAGATGAAGCAAGACTGGCCGTGGGTTGGATGTCATGAAGCCGGGTGATGGGTACACAGAGGTTCACCACACTTCTCTCTCGACTTTTGTGAATGCTTTATGTTTTCAATTATAAAATGTTTTTTTAAAAAGAGAATGCTTGAATGTTGCAGGTTAACAGAGGCAAACATGCTCACTCTTAATAGTAATTCAAGAAATGTAAAGAAAGATACCTTTTGGCCTATGGAATTAGCAACAATGTTATTTTAATGGTAATGTCCAAGGTTAGGTGAAACAGACACTTTCATGCATTGTAGCAGGAAAATAAATTAGTAATTACAACACTTTTGGAAAGCAATTTGGAAGTATGTAGCAAGAATATTAAAAGAAACATTTCTATCCTACTTAGAAAAGGGAAACATTTTTTTTATGTTCACACTCTTTAAACTAGTAATTCCATAGAATAGTTCCATATCCTCAATTCTTGAAGTGAAGAGGGGAAAGCTTTATAATTAAGAAATAAGTTCATTGCACCATTGTTTATAATAGAGAAAAAACTAGAAACCAAATATAAGTTCAAAACCAGGTGAAATTAGTAAGAACAAAATATTATCGGCAATTAAAAAAGATAGGATGAAACATTTTATGATTGTAACTTACGGTGCATTGGATTTCCCAAAGCTGGAGATTATAGATAGATGGTAGATAGATAGATAGACAGATAGATAGCTAGGTGATAGATGAATAGATACTTTTCTTACAGCACGACATTGACCCTTCTCTCCTGGTGGAGCTTTGTAAGTGCCTCTATCAATAAAAGTGACAGAAATACTGGTATGTGACTTCCAAAGCTAGCTCATTAAAAACGCTTGCCCGGTTCTCTCTCATGAGACAAGTGGCTTTGGAATCCTGAGCCACCACGTAGATGCCCAGTGTCCCCAAAGCCCATGCTGGAAAGACTGTGTGGCTGGACCACAAAGAAAGAGAAAGATGCCTGAGGAGTCCCAGCTACTTGAGTCTTCAAGCCCGGACACCAGTCTCGTGAGTGTAGAAGCCGCTGAGAGGAGTCCAGCCCCAGGAAGCCCAGGCCTACTGCAATCACAGGAACCACCCCAGCCAGAGCTCCCAGCTGAGCTGCTCCTGAATTCCTGACCCATAGATAATAAATGACTATTGCCATTTTACGACCCCAAGTGTTGGTGCGATTTCTTATGCAGCAATAGATGACTAATATATATCCACATAAAATACGTAACTATTTAAAGTAATAGCAAAAAATACATTTAAAGAAGCAAGAAAAAGATACCCCAAAATATTAACAGTGATCATAGCTGGTGGGATGACTTGTGTATGTTTTCTTCCTTTTCCTTCTTTCCAAATTTTTTGAATGATCATGTATTTCCTTGAAACACTGAAAAAGTAAATTTTATGTTGAAAAGCATTTAACTATGACTTTTTTGGCATTCAGACTCCTTCGGCCAAGTTCAAGGGTCCCCACCAGGGTTTCCTGAGGATGACGTGCAGGTGCATGAAACCAAATACAGCCGAGTCCTTGAGGGGCACTGGAGACCATCTCTTCCAGCCCCACAGCTGCTCTAAATCTCCTGTGTGCATACCTGTGTACGAGGCAGTTGTTGTCCAGTTTCTCTGTGAATGAATTGTCTCCATGACGGGATTTATGCCATTCAGGGCCGGTTCTTTCCATCTTCAGGATCCAGTGCAGAAAGTCTTTCCTTCTAAGGAACTGAGAAGTGTCTCCCCAGAGCTTCCACTCACTGGTCTTATTCATGAACTGTTCATCGAGCGCCTACTACAGACCATGCTTTGTTCTAGGCCCTGGGCTACAACAGAGAACCAGACAGATAAAGTCCTTATTCCCAAAGAACTTAGATTCTAGTGGGGAAGATGCACAATTACAAATGTATTTGTATCCACATACATACGACAGATAGTACTAAGTACTGAGGAAAACAAATCAAGGTAAGGGGATTGAGAGTGAGGACAGTACAATTTTTAAAAGGCTGATCAGGGAAGACCACTCGGGGGAGGCGACCTTTGAGACTTGATCAAAGTGGGAAAGGGCGCCACATGAATATTTGAGGGAAGAACCCTCCAGACGCAGGGCCATCAAGGGTGAAGTCCTGAAGCAGACACCCGCTTGACATATCTGAGTAATAGCACGAAGGCCAGGATGGCTGGAGAGCGGTGAACGGGGAGAGAGAGGTGGGAAAAGGAGGTCGGGGAGGGACGTAAAGGCTGATCACAAAGACCTTGAGACCAGGCCTAGGACTTTGGATTCCTCTCTAAGTGTAATGGGAAACCCCTGGAGGCTCTTAAGCAGAGGAGTGACATGAGCTGATTGATGTTTTCAAAGCATCGCCTGGCTGCTGTGAGAGGTGGAAGGAGGGTGGAGAAGGCGGGGAGAAGGGACCAGCAGGGAGGTTGCTGTGGTTGTCCAGGCAGCAAACGGGTGAGAAGCAGTTGGATTCTGGATATGTTTTAAAGGTGAAACCAACAGGATTGTTGGACTAAATGCAGGTATGAAAGTGAGCGCAGAGTCAAAGATAACCCCAGGTTTCTTCTAAACAAGGAGGCTTACGTCAGCAAATATTTGTGTAAGATGGTGAGGATCCCCTTATGAACAAAATACGATTGAGTCACGTCCTCCTCAGAAAGAGAGACAGGCAGACACATTCCCAGATCATTTCAATGTATTCAGGCCTGATATATTAAAGACTCTGTTACAAAAATTAAAAAGAAAATTTCTATTTTAAACATTTAAAAAAAGTAATAATAATAAAGACTGCAGTTAGGCTAAATGTTAAAAGGAACATACTTGGGAACCCAGTAAAGGAGCAGTAAGGGCATCCTAGGCTTGGATGAGTAAGAGTTGTCAGGCGAAGATCCTTCCAGGGTTGGGACCCGGCTGAGGCCTGGAAGCAGCAGACATTGAGGAACGCGCTAAGCACTGGGTATTACTATAGCTTAGAGAACAGGACAGGACACGGAAGGAAAGGAGGGTGGAAAAGTCCACAGAGACCAAGCTGAGAAGGGTCTCGGCTATTCTAAGGAGCTTGGGTTTTGTCCTGAGGACGGAGAGCCACGGGTGGATGTTAAACCAAAGAGATCTGTGGTGAGACGTGGACCTCAGAAAGATCGCTCTGGTAGTCAAAGTGTGAAAAAAGGAGTTGAGATCAGAAGGGAGGCCAGGAGGCCAGTGTGGAAGCAATAGCAATAGTCCATGTAAAAAATGCTCAGAGACAGAAGTGACACAGTAGATAGAGGCAAAGAAACAGAGGGAAGATGTATTAATGAAATAGAAGGTAGGATGGACCTTGAGGGCATTATGTTAAGTGAAATAAGTCACACAGAGAGACAAATATTATATTGGTACCACATACAAGTGGAATTTCAAACAAACCTAACTCATGGATACAGAGAACAGATTGGTGGCTGCTGGAAGCAAGGGGTGGGGGGTGTCAAAATGGGGAATGTGGTCAAAAGGTACCAAAATTCCAGTTATAAGATAAATAAGTCATGGATATGTAATGTACAAAATGGTAACAATAGTTAACAATACTGATTATGTATTTGAAAGTTGCTAAAAGCATAAATCTTAAAAGTTCTCATCGCAAGAAAAAAATTTGTACTATGTGAGGTGATGGATATTAACTAAACTTATTGTGGTGATCATTTTGCAATATATACAAATATCCAATCATTGTGTTGTATACCTAAAACTAATACAATGTTGTATGTCAATTGTATCTCAATTTTAAAAATTGAAAAAAAGAAGGTAAAATGGGCAAGTCTTGATGACTGGTTGGATGCTGGTTGACTGAGTACGGTCTAGGATGGGTCAGCTTCCTGATGTGGGTGACTGAGGTGGAAAATTGGGGGGAAAGTCACTGGGTAAACAGACTGAGTTTGAGTTGCCTGTGGGACACACCCAAGTGGCCATTCCTGCAGGCAGTTGGAGATGGAAGTCTGAAGTTCAGAGGCAAGGTCAGGGCTGGAAATAGAGACATGTCCATGTCATTCTGTCCCTTAGGGCTCTATAAGTCAAGCCTGGTTTGCTTTTCACTTGGAGGTCCTTTAAACACTTGAGGACAGCCATGACATTCTTCCACTCCAACCCACCCAGCTGCCTGGAGGCTGGCCACTCCGGGTTCCTCCCACCACCGCTCACTCTCCGGGCAGTCAGGCAGAGTGCTTGAAAGCATTGCTACTCAAAGGGTAGTCTGTGGACCAGCAGCATCACCTGGGAGTTGTGAGGAACGCCGAATCTCAGACTCACCCTAGATCTTCTGAATCAGAGCCTGCAAGGATCCCCTTGTGACCAGTGCACAGTGTTGGTTTAAAGTACACACTGGATTCTCACTGTCAGGGATTGTACTCTGGCCCTGATACTTATTAGCTGTTTGTGGGCAGATTTTTTAACCTCTGTGTGCCTCAGTTTCTTTTTCTATCCAACGGGGACAATTTTAGGACTTACTCCATAGGGATGTTATAAAAGCTTAAATAAAACAATCTGGGTAAAGCACTTCATACTGTCGGGCACTAAGTCACTGTGAGTTTATGATCGATGGCAAGGCTTCAGCCCCCTTACTATACTGACAGGCTTTTCTGACTCACCTCCAATTTCTCTACATCTCTTTTAATGTACAGCACCCAGAGCTGATCACCACCACTCACTGTGGTCTGGTCAGCCCTGAGTCAACCAGACCAGTTCATTCTAGACGCCCACTTTTATACCTGCTGCCTTCAGGTACCATAGAGTCAAGTCAATAGCATATAGGGGCTAAGAATTGAGCTACGGACAATCCTGTCCCTACAACGTAGTGGTAGCTGGGTGGCCTTGCACCACCCAGTCATTTAACCTCTTTGTGCCTGTTTCCTCGTCTGTAAAAATGAGATAACAATAGTGCCTACACTTCACAGGGTTATTTTGAAATTTCCATGGCTTAAAGCGCTAGTATAGGGCTTGGGAGCACATGAAGTATTCACTAAATGTGATAATCAGTAAAATCTCCGTATGATGCACCTCACAACATCATGACATTTTAGGGGTCCGGAGAGGTTAAGAGACATGCCCAAAGCACACCAGCCAGAGACGTGTAGGTCTGAGACTGGCTCAGCAATCAGGCCACTTGACTCACGTCTGTGACCCCTCCCCAGAGCACGTGCCTCCCAGGCTACATGAATGACATCCTCATTGTGCGCTGCTCAACCTGCACGGCTGTATGTGCTGGACTTACCCTTTCTGTGTTCAGAGCATCGGAATCTCGCTGACTTCATGTGGGGTATGGAGGGAGAAGGGAATCCACTGTCTACACTCCCAGAATCTTAATGACTTTGGATTTGCTTCAGGTCAGTAATGGGTTCTGCAATTATGACTTAAATGTGGAGTTAATTTCAGTGAGAAATCATTTTGATTTTTTCCCCCTCCTTTATTGCCTTAAGTTTTGAGAAAGGTTGATGGCAGGGATTTTTCCCAGGAGCCTGGTGCTAAATATATTCATTTCTTCACCTTTTCCTGTAAGCACCAGAAAAGTGGCAAAGAAATAATGATCTCTTTCTGGTCTGTTGGTGGGCTGGGGTTTTGTTGTCTGTTTCAAATTTGCTGACTTGCCACTCAAATCAGGGTGCGATGCCAGGGGCAGCGAGACAACCATGAATGAGAGTGACAACAGGATCACGGATGTCAAACTCCAGTGAGCATCAGAGCTGTCATTTCCAGCCTCTCCCCAGAAAGCTGATTCAGTAGGCAAGCATAGGGTCCGGGAGGCAGCATTTGAGTAAGCGTCCGAGTGCTTCTCCTGAAGAACATTCACTCTGAGAAACACTGCAGCATGGTATAGATTAAGGGCATGGTCTTTGGGGTTAGATAAGGGTCAAGCTTCCTCATAAGATCTTAACTTCTCTAAGCTTTGGTTCCCCTCACCATGGGCCAATAATTGAATCACCTCACAAAGCTGTTTTGAGGATTAAATGAGATAAAGTATATAAAACACTTAAACTTTGTGCCTTGTTGGCCTGCGAGCTCAATATAAGTAAACTTACTATTCTTTAAGGAGCAGTATAGCCTTTTGGTTAAGAGTACAGATACTGGAATCCCACAGACCAGGTCTCCAATCCTGCTCCACCATTTGCAAACTGTGTGACCTGGGCCTCCTGTACCATAAAGAATAGGACTCAGGCAGTTCCTCTGTCATGGAGTTGTAACGATGGAGACCACATGAGCCAAGAGCTTAAGACGATGCCTCATATAATCATTAGTGCTGCTCCCAAAAGATTTCTGGCTCTCCTCCTTCCAGGCACATGATAGGACCATACCTTCTCAGTTTAAAGTTAGGTGTGACCATGTGACTTGCTTTGGTCAATGGAATGTAAGGAGAATTGGGCAGATGTTTTAAGAGATGGTATGCAATCTGCCACATCCCCTTTCTTTGCTGGGAAGACTGTGAGAGCACAAGTTGCTCTGTCAACCTGGATCCTGAGAGTCTATGTGGAACAGAGGCTGCCTGATGACCCCAATGGACATGTACAATGAGCAAGAAAAGCTTTTGCTGTGTTAAGCCACTGAGATTTTTGAGGTCGTTTGTTATTACAGCATAACCTAGTCCATCCTGCCTAATACACCTGGTATATAGTAACCTCTCAAATCGTTTATCAGCTCAGATTATTACAATCATTGTCCTTGAGTGGCTTATAACTCATATAGAACAGAAGCAAGACTTAAGAAAAATGAAATATTAAATAATAAGCCTTCACTGCCTATGAGAAGTGCTAGCAAATGAAAATTTCCAATATAGTGTATATTCTAGAAGGGAATGAAGAGAAAGGGACTGTGGCTTCCAATAATTAGAAGAGGTTTGGTTTTATATTAAACTCCAATTTACTGAGACTTTCATTTTTATTCTAACTAAAGTAAAAAGAAATTTAATTCCTGATGGGTCTCGTCATATAACCTAGACCTTGAGTTCTGGGGAAGAATTGAATTGAATATTTAAGCAATTACAGCAAACAGGGCCTCGCAGGGTGTTACCTGCTTTTGTGAAATCTCAATTTCCAAGACAGATGTCTTCCCTTTTGGCTTTTCATTAAAGAAAAAATAAAGGAAGGATGGAGGTACAGCAAATAGTTATGGGATAGATTGGTGTTTTCGCCCCTTGTCTCCTCCCTGGTTTGAAGGAGTCTGCGTCTTATCTGCTGTCCAAGTCGCTCGGATCCAAGGAGGTCTAGGCAGTAGGATTGGGATGAAAAGGCTGCAGCGGGGGAAGCTGTGATGGGGACCGCAGCTTCTAGTAGCAGGTGCCAGCATGAGGCACCAAATGACCAGGTGGGAGCAGCCAGAGCCCAGAGCCTCAGAGCAGAGACACATCTGTGAGCCCCAAGGGATGAGCAGCACCCATGGTGGGAGGACACCAACACATGCAGAGACCTCTCTGCTGCTGCCAAAAGGCTGCCTCAGCTTCCTCTTGCACCCAGATGCCATCCTAGGAAGGGCAGGCAGGGGGTCTGGGGGGAAAACACCCTGATAGGAGTTTGAACTTTGAATTGATAAAGTAAACTAATGAGGTAAACTTAAGGAGATTTCCCCGGAGAATGAGAACTCCAGAGCAAGAGGAGACCAGTTTTAGAAGACGGAAGTACTACGTTTTACACCTGAATAAATTTTGATTCCACCATATATTTACTTATAACCATATGCAGCGAAGTTACGATGATCGTACGCTACCTACATTTGAACAAGCGCGAGAAAAATTAACCCTTTCTTGCAAGACACTAAAACAGCATTCACTAATGTAATAGTTCTCAAATTTAAAGGCTCCATCAGGATCCTCTAGGAGCCTTGTTAGAATACTAATTACTGGGCCGACACCCAGAGTTTCTGATTCAGTGGATCTGGGGTGGCGGCTTACACCCGCATTTCTTACAAGTTCCCGGGCGATGCTGCTGCTGCTGGTCCAGGGACCACATTTGAAGAACCACGGCACTAATTCTTCTAAGCCTGGTGTTCAACTAGGTCTTCCTTTCTATGGTTTCTCCAGTTGATATTAAATTCTGGCAGACGAAAGGCTATGTGACACAGCTGCCGCTATTGTGTTATCATTATTGTCATCATCATCATTTTCTTCTTCATCTTCATCATCACCATTGCCGACGCTTACTAAGCATTTACTATGAGCCAAGCACTGTGCTAAGTGCTTATACAGCTGATCTCATTTAATCCTCACAAATACCATTCTTTTCACTTTCCAGGTGAAGAAACTAAGCCTTCAAGAAGTCAAGGAACTTATTCAAAGTTATAGAGCCCCCAAGTGGCACAGCTGGGTCTCAAACTGGGCAGCCTGACTCAGAGCCCAATTTCTAAACCAGTGATGCTCTTCACTCTGTCACTTGAACAATGCTCTTCATAATGGAGTAATCGAGGGGGCTAAAGACTCTAAGAACTGATTAAAAAGAAAATCACAATATGAAAGACTCCGTTTTAGTTGTCCTTAAGCCGTCTGAGACATGGGGACCTTTCTAGGTATGTTTCTCCCTAGCTTCTACCCAGCCACCATTTCTCTTACTTTTAAGCTCTTCCCTTCTCCATGCCCTAAAGTTTCTATTCACGTCCTAACAGAGAGCTGAGCTCTCTCTGCTCTCCTGTCAGTTTCTCAGCCACCCTTGGTTGGGGGTGGAGGGGGCACAGAGAGAGGTGCCTGGTTGAGCACCTAATTAAATTGAATTTTGCTAAACAAAAGCCACTTCCTCTACAGGGAAATTATATCACTTTTTGTGAGCAGAAGCAGCTGTCAGCAATTGTGTTTTAAATAGTAGGGTTTATTTTTCTGTTTGATATGCATAGCTTAAAAAACTCACTTGCATGGAGAAGCAAGTCCAGTGACGGGCTTGGACAAGATGGCCTTGAACAAGAACAGTCCATGTCAAGGCCACCTTGTGCAACGTGTGTTAGCCGCAGAGGGTGTTTATCAGTCTCCCTTCATGCCAGCCCCCCTGGCTTGCTGATGTTTGAGCCACCCCTGCCCACGTGGCAGATGGCCTCGGCAGTGTGAGGCCCAAACTCTAGCTTTAAAAGAACTAATCAGGGCCATGAATCACATCAATTAGCTGTCAAAAACGTGCTCCATAGGTTTTCCCACAAGAATTTCCAATCTGGGTGTCACATGCAGCAGGACAAAGTCATCTTCCCAGTCCACCTGAGCAGGGGAACATGCGTGTTCTTGTCCACACCCAGGCCTAACTCAGCTCCTTCCTGGGAACGGGATGGGGAAATCCCATCGCTCCTTACTTCTCCTCCTCCTCTGGGGTCAAGGGCACATTCCATCTGGGCCCAACTCAGCACCCAGGGGGAGGAGCACCTTCCCAAGGATGAGCTGGACTGTCCCACAATGCCAGGCGGCTGGCGGGGGGAGGTGAGGAAGCAGGGGACCACGAAGGGTAGGAGTAGAGGGAGGAGGAGGGGCGAGATAGGAGCCGCAATGGTGTAGCCCCTGGTCAGCGGTGGGTGGTCATCGGTTAGTTCTGGGTTCCAAGCAGAGCCTTTTGTACTCTCCAAGATAGAACTGACAAATGTGCACTTGCTCTTATCTCATTCACATCCTCTCATTCTCTCATACACATTCTCTCTTTCCCATCTTCCTCATTGTAAAAGAAATACATGTTCAGTGAAAAAAAAAGACAATAAAGACATCAAGATCCCTCTATCCAAAAATAACCAGTTAATTTTACGTATATCCTTCCAGATATTTTTGCGTATATCTAAATGTCTAATTTTTTAAATAAAATTGCATCATACCATATGTACTATTTCACAGCCTGCTGTTTTTTCCTACTTCATAATAAATTATGGATCTGTGTCCATGTCAATCAATACGCATCTACATCATTATTCCTGGTGGTACATTACATGGCCGACTGTTATAATTTATTTAATGGCCTCCTCTTGTTGGACTCAGTGCTGGACTAGAATCCTCCTCCGACCCCACCCCCAGCAAACTCACAGAGAGCAATTTTCTCCCCACAGCTGTTGCTGCTTCTCATTTCCCCCTCTGTATTGAGGCTCTTTGGTCTTTTTCTCATGTCTCCCCTTCTCCTTATAAGCTCCTTGTGGGTGGGACCGTGACCTCCGGACGTCTGAAATTCCTACAGTCTATACGACACTGCCAGCCAATGACTGACAGATAGAGGGACAGACTGACAGCCACCCCCGTGAAGGAGGAGTATTTGCTCTTCAGCTGAGCTCCCATCGAGTTCTCCCACCTGTGCTTTGTCCTCCCTCCCTCACACACATTCTAACATGCTCTCTGTCTCACTTTCACTCCCCCTCTTGCACTCTCCTTAAGCTTACTTCTGCTCCCATACATTCTAGAATTCTTCTTCTTTTTCTTTATCCTTTCATTTTTTTCTTTTCCTCTTCTCTTCCTCTCCTCATACAATATACACACCCATGTCACACCCACACCCCTTGTACACCCACCCCCCTCCACACACACACTCCCGTGAGAGAGTATCTATCACACATAAACTAGGGCCCTGTGCATCCTGCCCTCTTCTCTTTGTCTCTCCCCCTTGAGAAAAACCAGCCTTTGAAAAACCCAGATGAGCAGGCCAGTTGGCGGCATCCGATTGCACTGCAGTTGAGGGGCTAATCCATCCAAACCCTAGAGCTCATAGAATCCCTCTGGCCCTCAAGCAGCGTGGATCTGAGCTGAGAAAAGAAGAAAGAAAAGGAGACAAAGCAATGTTATCCTGGATCCTCCTGGTGCTAACCAGAACAGGAATATCGAATGCATCCAGGAACCCTTCACATGGCAATTGACAGAGACGAGACTCCAAGCCTGGTTGGGAGGGATGGTGTCAGGGGCGTCAGGAGGATTTGTAGGAAGCCTGGAGATGCTGGGAGTTATTTTGGAGGGCTTCTACCAGTTTTCAAATGAGCATTACTGTGCTTTATCCAGGTGGAAGGATTCATCTGTGTTTTGATTAACCTGATCTTTAATGAATTTCTAAGGGAAACATCAGAACTTTCCAGATGTGTTGTTCATTTTCTTGCCATTGCCCTCCACCAGGAAGATGGTAAGGAAGGGGGCTTAGGTGGAGAGGCACTTACATCCATGTGGTGGGTGGAGCCAGGATACCCAGGCTCAAGTCCCGCCTGTGCTACTAACTATTTGAATGACCCTAGACAAGTCACTCGCTTTGAACCCAAATTTCTCCATCTGTAAAACCAGAAATTCTTTTCTAGCTCAAAATTTCTATGTGAATAATGGCTTTGCTTTGGGGTGCAGAGAGAAGAAATAAAAAGGAAGAGAACTTGCAAAAAGCAAGAGACAATATCTATTTCTCAGCCAGATATAAAGCAAATGGCAAAAAGGCAGTCTGGCCACTTGTGGGTGAATGCTGGTTCATAATGAAACTCAGAATCAGAAAGGAGAGAAATGTTCCTGGGGGTACTGTGATGGAGCCCATTAACCATTCCCCAGAGACTTGTTTCCCCCGCTTTTTCTTTTAAGTAATAGAACCTTACCCCCAGCCAAACAAAGACATTGAATTTTAGCTGGGTACCTGACCATCCAGGGAGAGCCAAAATTTCCCAGGGTCCCTTGTAGCCCTTGAAGAATGTGAACCAATGGTCCATTCAGCACCACGGTACATGAGCAATAGTGACTTGGGCAACTTCTGCATCATTTCCTTAAATTTGCTTGTCCTTAATGAACTCTTTCTTTCTCCCACTTCCCACCAGGTGATCAATGGTGACAGAGCCTTCCTGCTGGCCTGGACCACTCAATTCTGGAATTTTCATGAGAGAGCAAAACACTCCTACGTTGTTTAAGAAGCTGCATTTTGGGTCTCTCTGTTACAGCAGAGAAACTGTAGCCTAACCCACAAGGAGGTCTTCTGATAAAGCACTAAGAAGCTAGGAAGAAATTAAAAACATCATCAGGAAAAAAGTTAGACGCAGCAATGGGATTATACTGAAAGAAGGCAGGAGGCTGTCAGGCCTGGATCTGAATCCTGGCTCTGTGGCTTATCAGCTCTGTGGCTTTGGACAGATCATTTTTCCTGAGTCTGTTTCTCCATCCCCAAAATAGGAAAATGCTATTTTGTTTAGGATTATTGTGAAGACTAGAGGTCAAGACGGTAAAGTGCCCAGGTGCTTAATAAGTGGTAGCTGTGGTTAGTATTCAAAAGACATCATTATAAGAGCCAATCCAAGGGGGACTCAAGTGTTGGGTCTTTAAGGAGGAAAGGTGTTTTTATTATTTTCGTTTGTGGGGCAATAGCTCTCAGCTTCAGAGCCGTCAGCGTTCCCAAGTGCCGCCCAGTATGAGAGAGAAGGCAGTTAGCAGAGTGATGAGAAGCCCAAAGGAGAACTGGAAAAGAAAATACCATAATATAAAGGAGTGACTTTTGTGGGGCTGGGATCAGGAGATGTTTCTTTCTGGTCCCAGAATCAAGAAGAATTGGGCCTAATGGGCACTGTAAATTGTGTAGCTGATCAAGACTCCCTTTTGGCCTTGACTGCTGGCAAACTGGAAGCCAAGTGTGTGGCTTCACATCTAATAATATATAGGTTGGTAAGACAGGCCCTTTTGTATTTGCCTAACTCCTGAATTCATTTGATATCTCTAACCTGGCTTATTTTTTTCTCTTTCTTACTTCATCTAATTTGTGTTCTCTTGTGGTGTTTTATGAATTCCTATAAGATTCTGAAAGTTTTTCTTGGAACAAAGAAAGAATGAATGGGTGGATGGATAAATGAGTGAATGAATGAGTAGAATTTTAGATTAGAAGAGGATCTTAGAAACCATGTAATTCAATTCACATATTTCCTCTGCAACATCTTAATAGATGGTTAGTCCCATTTCCTCATCTTGATTTTGCAATGATTAGAAGCTCACCATCTGAGAATCCATTCCAGCTTCACTATTAGAACATGGTGGCTTATAGAGAGTTAATATTTTCTTCTTTATAGGAAGCAATGTTAATATTCATAGCAAGAGGAGGTAATGTTTTTATTTTTTTATTTTTTTTAAAGATTGGCACCTGGGCTAACAACTGTTGCCAATATTTTTTTTTTTCTTTTCTGCTTTATCTCCCCAACTCCCCTCCCGCCCACCCTCCCGCACATAGCTGTATATCTTAGTTGTAGGTCCTTCTAGTTGTGGGATGTGGGACGCCGCCTCAATGTGGCCTGACGAGCGGTGCCATGTCCGCGCCCAGGATCCCCCTGGGCTGCCGCAGCGGAGCGCCGCGAACCTAACCACTCGGCCACGGAGCCGGCCCCCGAGGTAATATTTTTAATAAGGAAAAAGGCAACAGAAGGAAAGTAAGGGTAAAAGAGCAAAATGGAATTATTCTCAGCAAACCCATCTGAGCTCCAAGTGATCTCTTTAGTATTTTCAGATAGTCACAAACCATCTGTGTTTGTGATTCTGCCAGTACTCAATTCAAGACTTATCTAGTTCTGTTTTATAAATAAAAAATGAGGTGTACATCAAGAAAATGAGAAGACAATCCACAGAATGGGAGAAAATATTTACGAAGCATATATACAATAAGGTCTTTGTATCTAGAATGCATAAGGAACTTTACAACTTAATAATAAGAAGATGAATAATGCAATTTAAAAATTGACAAAGGATCTGAATCAATATTTCTCCAAAGAAGATATACAAGTGGCCCATAAGCCTATGAAAAGATGCTCAATATCATTAGCCATCAAGGAAATGCAAATTAAAACTCCAATGAGATACCACTTCATACCCACTAGGATGGCTATAGTGGAAAAGGTAATAACAAGTGTTGGCAAGGAGGTAGAGAAATTGGAACCCTCATATACTACTGAGGAATTGTAAAATGGTGTAGCTACTTTGAAGAACAGTGTAGCACTTCCTCAAAAAGTTAAACACAGAGTTGTCGTTTATGACCCAGCAATTGTACTCCTAGCTGTATACCCAAGAGAAATGACAACATATGTCCCCAAAAAACAAACTTGTGCACAAAGTTGATAGCAACATTATTCATAATAGTAGAAACAACGGAAATGTCCACAAACTGATGAATGGATAAATGAGATATATTTATACAGTGGAATATTATTCGGCAATGAAAAGGGATGATCAAAACATACTACAACGTGAATGAACCTTGAAAACTTGAAACCAAGTGAAAAAAGGCCAGTCACAAAAGACTGTGTAATGTATGATTCCATTCATGTGAAATGCCCAGAATAGGCAAATGCATAGAGACAGAGAGTAGATTAGGGGTTGCCTAAGGCTTAGGGGAGAACTGGGGTACAGGGTGTTGGGGAAAAATCGGGAGTGAATAACAATGGCTACAAGATTTCCTTTTGGGGTGATGAAAACATAAAATTGACCATGGGTGGTTGTGCAACTTTGTGAATATACTAAAAACCATTGAATTATACACTTTGTGTGAGTTGTATGGTATGTGAATTATATCTCAATAAACATGTTACTTTTTAAATGAGGTGCAGGTGCTGTATCAATGGTTGTTCTTGGTTGCAAACAACAGAATCTAGTGTTGATAGTTAACAGACAAGAAAATTTATTAAGGCTATGAGGACTCTTAGACTCTCCAGGAGGGTCAGAGTGTCAGTCCCCAAACCACCCCTTGGGGACTCCTCCAGTGCAACCACCACTCACCACAGACTCTGCAGCTCTCACTGACGAGGTCTGGAACTGGTGCTAGTTTCTCTTCACTGCTACTTGCCAAGATCTGGACATCTCGTCGCTGTGGTTTACTAAGCTTCCTCATGACGCTCTCTTCTGAACGGAAGTCTACAGGGAGGTCATCTGATTGGCTGAGCCTACATCATATGTCTGCACCTAAGCTACAGAGGAAGCTGGGAACTTGAGTTCTGGCTTCTGTCTTGGGGTGCAGGTTGTATAATGTGAGAAGTACTCCAATCAGTGGAAGGGCGTTTCTTTTTATCCTCCTTTCCTGCTTTCCATTGGATGGGGTGAGTTTTCATCTGCTAGTTCAAAGGTTCTTATAATGGTTGGGTTTTTTCTCTTCTTTTCTTTTCTTTTTTGTTCTTATGGTGGTTGCCATTAAGACCCATCTGTAGGTTTCTTTATCCAATGGTGTGCTGCAGACAACTTGTGCACATCTGTTCTCACTCTGCATTCATTGGCTTCACCTTAGTAGCTTGAAATCTGTCATGGTGGGAGTATTTACACCATGGGACTTGTCAAATGCTACAAATCAGGGCTTTTGTCCTCCCAGAGAACCAGTTGTTAACCATTTAGTAGCATACCACTGTCTTTATCCCTATTGATATCTAAATAATCGCTGTAACAAGAAAAGTATTTTAGTTCAGTCCTACCCAACGTGAGATCCATGGACCTATTCTGGCCTTCAAAATGTTTATTATCAGTCTACAATCAATACAGAAATTTAGAGTAATTTATAGCAATTTGAAGTTGCTGTGACATCCAAATACATAACTTTTTTTTATTTTTCACAAAAGCGTCAGTGTAGGATGGATTGGAAATTTAAAACTGATCCATCACCACAGGCTGTTTGAGAAGGGCTGCTTTAGCCCACTCTCGTGGTTCTTTGGTCTACACTTCTCCCTTCTTGTAAGAGGTGTTGGTGTTGTCTTCCCAGGTCTTATAAGTCTCATTATCTAGTTGTGGACGGATTCTTCATCAGCTTCTTACTTTGTGGCCTTTAAAAATTGATTCTGATGTCTTTGCTCAGGGTCCACTGTTGTGACTTCTCATTGACAGCCTGCTCTCTCAACTGAGGGGCTAAAAAGAAGTGCCAGAGTTTAAAATACAGAAACAAAAACAAGGGGCTTGCCCCACGGCCCAGTGATCAAGTTCTTGCACTCCGCTTTGGTGGTCCAGGGTTTCGCCCACTCGGATCCTGGGCGCGGATGTAGCACCTCTCATCAAGCTATGCTGAGATGGTGTCCCACTTAGCAGAACGAGAAGGACCTACAACTAGAATATGCAACTATGCACTTGGGGGCTTTGGGGAGAAGAAGGAGGGGAAAAAGGAGATTGGCAACGGATGTTAGTGCAGGGCCAATCTAAAAAAAACAAAAACGAAAAAATGAATTCACATGGATTACAAAACCTCTCTTCCTCTCTTTCCCTTTCCTCAAATTAAAACCAAGAACAATATACGCAAACTATAACAATGGTTATCTTTGGACGATGGGACTAGGAGTAGAAGTTGTGTTCTTTTGCCTATCTGAATTTTCTATATTTTCTACAATGAATATGTATTATGTTATAAAGAGAAAAAGAAGTCCGTGCCCTCATCCCCCAGGTTTCATGGACTTTCCTTCTGATTCCCTGGTTCCCTTTAGAGGAAATACTGAAGTTCATACGTCATTCTTGGAAATTCTTAGGATGCTGTCATAGAACTGTTGTCTTGATACCAGATATTAAATCCATATCAGAACTGGTGTGCAAACACTGAGCTGTCAAGTGGAGTTGTGGTTTGTCCTCGCTCCTCCAATTTCTTGCCAAATCCTGAAGTTCCTGCATTTACTGAGAAATTATTCTAAGGTTTGCTGGAACATCATCACTAATATTCCCCAAGGATGAGTATGAAACATGCCTTAAACCCTGAGTTCTCCATATACAAGGCAGGGATCCTTCTGGGCTTATCCTAAGCATCTTGAACACAAGGATTTGTGGAAACTATTTTGGTTTGTGGTCAAACTTTATGTATCACAGGACAGTAAAAATGCCTTGCATTTCTATAGAAAATTTTTATATCCAGGGGATTTTAACATGTATAATACCATCTCATCCTACTCTCAAGTAAGATCCTTGAAGTAACAGTAATTAGAGAAATTTAAATTAAACCAATAGTGTGGTAACATTTTAACCTATAAATGATGCTCGATTTATCTGATGCTATTATCCAATCTTGGAAAAATTATGGGGAAATTGGTACTCTCATATACCACTGATAGGAGCATAAATTGGTATAATCTTTCTGGAGGGCAATTTATTTCTCTCTATCAAAAATATTTAAAAATGCATGCATAGGCAGAACTTCTAGCTAGGGCAGAGAGAAAAGTTAGGAAAATTCTGTCTCCCTCCAAAAAAAAAAAAAAAACCAATAAAACTGGACAAAAGTGTTCAAAAAAGATCATTTCAGAGCTCTGGAAATTGACCAAAAGCAAACAGGAAATTGAAAATGATTTATTCATGAAAAACTGCTGAATTTTGGGTAAGAACAGATGGAGCCTACGGCATCCTTGTCTGGAACCACTCCAATCCTTTCACCTAGCTCATGGTACAGCAGTGCTATCAGAGCAGGGCGATCTGTTAATATCAGTAGCTTTGCTGCTGGAGGGAACTTGATTTGAAGTGGAAGGAGGAAAACCTGGGCCCTTCAGAATTGTCAGTAAAAGTAGCAACGTTGGTAGAAAGGGAAAATCCACAGTTACGATAATTTGAAGTTGTATGGTTGGCTGGGATGAGAAGCTGAATGGGGGAGTAGCCAGAAATGTAATAGGGAGATCCTGGAAATGAAAGCATCATAGGTCCTAAATAAGCTGTCCATACACCCCTGGCTACCTGGGAGCTTGTACACATTAATCTGTAGATTCAAGAAATTCAGCAATCCCCTAGCAGGATAAACACAAAGAGACCCTCACCTAGACACATAATAGTCAAACTACTGAATGCCAAAAACAAGGACAAAATCTTAAAAGCAGCAAGAGGAAAATTACATCTCCTACTGGAAAATAGCAGTATGATTAATGGCTGACTTCTCATCAGAGACATTAGAGGATGATAGGTGGTGGAATAACTCTTTCAAAGTGCTGAAAGAATAAACTGTCCAAAAAGACTTCGATACCCAGCAAAGCTATCCTTCAAAACAATGAAGGCAAACTAATGATATTTGTAGATAAACAAAGATTGAGGGGCTGTGTTGCTAGGAGACCTACCTTACAGGAAATACTGAAGAAAGTCCTTCAGACTGAAAGAGAATGACACCACGTGATAACTTGAATGGACAGAAAGAGGTAAATAGCATATATGTGGGTAAACATATAATTATAAACATATATTTACCATAATAATATATCATAGCATATATTTGATAGTATGTAAGTAGTATACACATGTGTCATAGTAGTAGTCTATGTAATACATATAATTTATGTAATAGTATATGCAATATGTATAGTATATGTAATAGTAAACATAATAAAATAAGATAGGATATATGTGATAATATTTTAAAGACTGTATAAACATATTTTCTCTCTTCTCTTCCCTTAATATCTTTTTAAAAAGACATGATTGTATAAAGCAATAATTATAACACTGTATTATCTGGTTTACAATGTACATAGATGTAAATATATGGCAATAATAGCACAAAGAAGGGCTAATAAAATGGAGATATACTGGAGCAAAGTTGCTATATTTTACTCAAATTAAGTCAGGAATAACCTCAGTTAAATGTGGTAAGTTAAGATACATATTGTAATTCCTAAACCAATCACTAAGGAAATAACTAAAAATATATAGAGTTACAAAACATGATCTCATTAGGTAAATACAAGTTCAAAGCATGATGAGATATCACTTCACACCCATTGGGATGCTTATAATCAAAAAACAGTAAAGAACAAGTGTTGGTAAGGATAGGAAAATTGTAACCCTCATACATTACTGGTGAAATGGTACAAATGCTGGGGAAAGCAGTTCGGTGCTTCCTCAAGAAGTTAAATATAGAATTACCATATCACGCACCACTTCCACTATTAGGTATATACCCAGAAGAAATGAAAACAGGGAACTCAAAGAGAGATTTGTACACAAGTGGTCCCAGCAGCACTGGTCACAACTGCCAAAAGATGAAAACCACCTACATGTTCATGAGTGGATGAATGCATAAACAAAATGTGATATACACAGACAGTGATATATTACTTAGCCTTAAAAAGGGATGAAGTACTGATACATAGTACAATGCAGATCAACACAGAAAACATGCTAAGTGAGAAGTCAGACACAAAAGGTCACATATCATGTGAATCCATCTATATGAAACGAAAGAGGTAAATCCATAGAGACCGAAAGCAGAGGGTTGTCAGGGCCTAGGGGCTGTGGGTGGGAAAGGGGAGTGACTGCTTGATGGGCATGGGGCTTTCTTTTGGGATGCTATGTTTTGGAAGTGAATAGGAGTGGTGGTTGTACAACAATGTGAATGTACTAAATGCAGCTGGATTGTACACTTTAAAATGGTTAATTTTATGTTATATGAACTTCATTGCAATTTAAAAAAATACGATCTTATGTATAGAAAACCCTAAGATGTCTACCAAAATTAAAAAGAAAACCTGCTAAAACTAATATATGAATTAGCAAGCTTGTAGGAAATGGGATCAATATGCAAATATCAATTGTATTTCTATACACTGGCAGCAAACAATTTGAAAATGAAATTAAGAAAACAGCTCCATTCACAGTAGCATCAAAAAGAACTAAACATCTGAGACTATGAAAAGGTAAGCTATAGACTGAGATAAAATATTGAAAATCACATATATGATAAGGGACTTGTACCCAAAATATATAAAGAACTGTTACATCTCTAAAAACACAAAAAATCCAGTTTAAGAATTGGCAAAATACTTAAATAGACATTTCACCAAAGGAGATATACAAATGGCTACTTTTGAGCGAAGATGTTCAACATCATTAATCATTATCAAAAATTCAAATTAGCACTATGAGAAACCACTACACACCCACCAGAAAGGCTATAATACAAAAGAATGGCGGTATCAAGTGTTGGCAAAGATGTGAAGAAACTGGCATCCTCCTACATTGCTGATAGGAATGTAAAATACTATAGCCACTTTATAAAACAATTTGCAGTTTCTTGTAAAGTTAAAAATAAATTTACCATACAGCCCAGCAATTCCGCAGTTAGGTGTTTACCCAAGAGAAGTGAAATGCATGCCCATGTCCACACAAAGACTTGTACGTGAAAGTTCATGGCAGCATTATTCACAAGCCAAAAAGCTGAAACCCCTCAAATGTCCGTCAACTGATGAATGGATAAACAAAATGTGGTACATCCATACAATGGAATGCTGTTTGACAATAAAAAGGAACAAATTACTGATACATGCTACTAGATGAATGAACCTTGAAAACGTCATTCTAAGTGAAAGAAGCAAGACGTGAAGGACTGCATATTGTATGATTCCACTTATATGAAATTTCCAGAAAAGACAAATCTATAGAGCAGATCAGTAGTTTCCAGGGGTTGGAGTGGGAGTGGGGACTGACTGAAAATTATCATGAAGGAACTTTTAAGGGTGATGGAAATATTCTAAAACTGAATTGTGGTGATGGTTGCACAATACTCTAAGTTTATTAAAAACCAATGAATTGTACCCACTTGGTGAATTCTATGGTACGTAAGTTATACCTCAATAAAGCTATTAAAAAGGTATGTACTTTTGTGAATCATCAGTTTCACTTCAATTTACTTTAACAATCATAACCATTGATGTGATCCAAGCTTTAGCTCTAAGGATGTTTATCACAACCTTATTTATAAATAGTAAATAATTTGAAATAAATTAAATGGTTGAACATTGCACTATGATTAAATAAAATGCAGCATAACTTTATAATGGGATATTAGAATACTATACAATAACACTGTACAATAGTATACATTTAAAATGATATAGAAATATATTAACAAAATATGTTCAAGACATTCTGCTAAGCAAAAAAAATGAGATTATAAAACAATATATGGGATGACTTCGTTTAAGAAATAAATGCATACATATGTGCATGCAAAGAAATAAGTCTGAAGAGGTATACACCAAAATTATATCTGGATGATGGATTATGAGTGCTTTTTTAGTTCTTTTTTATCTTTCCTTATCTGATCTTATAATTTTATATAATGCAAATTTTTATGAAATAAGAACAAAACAACGTTAAAGGAAAATTCCGTGAGGTGGATATGACTAACAGTACAGCAAGTAAGTGTAGTAAACTGCCCACCCAGGCCTCCTGATTTATCACTTTAACAAATGAATTGCTGCATAAAAGTCCCTTCCATTATGCCGTTATGCCATATTCATTAATTATTACCCTTCATACTTGTTGTATAATATTTTGTAGGTCACAACACTCTTTCATGACATGTCGCACCCCATAATTCCACTGGTCCTTACAATAACCCCATGAGCAACGAGGAAGAATGCTATACATACACACACACACATATATCATAATTTATGTATATGTAATAATATATATTAGTATATACCAGTGTATATGTATTTTATATATACTAGCAATTACTATGTATCTATATTACGTACTACATATAGTATATATTATAATTTTATATTCTCCATTTAGTCTTCACAACAAACTCTGAGGTAGGTATTATCACCCCGATTGCATAGGTTGGAAAGAAAACTGGGTCACATGTTAAAGGACTGGCAAAGTACATTATTATGCCCATTTTAGAGATTGGAAAACAAGAACTGAGCTTCAGAAATGTTGATGGCAAAATCACACAGCCAGAAAGATGCGGAACCAGAATTTAAACTTTCCATGAGAAGTCATCGTTATTACAAGGTCTTTCCAGAATCTTCTGTATTGTTTGAATGCTGACCTTCTTTGGAAGTGGGGAAATAATAGGCGTTGGCACAAATGGATTTATTTTAGTGCCAGTAGCCAGTAATAAAAGTTAAAAGAAATGGTGGATCCCTTGCAACATTTGTCCAGTAGGTGTTCGGCCTACTTTCTCTTCTCATGGAGTTTGGTTCTTTTAAAAAGTGATATTCTTTCTTCAGATTTAGACCTTAATTTGGATTTGAGTGAGCGCAAGCCACAATGCTCTGTTCATGCAAAGGGCTTAATACAAATGGGTCACGTCAATTTGTTGCTGGATTTAAGGTGAAAAAATGCAATGTTAAACATAACAAATGTAAAAGCACATTCCTTTTGGAATCCAAATGGTCCAAACATTGCAATACATGTTTGAGTGTATGCAACATCTTATAACGCCTTTAGGAACCAGGCACTAGAAATATGCACATGTGTATTGTGAGCAGCCAGGGGAAGTTACAACAGGTAGTAGTTGCTCATGAATCCAGGATTGTTTTTACAGCTGCCAAACCCAGAACACTGAGCAATAATAATGCCTCCATTTATGGCAGACTTTGGACTTAGCGCTTTGTATTGAGGATCTTATGAAATCCTCCTTTCAACAACCCTACAAGCAAGGTACCATTTTTATCCCCTTTTTACAGACGGGAAAACTGAGGCTTAGCTACAGCAATAACTTACTCAAACTCACGTGGCTAGCACTTGGCATAGACAGAATCAAAGTCGGATCTGTGGGACTCTCTGATTGGACTGTGCTCGACAGTAGATTCCATCTGTTGGACTCCATACTGCCTCCTCTGGGAAGGGTGGTCACAGGTATCCTTGCCTCTGAAAGCTTAAGTCCATCGACTAGGTGCATTCTTACAATGTTCCCAAAGACCTCTAAAGTAGCAAGAAATACTGCATTGGTATATCCTGCCAATTGCAACTAAAGTCTCTATGCATGAAGGAGGCAACTGCTTGCTGAAGCTGGAAATTTTAACTGACTGGTAAGGATTGGCACTAGAGATATTTAAAGTCCATTAATTCATTCAACTCAGACTTCCAGATAGCTACGGAGGTGGCGGGCCTTTTACTAAGCCCTGAGGGTCTGGATTTGACTGGACATGGTCCTGACTTCAAGGGGCTCATGGTCTAATAGGAGATATGAGAGCGTAGAAACTAACCAGAACACTATATTAGCTGTGTTACAGTGGCATCAGGGAGGTGTGTTACATTTATCCTCCAATATGGCATGGGCACTTACCAACCAAGCAGCGTGAACCCAAGCTGTAAACTACTGGTATGACTTCCTACCAGCGAATGTCAGCTCTGAAAAGTACTACGTAGGAGAGAGGAAAACCTCAGAGCACTTGGTATTTGACGATTCAAATTGAAAAATGAGTTGGATTTCACTAGGTCAAGAAGAGCCAAGAGGGCATTCTAGGAAAGAACAGCATCAACAAAGGAAAGACAAGGAGGCCAGAAGTGCCTGACAAGTGGACCAGCGAAGCTGAGAAGTAGGTGCCTAATGGGGACAGTAGGAGATAAACTGGGAAAGGCGATCAGAGCAACATTCTGAAGGGGCCTTGAACATCACAGTGAATAATTCAACCTCTCTCTATGCTGTTGGCAATTTGGAGCCCTCATAGTATTCTTGAGCAGGAAAACGATATAAACATAAATTGATAAGAACGACTAGATATTTCGTAGGCCATCCTCCTTAAAAATGCAGGTGTCTTTCTCTGAGAACTGATCAGCCAACCATTCCTTGACTACATTCCAGGACAAGCAGCTCATTCTTCTTAAAGCAGTCTAATTCTTTGAGAGGAGAAATATTTTCTCACATGCTTTTTTTTTTTTTTAAGATTTTATTTATTTATTTATTTTTTCCTTTTTCTCCCCAAAGCCCCCTGGTACATAGTTGTGTATTCTTCGTTGTGGGTTCTTCTAGTTGTGGCATGTGGGACGCTGCCTCAGCGTGGTCTGATGAGCAGTGCCATGTCCGCGCCCAGGATTCGAACTAACGAAACACTGGGCCGCCTGCAGCGGAGCACGCGAACTTAACCACTCGGCCACGGGGCCAGCCCCCTCACATGCTCACATGCTTTTTAAAGGAAGATACGTTTTATTTATGGTACGTCATGAATGAATGAATGAATGAATTTCCATGTACTAGCTCTTCGGGATGAGATAAACAGTAAGTCCCTGTCGTAAGCCCTGAGCTTTAGCTAAATCCACTCAATTATCCCCTCCGTGACCCGATTCACAGCCCCTTCTACCACCTTTATCTCTCTCCTTCTGAATATCTTATTTTAACTTACTGACATGCCTTTGATGTCCAAGGCTAGACAACAGACATCCCATACAATCTATCTAGCAGATTCCTGTTCATCTGGACACTATCCTTCAGCCTCAATTTTTGTTAATCATTATTTTTTAAAAAGTTTTTGAGATTTGCTTATCGCAAAATTAATAAAATGCTCATTGTAAAATGTCATACAACATATATAAAGTAAAATGTATAGCCCTCTCTTCCTCCTAGTTCTACTGCCCAAGGATAGCTACCATGAACAATTTTGCATCCTTCTAGACTTTATCCATATATGAACACACTGTGATTGTGCCATTATTAGAATTTAATTAGGTTTTTAAACATCTGGCTGGCCACCGTCTCTGCAGGCTCACACAGAGATTGCGATCAGCCTGTCCCACGTCCTCCTGTTATTAGAGAGCCTTGCTGGTTCTGTAGCTAGAAGTAGTGCTTTATTATTAGTTTGTTGAATCTTATCATACGGTTTGGGCCCGTTGTTCCAACTTATGGTGGTCTCTCTGATTCTTTGCTTTGTATCACCCATAGATTTAATAAGTGTGTTCAACAGGAGAGCCCTGTTGGCCCATCCCCGTTTAAAATCCTTCGGTGTCTTCTCAGGACCCCTCTGAGCTTCCATTTCTTTCCATTTCCATGAAAACTTAAGGAGTATGATTTGATGGTCTTTGAGATCTCCCTGATTTAAAAATCTTTGAAACCACTCAAGGTGTGACATGCCCTGCTCTGCCTCCTTCTAGCAGGAGCTAATGCTTTACAGCCCGGGAGAGTCCACATCACCAAAGGAGGAGACAATTGTCCTGGGAAGCTGATCGAGGCAAGGCAAACGGCTTTGGTTTTGAAGGTGGGACACGGTGAGGTCAATCAGATGTGACACATTTGCAGCAATTCTAAAGGAACCTAGCTGGGCACTATTTCCAAGTTGCAAATGCTGGATACATTTTTTCCTGGAGGCGGGGTTTGATCTTTAAAAAATCAAACCACTGAGTTAGAGTGGTGTGGCTCCAGTTCCCACACAGGTCAGCTGGAAGTTAGAAACTTCGGAAGCTGATTTAATTGCTTGGCTGGGCAATTCTTTTGGATGAGAATCTTTGCCTAACCAGCCTTGTGAGAATTTTCCTGAAGTGGAATTCAGTGCTACCTCACAAAGCTTGTCCTCGCTTCACCCCCGGAGGAAGGAAGAGGACGGCAAAGCAGAGCAAGGAGACTCTTGACCTGTAATTAATGTATCAGTACACTTTAATTATTTGGCTGAAATACATTATGGGAATAATTTTCATTTTTAAGCGATTCAGTTTTTTCCCCTTTCCAGTGTAAAGGATTTAGCAGATCCTACTTTTTTCCCTCAAGGGCATATTTTCAGGGTTCTGTTATGATCAGAAACCATTGCTCCTCCCCTTCACAACATATGTCATGATAGGGAATATCGAAGTACCCATCTTGACTGATTTTAGGAAACAGAAGCACAGAAGGACTTCCAGGACGAGGCAAGGTGATGGAAGGGAGATCAGTGTATAAGAAGTCACCGAGATGATGACAGCTAAGCGAAGCTACTAGACGAGAAGCTGTCTGAACATCATTTGACGAGAGCAAGGATTCTGGAACCAGACTGCTGAGTTCAAATCACCGTACAGCAGCTGCACGACCTTAGGCAAGGGTGACTTGACCTCCACATATCTGCTTTCTCATCTATAAATTGAGGGTCATAAGGCCTGCTTCAGGGGGCTGTTGTGCACATCACACGAGTGAAGACATGGGAAGTACTGAGGGCAGCACCTGACTCATGGTGAGTCTCAATGAAAGTTATATGTACAGTGCATATGTATTATATATTTATTTATAACACATATTCAAATACTAATGAGACCTTCACACCCAACAGGATGACTATTGTACTAGTCATGTTTCTTCAGAGAAACAAAATCAATAAGAGATTTTATATATATATATTTATTATTTATATGCTATATGTTTATATAAAACATGTATATATTTATTAAAAATATATTATTAAATATTTATTCTATGTTTATTTATTGTAAGGAATTGAATCACGTGATTATAGAGGCTGGCAAGCCCAAAATCTGCAAGGTGGGCCGGCAGGCTGGAGAGCCAGGGGGGCTGAGGCTGCAGTTCCAGTCCAAAGGCTGTTGGGTTGGAGAACCAGAAAGAGCTAATGTTCCAGTTCTAGGCCAAAGGACAACTGCTGGAGAATTCCTGCTATTCGGGGGAGAGTAGGTCTTTTTCGTCTATTCAGGCCTTCAACTGATTGGATGAGGCCCACCCACCTTATGGAGGGAAATCTACTCAAAGTCCACCGACTTAGGTGTTAATTTCATCCAGAATCATCCAGAATAGTATTAAACCAACTATCTGGGCACCATGGCCCAGCTAAGTTAGTGCATAAAATTAACCATCACAGCTCTTATCAACAAAACAGAAAGCAAAAGTACTGGCAAGGATGTGGAGAAATTGGACTCCTTGTGCATTGCTGGCAGGAATATAAAATGCTGCAGCTGCTGGGGAAAATCAGTATGGCAGTTCCCCAAAAAATTAAACATAAAATTATCATTTGATTAGCAATTCCACTTCTGGGTGTATGCAAAAGAATTGAGAGCTGGGATGGCAACAGATATTTGAGCACCTACGTTCACAGCAGCGTTATTCGCAACAGCCAAAAGATGAGGTCCCCCCCGCAAATAATCTGTACCTCTAATGTCTACTCCAATCAGGAGCAAGACAGCTACTAACCTTGGACCCTCACTCTGGCAACAACCACAGACTTGCAAACTCTGATAATAATAATCATAATAGTAATAATAATAATATGGCTAATACTTGTATATAATCCGGCCCAATTACGTGTGACAGAAACATACAGCTTCCATGCTTCACATGTATCCGCTCATCTTAATACTCACAAAAATCCTATGAGTCAGATACTATTACTATCACTCCGTTTTACAGATGGGAAAACTGAGGCACACGCCAATTTCATCTACCAGGAAAATGCAGAGTCTGGGATTCTAACCCAGAGAGTGACTCCAAATTCCGTGCTCTTCACCACTGCACATTATTCCCTGAAGGGGTGTGGACAAGTCATCCCCACCCTGTGACTACAGAGTTGCCACGGAACTATTGCAAAGTGCCTGTGAATCCACATGGCAGGCAGGCGTAACCTGTAAACAAATATATAGTGCCTGAGACATTTATGTACAAATATTTTTCAAATGTATACAGATGCTGTTGTGAAGAATAAAAATATCAATGCGATTGAAAAATATTGACTATATTGTGGTTTTTACTCACCGTGTAGTTTCTTAATCAAGATACAGGGAGGAAATCACAGCCCATGACGATATATCCAGTTACTGTCTTTCTTTGCCTTCTTTCTGAGACACTGATAGATTTGCTTTTCCCTAGTATTTTAGAGAAACATAAATCAAAAGAATAAACAAGTAGGCATTCTAAACAAACGTGACTTTAAAAAAATTTTTTTATTGAAGCATGACATCCATAGAGAAAAGCGCCCGGATCACAGAGGAATAGCTGGGTGACTTCTCATAAACTGAACTACAGTGCACCCAGCACCCAGATCAAGAATAAGAACATCACGAGCACTCCAGAAGATTCTTTGTGCTTCTTGCAATCATTATGCAACTCCTCTCAAGCGTAGCCATCTGTAGTGGGTACAGGTGTCTCTCCCAAAAAAAGATGTATTTGATTTCCAACCCCCAGTACCTGTGTTTGGAACCTTATTTGGACATAGGGTCTTTGCAGGTGTAATCAAGTGAAATGAGGTCATCCTGGATTAGGATGGACCCTAATCCTTGGTGTTTTAGGCTTTCTTTCTGGGGATGTCTGATAAGCTTGTTATGGAGCTAAATTTTCCGTGCTAATCCTTTGCCTGTTCAATGAAGCAAATTTATATGCAATAATAAAGAAATAATAAAATAAAAAGTTCTTACACTTGAAAAGACCAGGGAAGCCATCAGAGAAAGTGATTCTGTCAGTTTGCTAGGGCTGCCATAACAAAACACTGCAGACTAGGTGACTTACAAAACAGAAATGTATTTACTCACAGTTCTGGAGACTACAAGTCCAAGATCAAGGTGCCAGCAGGGTTGGTGTCTTCTGAGGTCCCTCTCCTTGGTTTTCAATGGCCACCTTCTCCCTGTGACCTCATATAGTCCTCCCTCTGCACTCACGTCTGTGTCTGTATGTGTCCTAATCTCCTCTTATAAGGACACTAGTCAGATGGGATAGGGCCCACCCTAACGGCCTTATTTTAATTTGATTTGATTTGGTCTCTCTTGAAAGACTCTATCTTCAAATACAGCCACATTCTGAGATACTGGGGGTGAGGGTTTCAACATATGAATTTTGGGGGGCACACAGTTCAGCCCGTAACATGGTTTAATATTGTTTTCGCATTTAACTTCAACGCTTGCTCTGACCTCACTATAGAAGAGGTTTGCACAGTGAAGACCGAGGCGAGGAGATTGTTGGGCGGGCCTCAGGCAGAGGCTGTCTCATGGGCTGCGGTGTCTGTGGCCTTTTTTAATGCAAAGAAGTCCTGATTTTAAAATGTAGAAGGAAATGCCAAGTGAAGTTTTCAGTCCTTTTCCCTAACGAGGTTTGACACCAGTATTTTCATATGTAACAGCTGTACTGCCCGTGACTGGCAGTGATTGCCTTAGAAGGAAAATTTTTCCACTCTCAGTAACTCAATAGGCAATCACTTTTCAGGTTTGTTTTTTTCTTTTCAATGAAAGTGCTCCCTTTCCAAGGATACGCCTCAAGGGCCTCACTGTTGTCGTTGTTTTCTCTCTGTGTTCTGTGGTGTTTTATTGAGAGCCTTGTAGACAGGGGCTTTCGTTATCATTTATGCATGAAAGCAAATGAATAAACACTCCTTCATTCAAGGAATCTTTATTGGGTGCTCACAATGTGCCAGGCAGAGTGCTTGGCATTGGAGCTGTAGAGATGAGCTTCACGGGAACTTACGGTCTAGTGGAGGAGACAAAAGCACATAACAAAGGTTTCCGGGAAGCGTGACAGGTGTTATGATATGCTTAACCACAGAGCACTCAACCTGGGCTCTCAATTCTCTGAGAATTGCCCCTTCTGATCCACAGGAATAAGACCTGGCGACGACGTTTGACAGGGATCCCGCCATCTGGCCATAGCAGTTGGAGTAAGAGATGGACTGCTGTCCCAAGCTGGGTGAGTTACGGTTTCTCTCCTTTGGAACTGTGGTTCAGGCATGCTTGTTGGTCTTTGCTGACCACTTGAACTAAGGTCTTGTGAATCGAGGAGCTGTGGGTGGTCATCTTCTGTTGCTGCTTAGAAAAACAGACAGCCAATCTGTAAACAGGGGAGAATAAACCAGACTCTCAGAGCGATGCAAAGACAAGCTACTACATGGAGAGAGAGAGAGTGGAGAGAGGGAGAGACTGGCACTATTGGCTTTTGGGGCTGGATAATTCTTTGTTGTTGGGACTGTTGTGTGCACTGTAGGATGTTTAGCAGCATCCCTGGCCTCTCATGGGCCTCTCATGGATGCCAGTAGCATCCTCCAGTTGTAACAATCAGAACTATCTTCAGACAATCCCGAATGTCCCAGGAGGTGGGGTGCTGAAAGAGGGAAAAATCACACCTCCGTGGAGAAGTGCTGAGCCAGAGTGAGTGACGTTCTGTTATTTGCAACCTACAGAGCCCCGACTGAGATCCTGCCTGCCGCAGGCTGACTTCTCCCTGATCATTGCCCAATGCACGGGCAGCAGAAAGGGTGCTCCAGACAGAGGAGCTGGACTGGACTTGGGCACTAGAATTTTTGAGAAGACACAAAATAGAGAGAAGCAAGGCCTCTGCTGTTAGAGGCTGCTAGAGAAAGAATAATATAATTTTAGAATGACCTCCTTAACATTTTAGTTATAAATATGGTCATATCTCTTTTACTTTTCTAAATTAAATTTAAACTAGCTGGAACATTCGTTTGCCACACTAGTAGGAATACTCACTCTTTTTGTTCCCTTTTCCACCATTACCTGAAACAAACTCTAGAAGTTTAGCCAGCTCAAAAGGGAAGTCGATTCGACTTGTAACCCCAAGAGAAAGAGAACACTGGTTCTAACATAGGGATCTTCAAACTCTATTGATCATGAACTCCTATCAGTAAAGCCTTTTTGAGATTGTCTCCTCAGGGTATGTATGTATATACATTTACTTATTTATAAATCACAGACAAGTCCTTTTATGTTATTAAATTACATACAAGTATACTATGTTATACTTTAAAACACAGAAAACATCGACATTTTTAAATGATTAAAAATACATATAGTCCATCAGTGAATGAATGGATAAACAAAATGTGGTGTGTCTGTACAATGGAATACTATTCAGCCATAAAAAGGAAGGAACTGCTGATGCGTATTATCACATGGATGAACCTTGAAAACTTTGTGCTAAGTGAAAGAAGCCAGTCACAAAAGACCACACAGTGTATGGTTCCATTCATATGAAAGTTCAAAATAGGAAAATCTGTAGAGATGGAAAGTAGATTCATGGTTGCTCAGGGCTGGTTGGGCTACTGGGTGATAGGAAACTGATAGTTAAAAGGGACGGGGTTTCTCTTTGATGCAATGAAATGTTCTGAAATTGACTATGGTGATGATTGCACCTATCCGTGAATATAATAAAGACCACTGAATTGTACACATTAAATGGGTGAACTCTATGGTCTGTGAATTATATCTCAATAAAGCTGTTTTAAAAATACATGTAAATGGAACTTCTCCTTCCTCCTCCCACCCCTTGTCTTGTGCTCCCTCAGGGAAGCACATCTCACTTTGGAAACCTCAAGAGTAAAGGATCAGACTCATTGTCACTATTGCCTTCCACTGCAATGCTATTAAAAACTTGTCACCCTACCAGACATCCAGTATAATGTCTAAGGTTAAGAAGTCTTTGAACACCAAACATTGGCAACAATGTAGAGAAACTGGTATGGTGACACTGGTACACTCATACACTCTTTGTAGGAGTAAAAATTAGCACAACCTCTTTACTATTTAAATTAAATATATGCATTCCCTGTCCTGGTAATTTAATTTCTTGGTATACTTAACAGAAATGCAAACATACGGGCATCAAAAGACATGTACCAGCATGCTTACAGTAGCATTTATCACAGCAACCCCGAACTAGAAAGAACCCAAATGTCCACCAACAGTAGAAAGGATAAATAAATTATGACATATTCATGCAATGGAATTCTAGTCAGCAATGAGAATGGATGAAATAATCTTATACACAATAAATGAACGAATCTCACAAAAATAACTTGGGCAGAAGAAGGCAGACACAGAAGAGCTCAGACTACATGATTCCATTTAGATGAAGAACAGGCAAAATGAATCTGTTTTGTCCGAAGTCACGCTGGTGACTACTTCTCAGGATGGAGGTGGAGATTACTGTCAGGGCATGAGCCGGGAGGGTCCTGGGTTGCTGGTAATGTTCTATTTCTCAATTTTTACCTTGACCTTGACCTTGACCTTGGCAGCTACTTGGGGGGGTTCACTTTACAAAAATTCATTGAGCTGTTAACACTTTGATTTTTGCACTTTTTTCTGCATGTGTGTTATACTTTAACAACAGGTTTATTAAAATAAATGAAGTGAAAAAGTTTAAATAAATAAAGTTGGGGTGAGATCAGCCAGAGTCCTGACAGGAACAACTGGCTCACTACAAAGTGCTGCCTAGATCTATGGCCCAGCTCAGCCGCCACGACAGAGGGACACCAGGGTCCTCTGAGGGACACCAGCTTTTCTCCTTCCCCGTCCCCCAAGCTAAGCAGGACCAAGGATGGCTCAGCCTCCCCAGGTCCTCCGCTCCTTCAGCCTCTTGCACAGCCCTTTCCACTCCCACCACGGTCCCATGCTCCAGCTGCCTAGGGAGGGTTTTATCAGAATCATTTAAGCATCATCTTCTCTCATCTCCAGAACTGCTTGCCCTTTCCAGGAAACATGGAGGAGTCAGACCAGTTCCTTTTCCATCTTGAACAAAGGATATATTTCCCAATTCACACCCTTGCCAATCACTTGCGCCATCTGCTCCACCCTCCTGTGGCAAAGTCTCCCCAGCACTCGTGGGAGCCATGTGTCCACGTCTCCGAGAGGCTCTTCTGTGTGGCCGTGGCAACAACTCCTGTGTACGGACAGTTTACACTTCACCATATCCTGTGTGAGGTGCTTTCGCTGCATCATCTCATTTAATCCCCACAACAACCTTTTGAGGTAGGTACTATCATTCTGCTCACTTTCCAGATGAGGAAGCAAAAGACAGGAAACCATTTGCCAGGGGGTATCATTCCTGTAAAAGGACTTCACAAGGGATCCATCCTTGCAGTGGTTCCTGGGTGAATTCCTGGAATCTCTCTCTCAGAGTGAGGGGGAAAAATTGTTCTTGCTAAGCATCTCACTTCAATTATAAACATATAAATAACAATTATATGAAGGAAGTGTGTTAAATGCCAAAGAGGGACATAAACAAAGGAGGGACAATGGAGAGGTGAGATGACACCACACTGAAGAGAAAGGAAACACTGCTTGGAGGAGCTTGTATTTGCCTCAGTGAGTGAGCAGGAGTTGGACAGGCAGAGACGGAGGTGGGAAGCCGTGTGGACCAAGGCAGGGAGGTGGGAAGTGCCGGGCAGCATCAGAAAGCAGTTGAGGGTCCATTTTGACTGATGTGTAGAGGATGTAGAAGAGTGATTGAGAGGTGGCGCTGGAAAAGAGGCTGGGCGCACCCCAATGGCCGTGTGGTGGTTAATTTTGTGTGTCAGTATGACTGGGCCATGGGGAGTCCAGATATGTGGTCAAACATTACTCCGATGCTTCTGTAAGCATGAGTTGAACATTTAAATCGGTAGACTGAATGAAGCAGATTTCCCTCCCTAAAAGGGCGGGTGGGGGAACCTCATCCAATTAGTTGTTCTTGAATAGAACAAAAAGGCTCACATGATTATGGAGGCTGACAAGCCCCAAGATCTACAGGATGAGTCAGCAAGCTGGAGACCCAGGAGAGCCGATGGTGTAGTGCTGGTGCCAAGGCCAGCAGGCTCGAGACCCAGAAGCGCCGGTGTTTCAGTTCTCGCTCATGATCAGATCTCTGCTCAAAGGTCTTCCCAGAGAGGACTTCCCCAACCATGCTATCTAAAGCAGCCCCCGCCGTTACTTTTAATCCACTTACCCCTTTCTGTATCCTTCACAACCTCCCCTCCACCTGCAACTGTACAATACATTTGTTTGTTTGTTTGTTTTCTATCTCCCCAGGAAAACATAATTTCCGTGAGAGTGGAGACTTTGTTTTGTTCACTGCTATATCCACAGCTCCAAAAACAGCAGCTGGCATATAGCAGATGCTCAACAAATGTTTGTTGAAGGAAGGAATTTTAACACTTGCATTATCCTTTCTTAAGGGAGGTACCAGTTCTCCTTGGCTCATCACTGTATCTCAATCATCTTAGCAAAGTCCCTGGCCCATGAGAGGAGTTCAGAGAATACAGATTGCATGGGTAACTGCCTGTATTCTGGTTCTTTCTAAACTTGCTTCTCTTCCATCTAAATCACAAACTCTCTGAGGGCAGGGACCACCAATCTATGCCCCACATTACCTTCCACAGAGCTTTTTGCCTTGGAGGCCATAAGTCTGTTGAAGTCAGTTGAATTGTGTCTCTAAACTGGATGGGAACTGCTATGTACCTATAAGGCACTCCGTTAATATTTTTAAATTACTACTGAATATTTTCATTTTAAACTTCCACTACTGGGTTTATTATGAAGAAGGAACACACATTAAACAAGGGAATGACCGCTTGGGGAAGATTTGACCCTCATTTTGACTCATCGGATGATTTTATGCCTACAGCATTAGCAACCTGCTATTTGACTGTGCCACAATTATTTTGTTGAATACAAGATCGAATCCACTTACGATGTGATTGGGTTCTCTTTAAAGTGACTCTTGTGCCATTTTTGAAGGATGCCTCCTTGCACTATCATTTCAGGACTTCTTGTTTCAGAAAGTTGTGTCTTCAATGAAATACAATAGCCCTGATGACCAGGACTTTTTGGAATAAGCAAGTGAAGGACAGAAGAGACTTTTCTTTTTGATTGGAGGGTCACAAGAGAATGAAATTGTCAAACACTTTTGCCCCATAAGAGAGCGAAAGTGCTGAGCTTAAGCTGTTTCATTACAGGGAGAAGTGAAGAGTGAAAAGGAGCGGAGGGAAAGAATGTGAGTCTTATTTACTTAATTTCCTATGGAAAACTCCAAGCATGCTACACCAGTGAGCTCAAGCTGCAGTGTCCATCTGGAGCTTGGCTTCTCCCCGTTGGATCAGGGGCTGTGTGCAGGCATTGCTGGAGGTGATGCAAGTTTTTATTTGATCCACACATTCACTTGTTATGTGCAAAGCTTAGGAGAATTTGTACTCTCTCTGATTCTGGGGAAATCAAATTTAAAAACAGGACAGAGAAGGAATTTTCTAGAATCTAATGACTCTCATCATAAGCTAAAGGCAAAATGTTAGCTCAGGGCAGCGTGATAATGAAGTTGGTCATTAGTAGCTAGGAAATACCATTCCTGCAGATCTCGCTCGGGTGAACCATGTGAAATTGGTTGGAAGATTACAGATTGCCAGTTTATCCTGCTCTCACTGATCTGTCGCATAGCGAGAGCTGGGGGTTGTCAGTGGTTTGCCTGTTAGTGGGAAAACAAAAGAAACTGAAAAGAATCTGTAAAAAACCTCGAAGCAATATGGAAGGGTAATTGTTTTTAAAGATGATCGTATTCTAAGAAATGGAGCAGGGATTCTCATCCATAAGGAATGTACACACCCATTTTATTTATTTAATTTTTTTTAAGATTGGCACCTGAGCTAACAACTGTTGCCAATCTTCTTCTTCCTTTCTTTTTTTTCTTCTTCTCCCCAAAGCCCTCCAGTACCTAGTGGTATATTTTAGCTGTAGGTCCTTCTGGTTGTGGCATGTGGGATGCCACCTCAGCATGGGTTGATGAGTGGTGCTACGTCTGCGCCCAGGATCCAACCAGCGAACCCTGGGCCGCTGAAGTGGAGCACGCGAACTTAACCACTCGGCCACGGGGCCAGCCCCTGACAATGTTTTTTTAAGATTACCATGGAAAACATGCACTATATTTTTTAATTCTGGTGTAACACGCAGTCTCCAATTTGACAAATACTGTGTTGAAGAAGGTCTGGCTTCTGTCAACTTTAGCTTCTATCATATGGTCACTGGCTTAGAACTGACATTTATGGAATAAGCCTAAAAGTATGTTAACCATTACTTAGAGGTAACACGTACAAATGTAGTACATTTCTTTAATATGACTTCGCTTCTATTTCCGTGAGTCATGAAACATCAGGTTTTATAAGTATGTCTTCCCCAAAAAAGTGGTTTGTTGAGTTAGTATTGCAGGTTAAACCCCTTAATTAACCAGAACACTCAAGGATTCATGTCATCCTCGAACTCTGGCAATCAGACGCCAAAGACCAAGAGCAAATGTTTATACAACTCAAATCATAAAAACAGGGATGTGCCAGAGTTGCTAACACTAGTTCTTGAAAGCTAATTGTTAACTATTCAGGAATTTTGTGAGCTGGTTGTTAAAGTGATGGTAGCCTGAAACGTGCAGTGGTGAGAATATTTACACTATGGAAATTGGCACACACTGCATATCTTGACTTTTCTTTAAGAGCTACTTTACCAGCGCACCTGACTACATAGAAGGGTTTTTGGAGGCATGCAAAACTAGTTCTCCAGGAGCTAGCAAGGCAAGCCCAGGAGTCCAGGCCACCTGAGAGGCATGTAGTGGTTAACAGCACTGGCCTCGGAGTCAGGCAGACAAGGTTTCTGATCTCAGATTGCCACTTAAAGTGGTATGACTCTGGCCAAGTCATTTGCCAGAGCCTGAGTCTTCTCATTTGTAAAATGGGATAACGATAACCACTTCATATGTTTGTGATGATTAGGAGAGCAATGCGTGTATAATCATAACCTCACCTAACAATAATATCTGGCACACAGGAGCCACATAGAAGGCACATATGCACTGAATGCTGAATAAGTCAATTCCCGGCACACACTGTTAGCCCAATGATCTCACAGATCTCTGCGTCCAAGCCTAATCCACTTCTGCCCACACCTGAGGTCATCTGGTGTCTCTAGGCCTTGTCTTTAAGCTCCCGTTTGCTTGTTCTCTCTCTCTTCTCTGGTCCTGACCTCTGAGGCCACAGAGGGTGGCTGAGGTGGTGTGGGGGGTGGTGGATGAGTTCATCTGTAATCAGCATGTTGAATAAGCACAACTTGTGACATAGTCAAAATAAAATTTTATATTTGTCTCCCACCATCCTTTAAAAAGTGATTCATTGAACAGTCTGACAGTTCTTCAAAAGGTTAAAACATAGAGTTATCATATGATCCAACAATTCCACTCCTAGGTATGGATCCAAGAGACATGAAAACGTAAGTCCAAACAAAAACTTGCATACTAGTGTTGACAGGATTATTCATAATAGCCCAAAAGTGGAAACAACCAAATGTCCATCAACTGATAAATGGATAAATGAAATTTGGTCCATTCATAAAATAGAATATTATTGGGCAAGAAAAAGGAATGAAATACTGATTCATGATAAAGCATGGATGAGCTTTGAAAACATTATGTTGTGTGCAAGAAGCCAGACACAAAACATTGCATAACATATGATTGCATTTATACGAAATGTCCAGAATAAGCAAATCTATAGAGACAGAAAGTAAATTAGCAGTTGCCTAGGGTTGTGGGGCTTGGGGGTCAATGAGGAGGGACTGCTAATGGTATGGGGTTTCTTTTTGAGGTGATGAAAATATTGTAAAATTGATTGTGGCAATGGTTGCACTGGACTTGGGGTGAAGGAGGTAAACCCTCCCTCCCTCCCTCCTCGAAGGGAAAGACAGAGAGGACTTGCCTAGGACTCCCCAAGGAAGCTTCTCCACAAATCCTCTCTCCCACACTCTGACCCCTTCTTATATCCTTGATCTGGTTGAGGGATTCAAGGGTCACAGAACGGTTCTTGGAAATTTGCTTTGTAAATTCTGCAATTGTAACGTGACTCCTTGCCCTTGAGTCAGTGAACCATCTCGGCATGATAAGTACAAATACCATACTTACTGGCCACCTGTCCTGGTTCCTGGGAAGGGTGGGTCAGCTCAACAACTGCCCTTTAGACCATGGTGAGAGACGGAGAAACTTCTCCATGGAGAAGAAGAAGGTGGAGAGGTCTTCTTCACCTGGAGAAACGAAGGGGATACTAGCAAGCCAATCAATTTACTCCTTCACCCAACTGCTCACAGTTAACTTAAGAAGTGAAATTTAGTGGCAAAGAATTTAGTCCACAAATCTAGGATACAAGATATGTCACAACACTTCATTTCTCGAAATAAAATGTAATCTGCTCCAAGCTGCTCAAATTTCTGGCTGGCGGGAGACAAACTGGGAACTCAGTAATTGGTGTGACAGTAGAAATCTCTCTCCCTCTACATTGGGTAATTCAAGAATTCTGAAATTAGTGAGGCCAGAAAACTGGGGTAGGAGGCAATTCATTACACTGTGGTGGCCACTAGCTTTGCCAGTGCCCCTTCACGCTGTGTCTGCTGAGCACTGGTCTCCACCATCCGTCTCATGGATGCTGCTTTGCAGGCAGGCCCAGAGATACCCTGCCAGGAGTAGTCCCCATGGCACAAGGACATGGCATCCTGCAGCCATCCTTCAATCTGGGGTGCTCCTCAGGTTATTAGTCTCCGGGCTCCCATCTCCACACTTCTGCCCATTCTTGGATGACTACTCCCATTTCCCCTGCCCAAAATCTCTTCCCTTTACCACAGTTTCCCTCAGTGAGTCTTCAGAAATCTAGGGTTGGCCTTGTTTCCCTCAGGACAGATGGGGAAGTAGATGCTAATTTAGCTTTTGTGTTTGTTTTTTTAAAAAGTCATTTATCCTGTTACAGAATCTCAATAAACCGTGAGACTTAGCACCCAGACTCCTAACCTGTTCAAAGGAATAATTCTGGACATGTAGACTCCTGGGTGGCCACCACAATGGATCCAAACCACAGATAACACAGCTAACTGATAGACATAGCAACAAGGACCACCTTCCTGTATTTTCCAGCCAAATTCTCTGTGTACCTGGAGGACCTGCCCAGCTGAACAGCTGGCATAGGCTCTTGTGAACACATTCACAAGAACACATTCACTTCCCCCAGCCCAGTCCAGGCGGCTTCCATAAGTTACACTCATGCCCCAGGAGGGTACAGGCATCTCCATGCTCAAGCCACACAGCCACAGTCCCCACTACAAGGCCAGCCTTTCACTGAAGTAAATTTCAGATTTAGAATTTTGTGTAGCAAGAAAACAATGACTATTGAGTTATGTTCCCTGAGAAAGACACTAGAGAGGCCTTTGCTCCACTTATGTTTTATTAAAAACCTTCTGCTCCATCAAAGTCTGTGCACTGACCTCAGAAAGCCCATACATCCTTTCCTGGAAATCTCCCCATCTTCCTTCCTGCCATCCAGATATAAGGCCCAGCTTCTCTCCTCCGCCTCTGGGAAGGCTCTGTTGAGTCAGTCTGAGGGGCTCTCACCCCCTCTGAATCCTGACTCACTTCTCTCTGTCCCTCCCTGGCACTCCATTCACACTGGGTTTTATTTTTTTCATGTTTTATACCCCTCAAGGACGGGGACTGTGTCCTCTGCTTTGTGCTTCCCATCTCTTTTCCAGCACATACTTTTGCTAATTATTGCTATTTTGATCATTATTTTGTGATTTTGATCATTTTTTTGATATTTCGTTATTTTGATAATTATTGTTGTTGCTACTATTCTCACAGTTGACACTTGTCGAGGACATACACCCTGTGGCAAACACTGAACCAAGTGTTCACATGCATCCCTTTATTAATCCTCACAGCAACTCTAGACAGTGGGCACAATTATGACCCCTGGTTCTTAAAAGAGGGAACAGGAGCTCCCAGAGGCTGAGTGTCCAGCTCCAGCCTGAATTAGCCCAGCTGAATCTAACTCAGCTCCACCTGACCCCAGACCTGTACTCTCCATTTCCAAGGGTTACTGTGGCTCAGATGACAGAGTAGAAAATGGAAGGTAAGGGTTACTTCTTTACTATTTCTTTTCTAGAGGAGCGGTCATCTCAGGCTAGACTGAAACTCAGAAAGCGGACTTGCCCCCAATGCAACATTTGTCCGGGGCAGAGAAGGTATAAATGCAGGGTTCCTGCTGCCCAAGCCAGCACTCTTTCTTCCATACCCTGGTGCTCTGCTGTATGACAAAAATACTCCTTTGAAAACTTAGCCTTTTTGTACTTCTCTACTGTAGAACAAACCACCCTTTAGCAAAAACCAAAATAGTAATTTTCTGTGGAGAGGATAATCACTCACTCCAGTAAACTAAAACAACGTGCTGTGCTTAGAGCAGGAGAAATGCGAAAAATCTTTGGCTTTGTTTCTCTCTGTATATACAATGTACACATGTGTGTCTGTGTGTATACACCGTGTGTACAGACTTTCCAGTTCACCTAACTTGGAAATAAGAGCCGCTCCTGGTCTGACCACCACACCCCAGCCCCGCCGTTTCTCTGAACTTCTTTCATAGACTAGAGCAGAGCCAAATAGAATCAGTTTCTGTGACTGTGATTTATAATCTTCAGTTTTAAAAATCCACATCCTGGAAAACTTTTGAACAGTGTGGCATTGACAAGAATTAAGGAAGGTTGGCTGAGAGAAAGGGGAGGGGGAGAAACAGCTGAGGCTCTACTGTGCTGAGAATACCCCTCCTAGCGTTGTTCACATTTTAATAGAGGTCAGTTCAGCAGACATTTACTGAATGCTTATTACCTGCCAGACTCTGCTGGATGGTGGAGATGCAAAAAAGAATAAGACTTCATCTCCAGCTTCAAAGGCTCGTAGTGATGGGATAAACAGACATGTCAGAATAAACACTCCTACATAGATAGGGAAGATTAAAAGAAAATTAAAAAGGCTTCAAGCACCAAGGAATCATCTTAAGGAAGAAATTTCCAGGGGCAGTATATTGCACATAGCAGTCAGACAGCCTGGGTTCACTTCCCAGCTCCATTGCCAAGTTCCTGCATCTATAAAATGGGTATTAACGTCCATATTTATACCCTGAGTTGTTGTCAGGATTAGAGAAGATAATGCACATCAAACACTTATTGCAGGGCTTGGCATGTATTAAGTGCTCAATAAAATGTAGTAAAATAAAATGGCAGTTCAAAAACAAAACAGGTGAGTTCCCTGAAACTGGAAGCATAAAAGCAGACAGCCTCCTAGCAGGGATGCGGAGGGACTCACGAAGCAGATCGGGGCTTGGTAACCTGATGGTTTCTAAGGGACCTTTCATCCCTGAAGTGCTATAGAATACGAGCTGTGTGTGTGGATCCAAGGATGAGAAGGGGGGCATGAGTGTGAGAGTGAGGGAAATCCCAGAAGGAGAGTGAAAGTTAAAAATAGGAGAAAAAGTCCCTGTCCTCTAGTAATTGAGAGTCTACCTAGAGAAATGAGACATATCCCTGGGAAAAAGGTAGACAATAAAAGGCAGTACCTGACAAGTATTCAGTAAGCAGTAGCACAAATAAATTCATTAATTCATCCGCAATGGTAGAATTTAAGACAATGAAGCAGGCCATGTAAAAAGATGTTTTTGGACAGGTGGGCCCTCAGACATCATTCATTTCACAGAATTTTTTTCCCCTGAGGAAGATCCACCCTAAGCTAACATCTGTGCCAATCTTCCTCCACTTTATATGTGGGTCTCCACCACAGCATGGCTGACGAGTGGTGTAGGTGTGCACCCAGGATCCGAACCTGTGAACTCCAGCCACCAAAGTGGAGCACATGGAGCTTTAACCACTACGTCATGGGGCTGGCCCCTCATTTCACAGATTTTTTTAGCAAATATTTCTATAGACCTACTATGCCTTAAGTACTGTTCAAAGCACTTTACAAATATTAACCAACCTCATTGTCATGAGTACAACCCTACACCTGCATGCCTGTTATTATCCCTATTGTACAGAGGAGGAGAGGTTGGGGGACTTGCCTAAGGTCTCACAACTGTCGGGTGGGGAGCTGAACTTCAAACCGGAGCCATCCAGCTCCAGAACCTGTGCTCTTCCCCTGTGCTGTGGCCCACAGTGGACCAGGCACTGCGCTAGAGGCTGAGGGTTCAGCAGTGAACCAAAGCCCCGATCTCCTTGGAGCTTACATTCCACTGCAGGGAGATGGCAATGAACAAGCAAACCAGGAACTATAGAATGTCATGGGATTGTAAATGCCATGAACCTAAAGAAAGTAGGATAAGGGATAAGGAGAGATGAGTTGGGGAGCCTTTTTAAAAAGAGAATAGTCGGGAAGACCTCTCTGAAGAGCCAAGATCCAAAAGAGATGAAGGAGAAAGAGACAGATATGTACCCCAAGCAATGGGGGCAGGAAGTGCAGGGGCCTGAATCAGGCTGGGCATGTTTGAATCAGGCTTGGGCAGTGTGGTTGGAGTGGAGAGAAGGGGGTGAGTGGTGGCAGGACATTGAAGAGGTAGCCAGGGGCTGGATCAGATATGGAAAGACTTTGGCTTTTGTTTCAAGAGTGGTGGGAAGTCCTTTGCAGATTTTGAGTAAAAGAGTTGTAGGGTGTGATATCCACATATGTTGCTGGGTGGAGAACAGACATTAGGGAATCAGGAGGGGAGGCTAGTTCAGTAACCAAGGCCAGAAATGGTGGTGGCTTGCACCCCGGTAGCACGAGAGGCATTAGGCACAGTCAAGTTTGAGATACATTTTGAAGATACAGCTCACAGGACTTCATGCCGTGACACACATTTACTTGTTTGTTCATTGTCCATTTCTAGCAGTAGAAAATGACCTCCAAGAGGACAAGAACTTTGAGCTTTTGCTGTCTGATTTTTCTTATCATCACTCTATCCTCAGTTCCTAAAATAGTGCCTGCTATATAACTGGCACCCAATATATATTTATTATGTATTTGTTTAGTGAATAATACATTGACTAGGAGGTGTGAGGAAAAGAGAGGTGTCAAAATGACTCCATCACAGGGCTGGCTTTGCCCGCATCCTGATTCATTATGGATCAGCCTTAATCCTATGCCCTTCTCAAGACAAGTGGATGAATACTAACCCAAGAATCACAGGACATGACCTTGGGAGGTCATCGAATGCAGCCCTGTGCCCTTAGATGAGTGCAAATGGCCATGCTCCTTTTGACTTATGAGGCAAACTGAGGCCCAGAGAACCAAAGTAGCCTACCTAATCAAAATTAAACATAATGATGATAACAGATGCATTCATTTTGCACTTACCATGTGTCAGATCCACTGCAAAGTGCTTTATAATTCTCACACTTACATGCAGAAATAACAATGTTATCTTCACCTTACGGAAAAATGAGACGCTACAAAGGTGAAATCTAGCTTTATGTTAAAGCCCCAATCCTTTACAGTTTCCCAGGGTCACATGACTTGTTGTGTTGTAACAACCAATGCTGGTCTCCCATCCTCCTGGGTTAGGTAGATAAGAACCACACAAGGGCAGGGCCGGCCCAGTGGCGCAGCGGTTAAGTTCCCACCTTCTGCTTCAGCAGCCTGGGGTCCCTCGGTTCAGATCCTGGGTGTGGACCTACTCACCACTTGTCAAGCCATGCTGTGGCATGCGTCCCACATATAAAGTAGAGGAAGATGGGCACGGATGTTAGCTCAGGGCCAGTCTTCCTCAGCAAAAAGAGGAAGATGGGTGCAGATGTTAGCTAAGGGAAAATCTTCATCCAAAAAAAAAAAAAAGGAAGAACACAAGGGCTCATATTGGTTTCTGTGGGTTCCTCCACTGATTCATTGTCCTTGTGTCTTTTTGGATTTGGTTCCTAATAAACTGAAGAGGTGGAGTGAGAGTCAATCTATTGCTTTTCTCTGTTGCTGGTTTTAATCTCCCCCACAAATCAGTGACTTTTAATGAAAAGTATATCAGGTGAGCTTGAACACATGATATCGTGCATTATTAGAACAAATTGCAAAGACCCATGGAATTGATTTCTATTGTCTATTCAAAAGATTCAAACGCTATTGTAGTTTATCTTCTTTTTATGTCCAAATCAGCTATAAATGGCCTAGAATTTAGATAACCTTTCCATATACTACATAGGTCACTGGTTATCATTGATTACCTTTTCAACGCTTCCATGCATTTTAATGACATATTGATTAAGACTGTTATTCAATCTCCAGTACTTACTTATGAGATTTTTCTATGTAGCCAATAGCTAACACTGAAGCACTAAGTCAGCAGTCATGGCATCGGTTGAAGAGAGGTAAAAACTCAAAGCACTTCATGGTACGCTAAGTTTTCAAAGGCTAGCAATTTGTACTTTCCTTAACTTTTATGACAATGTCGTTTTTATTCACACAAGTGTTACACAGACTTTAGAAATGGTATAACACTTTTGGATGCTAGAACATGTGAAATAGTCACAAAACCAAACACTTCACATTAATATGTATATATATATATACATATAATCAAGAAGGGCAGGCATATAATTTTAATACATAATTGACTATGGATCTGCTGTTTATACCTAACACTGGACAGAGAGTTATGAGACAAAGCAAGGGTCAACTGCATGTGGAAAACCAGAATAGAGATTTTCTAACATGGAGAATCCAAAACGGCCAATATCACTTGGCCTATATAGAGTCATGAAGGCTATGTGGTGCCTTGTTGTCTCATTTAAGAAAGAGATGTAATGAGGCCAAGAGAACTTAGAACTACCACACTAATAGCTAACATTTTGGGGTGCTTCACTCAATCTTCACAACAAGGTCGTGAAGCGGATAGTATCATTGTCATTTTGCAGATGGGACAATGTGCAATGTAAGATTGAATTATGCAAGATGACATAACAAGTAAATGGCTGAATGGACATTGGAATGCAGGCAGTCTCGTTCCAAAATCCAGGTTCTTAACCACTGCACTCTGGTGTGGTCAACAACAACAACATAATAATTTAAATAACATCATGTTTAAGCTCTTTGTATGTGCTAGGCCTTACTGTAAAACTATCTTATCTTTTATCTCACTTAATCTTTTCAGCAACCCAATAAAATTGGGGTTGCCATTGCCATTTTAAAGGTGAGGAGCTTAGAAATTTAAAAAGCTTAGATTTATCTTGTTACTTGTTTCTGCTTTCTTTTCTTTCTCCATTGAGTTGTTGGTGTTAGGAGGCAGAAATATGACAAAGGCTTGAAAACAGAATCTCAAGACTGGAAAGGAATTAAATAATAACTAAGCCTAAACCCTAACACGAGCCCCAGCTCCCTTCTCCACTATCTCTGACTGGGCTTGAACCTCCACTAACAAGGTCGTTACTTCTAGACCTTTCCCTCTGGATGAAGAAGTTGAGTTCTGTTTCAGGTTTTAAAAAGGAAAATCTTTTCTCATTTTAAAGCAGCTGAAGTAAAACAAGATGAAGCTGTGAGTTAAAAAGAATCCATGGGAAAGAGTTAAAAAGCTATGAGAGTTCAAGATTACCCTCAAAGCTATCAGTTTTCTAAACCATATGAAGCTAAAGGAGAAAAAGGTGGAGCTACTGTTTGACAACCCAAACCACAGGCAAAATGACCAGCAGGGATGGCCTTGCTTTAACCTTGAGACCCCCATCAAGGGTGCAAAGGGTTTCATAGCCAGGCCTAGAAATGTTATACATTACTTCTGCTTACATCCCGGTGGCCAGATACCAGTCACATGGTCCAACCTAATTGCAAAGGTGGTTGGGAAATGCAGTCTTCCTTTGTGACTAGGAAGAGGAAAACAGACTTTGAGAAATGTGTAGGTTATCTCTGTCCCCAATTATAATGATTTCTACAATTCTACCCCTAGATTTCCATTTAATATTTGAGGAAGCAATTATGAAAATGAACCAAATGAACTATATCCCTAGCACCTAACACTATCCTAACATATTGTTGGAAGGCAGTAAATATTTGTTGAATGAATGAACGAATTGACCTCACAAATTTGGACATGACAAGTTCATCACCCCATACATCTGGGATTTGGAATACAACCAGAAATTCTCTTTGACTTGGCTCCTCACCAACTTCCATTTCTTCTCCAGAACTTTCTTGGTTAAAAGGTTACTTTGAGAGCATAGAATGGAGAAATTAATTCTAGAACGTAGACCAAGGGTTTGGTCTTGGCTTTGACATTTTCTAGGTATGTGGTCTTTAGCAAAGCCCTTCACCTCAATGGGCCTCAGATTCCTCATCTACAAATGTTGGTGGGAGAAGATATATGGAGACTATTGGGTGTCTATCCAGCAGTCCTTTCATCTTCTTCTTGGATAACAGAACCCCAATTGTTGGTAGGTGTCAAGTGCCGGTGGGCACTCGGGATTAATTATGATTGGTTTAAGCCAACAATGGCAATTCTTTTTTGTTGTTGTTTTTTGCACTAATTTGCCTAAAGGTAAGCTTGTGATCAGGTTATGGCCAACGAGATTAAGGGTAAATCTGCTGGAGGCCTTTAGGAGATGTCCTGCCTGATAAATGAGAAAGTTTCATGAGAAGAGGGACCTTTTGGCCTATCCATTTACTTCTTCTTGGGATGCTGAAATGTGAGACTGTGATACTTGGAGCTGCTGCAGCTTGCCTAGGACCTTGAGAGGAGACATTGCAAACATGCGTACAATCCAGCACAGGAAGATTGGAAGAGCCAGGGCCCTCAACGACATTGCTGAGCCTTTGAAACAACCCTGGAACAATCTATTTCCAGTCTTAGTGTTATATAAAAAGTGTGCATCCCTATTGTTTGAACCATTTTATTTACATATCCTGTTACTTGCAGCAAAGAGCATTCCTAACTAACAAAGTGGTGAACTCTTAGAGATATATCCCGGTCCAAAATTGTCAGAGTATTAAAGAACGTTTCAAAAGAAAAAAAAAGGTACTGACCTGGAATATAGGAAGGGAGAAGGGATAGGAAAAGTTTAAAAAGGGGAAGAAACAATTGAAGGTGGCTAAACTTAGCTATATCAACCAGGTGACAAGTATGGGCATAAAGAGCTGAAATACAAATTGGAACTCCCATAGAAGCAGAAAATGGGGCTAGGTCCCTATGGAGGAGGGAAAAGAGCTGATGCAAGTCTGTAGGAATAGAATTAGAGAGTAAATATAACCCGAACAAATGCACAGCTTTATCAAGAAACAAATGACCAGAAAAGAGCCTTTTGAATTTATATTCATTCAAAGTAAGTGCTGTCTTTTGATAAGTAAAAGGGTACTGAAAACAGATGACTTCAAAATGATCCCTTCCCATGTAAATTTTATGTGTCTATGGTTGCTTTCTGTAACTGCCATCTTTCCAAAAAACATTGCCTATCGTCAGATGATTTGGAGAAGCTGAAAGTCAAACCAGAATAAGCAATAAAAGAGTTGACAATTGTTTACAGGTCCTAAACAGAACAAAGATATTCACTACTCTGTAGTGTCATTAACCTTTTCGGTAGAAAATCTATGAGCACGATATCTGATATTTATAAAGTACTCCAGAAATATCGGTTGAATCTGATTTTGTATAACATATTTTAAGTGACTATTCTTTATTTAGAACAATAACCAAAACCAATTGATGGGAATCACTTGGCAACAAACAAACAAGAACACTTCTGGGGTCTTCTGGAAGGGACGTAAAGATCTCAGGTCCCACTTTGAACAATAGATGAAATTTACAACCTTGTATTCAGCTGAAGCACAGAGGGCTATAACAAAAATGACCGATATTTATTGAGTGCTCACTATGTGTCACACTTTGTACATTCATTTTCTCATTTAATCCTCATAATAGTTCTCTAAAATAGGAACCTTTATTATCTCTATTTTACAAGAGAAGAAACTGAGAATTGGCTTAAGTAACCTCACCAAGGTCACTCAATCTAGAAAGCAACAGAACCAGGACGCAAGCCCAGTTCTATCTGACTCAAAAATTCTGTTTACCACCATACTACACTGTGTCTCAGGAAAAGAAAAAAAGAGGAAAATGAAAAGGAAGAGTGGATTCTGTAACAGTCAAGGCTAGAAGAAAGTTGCTTCTCAGATAGGCAGGATCAAAGAAATGCAGGCTACGAGCAGGAACTGGAAATTGAACAAAATCTTCCTCAGAGATTTGAGAGAATTAGAGGAGGGAGATGACTCAGCTTGGAGATGGGATAGAAACAGGTGAAATGAAAAAAATAAAATACGGACTTCTAAAATAATCAGAGGGAAAAAGAATTGGACAAAGAGAAGTTGGATTTAGGTACGCAGTGTATCTAGATTTCTCTGGTAAATCTCAAAACAAGTTTTTCTCTCCCACGCTGGATTCTTCCTAATTCAGCTTTTTTGATATCTGATGGAACTCTCCTTCTGCAAAAAGCAAAACATTTGATGAATCTTCCACTTGCCTTGTTAGCAATTTCTTCTTTTAGAAGATCCAGGGAGCAATGATGAGGGACATGTGACCAGGTGGAGAGTGTGCTGATGAGCTCAGATTTTCAAAGGGCATGTACCAGAAGAGAGAATGAGGGACACGTAACCAAGACTGAATGTACAAGGATTAGCGAAGCCCCATAGGAACAACGTCTGTGAGGCTAAAAGCCCCAGATCTCTAAGGCTTATTAAAAAATGCTAAGAGCTATAACAAAGAACTCTTATAGTTTATAAAGAGACTGGGCCTGCTGCTTGGGGCTGAAAACACAATGTTAACAGATAAAAAAGAAATAGCGATAAATGGAACAAAGAACTAGGAACAAAATGAGAGTGGATCTAGCAAGATCACAAGAGATGGTGCAGAAATCCTGGGCTAGTGACAGAAGAGCTGTTGTCACCCCTAGGATTGAGGGGACCTGGGGAGAGAGAGATTACCGGAATCTGGAAGGAGAGAGGGTCACAGAGAGCAGGGAGCCTTGAGAGGAGCAGTAACTTTCAGTCGAGGGACATAGAGAACTCAGGGTTACCTTGCAGGAAGGAAACTGGGGGCATAAATCCATGCCCTTCTCTCCGCCCTCCCTTCAGTCTCCTGCAAAAGCCCCCATTGACTAAACCCAACTGGGATCCGGAGGGCAAAGGAGTCCTTTAATACAGAACAGACATGGAAGCTCCTAGGGTAGAGAGCAGAGAAGAAAAGAGTGAGAGAGAATCTAGGGGTCCACAGAAGCTGGCTGGCACACTGTCTCAATGACTTTGTGCTTCTGAAACTACCATATAAAGTGGACACCAAATGGTAACCAACAAAACATATTTAAAGCACAGAGTCTTCCCAACACTTCCCTGGCTCTAGCTAGTTCTGTTTCCCTTACCTATCACTTAGGTCTGAGCCAATGCTGATGGTGCAACTTTCCTCCAATTCTGCAAATATTCTGGTACAAAATGCCTCTTTCTAGATTGCTGCAATGGAACAATGTTTTTAGGCCTCTCTAGGTTTTAGTTGGGTGAGAAGAACCACATGCCTGATTACTTTGAAGCCTACAGAGAGACAGGTGACATCAAAGATCCATGTTTCCCTTCCATTATGTATCCTTGGTACTGGGAAGCAGCCACTCAGCCAGGGACTACATTACCCAGCCTCATTTTCTTCTAGATGGGGCTCAGGTGACAAGTTCTGGCCAATGGAATGAAAGAAAAGGTGATGTGTGTCTGTAGAGCCAAACCATTAGATATGTGGTGTGAATTCATGCTCACTTTCCTTCTATAGTGACATTGGAGATCATGTGTGAAGATGATGGTGTCCCAAGATGGAAAGACCCTAATCCCTAAATCATCACTTAAATAAAAACCATTCAAGAGAGTCTTCTGACCAGGAACATGCACATTTTGAAAGTGACAAGTAAATTTCTATTGTGCTAAGAGTGTTTGGTTCTTTGCTATACAAGTTAACCTGTGCTGACCAATGTAAGGCCCTTTACTCTGTAGTTTTCATGCAATCCCACTTTCAAATTCCCCACCCTTGGCTTCAAATTGTAGTAGCCAGATTCAAAGTCTGGAGTAGAAAATTGTTTACTGGCTGCCTCACCGACATGTTGCTGTTTGACTATTTTGAGTAGAAAACACTTGCACTGATGATTTTTGTGGTTAAAGGACATCTAAATTATTTTCCTATTGTTAAATTGCAGTTTGATGCAGTTCTGGAGTCATGTGAAGAATATGGTATTTGGAGTATCTGAGTCTAAGTTCTGTCACTTACTTATGCCGCCTGACCTTGAGACCCCATCAACTCTATTCTCTGTCGAACGAGGATATTAATAATGCCTGTCTGTCAGGTTGTTGTGAAGATCAAATAAGATAAGGGACATGGAAACATTTTGTTCACAATAAAGCTTTAGACAAAATTAGTTCTCATCTCCAGTATCAGGGAGTCAAGTTGCATTTGCCTTTTAAGTTCATTCTCTCTGGTCATGGTGTTGTCAAGTTAATCCCCCCCTCCTTTTTTCTCAGATGGTCAGGTTCACTTCCTTCCACTCTCTCTCACCTCTATTAACAGGAAAGTAGTTCTTTTCATCGTTTGGCATTTTTGCAATTTGACTTTTGCCCAAGGAAGAATGATTTTAAAAAATAGATCCAAAAACAAATTAATAGACATAACTTCTGCACATTTTAGGACCATGGTTTACAATAAAGCTCATTCTTTGCCCTGGGCTGTAGTTTCACATTGAAGTTGTTGAATTGCTCATATGCACCACCCCCAAAATATATACATATAAATATCCAAGTGTCCTGTTTATTATTCCAAATAGAAAGTGGCTTTTTATTGTTTTAAATCTCCTCTGTATTTATAAGTAGGATTTTTAAAAATCACTGCTTTTTTTTTTTAACTCAACATGAATAGCAGATCTAGTTCAATCCCCTTGTTTTACAAACGAGGAAACAGAAGCCCAGAGATATTTCACGACCCAGTTTAAGTATCACCTCCTCCAATAAGTTTTCTCAGTTTTCTTTTCTTCCTCACAGGCTGAGTGCAGTAAACTTCCTCTGTCATAGAACTTGGTAATAGACAGAACCAGATTCTGAACTCATTATAGGAAGGAACCAAATCTTCTCTGCATCCCAGGAACCTCTGACCTCCATGTAAATCCCCAGCCATCTTCTGCTTCTATTTCATTGGCCAAAACTGTGTCACATGATCACCCCTAGCTGCAAGGGAGGCTGGGAAAGAAAGTTTTTAGCTGAGCACATAACACCCCCCCCCAAAAAAAAAATCAGAGTTCTATAAGCAAGGGAGAAGGGGGAATGGATACTGAGTCGGCCACTCACAGTGTCTGCTGCAGCCTGTGACGTAGTGGGAGCTCAATGAATATTTGTAGACTGAATATCAGCACTAGGCATTCAAGATTGAATGAGTAAACTAAGTTCATCCTAGTGGTAAAACAGGGGCTAGGAATTAGGTATGCGGACTTCCAGCCCAAAGCTCTTTCTACTATCTAGTACCACCCCAATATCATAAATCCAGTAATATGAGTGTTGGGTTCTGCCTTCTTTTCAAGTATCATCATTCTCTCTCTGCAGTATCTGAATTCCTCTAAAAGACATGCAACCAACCCTATTATTGGGGGTTTTCTTCCCAATTCCTCTGTAGTATTTACCCAAAAACCTCAGTAACAGAATGGTGACATTGATGGGAATCTAATAAATGTAAGATCTTGGTAGAGTTTGTGGGGATTTCCCAGTTTTCAACGTGACTTACTTCCATACTCAAATTTATTATGACAGGTAACTATCTCACCCAACACTGCAGAGTTATTAATAACTCACCCTGCTGAATAAATCAGAGACCCTGAAAAAATGTGGAGTAAGCATTTGTTATGCACTTATGGGATTTACCAAGTTTCTCCATTTGAAGGTCTAATATTAGGATTCACATGTTGTGCACGGCTTTGCAGAGGAAAAGGCATTTCACATCTTCTTGACTTTGAAAATAGGATATACTTTGCATGCAAACAAGTCTATGTGAGTATAGTGGTTTTGAATAAATCACCAAGAAACAAGGTTTCAGTAAACTATAAGAAATGCATTTCCAGGATAATTTTAAAAGCAGAGAATAAAATTAGGTGCAAGGATTTACATGGACTAGTGGATGAGGAATTAGCAGGCTGCCCTTTAGGTTTGGCTCTGCTCATAATTAGCTGTGTGACCTTATGGAACCCCTTTAACATGTAAGGGCTTCAGTCCCGTCATCTGTAAAAGGAGAGGGTTGTACCAGTGGTCTCCAAGGCCGTGTCCATGTCTAAATTCTATGACTTCATTTCTTATGCAATGAGATCAAGAGAGCTATTCTGTGGAGTTACATGATGGCCAAATCCTGAAAAGGGCATGCTAACCTTTTGCTAGTGTTACCTTTGGATTTAAAGCTGATGATTTTTTAAAATTTATTTGGCACGGAATTATTATTTTGTCATATTATCATTTGTTGGCAATTTACAGACTTTTAACCTTCATAAACATACTGTTTTGACTTCTCCTCTTTTCACTTAACATTTTATCATAAATATTTGTCCACCGAGTCTTCATAATTATGGTTTTAGTGGTGCCATATTATTCCACTTGGCAGATAAGCTACAAATATGGAGTCATCCTTCCCTTCCTCTGTCGCTGCACATCTCATTTCTCAGCAAATCCTGTCAGCTTTCCCTTTAGATTATATTCAGAAACTGATCACTCCTTACCAACTCCACTGCAACCATCCCGTCCAAGTCACCATCCTCTGTTGCCTGGATTATTTTCATGGTCTCCATCTGGCATCTTTACTTCCACACTTGCCCACTACAGTGTGTATTTCACACACAGCATTGGGGAGGTCCTTTCAAAACATTCAGTCATATCTTGTCCTTCTTCTTCTCAAAACTCCCCAATGACTTCCCATCTTACTCAGACCAACCCAAATCCTTCCTATGGCCTTAAGATCCTACATGACCTGGTTTCCCTTCTACTTCTCTGACCTCATTTTCAACCACTGTTCCCTTGCTTACTCTACTCTAACCATCCAGGATTCCTTGTTATTCACCAGACACCTTCCTGTCCCAACGCCTTTGCAAGCATTGCAACCTCCCCTACATATGCCATTCCCCCACATACCCTCATGGTACCCTCTCTCATTATATTCAAGTGTCTGTTCCAAAGTCGCTTCATTAGAGAGGTCTTCCCTGACCAGCCCATCTAAAATAGCAACCTCCCTCCAGCACTCTCTGGGTCTCTTTATTTTTGTTTATGGCACTTATCACTACCTGACATATTATTTATTTCTTTATAGCTTTTCTATAAAGGTACTAACACCACTACCACCCACCAGAAGGGAAGCCCCAGGAGGGCAGGGACTTATTTTCTTCACTGCTGTATCCCTCATGCCCAGAACAGTAGGTGGTCAATAAACATTTGTTTAATGAATGAATTAAACCATTTGATAAATGTAGGACATCAGGTTATAGGTTTGGTGGTGGAACACTCAGGAGAGAATGTTAGGAGATGAGGCATGACAAGCAAAAGGGATTATATCATGAAGATCCCTGTGTGCTGTGCTAAAGTTTTGAATTTCATCTTGGCTAATCAGGAGCCATAGAAAGTCTTTAATCAGGAAGATGACAAAAGTCATATCTGCATTTAGAAAGTAAACTCAATAGTGGGGAGAATGCATTTGAGATTAAGGAGAGAAGGCAGGGAGGGAGCTATTGCAAAAGTCCGTGAGAGAGATGATGGAAACCAGAGCCTAGGTAACGGAAGGGCAAATAGTTAGGAGGGAATAGATTCAAGAGACATAAAGGCAACTTGAACAGCAGAATTTTGAGATTGGCTGTGGAGAGTGAGGACAAGGAAAAGGATGATTTCCAAGTTGCCAGCTGGGTATCTGGAGTGGGAAGAGCTGCCCTCAACAGAAAAAGAGGGAGGAATTGAGTTGAGAGGAAAGATGATGAGCTCTAAGTTAGAGTTATCTGTGGCTCTTCCAAGTGGAGATGCCCAGTAAGCCTTCAAATATATAATTCAAGATCTCAAGAGAGCAGTTTGAACTGGAAATACAGATTTGGCATCATTAGTATATAGTCATTGGAATGACTGATTTTCCTCAAAAGAGTGTTGGAGAGAGAAGAGAAGAAGGGTATGGGGTAGAAAAGGAAAAAAGCGTCTGTGTAGGGAGGCAACAAAGAAGGAGTTGAACAAGAGCTACGAGCAACGGGAAAGTCAATGGTTTTGAGATCACAGAGTGGTCACTGGTGTCAAAAGCTACAGGAAGTTCAAAAAAGATAAGTACTGAAGTGGATACCTTGAATCTGGCCATTAGGAAGATCAAAGAAGACCTTGATAGGAACAACTTCAGGGGAATGGTAGGTTCAAAAATGAAATTGCACTGAAATTAACAAGAAGGAAGTAGGAGCTAAAGGCACGGCTAAGAATTTGAGGAGATGTTTTTTTTATCTCCTATAATTCAGACCTTTAATCTGGCTGAAGGAAACTAATCAACTGGAGAAAACCACTTATTTTTTGGTGCTGATCTAACTTTGCTAAGTGAGTTGGCATATGTCCACCTACTCAGCCCTGAAAAACAAAACAAAATAAAGAAGGTAGCTGGTTTAAAAGAAATATTGTCTGTGCCAGAGACAGAAATTATCCACCTATCATCCTTTTTCCCCTTCTTCATCAGTAATAGAACTCTGATTTTATTCCAGGTATCAATGTGTTCTGCCAAAAGTCTACTTCTCCCAGCCTCCCTTGCAGCTAGGGAAATGTAAGTGTAAATCTTTGGGTGGGGCTTTTAGAGAGCTCCTTAAAGAAGACTGACTCAGCAGGGTGGAGCCTCTATTTTGGTTCTTGCCCTTCTTCTTCTTCCTTTCTGGAAAGAAGATGTGATGGTTGGATCTCCAGTAGCCATATTGGCCCCCTACTTTGAAAATGGAGGTAACATGCTGAGGATGGCAGAGCAGAAAATATACTCAGGTTCCTAATGCTATCTGACACACCATCCCTTCTCTAAAATGTTTCCCTTCAAGCTTCTTGTATGTGAGAGAATAAGCCCCTACTTGGTTATAGTCGGGTCTCTGCTATCAGCAGCTGAGCACAATTCCTAACTGATATGTCACCTTATACACTTGACTTTGAATTGCTATTCTGTTCAGGTCTGGCCTTCTCCAAGAGCTGCCACAAAAGAACCGCAATACTAAGAGCACTGAAAAAGCCAGCTGCTTGAGAAATATACTTACCTAGTTGCTGATGCCTAAAATTCCTGGGATGGTGGCCAGAGCCTTGTTTTACCACTTGGGATAAGGCTTAAGTTGCAAATACCCTTGAGAGAGACGTGTTATGGACTAAAATGTATTCTCTGAGCTTGTCCCGGGTTTTGATGGGGGGAAGGATTATGATAAGCATGAACACCTGGGGAAGAAAGGGTATCCCAGGGAGAGGTGCTCATGGCAGAGCCAGGCAGGTGGGCACTAGGGCCCAGATGACCTATTTCACCAGCTTCATAAGTGTGTCTCAGGGTGGGCCCAGGTGAGGAACCAGCAGTAAAATAACTGTTTATAGAGCGTTCATTCTATACCACGCACTTTACTTGCATTATTTCATCTAATCCTTATAACATCCCTGTGAGGTTAGGCGGTATTGTTATTAAGCCCATTTTATAGATGAGGAAACTGAGGCACAGAGAGGTTAAACAAACAGGAGACCCGATATTTGAACCAAGGTCTATCTCATGCCAGAGACTTAGTTCTAACTGACGATAATTTTTTTAAATAGTAATAATAACAGCCAACTTACATCCAGCAACTTATCGTGTGCAAAGCATTTTACATACATTAACTTTAACAACCTCATGAGGTGGGTACAACTTATGTCCCCAAATTGTAGATGGGGAAACTAAGGCAAAGAGAAGAAATTTGTCCATGGTTGATATGGCTAGAAAGTGGGAAACCTGAATTTGAACCCAAGTTTGTCTCACTCCAGAACTAATCAACATTGAGGGTAGAAATTTAATTTTTCTAACTTTTTACAAGGCCCCTCATTTTTAACCCACTAAAAAGCCAGAAAATACACATTGTGCAATACATCTTAGTTATTCGATGCTCTATTCACTGTTAGAAGCAAACACTACATAAATGCACTCATACAGGCAGTAATGACACCCAAGAGAGCGACACCCATCACTCTCCTTATTTTACACATTTGGAAGCACAGAGGTCACGTGACTTACCCAAATATAATAAAGGCATTAAAATGCATTCTGGTGCGGTGCCATAGGACCGCACTCCTCACAGTTAGTGGTGAGAGGAAGGATGGAGCTGTTTTGCATAATTCTGAGCTTGTAAAGGTCCCATAGACCTTAAACTTAAAAAGGAAATTTTAAAGATGAAACCTGACTTCCCTCCTCCTCTCCCCCTTCTGTAAGGAAGGTCCATTTTTCACTCCTGAGAAATTCATCACTGTAGTAGATAGTCTGGGAACAATGTTCACGTGTAAGGGACTCAAGGACCGGGGCTAGAGGTGCCTGGAATGGAAAGGGGACCCATGGATCATACTGACATCTGAACAAGTGCTTTGGAAAAAGGAGAAGGGACTGAGCTGGGTTGACCGTGGCATTGTCACCATCGGCTACTGCTTTTCGTGGCCTCGGGCATGTTCTCTTTCAGTTGACAGGAAAAGTCACTGAAGTGAACAGAGGACACAAAAGAAATCCCGAGCTGAGACTGGAATTTACTTTCTGGTGCATGGGGACAGGCTCCCCGAGCAAGTGTCTTGTTCTCTCCTTGTTGAGACCCTGAGGTGGATGGATTGAGTCTCCAACAATCCAGGCTGGAGAGTTCTGAAAAGGAGACAGGTCTCTGGGGCTGCGTTTGGAAATGCTCCATTGCAGCGCTGCTGGGAGGGGAAATGGCTGCAGACGGTCCGTACCTTTTGGTTCCATTAAGTTAAATTGCCCAATAGGTGACTATTAAAGCACGTGTTGACTAACACTAATTTTTGCTTGAATTCAAGCTCACTGATCTTTTTTTTTTTCTTTAGTAAAATCAAAACAACAGTGAGAAACTATTTTCCACTTCTCAAATACTTGAATTTTTTTATAATAGTCAACACTGAGATGGGAAAGGGGCATGGAGACTTTCCTAATACTCAGCAGGTAGGTGTGAAAATTGGCAAATAGCTTGGCAAGAGCCTTAAAAAAGTTTATATTCTTTGACTCACTAGTTTCACTCAGGAATTTGCCCCAAGAAAATAATCAGAAATGCAAACAATGATTGGTATACAAGGGTGCTGTATTAAACACCTTTTTTGAAATCTATCCAGAGCATCTACCACATACATTCATCTTTGTGAAAACTCCCCTCCTCTTGTGGTTGAAATACCGTCTTCTCACCCATCCCAGCCCCTTGGCCACCACTGATTGGGGAAGCACGACTGGACACCTGACCCAAACCGGCCATTGAGAGTTCCCACCCCCTTGATCAATCTTCATTTATTGGTCCAGGGATGGCCAGTTATTTTTCAAGTTGGATTTCACTTGCACCTGAAATAGTTTAGATGTTTATTGCAGCATTACTTATAATAGAAAAGTTGGAGACATAAAATGTGCTCTAATGCAAGACTGGCTAAATAAACTACGGTACACCTATTAGTGGAATACAGTATAATGAGTGTCACCATCAGCATTCAAACATGGTATGTAATATCTTCCATTTAAAAAGATATCCTCCCTTGACCTGTCATGTCCTCCTCCATCCCACATCCCTTCTCTCTCCTCCTTTTTCTGCAAAACTCCTAGAAAGACTTACCTAAATTCACTGTCGCTGGGCTCTCCTCCCATTCTTTCCAGAATCCTCTCTAACCAGGCTCTGCTCCACCAAAACTGCTCTTGTCAAAGTCACCAATGGCATTCGTGTTGCCAAGACAATTGGCCAATTCTCAGTCCTCATCTTTCTAGAGCTTATCTTCAGCATTTGATATGGTTGATGGCTTACATCATCTTGAAATTCTTCCTTCACTTGGCTTCTGAAATGACTCTTTCTTGTTCTCCTAACTCCCTGTTCCTTCTTGCTTAGTCTTTTTTCGCTGGTTCCTCCTCATTCTCCTCACTTCTAGACATTGCAGTGCCCTGGAACTCAGTCCTCAGGTATCTACGCTTCTCTGTTTACACTCCATTGAAGACCTCATCCTGCCCATGGTTTTAAATTCCATCTAGGCCTAATGTTTTCATGTTCTAGCTCCAGTTTGGGCTTCTCCCCCGAACTCCAGACTCCTATATCAAACTGTTTACTCTACTTCTACACTTAGATATCTAACAGACCTCTCAAATGTGTCCAAAGCTGAATTCTTAATTTCCCCTATACCCTGACATCCATCTCTGAAACTTACTCTGCCTTAAATCTTCCCATACAAGTAAATGGACACTATGATCTGCCTTGCTGCCCAGGTCCAGATACTAATAGGGGCTATCCGTGGATAGCAGAATTACAGGTAACTTTTCTGTTTTTCTTTACACTGTTGAATGAGCAGGACTTGTCAGAGGAAGAACCAATCATATCAGAGAAGGGAATGGATTCAGGAATAAAGAGTAGATAAGGACTCTGTGAATTTAAGGCAATGGGTACAAGATGCAAAGACCTAATGGAAAAACAGGTTATATAAGGAGGTCGAAATGAAACTGCAGAATGTTTGTATCCTCATGACCAAGAAGGAAAAGTATCCAAGAGCAGCTGGAGTTTGAGCAAATGGGGCAACAGATCTACGTGAGACTGACAATTACAGGACTTGGCATTACCGCATGTGCTTGGCCAGACCATAACGTTTGGTCTGGGTTCTAGATTAGGTAAGCATGACACCCGAGACTCATTTCAAAATTCCTTCTCCTGAGGATTACTCCTAAAATATCACAAAGAGTACAAATAGGACAAGGGTGCAGGAGAGAGGACTCGGCCCCCATTCTCTCTTATCTCAGAGAGGCGCACCTAAACTTAGCCCGTGCTAAGTGAAGTGTCTGCCAGATCAGAGGAGCACAGAATCACAGGCTCGATGCTTTCTACACTCTCAGCCATGGCAGCAGCTAGAAACAACTCATGTGACCATATAAGGCAGCAACTCTGCTTCTCAGTCAGTCAGGTCATCTAAGCTTAAGGGCCCAGTTCCAAGCCTTGAAATTCTGCACCAGGATAATCTTCCATTATCTTCGCCTGCACTTCAAGGCAAGACATTTTGTGTTTCTGTCTGCCTAGGGGCTTTCCATGTGCAAGTCTGGCCATGGAAATCTGTATTAGTCAGGATTCCCCAGAGAAACAGAATCAACAGGATTTATATATATATAGAGAGAGAGAGAGAGAGAGAGAGAGAGATTTATGTTAAGGAATTGGCTTACATGATTATGGAGGCTTGGCAAGTCCAAAATCTGATGGGATAGGCCAGCAGGATGGAGAATCAGGAAAGAGCTGCAGTTTGAGGCTGAAGGCTGTCTACTGGCAGAATTCCTTCTTGCTGGTGGGAGGTCAATCTCCACTCTGTTAAGGCCTTGAACTGATTGGATGAGGCCCACCCACATTGCGGAGAGTAATCTGCTTTACTCAAAGTCTGCTGATTTAAATCTTAATTTTATCCAAAAAACACCCTCACCGAAACATCCAAAGTAATGTGGGACCAAATATCTGGACACCATAGCACATAAAATTAACCACCACAACAGCCTCTCTTCAGTTCAGGGATCCCCACTTCATGAGGGGGCAATTCCATGCAAGGAAAGTCAAAGAGCCACACGTGGTCTAACTGGCTCCATCTTGGGTGAAGATTGAAAGGGGGTCTTGGAAATGTTTGTGTAGTAGAAGGAACACATCTGAGTTATTATAAACAGCTTAAGATGAACCTGTGTGCTATAGAGCTTCTGGGTTCCAAGTGATGTTCTCATTTCGCCTACTGACTTCAGATGGAGTCCAGTGTGCAGATAAAAAATCACGTGCTTGCATATCCGTGATGTTCCACCTGCTCAACCATCGGCATCACTGCCTGGAAGGAACCTTGAATTCAAGAGTGTCAGGGGCTCATTCATCTGTTTACCTGGGACCACAGCAATTGTAGCTACCTGCTGATTACATTGCTATAATCCCAGGAAGGCTGAACATAGCTGAATATGATCATGGGAGAAGAACAAGGAAACAATACATACTTTTGTATTTTATAAATTCCCCACAAAAATATATTTTCATATAACAAAAACCACAAATATAAAAAATGCACTTGTTGAGGGAGAAGAAGGAGAGCAGAGAGAAGGGGTCAGGAAACAAGAAAGCACAAACAGTAAAACGAGGAAAGACACAGAAACACGTTTCACCTCTTAGAAGCTCTTTTCCCTGTGCCCCACCCGACTCACTGGTTGGACTTGATCCCTGTTCTTCATTCCTGCCATTAATCTAACCTTGAATCCTGGATTCTGGTGTTCCCTGTTATTTGATTCTTATAGTCTATTTTTCTGAACTCAACCTATGAGATTGAATATGATTAATTTTACGATAAATGTTTATGGGGAAAGCAGAGACTTTTTCCTAACATTTGATTGAGGTTGGCTTTGTAACATTGATTTTTAAAGTTATATTGCCATTTCTTATTTATAAAATCATAAGTTACAAGACTGGATGATAAATTAGGGTTCATTGAGTTCAACTCTCTGGGGGTTGGGAAACTGAGGCCCAAATAGGGTCAATGACTCGCTCAAAACCAACGTCTCAATGTGATGAGCTTGGGCTCTAGCTCACCTGTTTTCCAATGCCCTCTCCACTGCATCAGAGGGGATAAAAGCAAGCTGTATAGCGAGGAAGATGCAGAATCCCTTCCCACCGAGAGACGCATATGCCTCCTTCCACATATTGCACATTACCCTGGGAATTAATAGCTCGATTTAGCATTAAACAAAATGGCGCATGTGGCTGATCTTGGCCCAAGTGAAGGATCAGCAAAATGGAGACCTGAGCTTCCCTGGATGATAATCAGGAGCAGTCCCTGAAGGGGTAAGACAAACTCATTAAGCCTTTCTGCAAAGCCAATTTTGGGCAATGGTCTGATTGCTGGATAAATCACACCAGAAAATTGAAACGAGTGGCGAGGATGGTACAAGCAGGGTACATTATAGGGTAGCAATCAGTTCTCTATACCTTAGAGAAATTACTCTATCAGAAGTGGAGAGGAACTGTGCAGTATGTCCAGGGAAATAAGGAGAGACAAGGAAGAAGAAAAAAGCATATATGAGATACATAAATCAAAAGGATAAATTGATGTCGAGGTAGTATGGAATTAAAAGGAAGTGAAAAACTGATAGCTTAAGACAGGGTTGAAAGGGGACAGAAAAATTGCAAGAGAAATAAAAAACCCAAAAGTACCCTTACCTTTGAACAGTTCAGGACTTGATGCTTTATTTGTAGCCTATTTTTTTACGTCAGGTTAGACTGAGATCATGAAGTACAGAACTCCAGTCCTCTCCCATTGCTAGCCTATACACAGAGAGTGCAAATTAGTGTCATGCTAAGTAAAACATGGACAGAAAATTAAATTTATTGCAGTCTTAGCTGCCGATCACATGTTGGCTTATTCAATTATTCAAATATATTTATTGAGCATCTAATACGTATCAGGTACTGTACTTAGGGACGATAATACAAGATTGCTGTGGTCCCTGTACTCATTGAGCTAACACTCTAAAAGGGGGAAACACTGATGTACTACAAAGGCACATAGAAGTGATTTAGAGTATATTAGCTACCCTGTGGCTTGAGTATCAGGACTATATTTTGCTACATATAGCAGAAAACCTGAATAATAATGGATTAAACAAATAGAGATGTATTTTATTATGAGAAATACCTAAGCAATAGATATTTATTTTTCCTATATAGAAATACATATATAGGCAGTCCAGAGAAGGCACAACTGCTGAAACGTGACACCAGGACTCAGACTGGGTCTGTTTATCTGGACAGGCAGTGTGGTGCAATGGTTAAGTGCAGGGATGTTGCCACCAGGCTGCTATTTATTAGCTCTTATTAAATCCTTTTATTAAGTGGACAGTCACATGCCAAAGAATGAAAGTAAACCATTATCTTATACCATACACAAAAGTGAACTCAAAATGGATTAAAGACCTGAATGTAAGACCCTAAATCATAAAACTCCTATAAGAAAATATAGGCAGTACACTCTTTGACATTGGTCTTAGCATCATCTTTTCGAATACCATGTCTACTCAGGCAAAGGAAAAGAAAAAATAAACAAATGAGACTACATCAGACTAAAAATCTGCTGCAAGGCAAAGGAAACCATGAACAAAACAAAAAAACAACCCACCAACTGGCAGAAAATATTTGCAAATCATATATCTGACAAGGGGTTAATTTCCAAAATAGATAAAGAACTCATACAACTCAACAACAAAAAAGCAAACAATCCAGTCAAAAAATGGGCATACAATAAGAACAGACATTTCTCCAAAGAAGATATACAGATGGCCAACCGGCACATGAAAAGATGTTCAGCATCACTAATTATTAGGGAAATGCAAATTGAAACTACAATAAGATATCACCATACACCTGCCAGAATGGCTATAATTATCAAGACAAAAAACAACAAACGTTGGAGAGATTGTGGAGAAAAGGAAACCCTCATACACTGCTGGTGGGAATGCAAACTGGTGCAGCACTATTGGAAACAGTATGGAGATTTCTCAAAAAATTAAAAATCGAAATACCATATGATCCAGCTATCCCACTACTTGGTATTTATCTAAAGAACATGAAATCAACAATTCAAAGAGATTGATGCACCCTATGTTGGTTGCAGCATTTATTCACACTATTCACATTATTCACAATAGCCAAGTAACCCAAGCACCCATCAACTGATGAAAGGATAAAGAAGATGTGGTAGAATGAAATACTACTCAGCCATAAAAAAGACAAAATCATCCATTTGCAACAACATGGATGGACCTTGAGAGTATTATGTTAAGTGAAATAAGCCAGACAGAGCAAGACAAACACCATATGATTTCACTCTTATGTGGAAGATAAACACATGGATAAAGAAGACAGATTAGTGGTTACCAGAGGGGAAGGGGGTGGGGGGGTGGGCAAAGAGGGTAAAGGGGCGCATATGTATAGTTATAGATAAAAACTAGACTATTAGTGGTGAGCCCAATGCAGTCTATACAGAAACTGACATATAATAATGCACACCTGAAATGACACAATGTTATAAACCAATATGACCTCAATAAAATAATTTAAGAATAAAAGAAAAACTAAATCCTATTGTTAAATCTTGGCTTTGCTATTTATTAGCTGTGTGACATTGGGAAAGTTACTTAACCTATCTCCAGTTCTCCAGTTTTCTCATCTGTAAAGTGGTGATGAAAATAATAGCCACCCCAAGGCTGGCCTGGTGGCATAGTAGGTAAGTTTGTGTGCTCGGCTTCAGTGTCCTGGGGTTCACAGGTTTGGATCCGGGCACAGATCAGCACGCTGCTCATCAAGCCATGCTGTGGTGGCGTCCTATGTACAAAGTAGAGGAAGATTCGCATGGATGTTAGCTCAGGGACCATCTTCTTCACACACACACAAATAATAATAAATTTTAAAAAGAAGTAAATAATATCCCCCCACATAAATACAGTCAACTGATCCTTGACAAAGGAGGGAAGGCAATATAATGGAGCAAAAACAGTCCTTTCAACGAACAGTGCCAGAACAACTAGACGCCTATACGCCAAAAAGTGAATCTAGATACAGACTTTAGACCCTTGACAAAAATTAACTCAAAACGAGTCACAGACCTAAATGTACAGCGGAAAACTATGGAACTCCTAGAAGATAACATTGGAGAAAACCCAGATCACCTTGGGTATGAGGATACCTTTTTAGTTACAACATCAAAGACATGATCTGTGAAAGAAATAATTGATAAGCTGGACTTCATTAAAATTAAAATCTTCTTCTCTGCAAAAGACAATGTCAAGGGAACGAGAAGACAAACCCCAGACTGTGAGAAAATATTTGCAAAAGATACATCTGATAAAGGAGTGTCATCCAAAATATACACAAGCTCTTCAAACTCAACAAGAACACATACAGCCTAATTTAAAAATGGGCCAAAGACCTTAACAGATACTTCACCAAAGAAGAGATACAGATGACAAATAAGCACATGAAAAGATGCTACGTCATATGTCATGAGGGAAAGGCAAATTGAAACAACAGTGAGATACCACTACACACTTATTAGATTGGCCAAAATCCAGAACCCTGACAACACCAAATGCAGACAAGGATGTGGAGCAATAGGAGCTCTCATTCATTGCTGGTGGGAATGCAAGATAGTACACCCACTTTGGAAGACAGTTTAGTGATTTCTTACAAAAGTAAATGTACTCTTATTGTACCATCCAGCAATCATGCTCCTTCGTATTTACCCAAAAGAGTTGAAGATCTATGACCATACTAAAAATCTGCACACATATATTTATAGCAACTTTATTCATAATTGCCAAAACTTGGAAGCAACAAAGATGTCCTTCAGTAGGTGAATGGATGAATAGACTGTGCTACGTACGAACAATGGAATATTATTCAGCGCTAAAAAGAAATGAGCTATCAAGCCATGAAAAGACATAGAGGAATCTTGAATGCATGTTACTAAGTGAAAGAAGCTAATCTGAGAAGGCTACTTACTGTGTGATTCCAACTATATGACATTCTGGAAAAGGCAAAGCTATGGAGACAGTAAAAAGATCAGTGATTGTCAGGGGCGAGGGGGAGGGATGAACAGGCAGAGCATACAGGACTTTCAGGGCAGAGAAATTGCTCTTTTTGATACTATAATGGTGCATACATGTCATTATACATTTGTCCAAATCCATAGAATGTACAACACCAAGAGCGAACCCTAATCTAAACTATGGATTTTGGATGATTATGATGTGTCAATGTAGGTTCCTCAATTGTAACAAATGTACCACTCTGGTGGGGATGTTGATAATGAGAGACGCTGTGCATGTGTAGGGGCAGGTGGTATGTGGGAAATCTCTGTACCTTCCCCTCAATTTTGCTGTGAACCTAAAACTGCTCTATAAAAATTGTCTTTTAAAAATAATAATAATAGCCCCCACCTCTGGGGCCTATTCAAAGGATTAATAGTTTAATACACGCAAATTGCTAGAATAGTGCAGTAGGCAATATGTAAGTGTTATTACAGTTGTTAATATTGGTGTCCTGCCAGCCGTAACTAGTTGGATTTTGACTTCATGCTTGGCCCCGTGTGTTCTCAAGGAGGCTGCTTCATCCTCAGGCATCATATAATGCTCTGGACAGGAAGAAGAGGAAAGAAATGAAAAATGCATGCCAGCTAAATCTAGCCCTTTTAAAATCAAGAACACAAAAGCTTCTCTGAAAGTCCTGCCGAGCAGACTTTGATTTCATCTCACTGGACTGAACTGTGTCACACGGCCACACCTGGCTGGAAGGTGGTGGGAAACCGGGTTGTAGATGGGCCAAGGAGATCATGCATGGAGGTGGGGCACTGAAATATAGGCAAAGGATCAGCCAACTAACAGTGTCTGCCATGGCTTCCGTTCAGACAGCCTCTGTTAACATTTGACATATGTCTATTTTTATGCGGACACCTCCCCTTAATTACATGGATCAAGCTGGTTGAATTGACAGTCCCCACTTCTCATCCAGCCGTTATCCACGTGAGTCTCATTTCCTCCACACAAGGCACCTCAAGTTACTCAATTCCCAGCATTCCAACCAAATCAACTATCTGCTACATTCCTCATGTGTATGCCGAGCTGTGCCCTGTGCTGCAAGAGCACCTGGAAATTTAGAAATGATGCCTGACTTCACAGATCATATCATCTTTTTGGCAAGAGGTGCCCAAAATGAAAGAATTCGAGAACACTGCAGAAAGAAATCCATCCTTAAGTATGAAGAGCCCTAGGAAGGTTCACACTTTTAACCAGCAATTTCTTTCCAAGAATATTCTAAGTAAACAATCAGAAAGCCAGACAAAAGTACATGCAAAGCGATGTTGACTATGTGGTGTTTTCAATAGCCAAAAAGGTCATACAACTGGCTATTAAATAGTCATAAAAATGATGTTTATGAGGAGTTTTTAATGTTATGAGGAACATTATATTTTTATGTTTGTGTTTTTAATGTTATGAGAAACAATATTATGATAAAATGCTCATCATCTATTATTAAGTGGGGGACAGTTTACAAATGTGCATATACTATACAGCAAAGTGATTAAGTTTATAGACTTTGGAGGTCGATAAACTAGTTCCAAGTTCCCTCTTTGCAACTCACTGTCATTCATTCATTCATTCATTGGAAGTTCACCTTAGTTCTCTGAGCCTCTAAAGCTAACACAGAAAGGCGTAGGGGGAAGGAAACAAATTTTAAGAGGAAAGAAATGCCTCAGTAAGACACCATAGAGCAAAAGCTGCTAGTTTTGAGTGGGGCCTAGAACAAGAGAAGGCTCTGCAACCGCCTGCTGTGCCAGCTGCTCCGCCACTGGGGCCATATGATCCAGCAGGTCCAGTGGTGCTTGAAGCGTCAGTGGCAGACAGGTGCATCACAACACAGGCCCTTAGGATGTAGGAGCAAAGCCCTGCCATCATCTGCAGATCCCTACTCTCCTTTTGAGAAACCGCTCTGCCCGCTGCTGGGCCGTAGTAGAGACTGAATGCTTAACCAGGTCCGCCAAGTTACCATGCAGCCTGAACTGCCCATCAGGAACTGGGCGGTATCTGACCCACGGAGCCATAAAGTTGAGCAGGCACAGCAGCGCTCCATCATCAGATGGAAGTGGTATATACGTAATCAGGCCCAAGCAGGCCCTGAAGGCTCAAAGGAGTGGCCCAAATGCCCATGGTCCCTGCTCCCGCTACACTACCTTCCCTCTCCTAGCCTGCACCTGTGTCCTCATGGAGAGGTCCCTGCAATCAGTTGACAGAGGGAGAGAAAACTCAGGCCCGGTTTACAGGTGGTTTTGCTTGAAAGGCAGGCTCTCTGAAAGCAGACAGCTGTGGCACTACTGTTCCTTTTCCGGACATTCCTGAAGGAGACCAGTGAAGGGTAAACCTCTCAACAGGCAGAGTTTGAAGTAGTGTGCCTGGTTATGCACTTTGCTTGGAAGGAGAAATGGCCAGACATGTGATTATATACCAATTCCTGGGCTGTGGCCAATGATTTGGCTGGATTCTCGGGAACTTGGAGGGAACATGATTGGAAAATTGGTAACAAGAAAATTTGGGGAGGAGGTATGTGGAGAAACCTCTCTGAATGGGCAAAAAAACATTAAGATATTAGTATCCTGTGTGAATGTTCACCAAAGGGTGACCTCAGCAGAGGAAGATTTTAATGAGAAGTGGATAGAATGACCTGTTCTGTGGATACCCGTCAGCTTCTTTCCCAAGCCAGCCCTGTCATCGCCCAAGCTCAGGAACAAAGTGGTCATAGTGGCAGGGATGGAAGTTACACATGGGCTCAGTCACATGGACTTTCTTTCAGCAAAGCCGACCAGGCTACGGCCACTGCTGAGTGTCCATCTGCCAGCAGCAGAGACCAACACTGAGTCCTCAATATGGCGCCATTCCCCTGGGTGATAAGCCAGCTACCTGGTGGCAAGTTGATTACATTAGACTGCTTCCATCATGGAAGGGGCAGCAGTTTGTTCTTACTGGAATAGACACTTACTCTGGATACACAACTGCCTTCTCTGCATGTAATGCTTCTGCCACAACTACCATCCATGGACTTATAAAATTATTTATCCACTGTCATGGAACTCACTTCACAGCAAAAGGGGTGTGGCAATGGATCCACTCTCATGGAATTCACTGGTCTTACCATGTCTGCCACCATCCTGAAGCAGCTGGCTTGATAGTATGGTGGAATGGCCTTTTGAAGACTCAGTTACAGCACCAGCTAAGGACCAATATCTTGCAGGGTTGAGGCAAGGTTCTCCAGGAGGCTGTGTATGCTCTGAGTCGGTGCCAGGATTCATGGGTCTAGGAATCCAGAGGGGGAAATGGGAGTGGCACTACTCACTATTACCCCTTGTGATCCACTAGGAAAATTGTTGCTTCCTGCTCCTGCAACCTTATGCTCTGCTGGCCTAGAAGTCTTAGTTCCAAAGAGAGGAATGCTTTCGCAAGCAGACACAACAATGATTCCAGAGAACTGGAAGTTAAGCCTACTGCCCAGCCACTTTGGACTCCGCATGCCCTTGAATCAACAGGCAAGGATGGGAGTTACTGTGCTGGCTGGAGTGATTGATCCTGACTACCAAGGGGAAGTTGGACTACTGCCCCAATGGAGGTCAGGAAGAGCATGTACGGGATACAGGAGATCCCTTAGGGGTCTCTTAGTATTACTGTGTCCTGTGATTTAGGTCGATGGAAAACTATGACAACCCAGTCCAGGCAGGACTTCTAATGGCCCAGACCCTTCAGCAATGAAGGTTTGAGTCACTCCACCAGGGAAAGAACCATGCCCAGCTGAAGTGCTTGCTGAGGCAGAGGGAATACAAAATGGATAGCATAAGAAGGTAGTTATAAACACCAGCTATGACCACACGACTAGTTATAGAAGGAGGACTGTAATTATCATGAGTATTTCCTCCTTATTTTGGTATTAATATGTATTTCTTCCTTATTTTGTTATTAATATGCTTGTGTGTGTGTAGCAAACATGTTTGTTTTCTTCCCTCTCTTATTCCCTTATCATGTAACATAAGATGTATTGACTTTATGTCATAGCATTTAAGTATTATTAATTTTATATCATAGTGTTTAAGTTATGGGATATCAAGGAGAAAGTAAACATCACTCAAGGAGTTTATATCCTCTTTGGGGAAGGGGTCAGTGCATTTCAGCTGTATTCAGGATAGTTGTACCATATCTGGTGGAATCATGACCATGTAATTACCTTCATTTGGAGATTAAGTATAGTTTATGGAGACGCATACATGTGCCAAGATGGCAAGGGGTTGGACCTGTGGTGGTTAGTTGCATGTGTCAACTTGACTGGGCCACAGGGGTGTCCAGATGTTTGGCTCAGATATCTTCCCAGATACTCTGGCTTTCTGTGAGGGTGTTTATGAATGAATTTAACATTTAAGCCAATAGACTGAGTAGAGCAGATGGCCCTCCCTAATGTGGGTGAGCCTCATCCAACCAGTTGAAGGCCTGAATAGAACAACAAGGCTGACCCTCCCCTGAAAAAGAGGGAATTCCTCTTGCCTGAATGCCTTTGAACGGGGACATCATTATTATTTTTTTTTTTTCTGCCTTTGGACTCGAACTGAAACACTGGCTCTTCCTGGGGCTCACGCCTGCTGGCCTTCAGACTGGATCTACACCATCAGCTCTCCTGGTTCACAGGGCTCTGGACTCAGACTGGAACTGTACCATCAGCTCTCCTGGGTCTCCAGCTTGCCAACTGCAGATCTAGAGACATGTCAGCCGCCATAATCACAGGAGCCAATTCCTTCTGATATATATATAGTACACACACGTATCCTATTGGTTCTGTTTCTCTGGGGAACCCTGACTACTACAGAATCCATCCTTGCTTTTTCCAGCTTCCCGTGATTTCAGGCATCCCTTAGCTTGTGGCTCATCATTCCAGTCTCTGCCTCCACCTTCACAATGCCTTCTTCTCTTCAGTGTGCCTTCTCCTCTTCTGTCTTTGATAAGGACACTTATATTTAGTGTATTTAGGGCCCACCTGAGTAATCCAGAATGATCTCATCTTCAGATCCTTAATTACATCTGTAAAGACTCTTCTTTCAAACAAGGTCACATTCTTAGGTTCTGGAACTTAGGAAGAGGACACACCTTTTGGGGGCCACCATTCAACCTCCCTACAGTTCATTCTCCTTACTTAGGGAAAGCAACCTTTTATAACATAAGTCATTTGATGTCACTCTCCTGCTTTTTAAAATTTTCCAGTGGCCTTCCTTTGCTCTTTGAAACAAACCTAATTCCTGACTATAGCCCACAAGACCCTACACATGTTGGCCCCTGCATGCCTCCCTGACCTCTGCTCCTGCCTCTCTAAGCTCTGGCCACACTGGATTCTGTCAGTCCCTGGGGTCCACCACAGTTATTTCTCCCTTAGGACACTTGTGTTCACTATGCTCTCTGTCAGGATCCTTCACCCCATATTGTCACACTCATGGCTCCATCTTCTCATTTAAGTGACAGCTCAAATATCACCTCCTCGATGAGGATTTCCCTGAACTCCCAGCCTAAATTAGTGCCCTCTGCCCAAACTCCCCACCTCTGCACTTTGCTTTAGTTCCTTCATATTATTTAGAAAAACCTGAAAGTATCTAGTTTATGTATTTGCTTACTTTTTTATTGGCCATCTCCCAGGATCGCAGAGACTTTGTGTCTCCTGATCATCTCTGCGTTTCCCAGTGCTTAGATCAGTGCCTGGCCACAGCAGAAGCTTGAAGACTATGTATGGAATAAATAAACAGTGCAGTAATATGATAATAATAACAATACAAGCAGTGCCAAGACTAATGACTTTCACTGTAGAGGGTTGTGTTGTTTAGAAAGCACTCTCAAATACAGAGCTGGATGTTGAGTGAGATTTTTTTGGTTATCCTAGAGTTGAGGCTGAAGTCCAAAGCTGAGGACAAAAGGTGCTAGATAATTCCATATTCTAAGTCAAGGAGCTTCCCACGTGCCACCAGCCATTGGGATCAGCTGCCTCGCTGCAGGGCTTGCTGAAGAGGCCCTGGACTGATACAAACACCTCCATCCACCACCAGTCACTCTTCACATAGGATTCAATGGCCAACATAGAACTGGGGAGAGAAAAAGATCACTGGCCTCAAAGAAAATGCAGCATTTGGTGACAGGATATTCCCTTTCCTAGGTCAGGGAAACCTTGTGAGGTTAAGGGTATTTGTAAGAAGAAGAGCCCCCCGTTGCCTAATGGGTTGTTTGCTGATCTCTGGTGTCCGCTGATGCACCATCAAGCTGTCCCCAAGCATAGTATGATGAGAGAGCTCTTGGACGATGTTCTAGAAGCCTAGAAATAGCCTGTCAACATTTTCATTCCTCTCCTCACCATGGGAAAGAAAAATGGGTACTTGATTTGTGTAGCCTTAGAATTGGGGGTCCTTAGAAACAAATTAGTGCCCACCGGACTGTTTCTGAAGATAAGTGTCTGGGTGGAATGGGTCATACCCACAGGGTTGGAAGTATCCATGGTGCAGTATGGTGTGGTTAGGAAGCAAGAGCCACTCCATCCCAGTTCTCTGTGGACTCCAGAGGATGCAAAAGAGGACCTTGGAAGTTTCTTTGTCTCCGTTGGGTGGAGCAATACCAAGGTAGGCAGTCAAGCAGGAGCTTTGAGCAGCCCTGGTGACCACTGGGCCAAGTGATGGGCTGCCAACCAGGGAAAGTGGTCATCAGTAACAGAGGATGAGACTGAACACCATCCCAAGGAAAACACACACCCGACTTGCAAGGGGACCACCACTCCAGCAGAGAGCACTAGCATCGGATAGAACCAGACACAACTGGAGAGAAGCCAGAAACAACTCCTTTGCACTACCTACTTGGGGGCAATCACAGAAGAATCCTCCAGCCTTCCTCCCTGCACTTTACACACAAGAGCTCAGGGAAAAGGGGCAAGGCGGTTATCTCGGAGCCATCGCTGGCCCTCCACTCCAAGCTCCCAGGGCCACAAAGAGCGTGATCTACCCCGGAGCTGGGAATGGGAGGGACAGAACTTTTAATCAAGCTTGGTATTTATTGGGGTCATGGAAATAACAGAACTTTGTCTTAAACTCTGAAAGAAGGTTGCTTTCATCACCAAGGTGACTAGAAAGTTATTAAATCTTTGCAAGATATCCCAAGGGAGCCCTACCCTGGAGAAAAGAGGAATGCAACATAGCACAGCTGCAAACAATGACTGGGAAAAATAAAGCTGCTTCATGATTATTGTACCCACATGGATTGAGATCCTTCAAAGAACTGATTGCACATACATGATTATCAATTTGAGCCTCAAAATCGGTCTGTGAGGTTAGTTGTTGTTATCCTGTTTTACAAATGAGAAAAGAGAGACCCAAGACCCCTGTTAGATGACTTGTCCAAGGTCACCAAGCTAATACATAGGAAAACCAAAAGTTGGGCTAGAATTCCAATGGTCTTTCCAGTAACAAGAAAATCACTATCTTTTATTAACTGGTTCCAATGGAGCCAGACCCTAACTAAGGATTTTAGTTGCAGTATCTCACGTAATCCTTGCAACTCTCCTATGAGGCAGATTTTCCTACTTTCATTTTGCAGATGAAGAAACTGCCTCTCTCGTTGTAGGTTCCCAGCACAGTGATCTGCAGAGCACTGCATGTGGGAGTGAGAAAGACACAGTCCCTGCTTTCTGTGGCTCACAACAGCATTACGGCAACACTCAGCCGAGTCAAAGATAAGTAACAAGTCAAAGTACAGGTTGCTTAAATAGCAGATGAAAGACACAGTCTATGATGTTAGAGGGCTTGAAGTAGGGAATAATCACACGGAGATGGGGTTATGGCCCAAGGCTTCAAGAAAGAAATGGTATTTTTACTGGATCTTAATAGATTGGTGAGGTTTGGAAGGCTAAACTTGGAAAGAGTGAAATGGGACCCCGAGAATGGGAGTAGGGAAATAATCAGAAGATGACAAAAGCAGAATGAACCATGTGGATTCCAAAGACTGGAAGTCCTCTAGTTTGGCTCAAGATGAGTCTTTGAGAACAGCAGACCTTTACGGCATGCTAGAACTTTCTCCTTATCCCTTCTTTGTCCACCCCTCCCAACTGTTTGAGCCTGGCTTGTTCCTACTCATCTGTTCAGCTGCATCTTAGACACCATTTCTGCCAGGATGCCTTTACTGACTCCTCTCGTGGATTCCCATTACACTTTGTACTGTCTCTCTCCCATCACCTTGTAACTCATCGCTTATTCACTTGGCAGAGCTCCCCGACCAGTCAGTTACTGCCTGAGCAAAACCATATAAACTTTGTTCACCACCCAGTGTCTAGCACTGTCTGGGACACTGTAGGTGATACAAAAATCATTGCTAAATGAATGTCTGACATCTATAGGTCTCTTTACACGCTAGGGTAAGGGGTTTTAACTTCACCCCCAAAGCACTAGAATTTTGGAGTCATTCCAAATTCTAGAGCAAATGAGTGACATATCAAAAATAGAATTTTTAAAAATAAACTTATTTTGGAATAACTTTAAATCTGTAGAATAGTAGCAAGCATAGAGTCTACACATACCCCTCACTCGGTTTTCCCTGTTAACGTCTTACGTTTATCACAACTAAAAAACCATCATTGCTGTATTACAATTAACTAAACTCCAGACATTATTTGGATTTCAACAGTTTTTTCATTTGTGTCATATATTTTTTCCAAGACCAAATCCAGGATGCCACATTGCATATAGTTGTCATGCCTCAAATGTAGCATTTAGTTAAAGGTCTGGCAGCCTGGGAAAGAGAGTCAGGGTAAAGAGACCAGCTAGATGAGAACTGTAAGAATGCAGGTCGAGGGATCCAGCCTAAGGACATGACAACAGGAATGAATGAGGGAGCAGGGAGACATATTGATAAAGAAAAAAATCTGCACTTGGTAAGAATTTAGAAATAATCTATTGGTCTCCTTGCTGTTTCTAAAATTCCAAGACTGCTCCTGACTCAGGGCCTTCACGCCTGCTGTTCCCTTTGCCTGGAATGCTCTTCCTGCCCACAGCTCCATAGGGAGGGGAAGGAAGAAGCTCCCTCCTTCCTTTGGTCTCTGCTCAAAAGTGGCTTTCTCAGGGAGGTTTTCCCTAACCCAATTTCCAATCCTTCCTCAACACTTTATCTCCCTCTGTCCTGCTTTTTCTCTTCTTCCTTAGCACTCATCACTAACATGCTATATAGTTGACTTATTTATTCTATTTATTTTCTGTTTCCTTCATGAGAGCAGGGGTTTTGTCTGTTTTCTTTACTTCTATATCCTGGAGCCTAGAATGTTTCTAAGCACATGTTGAACCCATCCTGAAAGGACCAGCCAATAGAGGCTCTAGGGTGTTGAACCTGGATGATGGGAGATGGTGGTTTGGATGGCAGAACGGAGATACCTGAGAAGGTTAGCTTGGACAGAGAGACTCAGCACCTGACATTTATAATAAGTCCTGCTAGGGTGGCAATCATGAGTATAAAGAGTAGAGGAAGAAAATGCTAGATGCTTAGCGTTCCCACCCATGGTCAATGAGCTCTGCCTGCGCCCCGTCTCCCACCGAGCAGGTCATTGTCTCTCTGCCCACGGCTGGTATCTTTCACTCTCCACCATGCCCCTACATGTTCACCAATAAGCTGGGAAGCATTGGGCATGGAGCAAGCCCACCGGGGCTCTTGTCCTGGCTGAGCCAAGAACTAACTAGGTGACCTTGGGCGATCAGTCCTTCATTTCAGGTCTCAACTTCCTCATCAAAAAAATGAGAGGGTCGGAGATGATTTCTAAGCTTTACAGACCCTGTGATTCTAGGACCAAAAGGCCGCAGCCTAAGCCATTACATAAGAGTTCCTTTCTAGCCTTCATAGACTGTAATTCTAAGAAGGGTACAATGTGGGCATCCTTATTCTCAAACAGCAAATGCAGAGCTGGACAGCTTGGGAAGAGGGGCCCTCTGTGAGGGCAGGGCAAAGCTATTTCCTTCCGGATGATGCCTGAGAAAGGGTGGAATTTTGCTTTCTAACCTGAGTTCATTGTCCCCACAGTATAGTAACCTCATTCTTAGAGTGCCACCTACTGATAAAGGGCTTTTCGGCAGCAGATAAAATGTGCTCTCAAAAGGGTTTGTTATCTCTTCCTAATCTTGGACTTTAATAAACGTTTCTGGAAAGAGTGTTGGGTAATATTTAAAAACAAAAATTCTCCCAGGAAGGGGCTTCTAAATCAGCTTTAACATTTAGAAAAGAAAAGCTTTGCAGACTTTCTTTGGTATTTTTAAGAAAGAACCAAACTTTTAACTTGCTCTTCCCCTGTACAAGGGATCCCTCTGGATAAAACAAGCATTTTCCTGAAGGGTCATGAGTGTTAACCAAATCTGAATAAAGAAATTTACATTTTAATTGCAGTCAGGGAGAGGCCTACTTTAAAGAGTCCCAAGAGGGCTCCCCTTCTAAAGCAAAATAGTCGCCCCATAATGTTTGTTTTGGTAAATTCAGCCTCTCATTTATTTTGTTTTCAATCTGGGCCCACCTGTTCTTGTGACGTGGGTTCTGGGCAATTTTAAATGACAGGCTTTAGCTCACACTCTCCTTAAAAACAAACCAAATACACTCAAAACCCATTTTGAGCTGGCAGTGAGGCATGTGTGAGAGATTATTTATGATGTGCTATGCCTGCCTGGATCCCGCGGGCGGCCCAGATGGGCCCCACACTCTTGTCTTTCCCAGACAAGAAGCCTCTGCCCAGCCATGCCTGGCTTTTTAAATGTTGTCTTTAGCAACCACCACACTAGGGCTCTTGAAATCATTGTGTGGACTCTATTGTGGTTTTGCTACTGGCCAATCCTCCCAAGAGCAGAATTTGCTAGATGATAAAAGGAGCCTGATTTAAAAGAATTATATTCTGACATGTGACCTGGGAGGGGAGAGAGCGTTATAATGAGATCCTAGGGCCTGATAATGCTGCTGCTCATATCAGGTACAGAATAGCTTAAGCCTTTGAAGCCAAGAGCCTTTAAAAGATACTTTTATGTCTTTTGCCAAGAAAAGAAGGTTCTGAGAAATCCAGCCATGGTACTGAATAGCTCAGAGCTTGGGTTCTGAGGTCAGAAAGAGCTGGATTGAAATCTCAGTCCTGCCTTTTATTCCCTGTCGTTTAAAATGCTAGGTAAGTTACTTCCACCTGGGACTCAATCTTCTCAGCTATAAAATGAGATAGTAGGAGGACCTACCTCATGAGGCTGTTGTCAAGATTGCACATGATACACAGCATCAGGCATCTAATAAGGGGTCAATAAATGGTAGCAATCACTATCACTGGTAATGATATGGAATGCAATAGTCCCTTAGCCAACATCCAGAAGGGGATGAGAAGGGCAGAAGGAGGGGGTGGAAAGGGCACTGTGTTTGTGTTGGAAATTAGAGGACCCAAGCTTTCTATCCCAGCTCTGTTAAGAATTACCCATGTGTCTTAGGGCTAGACCAACGAGTTGGCTTCGGACCTCGGTTTCCTCATTTACTAGATAAAATTGCTAGTGTACCTGGTTCTTTTCAGCCCCGAAATTAAAATCAATGACATCTGTTGCTTTTAAAGTGGTTTTAAAGTTCTGAGTAATGGAAATAATGTTATTATTATAAAAATGACCATTCTGAGGCTAAGAAAAAACTTTTCAATCAAATCTTTAAGGTTGAGTATTTCACCCGACATTAGAGTGGTCGTAAATATGAGAACATTTTCGAGCACAAAGACTTCCTTGTCGATTGTTATTAAAGGTTTGAGTTGAAACGAGGTCGGGGTGGTGGGAAGCAAATCATGAGCACCAATGTCGCGGCTGAGCAGAGTTCCAGGCACCTCGAGCCTGTGCTGGGATAACTCTGAGGTTAAGTGTGCCCAGTTCCCCGAGGAGCAACTGCCGTTTGGATTGAATTATGTCAAATTGAGGAGCTGCTTGTAAAATGAGCAAATATTCCCCAAGGATCAGATTTGAACCAACACATTGTACCTTTCAAACTGCTGAGTCCAACATGTGGGAAAATGACCTTGTAATCATATCAGACCGCCAATGCGAGGTCAGCCCGGAATGGAAGTCATTTTGGATATAGAAATCAGATTTACGACTTGTCTTATTCCGCGAGTTTTTATTGATTCTTTGGCCAGGTGGGGGATAGGTGGAGTTAATGTAGCCAGTCTGAAGGCAGCTAGCCTGCTGAGCAGTGGAACTGTCTTTTCCAGAAAACTTAACTTGGTCTCAATAATGAATCAACCCAAGGGCAAGACCCTTAAGAACCATAGAAAGACAAGTGGTAGATATCGTATGTTAACCCTTGACAAGCAAAGCATATTGGAACTGGGGAATTTTCCAATAAAATCTAGTATTTCTTTTACCAGCTAACTTTTTTGGTTGGCTTTGTGTTGTTTTAAAATACATGAATTATATTCAAACAAAATTGCTTAGGATTAGCACTATTTTCTAGGTCCACTTAGAAAACCAACACCATACATTTTTACTATGAAATTAAAATTATAAATACAAAAATGATAGTAAAAACGAAGGCTTCCTTTAATCCCAGAAGCCAAAGAGAGCCATGAGTAATGTCTTACGTATTTTTCCTATATATCTGTTTGTAGGTGTGATTAAAATCAGCTTAGAATCCATGATTTTATTTTTTTTAATAGCTATAAAGAAAGTTCTGGCATACTTTGAAAGTCAAAAAGATTGCTGAGAAGTGGAAAATGGGCAAGTTAGAAAATTAAAGCTTACATACGCAAAACTCAGGTGAGCATTTGACTGATACTCTGGAGTAGAGTATAATTTCAGAAAACAAAAATAATTTGTAATTTAAAAGATGTGCTTTTCTTCTCAAAGGTTTTTTTCTGTCAGGTCTACTTGTATATTTTGCAGTTTTTTGCTTCTAAGCTCTACAAAAACCTGAGACCATTTAATTACGCCCCGTGTATCTTTTTTAGTGCTCCCTTTATTGGAAAGAGACTTCAAAGCACTCTCTAAAATCTAACCACAAAGATCCTCATTAAACAGTCCAGGAAAGTTATGTGACTTAAGATGCTGTGCAGCCCTGAGACTGGAGGGATTATACTGTTAAGTGAGAGGAAAAGGTGCAATTAAAACTGATTAAGTATAAGACACTACAAAGATCTGTGTATCAATAACTTTGCTTTCTTAAGATTCCAGGACTCGATTTCTATCAATGTCATGTTTCTATGAGATCTCTTGTGGAATTAGGAAAAAACAATACATTATACGACTCACAACTGTATTATGTGGCTTGGAGCTGTACATCTCACGTTGTCGTGTGAAATTTAGCCAGACACTCACGTGCTGTCTACACAAGACACACACGCAATAATCAAAGCCAAATAGTGGCTGATCTTCAGAAACAATATTTAGCAGATTGGAGTCCATCGGGTTAGCACAGTTCTGATTCATAGAGAATTTTTGAATCTGAAAAATAATTGAGGTGCAATGGATATTGCTGAATATCTCAGTTAATAACAATAAGGGCCAACGTGCATTGAATGCTTACTTTATGCCAGACACTTACATGAATTAATCCATTTAATCCTGGCGATAGCCCTGTGAAGCAAGTACCATTACATTCCTAACTGTACAGATGAGAAAACTGGAGCAAAGCTAGTTAATGGCACTGAGGATTAGACCCCAGGAAGCATAGTCCAGAGGCTATGAGTTTAACAAGACCCTCTCTCTTCTCTCCTCTTGTTAAAAGAACAAAGAGTCACTTAAGGTAAATTATAGGCTCTCTTCGTGGTTCTTGGTCTACTTAACTCAGTCATCTTTCAGGAATCACCAGAAACCTTGCTTCCCGGGAAGAATTTCCCTAGTTCCTTAGGCTATATTTGGTCCCTTTTCTTTCACTTGCCTTCTTAGACCCATGTGCTTCAACCAGCATAACCCAAATCATAATTTTTGAAAATGACTCATTGAATTAAGTGTCCTCCCCTTCTTCAGGAGGGCAGAGACTGTGTCTGTTTTGCTCCACTGTAGTCTCAGTACAGGGCATAGAGTAGGCACGTGATAAATCTTTATTGCACGAATAAATAAAGGAGCACATCATAGCTGTCCTTGATCGTGGGAGCTGATAGAGAAAATGTGCCCTGCGTGCATAAAGCACGCCACGTACGGGAAAACATTGTGTGATGAAAACAGTTAACCAAAAGCAGACAGCAGGATCACCGCAGAGATCAGGCATGACACCTGCTGGTGGTTCTAGGTATATAGGAGAGGCTGGTTCTTAAACAGAAAACTCCTGCCATGACCCACTCTCTCGCTGCCACCACCCATTCCTTCATCCAGGCTGTCTTCCTTGATGGGGCTGTCACATGGTGCTGTTCTCAGAGGGGTGTGACATAGAATAGAAACCATCATTACCAGCCTGACAGCTTCTGGCTGTGAACCCCTGAAACAAAAAGGACAAAAAAACCCAGTTCACTTCCGCTGACTTAGAGGCCAGCTTCACTCTGTCCAGGCTTTTTGTTGTTCATCGAGCCTTACAGAAAAGAAGCAGACAATCCCCAGACTGTTAACTTAGTATAAACATCATCTCTGTTTTATCATGGGCCTCCAATGACTATAGCTTACCTGTACTAACTTCACCTAGTTCGTTCGATTCGGGACCCTAGCCTTGCATTCTAATTCCAGTTTAGTTTGTTGATTCATGTCACGTGTCTTTAGCAAAGGCTTATTATATGTCAAATGCTGTGCTAGTCACTGGAACACAAGAGTGAACAAAACAGATGCAACTGGACCACACAGTGTAGGCTGGTGGAGAACACAGATGTGTTAATAGGCAACTGGAAAAATAACAGGGACCTATGGCTCCTGCATGAAATTCAGAGAGTTTTTAAAAATCTCTTAAATGGTAAGCACAGCTGCACGTATGTGCTTCTGTGCATTTTTCATTGTTTTCAGCAGATTCTTAATCGTCTTCAGTCTGATGGTTGAGGTGAGACAAAACTACATGCAAAAAGATACATGAGCACGTATAACCAAAGCATCAACAAATCATCCAGCTTAGCTATTCTGAACTGCATGTACCGTATAATTGGGGCCAGCAAGGGCGGCTCTGAATTAGTTACCAAAAGATCTTGTTTAGAAATTCTATGTGGAGACTGTTCAAAGAGAACAAAAAGCCAGGTGTTGTAGATTGTATTATTGTTCCCTATCGTTCTCTCCTCTCTCCCTGTGACATGATTATACCTCCCCACCCCTCTGACATCAGGCTTGGCCGCTTGGCTTGTTTTCCTAATGCAGTGTGTGTGGAAGTGTTGTATGCCTCATCCAAACAGAAGCTTTAAGAGCTTTCCAGTAGTTATGCATCACTCTTTTCTCTCTGACACAAAGTAGCCCATCCCAGGTATGGGCTTCTCCTCCAACCTAGGTCCCAGAATGAAGAAGATGTGGACCAGAGCTGGCAAGTGAATAACAGGTAATATGCATAAGAAGTAAACCTTGGGGCCGGCCCGGTGGCATAGTGGTTAAGTTTGCGTGCTCCACTTCGGTGGCCCCAGGTTCACAGGTTCAGATCCTGGATGCAAACCTAGCACCACTCATCAAGCCATGCCGTGGCAGCATCCCACATAAAATACGGGAAGATTATCACAGATGTTAGCTCAGTGACAATCTTCCTCACCAAAAAAAAAAAGGTAAACCTTTGTGGTTGTAAGCCACTGAGGTTTGGGGATTGTTATCTCACATAACCTAGCAAGAGTGGACTAGATCACCAAGTTTCAGAGTCACCCGATGGGGTTCAAACAGGGGCCTGAAAGGAGGTGCCGCACAAACATAGACTAGACCCCACTTCCTAGAGTAGGACAAGAAATTAAACATCAAATAAATGTATGAAGAGGTTTATAGACAAGCAGACAAAGAAGTCAGTGAAGATAAAAATGATTTGAATCACCATGAACAAGCTTGGTGTCATCTCTCTATATAGTACATTGACTCCAAGAACAGGAAAATAAGCATTCTTTACAAGCCCTGTGGAAAAATTTATGAAAAATGACTTGTGTACCAATCATGAAATAGTCTCAACAAATTCCAAAGAATTAGCACCCACAATCTCTGACTACAATGCAATTAATTTAGAAATCAATTTTTAAAAATAAACAAGTTACACATTTGGAAACTGAAAAGCATACTTCTAAATAGCTCAGGGAACAAAGAAGTCATAATGAAAATTAGAAAATATTTAGACCTGAACAATAATACGACTTGTCAGCATTAGTGGGATGTAGCTAAGGGAGTATTTATAGGGACATTTGTAGCACCCTAAATGTATATACTATAAAAGAATAAAGGCTAAAAAGTAATTAGCTAGGCACAGAACTTTAGAAGTTAGAAAAAGAAAAGATAAACCTAAAGAAAATAAAAAGAAAGACAGAAATATAAGAGCAGAAATTTATAAAGAACAGAGAGGCTCCATAAAACTAAAAATTTTGTTTTAAAGGACTAATAAAATTGACAAATCTCTGGAAAGACTAATTAAAGAAAAAAGAGAAAACACAAATCAATACTATTAGGATCATAAAGGGGATATATAATTCACTATTAAAGGGATAAGAGAGTATTACGAACAACTTTAAAATGACAAATAGAAAAATATAACTTGCCAAAACTGACTCCAGATGAAATAAAAAACCTTAACAATCATATAACCTTTAAAGAAGTTGAATAATTAACAAAAATCTTTCCACAAAAAACTGCTATGCCTATATAATTTCACAGGGAGATTTTATCCAATAGTTAGGGAACAAGTAAATCCAAATTCTTCTGGGATATAGAAAAAGAAGAAACACTTTCCAAGTCATTGTATAATGTCAACATAAGCATAACATACATCAAAGACAGATAAGAGCAATATAAGAATGAAAAAAATATAAACCAATTTCAATAATGATCACAAATGCAAAAATCCTAAACAAAATTTAGCAAACTCATTCTAGTAATGGATAAAAACATAATTCATCATTACAAAGTTGGCTTCATTCCAGGAATTCAAGATTGGTGCACTTTTTGAAAATATTTTAATATATCACAGCAACAAATTAAGGGAGAAAAACCCCATGATCATCTCAACAGATGCAGGAAAACAATTTAACACAATTAAACATTAAATCATAATTTTGGCAAAAATTCTTTGAAACAAAATAGACAGACTAGAATAAACTTCTTTAACTTGATAAAGTTCATGTAGGAGGGAGAGAGCTATAACAAAACTCATGCTTAATGAGGAAACACAAAAATAAAAATATGCTTTTAAAATCAGAACTTGTATTTACCATTGCACTAGAGGTCCCAGCCAGTGAAGTAAAATGAGAAAAAGAAATAAAGTAGATAAGGTTGAAAAGGAAGAAACAAAACTGTCTCTGTCTGCAGATGATAGGATTGTCTATATACAAAACTCTAAAGAATCTGAAGATAAAATTTGAAAATTAATAATAGCATTAGCAAAGCTTCTGGTTACAAAATCAGTATACAATAGTAAATTGCATTTGTATATATCAGTAACAAAGAGAATTTATAATAACAACAACAAAAATTTACTTAGAAATAAATCTAATAAAAGGTATGTAAGACCTCTATGGAGAAAATTATAAATCTAATATTAAAAGACATTCAAGACTATTACAGTAATTAAACAAAGAGGCCATTAGACTGAGGTGGCTTTAATGCTTTAGTAGCCTAAGTAAGCAAACCAAAACCTAAGCTTGTAATGCCTCAAGGTTAGGAAACCAAAAGCCAAGGATGATCAATCACAGCCACCAGGCTCTCCTAAATAGTGCAACCCCTTAAGCTATAGCCAATCAACTGATTTCCTTGCTTTGCTTCTATAAAAGTCTTTCCCCTGATAACTGTCTGTGGAGCGCTCCCAACCGCTTCTAGTTTGGCACTGCCCAATTCAAATGGATTTTTGCTCAAACTCTTAAAAATTGTAATATGCCTCAGTTTATCTTTTAACAAGACCAAATAAATGGAGAAATATAAAATAGATAATTGTGCGTGTGTGTGTGTCATCTAGTAAGCTAATTCTATACATCATATGAAAATGGAAAAAGAAGAACAAGGTAGAAACACTTGCCCTATCAGATAGTAATTGAGACAAGCTGACCAATGAAACAGAATAAACACCCCTGAAACACTCTAACGCGTATGGAAGTTGGATTTGTTATAGAGCAATTATCTACTGCTATGTCACAAACTACCCCAAAACTTCATGTCTTGGAACAGCAACCATTTTATAATTTCTTACAATTCTGTCCATTGCCTGGCCAGTTCCTGTGTCGGTCTCACCTCGACTCAGTCATTCAGCTGCATTCAGCTAGCCACTGGGCCCGGTTGGAAAGTCTGAAAAGACTTCTCTCGCATGGCTAGGGTCTTGGCGCTGACTGTGGGCTGGGGTTCAATTCTTTCCCAGGTGACCTCTCTCAATTTGTTAAAGCTAGCAGCTAGACCAGCCCAGACTCAAGAGGGGGAAAAACAATTCCCTACGTCTTAACGGATAGAACGGCGTATATGTAAGGAGAGGAGCTGATCTGATCACAGCCGTCTTTAGAGATTACCTAACATAGCTGGAATTGCGTGCTAGTGAGAAATGGAGGACCAATACAATAGATTGTCCATAATGAAGAAAATGTAACTGGACCCCCACCTCCTACATACACAAAAATAGATTCCACATGGATTGAAGGCTTTGTATAGAAAGTAAAACTACGTAACTTTTAGAAAACATACAGGAGAATATGTTAAGACCTTGGAAGAGAAAAGGATTTCTGAAGCCGGACACAAACAGGCACAAACCATGGAGGAAAAGACTGGTGGGACCCAACTGCATGAAAGTGCAGCGTTTCTGTTCATCAGAGTACCGGGAGAGAAATGAAAGGACACGCTACATACTGGGAAAAGATATTAGCAAGACATGCAACTGCCAGAGGACTATTATCCTTAAATGTGTGAAGAATTCCAAAATATCAACAGGGAAAAGACAATATAATTCTTAAAAGGGTGAAAGACTTGAATAGGGACTTCAGAGAGGAAGAAAACACACCCAATGGCGAGTAAACATGAAGTGATTCTCTCCTCCCTTGTTATTCAGGAAACCACAAGTCAAAACTGAAACGAGATCTTTCACATCCACTTGATTGGATGTAAAAGTTAAAAACCCTCACAACATCAAGTCTGACTATAGATAAGGAATAAGAGATACTCATGTACTCTTCTAGTGGAAGTGGAAATAGATACTACCTGTTTGGAAAACAATTTGACATTAATTAACAATTTTGAGGATGTCCATACCCTATAGATCCAGCAATTCCACTTCCAGGCATTTTTCCTAAAGAAATTCTTGTACATAAATTTCAGAAGACAAAATGTTTGCAGAAGCAATGCCTGTAATAACAACAACAAAAAAAAATGGATTTACACAAATCCATTGAGAAGAGAATGGATAGATTGTGGCTGGGTCTTTAGCTGGAATACCATGCAGCAATAAAATGAGTGAACTTGGCTCAAAAGTGTACGGTGAACATTTCAAAAGCATAAGGTAAGCAACAAAAACGAGTCATAGCAGACTAGATTCAGTATGATTGAATTTTTCGAAAGTTCAAAAGTACCGGAAAGTAAACAATATATTGATTAGGATTGACATGTGATAAAATTATAAAGAAAAATAAGGAAACGATAAGCATAAAATTCAGGGTCATGGTTACCTCTGGGAAGAAATGAGAGGGAAGAGATCAAGGAGGCAAACAGAATACACTTGGCTCCAAAGCCACTGATAACAGTTCATTTTATTTTATTTTATTTTTTTTGCTGAGGAAGATTCACCCTGAGCTAACATTTGTGCCAATCTTCTTCTATTCTGTATGTGGGACACCACTGACGTGTGGTGTAGGTCCGCACCTGGGAACCAAACCCAGGTCACAGAAGCAGAGTGCACTGAAATTAACCACTAGGCCACAGGGCCGTCCCTAGTAATAGTCCATTTTAAAACTTGATATTGTGGGCTGGCCCAGTGGTGCAGCAGCTAAGTTAGCACATTCTGCTTGGCCACCCGGAGTTCACCGGCCCAGATCCTGGATATGGACCTGTGCACCCACCGCTTGGCAAGCCATGCTGTGGCAGTCATCCCACATATAAATATATAGAGGAAGATGGTCATGGATGTTAGCTCAGGGCCAGTCTTCCTCAAAAAAAAAAAAAAAACAACTAGATACTGAATATATAGGTGTTCATGGTATTGTTCTGCTTTAAGCCTTAGATGTACGTTATAGTTATTACTTTTTATGTATTCAGTATCTAATAAAAACAATAAAAAATTAGTCTTAAAAAGCATAGAATATAGTGAATGATGAATGCACAATAGCAGAAATAAAAAAAGCAACATTTTAAAACAGAGAGACCTTGGGGCTGGCCCCATGGCCAGGTGTTCAAGTTCATACGCTCCGCTTCAGCAGCCCAGGGTTTCACCAGTTCCAATCCTGGGCGCGGACGTGGCACTGCTCATCAGGCCATGCCGAGGCGGCATCCCACATGCCACAACTAGAAGGACCCACAACTAAAAATATATGACTGTACCAGATGGCTTTGGGGAGAAAAAGGAAAAATAAAAAAATAAAATAGATAAAACAAAGAGACCGATTCCCTTTTCCTTGTTTCCCAAAAATGGTAAACACAAAAGAAACTTGGATTTATTTTTTCAACCTTCTAGCTTTCACCAGGAATTTTTCCTTCCCGTCTTTAGCAGAGACCTGAGGAGAACCAGAAAACAAGCCATGCTGCTATCTGGGGAAAGCTTCTGGAACCAAGGGGAGCATGGAGAGGAAAAAAATAAATCGATCTTTGTCCCAGAGTATCAAAATCTAATCAGACCCATAGAGAAGGCGACAGTAAATCACCTCCAGTGGCTTGCATCCGGTCTGTGTGTGACATTCACCCCACTTCCCACTACTGCCTCTCACCCCCAGATCTCAGCTTACTTTGATTCTGTTATAAAGATCCTGCCTGCATTACAAAGCCCTCGGACATTAACTTGGCACAGTAGGCTCCATGTCTAATCACTACCGCCCCGTTCCCATGATCCCCGCCCTTGCTCTGAAAGGCTGCCTTTGGTGAGAGACGAGAGTCCCACATTCCCATAACTTATCAAATTTGCTCCCTTTTCTCTATCTTCACTCTCTCCTACCTCACTATTATTTGCCTACAGTGATCTCCTTGCCTGGTCCAGTCCATCTTTCCCCCTGCTGCCAGAGATGTCTCTTCTCTTAAAATATAAGTCAGCTCAGTCTCCAGCTTAAAAGCCTCATTTAATTCCCTTAAACTCCAGGACGTGTCCACAGTCCTGACTCTGGCATACAGGATGCTTTCTGAATTGGTTTTAGCCAATCTCTTCCCTCTTTCTCTCATGCTTTCTATCCTCCAGGCTCAGTGAATTGATCCTTTTCTTTTCCTATATATACTAGCCCCCGTGCTTTGCACATGCTGTTCCCTCTGCCTGGACTGTGCTTCCAGCACTTTTACTAATACACCTGGTTTCCTACAGATTCTTCAAGCCCCAGCTCAAAGGTCAGAAAGTGACTTCCCTGGTATCTCTGAAAGGAATCACTGCTCGCCCATAGCACTTCCACTTTTCACAGGGTGCCAGAAAAGTTAGGAGACATGGGATAGATTTATTTTTAAATAGTTTGGTAGCTAAATTCAAAGAATATACTCCGTAAGTTTTCCTTCAATCTCCAGACACCTTTTCAGGTGAAGTGGCACCAAATTTAAAAGAGAGGTTTTGGTGTTTAATCTAAAAAGAATACAATAGTTATACTACAGACAATCCTAACATTTGAAAACACAGGAAAAATATGTATTGTTTTCTGTCTACATGTCCATCTTCCCTAACCAGGCTATGAACTCTTAAGGGATATATATTTTATGCTTTCTTTCTTTTCTTTTCTTTTCTTTTTTTTTGGTGAGGAAGATTGGCCCTGAGCTAACATCTATTGCCAATTCTCCTCTGTTTGCATGAGGAAGATTGTCACTAGGCTAACGTCTGTACCAATATTCCTCTATTTTATGTGGGATGGCGCCATAGCGTGGCTTGACAAGCAGTGCTAGGTCCATGCCTGGGATCTGAACCTGTGAACCCAGGGCCACGGAAGTGGAGCACGCGAACTTAACCACTACATCACTGGGCCAGTCCCTATTTTATGCTTTTTTATACTGCTAGCTCTTAATACAAGTCCTGACACACAACAGGTAGAAAATAATAGGTTGAGAAATGAATAAAAGAATATGTAAGGTCAGAAAAAAACAATGAAACAAGTAGTACACTTTATTTACAAATACTTATCAAGACATTCTTCTATTATGAATTGGAAATTAGTGTATAATATTGTATCTAACAAGCAATGCTTGAACTAATATTATTTTACTTTTGGGAAAAGTTCCTAAATTATTGCTTGGAGCTCACAGTGTCATGAGTGTATGACAGTGGATTTTTATTACTGCATCACATCCACATATATTGTGCAATACTCAGGTTAGATGGCTTTGTGAATTTTGATAAACATACATCTATTTCTCCATATGAAAATTCTCGGGCAAATTCCACCAGTGTGGATCAACCCATACCTAATGTTCAAATATTTTCTCCTGCAGGTAAATTTATTTATTTTTTAAATGAATGAATGAATAAGACATTCAATAAATATGTTCAATTTATCTGAACATAGGTAAGTAATTAAAGATATATGAAACAGAGAACATCTAACTTTGTCAGAGAGAAGTTAAACTTAACAAGTATTGAGGACATCTACTAGTTCCCTTAATTTGGGATTCCTGCCCATCATCCTAGTCCAGGTTATTCTAAATTTATATTCTAAATTTAAGTCCATCTACCTGGCTCTCAGAAAGCCCTAGGTATCCATCTTAATATCAATCCATTTCTAAAAGAATGATGAACCATGCAGTTTTGCAAACCATACTTCCTGAGCTCTAAGCCTGGCTCTTCTACTTACTGTGAAATCTTGGGAAAGTTACTTAGAATTTTTGCATGTTAGTTCCCTCACCTCTAAAATGGAGGAAAAATGATACTTATCAAAAAGGATTATTGTGAGGATAAAAGATGGTATATGTGTAGCAGACCTCTTTGAACTATTTATTGATTTCCCAATCCTCTCCCAAAAGGACTGCCCCAGAATTGCATTGGAAGCCTGTGACGTACACAAATTCCTGAGTGATGCTCAGCTCTGCTAAGCTGAGAAGAGGAGAGATGACTGACACTCTGTAAATTTGATTCTGATCAAAGTGATATTTCTAATATACATACATGGTAGGCACCATGCTAAGAATGACCCCCAGGGGCCAGCCCCATGGCAGAATGGTTAAGAGTTTGCGTGCTCCGCTTTGGCGGCCCAGGGTTTCGTCGGTTCAGATCCTGGACGCGTACACGTCACCGCTCATCAGGCCATGCTGAGGTGGCATCCCACATAGCAGAACCAGAGGCACTCACAACTACAATATACAACTATGTACTGGGGGGCTTTGGGGAGAAGAAGAAAAAAAAAGATTGGCAACAGATGTTAGCTCAGGTGCCAATCTTTAAAAAACAAAAAGAATGACACCCCAATGGCCCTGACTCTTGCACAATCCCTGCCCTTCGAGTATGGATGGAACCTGTGATTATGGTGAGATATCATGCCCCAAAAAGGAGATTGTCCAGGTGGGCCTCATCTAATCACACGAGCCCTTTAAAGGCAGACAGTTTTCTCTCACTGATAGCATAAGAAAAAGATCTGTGAAACCCTAAGGAGAGGATCCAGTGGAGCCCACCCAGACTCTGACCTACAGAACTGTGAGATAATGAAATGCGCTCTGTTTTAAGCCACCAAGCTTATGGCAGTTTTTTATGCAGCAATAGAAAACTAGAACAGCATCCAAACTTGGGAATGGCTAGAAACAATATCCTATTCTCACCCCCCAACCCCCTACACACGATAGTATTGATTTATCTCTGTCTACATTTGGAGGTGGGTTTTTGATTTGTCTGTGTTCTAAATCAGAAGAAGGTGGAGGGGTGTTTTTATGGAAGGAAGGGCTGAGTAGTGGTAGAGAAAAAAAAGCAGACAGGTGAAAGGTGCTAGAATATGTCTAGTTTGCAGCCCCCCAGTAGAGGGGAGTTTAGATGCAGATGGAAGTATTCAAGAGGGATTTTGCTTATGCTCTGGGCATGAGCAGAGTCCCAGGTACTCCCATGCTGGGTGGTGGGTCTTCTCCAAGGAACTTCGTAGACCGTGTCCAGGGACACGTGATAACGACTGACAGAAGGAAGATGTGAGTCACCCCTTTGGGTGCCTTCCAAAAATAAGTGGGGTCACTAATGAGGTAGTGGCAGGTTGGGCCCGTCAAGCTAGCAGACATCTGGGCTGCACATGGAACACACTTAGCATTGGTATGATATTTAGCAGGCTTTTCACAAAGGATAGATCTAACCTAAGCTTCCTCTTAATTGACAGGAATGTCCTATAACCCCAATCACCAAATTCTATTCCTGGCCTGACTCTATATTCCCTGTTAATTTGAGCAAGAGGCCATTTCTGCCCGTTGTAGCTGCTGTCTCCCATGGTAGCTACCCTTTGCTTCCTGCCTAAATGCCTGCACTTCCTTTCAATCAGAGTTTCCTAGGAATGAGAGTTGTCTCAAAGCTTGGCTTTAGGGATCAGCCCCGTGGCCGGGTGGTTAAGTTCACACGCTCCACTTCAACGCCCCAGGGTTTCTCCAGTTCGGATCCTGGGCGCACACATGACACCGCTCATCAAGCCATGTTGAGGCAGCGTCCCACATGGCACAACCAGAGGCACTCACAGCTAGAATATACAACTATGTACTGGGGGGCTTTGGGAAGGAAAAAAAAGAAGATTGGCAACAGTTGTTAGCTCAGGTGCCAGTCTTTAAGAAAAAAAGGCTTGTCTTTAGCCACAATATTTGGCCAAAACCTGTTTTTGACATTGGCTTTGGTCTTTGGAAGGTCAACAGCCTTCCGGCATTCTGAGTAACAGAAGGCGAACTTTAATGTCGTTTCTGGCCTCCCTAAACTTGCATATAATCAATATGCAAGTGACTGCATAGTTACCATTAAATGTAATCAGCATAACAATGTCAATAATAGAATAAGACATATTGTTCAGTCATTAATATCTAAATATGTACTTCCAAATATAGATAAGCATTTTATATATAACAAAGCAAAAAATATATTTGTGCGCTTTGGATTTTGAATTCCTATCACTCGGTGAAAGTCTAAATACATATTTTTAGTTTGCAAGAGTAAATGTTAGAATAGTTAGTGAGGATTGTGAAAGTTCTTCATGTTATGAAAAAAGTTATTAGGAAATTTCTAATATAAATAGAGACAGCATTAACTAGAAAACTTTAGGAAGAACATGTCTTTTTTGGATCAGCAAAAGTTTGTAAAAATTTAACTAATACGAGGCAGCATAATCGAGACTAGATTCTGTCATAATTCCAATCTTTGTAGAACTGTGTGGTGTTCTAGGATTCATAATGTTAAATAAAATAACCTCTAAAACTGTATTTGGCTTTTAGTCATTTAACTCCATTTAGGCCATGAATCTTGAGTTGTGTTTTCTGAAAGTAATTAGCATGCAGCCTAACGAAGCAGAATTAGTGACTGTAAACAGAAAGATAACAGGCCACTTTCACCATTTTTCTTCATTTTTCTTCAAGCAAAGACAAACCACAAGGCAGACAAGGGATTCTGGACCTGCCTTGTCAGGTACTTATACAAGATGTTCAAACAAGACGAAATAGCAACTATTACATTCTTAAAAGGCTGTTCGAGCAAAAGAAAGCCTTTAATGGAACACTTTGCAGATTAAAATACCAATATAGCAGGGCTTACCAACCACCAAAGGTTTCCTGCAGAGAAAGTGGTTCATAGGCCAGAACCTGCTGAAGAAGTAGCCAAAGCAATACTCCTTAAGAGAGCAAGTATTTCTTATCTGTAAATATGCCAGAGAAGATGCTAAAATTGGGTTCATGCCACAAAAGCCAAATTGCAGATGGAAAGGCGGGGAATTGTGTTACCTTGAAAGGAGTCAAAGTGGTCCATTGCCACATTTCTGGTCCCAAGATTTAACAACAATTTTTTTCTCAAGTGATGGTGTGAGGCAGCAAGTACATGCAGAAACGGAATAAAAAATGGAAATGATGGCAATAATTTAAGTCGGCTTCAGAACATAGAAAGCATCTTCTTCAGATAGCGCCCGGAGCTTTTATTTGCATGGAATTGCCTGAAAAAATTGCATTCTCACCATTAAACAGGGGGCATGAATACAGGGAGGGGTATGATTAAGGCCATTTTCCCAGTAATCTACCACACTTTTGAAAGCCATAAATTCACAGTGTGATGGTAATATTCCGTTTTTGTCCTGATTATAACACTCAGCCCTTGGGTATTTGGCCAAAATATATATTTGGTATGCCTCTACCAACAGGAATAACAAGTGTTTCGTATCTTTTAGATAAGCCAGAAAGCTACAGCTTATTGGCCTATGCCTTATGTATAAGTTTCTTAAGCCACAAAACTCACATGTTTAGAAAACAAATAAACAGATATCAAGCATAGTTCTCAACAGCCAAACTTTGGTTCTAGCTGAGTTTCCAATGTGTCTGAAGGCAGAAAACTCAGTCTGGAAGTATTCAGCTTTTCTCAGTCAGTTCAGGATTTTCTCTGCCACCTTAGGTTTAAACTCAGTTGATTTGAATTTTCCCCTCTTCTTTCTTCATTCGCTTTTCCCCAGGACTGATCTAAATTCTGGGCAGCTTGGAAGCAAGCAGAGAAATGCCTGATTTATAGCTGTCAGCCCTGTGGCATAGTGGTTGAGTTCAGCAGGCTCCGCTTCAGTGGCCCAGATTCATGGGTTTGGATCTCGAGTGCAGACCTACACCTCTTGTCAGCCATGCTGTGACAGTGACCCACATGTAAAGAAGAGAAGGACTGGCACAGATGTTAACTCAGAGCTAATCTTCCTTAGCAAAAAAGAAAAAAAAAGGTAAATCTCAGCTGAACTTTGATCATGGGCCTTCTTCTAGGCTGGCTTCTATTGAGGCAGCCCTGTCCCAGGTGGCATCATCTTCGTTGCTTTCTGCTTTAGCCCCTCACTGGAACTGAGAATTTTTCATAAGCTCTCTATCTCTCTCTCAGCTCCTTTCTAAGACTTTTGAGGGGACTTTGGAATTGTGCTACTTCTTCCTTGCAGCCTGACCTAAGTTAATTTATCTGTCCTATAATTGTCAGGTTTTTGGGCAAGGATCAGGAGTGTCCCATGGTTAGAGGGACTAATTCGCCTCCTCTCATGACCTCACTACCAGGTGGCATCATCCAATAAAAACAACATGTACAAACATTTATTAGCAAGCAGGCGTGACAAATCATACAACCAGTCACTGTAATTTCAGTGAAATCCCTGCTGTCTGCCCTTTTAGAGGCTGATAAGCATCTCGTGTGAAAGGTTCATGCAAAGTCAAAATACAACATTTTGAAACTGGACGCTTCTATGAGAGCGCTCTCCAATAAAGATATAATGCGAGTCACATATGTAATTAAAAATGTTCTAGTAGCCACTTTTTTAAAGGTGAAGTTAACGGTTGGTTATTTGTTCTTAACTTTTTTTTTTGAGGAAGATTAGCCCTGAGCTAACATCTGCCGCCAATCCTCCTCTTTTTGCTGAGGAAGACTGGCCCTGAGCTAACATCTGTGCCTATCTTCCTTTACTTAATATGTGGGACACCTGCCACAGGGTGGCTTGACAAGTGGTGCCATGTCTGCACCTGGGATCCAAACTGGCGAACCCTGGGCCGCCGAAGTGGAACGTGTGAACTTAACTGCTGTGCCACCCAGCTGGCCCCTTAACTTTTATATTGTAAGAAAAATAAGACCACAGATACTGAAAACCTCAAAGAACAAATGTATAGCTTAATGAGTTATTTTAAGGTAAGCATCTGTGTAACTACTGCCCGGGGTGAGAACTAAGACTTTGCTGGCTACCTCATGGCCTTTGCATGTGTCCTGGCCCAATCTCAGCTCAGTCCTGCTTCTGTGCATTACAAGTCTCCTGGCATTTTTTTTTTTAAATTTATAGACATAATTTTTAGGACAGTTTTAGATTCGTAGAAACAAATGAGCAGATAGTACAGAGAATTCCCATATTCCTCCACAGACACACCCAGTTTCCCCTATTATTATCTTACATTAGTAGGGTATATTTGTTACAAATAATGAATCAATGTTGATACATTAATATCAATTAAAGTCCAAAATTTATTCAGATTTCCCTAGTTTTACCTAATGTTCCTTTTCTGTTTCAGAATCCAATCCAGGGTACATAACACTTAGTTGTCATGGCTTCTCGGGCTCCTCTTGGCTGTGACAGTTTATCAGGTTTTTCTTGTTTTCCAGAATCTTGAGAGTTTTGAGGATTGTTTGTCAGGTATATTGTAGGATGTCCCTCTACTGGAATTGGTCTGACATTTTTCTCACAATTATATTGGGTTTATGGGTACTTGTGAGGAAAGTCACAGAGGTCAATTGCCATTTTCATCACGTAATATCAAAGGTACCTATCATCAACATGATTTATCACTGTTGATGTTGACCTTGATCACCTGACTAAAGGTGAAATTAATTCTAATAATATGTTTTATTTGATCCAATATATCCAAAATGTTACCATGTCAACACGCAATCAATATAAAAGTTATTAGTGAGATATTTTACACTCTTCTTTTATATTAAGATGGTAAAATCTGATATGTTGTACACTTGCACATACCTCAATTTGGGTTAGGCTCAGTTTCAGGGCTCAGTAGCTGCGAGTGCTAGTGGCTGTCATGTGAGACAGTGCACTTCTAAGAGGCTTCTGCCTCCCAAGGTTTTAGACAGGAAAGGAGGTGCTAATTCTCTTTCCTTGTATTCCCCCAATATATCCAGGGGTTCAATCATATGCCCCAACACACACAAGTTCATAGCTAATCTCAGAGATGCTAGCAGGGGTTAATACTCTAGTTTCTTATCCAACTCTCTCCTCTCTCTGTATCCCCCTTCCCTTCCCTCCCACCCATGGAATCTTTGCATAATTGGGAGAGGGGCGGATATCAACAAGTGGCTCAGCAGAAACAATCCAAATCTTTTAACCTTATACCTGAAACCCTGTTTGGGTTTTTGGTTTATTTGTTTGTTTGTTGTCTACTTGTTTGTTTTGTTTTTACCTAAAACTCAGGAATTTGAAGGCTGTGTCCCATTGGTCCTGCTGATCCTCCTTCCCTTTGGGGCGACTGCAGTGGTCCAGTCTGCTTGAGGGGCTGAACTTCCCGCTAAATACGAAGAAATTTGAAGGGTTTTTTGGAGGGGGTGAGGAGAGAGAACCCTTTAGTTAATACTTCACAATATCACTTTGCATACTCATTAATAACCCTTAAAATTAGTTGTAGTCCTTTAAAAGCTATAATGAGAGCAGCAACATTACTTACACTCACTTTCATAGACTCTAACGTGGGCCATATACAGAAGTGGGCGTCATCTTTCAGGGGAAGTCATCTGTAGCTAATTCTCAATACTCCCCCGGAATATTCTTGCATTTTTCTCATTTTTGAAAGCCAGCATTTGACTTCAAACTTACAAATGTTTCCTGTTTTGAAAGTTCTGAGATGTTATGGGATTCTGTTTCAATCAAAACAATTTTGTCAACAATTAGTTTCCAGGCTACTTACCCAAGCAGATTTCATTCAGATTGTAGCTCAAATAAATTACATTTGAACTGAAAATTGTAGGGAACCATATGGTTACACTATTAAAGGGAGCATTCAGCATAGAAAGCTACAATGAATGTGTGTTTTTTATACATAAATGGCCTTGTAGGAAAAGCTGAGCTAGCTGAATTAGCCTCATGGTCTCAGAGGCTCTCCTGCCCCTCCCCTCTCCCAATTTTCTTCTCTTGAACTTTTGGGATTTCATCACAGCCCTTTTTCCCTTTTCACCAATCTTTTAATAGTAACGGCTCTTAGAGAAAAAGTAAAAAGACTGTTCTCTTAGCTTGGTGTCCATGGAAGAGGAGAGGTGGAAGGTTGGTGATACGTATGGAAAAGATTATTTTTAAATTTATATTCAATTTTTTCTTGATAAAAATGTAAAGCCTAGTTTCCCTTAAGCCTTTAAGTTCAACATACAAATCTTATTATTCTATTAATGTCTAGTACATTTAATAAGGGGGCTTTGATTAATATTCTCAAGTTAGCAAACTGAACTCCCTTCAACCAGTTATGTTTATAAGCTTAGTTTAATTAAATTCCCCTTAAACTGCATTAATAAATTTAACATATTCAATTTTCTTTTTTTAAGCACATTAATCACCTACCCTGACAAGCAAAACATTCTCAAGTACTTACAGACTAAATTAAATTTATAAATATAACAAATCTCTTAAACGGTCTAATGCCATACTGTCTGCAAACCATAAAATCCTCTTACACCTTTCAGCAATAAATTACAAATCTAAAGTCAATTACTCCATTACACATTTCAAGTTGGAATCAGAAGGCTAATCTCTCAGATATTCTCATAGATCCAATTATTTTAAACATTATAAATACTGTGAGTACCTAATATACACAGATTTTTGTTCCTAAATTTAATACAAAAGTGTTAATACTGTGGATTTGGTCTCCTGCTTTTTCTACATTTAATTCTAAATCTTCCCAAGGCTGAAATACATGTACACACTACAACTAAGGGAACAGTTATAGCATCTTAAAATGAGTCGATGTTCCCATCCCAAGCAAGTTGCATTGATTTCTTGCCAGAGATTTTTGGCTCAAGGCAGAATCTGAATTCCAGGGTTATTTTTTCGGTACCAAAAATAGAAGCATTCCCCTTTTTAAAAATTAGTCACTTATTTCAACTGGGGACTTTAAGTTCAAACCTTTCCAATGGAAATGGTTGGTTTTCCTGACCCGCCTTCTGGGCTTAAGTTACACCATTCTCTAATTTTTGCCCCTGTTGAGTCTGCAACCCACCCCATCCCCCATGCTGCTCTACCACTTTAATTGGATTCAACTGGTCTTTTCACTGCTTGATTGAATTGGGCATTATGTTCAGATTTTTGTCTTTATCTGCTCTCTGTATAATCTTCAAGTCTTATTGATGGCATGAGTTTGCTTCAAAGAAGGAATGAGTCCCAGGAAAGCTGTGAGATAGCGTTCTGTTTAAAGCAGGTGTGCGTGGCCGGCCCAGCGGCATGGTGGTTAAGCTCACACGTTCTGCTTCCGGGCCCCAGGGTTCACTGGTTCGCATCCCGGGTGTGGACCTATGCACTGCTTGTCAAGCCATGCTGTGGCAGGCATCCCACATATAAAGTAGAGGAAGATGGGCATGGATGTTAGCTCAGGGCCGGTCTTCCTCAGCAAAAAGAGGAGGATTGGCGGCAGATGTTAGCTCAGGGCTAATCTTCCTCAAAAAATAAATAAATAAATAAATAAATATAAGTAAAGCGGGGATGGGGAATGTAGGGGAGGAGGACATTTCCTCTCCCCAAATGGGGGTTCGTCTGGCCGGAGAACGAATTAAATTCACATGAGACAGAATAGCAAGAGAAAATTAAACAAAGCTTTATGAGGAACCATGGCCCAGGGCCTTTCTTCCCAAAGGAAGAAAGGGCACCGAAGAAGTGGGGTGCCAGAGTGGTTATATACCCCCAAACGGGGTGTTTCACATGTGATTGAAATGTCCCTCCCACAATAGTCACATGATTGCCCTGTCAGCACAGTGCTTGATGGACACAGTAGGTAATGGTCTGCTATCTCAAGTGGATTGTCTGGAGCTGGGCGGTCACAGGTGAGCTCAGCAATCAGTTCCTAGCCTAAGGAAAGATGCTTAATCCTTAAGAAATGCCAACGTTGGGAGGGGGAGGGAAGTCAGTTACAGGAGGTTACCAGACTAGCACAATAAAATGCAGATTTAAGTCCTTGCCTTTGGTATTGATTAAGAGTTTCTGGAGAGAAGGTCATCGCCTTTCTTCTTCCTGGTACAGAGAGGGAGGCACCTTTTACAGATAGAGATTTACCTTACAAATGTAAATGTGTCCTAACGAAGGGCAAGTTCCATTCCTCAGAGCCTCCTTGCCTGTCCCAGTTTATCAAAAGCAATCAACCTCAAATAGTCCTGATACCAAAGAGACAGATCTTGGGGTGGCCAATTCCAGGTCCCCACAGGAAGGAGAGAGAACGTGGCTAGGAAGGGAAGATGGTGACCATCTGTGTGTAATGGGAGGGGAAAGGAGCTGGCAGGACATCAAGAAGCACATGATTGGAAGGAGAGGCATAATGGTAACAATGGCCCAAAACATGGAACCTCGACTCCATAACTCCTCATCTCCCCACTTCCAAGCCCTGTCCTGGATTTGCTCTAACCTCCGCCCCCAAGAGGCGCTGGTGGTGGTGGGGGAACTCGTAGGATCTTATCTCACAGCTACATGGAAAGATGTATTTCTGACATCCTGATATCCCATCAGGGAAACCCTGAATGTAGATTTTGTTCCCTAGAACTTCTTTGTAGGCAGACTTAAGAGCTGCTGGCAACCATTGATAACAGTTTTTTTACCAGAACATTCCTTTCTGCAATGTGGCCTTTGCTGGCCTGCTGTGTCTGTCGAGCCTCTGGCCTTGCTTTCTACCCTTCCCTGCCTCCTCTCTCCACTCCGCCGTAGGCTTTCACTTCTGCTTCCTCACAACGCAGGACCTTTACCCTTGGCGTTTCTTCTGCCCATCTCCCACCCTGAACCTTCAGATCTTAGTTTCAATTCCACTTATTTAACTCCTTTCTTTATAAGCTCCCGTGTTCTAGGGAACTTCCTCTTGGGTAAGATCCACATATGAATTGTGATACCTTTTCAACGTGGTCTTCCCTACTGGGATCCACTGGGACAAGGACCGTGTTTGTGTCGTTATGTTCCCAACATCTAGCATATGTCTGGCACATAATTAATTGTTCCACAAAAACTGTTTATAATGTAGATTTGAATCGAAATTGGAACTCTAATCTCTAAAATTAAAAAAGAAATAGTCTATCTTGAAATTTAGCATTTGAAAAACAGGTTTAATGAGGAATTAAATGAAGATTTCTGAAGATTTCAAAATTGACATATGCAGAGAGAGAGAAAACTTTTTCCTGAAGTATAAGAAAAGGGCCCAGGTCAGTGTACAGCTCAGCGAGTGGTCACAAAGTGGGCATGAGCTGGGGAACCTGAGGGTTACTGTAAATATTCAATGAGATTACCTTCTGACCTTGTTATGAAAAGAAGTTCATCTTGTCAATTTGCCTGTTTCCTGTTTAACCTGAGAGGTAAGTCAAGGGCCACGAAGATTTACGAGCTTGTTTTATAGAAGAAAGAGAATGCCTTCAGGGATCACCAGATAAGAGCCCCCAGCTGCTGTTGACGCCTAGAAGTCAGACTGCCCAGGGGCTTATCGGGAGTGAAAGAAACACAGATCATCCCTTTGTTTGTCTGAAACTCCTCCTGGATACCCCTTAGCTCTATAAAACCCCCTGCCTTCTCCTCCTGTTATGTTCCCACCTTCCTGTCTTGGCCGATTCCAATAAACCTTTCTCCATCTCCAAGCACCAGTGTCTCAGTGTTTGGCTTACTGCTCACCAGGCACAAGAATTTGAAATTAAGAGGTTTGGTTTCAAGCACTCTCGTGTAGCCAGTTCCAGATCAAATAACAGAACATTTCCAAAACCCAGAAGCCCCTCTTGTTTCCCTAACAGGGACTTCCATATTTATTCAACAACTAAAAAGAAATTTAATGGTACTTCATAGCTTATAGACATTAACAGCTCTCAGTAGGAATGTGCGATATCGGGCAGCTTAATCTCTCCGTGCCTTAGTTGCCTCATCTGGAAAATGGGGATGATAATAGTAGCTTCCGAATAGGGTTGTTCCTAGCATATACCACTAAATGTTAGTCAATCAGGAGCCAGTCAGGAAATAGGAACCACATTCAGCCTTTCAACAAAGAGAAAATAACAAAGGGAAGTGGTGTTGGAAGAGCTAAGAAGGCAAACAGTCTGGTGAGACAACGCAGAAGTCACCAACAACAGCAAATGGCTACTATTCCTCCACTGGAGGAGAAAGGGAAGAGTCTTGTCAGAGCCCAGAAGACAGGCTGTCAGGAGAGGGAGAACCATATGGGGGCTACCAGACAGCAACTGGCCCCCCTGAGAGAGGGGCTGTCCCACGGATAGTAGAATGATGGAGCAATCACAGCCACTGGCAAAAATGATGTCACAAGAAATAGTAGTGGCTGGAGTGGGGAGGATGGAGCTAAACCCTGCTTCTTCCTTTCTCCTACCTTCCAGGCTAATGCCTGTGCCTGCCACTGGCCTAACCTATCTGGAAGCCAGAGGGCAAGGAGCCTGGGAAGGCGGTTCACTGGAATTCAGAGCAGGGCAGACAGAGCACACATGGATCTGAGAGGAAATAGGCAGCTGATCGGTACAGACATTATTATTATCGTTGTTATTACTATTTTCTAATTGCAAAATGTATATCTTGCCTTATTCTTGATAAAAGTGTTTCATGAGCATTAACCTTACATTTATGAATAAATTCTAGAATTTCTTTTGGGCTCACAAGTGCTGTTCCAGTTACCATTGCTGTGTAACAAACCACTCCAAAACTTAGTGATTTAAAACAGCAATAATCATTAATTTGATCACAAGTATGCACTTTGAGCAGGGCTTGGGAGGGACAGTTGTCTCTGGACCATGTGGCAGCTCGACAGCAGGCAGAGGAACCACCTCCCCACTGTATCCCCAGGGCTTAGGGCAGGGCCTGAAACAAGGGAATGTACTTCAGTCAATTTTTTTGACTTACTGCATCAATCCCAGCCTGAAACCAGCCCTACATCTAGATTTTCAGTCACTTGAGCCAATGTATTGTCTTTTAGTCAGTTTGAGCTGTATTTTCTGTTACAACTAAAAGATTCTTAAGTGATAAGAGGGAGATTAGGATGTGAAGGCAGAGATAAAGAATCTCAGAGAGGGGTTCAGATTGCCAGGGACTAAGAAGAGATGTCCCTAGCAATGGGGAAGGAGCAGGGGTCCCACATGCCTCTTGGTGGCAGTGACATAAGAAGATAACAAAGTCCCAGAGGGGTAGAGTGGTGACTTAGGGAGGTGGCTGCCTGGCCCAGGGTGGGAGGAGGCCCCCACGGATGACATCTTCTGTAGCCATCATTCCGTAAGTGAGGCACAAAAAGCAGCTGACGGCACCCAGATCTGAAAGGACCACATAAGAGAGACAATAGCTACCTCCACAGAGGCCAGTATTAACAGATGACTGAGGTTCCCAAAATGTGGCACTACATGAGGCCACATAACCTTGACGTGACTCCCAGGAAGTGAGAGGAAAGCTCCAAGAATGACTGAAACAGGTTTCCTACCAACTTGGCAGAGTAGGAGTGTGACATGAGAAATTAAATTGATTCATGGAAAATCATTTTTCTCTACATCTGGCTTTGTGGACTGAGATTCATATCAGCTAACTAAGAATGAGAAAGAGCTTGCCTGAGGTGGAATTAATTTTGAAGACTGGAGCAAATGTGAGCATGGAAGTCGGGGGGGAGGGACGTTGGTGGGGATCAGATACAGAATGGTCAGTAGGTCAAGATTCCCTGGAGGGCTGGGGAAGGGAACGTGACTTACCAGCTTTTCTACTACAAGAGTTTCTGATATGCAAATTAGTCCATATGTGATTGGTTAATAGAGAAATGACATCAGTAAAAGACAAAAGTGGTGTTGATTCATATGCGGCTTTACCCAATAAGTTAACATTTTGTTCCACGAAATTTGTTCCACTTTGTTCTACTAAACAGCAATAGCTTCATGGCAAAGTGGACGCACACAGCAAGCCACAAAGGAGTATAGTACTGCATAGAATGCCCATGATTCATCCCATGTTATTCTCTTATCTTGATTTAGCCATTTTCTCTGTCTTAAGGTGGAATTCTACCTGACCTTTGTTTATTGAATTCTCATCTCCACAGATCAATAGCCTCAACCTGTTCTTACACCCTTTACATCAAGCTAACTTCACCTTTTTAAAGTAAAGCCCTTCATTTAATGACATTTCTTTCTTAGGGATTAAACTTGTCTTTTTAATCGTACTGTTATTTTATTAGGATCTTTATTGTTTTGTTAGTGCTGTGGTTATTAAGTTACATACATTTGAAGTGGCCTGTCTCATCCAAGGGTTTTCCAGAAGGCTTATTGGTTTAACTGTGCTTCTTTTAGAGAATGGAGATTTTTCCCAACATATGTGTCGATTCTTGCAGGACTGCTTGTACTTCTTCCACCAGCCACCAGGTGGCATCACCAGTCCCAGGCAACTTTGCTTTCCAAGGATTCTGAAAGGTTGGGGCCATGGGAGTGGCAGGTTGGGTTGCATCCGGTCTCACACCAGCACATATACCTTGCCTCCTCTAACTTGCCTCAGTCTTGTCTGTTTATTCTTACTTAAATATCTAGCTTTAAGGACAGAAGAATTGTTCTTCTTTTGCCTTGAGCTCATAATACTTGTCACTTATGTATATTTTCTTTAGAGAGCTCCTAGCAGTCCTTTGGGGCCTTAGTTAAGTTATGAAACAACTCCTAAATCCACTTCTCTACCCTGACCTCTCTCCAAGTGCTACCATCTCAATTTGAGAACCCCAGGAGTAGCTGGGTTTATTCCTCCTTGAATGCTCAAGTATCCTGGAGATGAACCCTTTAGAAGCACACTGATAGCGCTGAGAATGTGCAGCAGGATTCAGAGCCATCCTTCTGCCCTTTCTTTCCATCACTGCCCTCCTTCCTGTTGATGTTGCCATCGCATTACAACAAATCTCTCTCCAGGTTTCTGTCACTGTTGACGAGGTTTTCAATTTATACTTGGCAATTTTTTTCTGGTGTATACTCACTTCTCTACATGAGCATTCTAAATAAATATATTGCCTTATGTTGCACAATCACCTACTCCTTTGGAATCTGTTCTTTCATTCCTTTAAAAATTCTTTTAAAATTTTCCCAATGCAAATGCTACTTTCTACAAAAAGCCTACCCAGCTTCATCTTCACTAGAATTACTTGGCCGCCCTCATGCTCTGACCATCCTTGTTTTCCGCCCATATAAAAGCACCTAAAACCCATTTCTGCAAAGTAGTGGAGTGTGCTGGCAACCCACAGCCTCTGGAGTTGGGAGAGCCTGGGACTATTTCCTGCCTTTTCCACGTTTGAGGGCAAGTTATGAGGACTTAACTACCCCGGGCCCCAGTTTTCTCATCTATAAAATGGGAATAGTAATGCCATCTGATGTGGCTGTTGTGAAAATTACACGAAATCATGTATCTAAAGTACTTAGCATAATGCCTAATATAGTAATTCTGTGTCTGGTGGATGTGAAGGGCTCAACTGATCTTATATATTACTAATAGTATTTTGGGTATTTATCCATTCATTCACTTAATAAATATCGTGGGGTGTCTTATTTCATTTGGGCTGCTATAACAAAATGCCACAGACTGGGTGGCTTATAAACAGCAGAAATTTATTTCTGACAATTCTAGAAGCTGGAAGTCCAAGAACAGGGTGCCAGCATGGTTAGGTTCTGGTGAGGGCCCTCATCCAGGTTGCAGACTGCTGACTTCTTCCTGTGCCCTGACATGGTGGAAGGGGCAAGGGAGCTCTCTGGAGCCACCTTCATACGTCACTAGTCCCATCCTGAGGGTCCCACTCTCACGACTTATGCATCTCCTAAAGGCCCAACCTACTAATACTATCTCCTTTGGGGGTTAGGATTTCAACACATGAATTTGAGGGAGACACAAACGTTCAGCCCATAGCATGGGGCTCACCCTATCGAGGGAAAGACATTGCTGTGGACTGAATTGTGCTCCCCCCAGATTGAAATGTTGAAGCCCTAGCTCCCAATGTGACTCTATTTGGAAATAGGGCCCGTAGGGAAGTAACTAAGGTTAAATGAGGTCACAGGGTAGGGTCCAGATCCAATAGGATTAGTGTCCTTATAAGTGGAGACTCTAGAGAGTGCTCTCTCTGTCTCTCTTTCTCCTCTGTGTCTCTGTCTCTGCCATGTGAGGACACAACGAGAAGGCAGTCTGCAAGCCAGGAAGAGGGCCCTCACCAGGACCTGATCATGTTGGCACCCTGATCTCAGACTTCTAGCCTTCAAAACTGGAAGGAATAAATTTTTGTGCTTTAGAAGCTACCTAGTCCGTGGTATTTTGTTATGGCAGCCTGAGCTGACTAATAAACATATGTAACCAAATAGATAAATATATAACTCAGGCACTGATGAGTGCTGTGAAGAAAAATAAAGCTGGGCAAGGGGATTATAGAATGATGAGAAGTATAGACATAGTGGATAGGAAAGATCTCCCCAAGGAGGTGACACTGGGGCAGACACTTGAAGGAAATGAGACAGGAGTTATGAGAACATCTTAGGAAAGAACATTCCAGGCAGCGGGAAGAACAAGTGCAAAGTCCTTGAAGTGGGAGCATTCTTGACCTGCTTGAGGACCAGCGAGAAATGAGTAAGAGGGAGAGTGGGAAGCATGGAGGTCGGGGGGGCCCAGATCCCAGGGCCAGATAGCTTGTGTAAGGTCTTTGGAGTTTCTATAATATTTGGCTGGATTTTATAGTAAGTACAATTTTTTTTTTTTTTTTGGAGGAAGATTAGCCCTCAGCTAACTACTGCCAGTCCTCCTCTTTTTGCTGAGGAAGCCTGGCTCTGAGCTAACATCCGTGCCCATCTTCCTCTAGTTTATACGTGGGACGCCTACCACAGCATGGCTGCCAAGCAGTGCCATGTCCGCACCCGGGATCCGAACCAGCGAACCCCGGGCCGCCGAGAAGCGGAACGTGCGAACTTAACCGCTGCGCCACCGGGCCGGCCCCTATAGTAAGTACAATTTTTAAAAAAATTAAGGTAACGTTGATTTTCAAGTACAATATTTTTGGTCCACAAATTGGAGCCCAAAAGCAACTGTCTTCATTTTTCTATAGCTAAACCTAGTTTCCATCTTGAAATCTCAGTCTGCTCACTGATTGAAAACTGGTCTAGTCGATTCCAGGTTTTCTTGATCGTTTCAGGAATTTCCCGTCATCTCAAGTTTAAACTCAACCAATTCTGAAAAACATCTCCTTTCCTCTGCTTCTCTCCAGGGTAGCATTTGAGTTCTCAGATGTTTAGTGAACAATCCATCTTTAGGAAGGACAGGAGTTGACTGGCTGTCATTCCTCACTTGCCTACACTGACATCTGATGAATCTACCATCCTGTCTGGTGCTCAGGTGTTGTTATCTCTCCAAGATGGCATCCGTTGATGTGCCCACGTCCACATTGGGTCCTTGGTCACAAAGTCTTGTGATATTTTGCACCACACTGCCCCCCTTGGCAAAACTCCTTGGTTAGCTGGTTTTCTCTTTCAGCTAATTTTCACAGCCCTCTAAAGAAGAAGGGACATCTAGAAAAATCAAGCTGTTCTCTAGCCAGCCGGAGTCTTGGCAGGGCTTTCCGGGTCCTCTCTATCCAATGCATCCCTCATAGGCTTTTGTCCTGGGCCACGGCAAAGTGGTATGGGGACTTCTATGAGGGACAGCCTCCAGATTTCAGATGTGAGGTCAGGCACGCATCTCTTTTCCTCTCAGGTCACCCTAAACTAATCTAGAAATCTGGAGCTAATCCTAAATAAGGATAGGTGAGATACTATATTGGTATCTTAGAAAAGATAGATGCTTATCTGTCTTATTTTCCCTGTGCTCATATCCTACCCCAGCTTAGAGAATTCTTATATATTGTTGAGGGAAGGGGTGGGGAGCAGCAAATCTTTCTTGATTTACATCTGAATGAAGGCTCTTGAATTTAGAACAAAAACATTGGACTACATTTGTCCTCCAGTTCTGCCCCTCTGAGGCAACATGGGACTCATATCCAAAGATCTGCATGGGGATGGTCACGGGACAAAAAAAGATGTGTGGGGAAAAAGCACTGGTTAATATTTCACAATAACGTGTTGCCACATTTGTAACTATTTACACTTTCTAATTGCACTTGGTCAAGAAAAAGGATAAGAACAAGAAAGAAAACTGTTCCCAAGTACATCTTTGTGGACTCCGTCAGTTAAAGGATTTATCAGTCAGTGTACAATGAGGAGACAGAAACCACACAGTAAATCCATCAGGGAACGTTTCATAAAATGAATTACTAATTATCACAGGGGATTAATTATAAAGGGGGAAAGGGAACTATGAAGAATACCCCAGGACTGAGGGAGATTACCCAAGGAAGGACAAACTTGGAAGGGAGAGTGCCAAGGGTGGGATTCAGACCTCATGGGAGGAGGTGTGGTTGTAGCCATTGGATGGGGAAGAAGATGAGTGAGTTGCCCTGGGCCAGAGCTGGTTTACACTCGCCAGGCCAAGGCTGGTGGAAAGAAAACCATGTTTGGGAGTGGCCAGAGGAAACACCTGGCCAGAATGCAGGTGAGCTGAGGCAGAGAGCTGCCTGCTGAGATGCCTGCAAGACTCACTGAGATCCACCAGCAGGGAGACACTGAAACCTGATAGAAGTGAGCTCCACAGTATGTCCCTTCCCCAAGCACCTCTGACAGCCGTGGAGTAGGAGCAGAATAAAACAAGCTGCCAGAACCAGGAAGAGAAGCCCCTTTCTCCTGAGGTTTCCCTCCAGCGCCCTCTATTGACAACGTTTAACATGGGCCAGTGGTGCAGGAGAAATCTTTACCCCCGGGGTCTAGTTCCACTAACATAGAAAAGGCATGAAAAGTGAATTTGGAGCTGAGAGGCAATAAATTGATAACTGACATGTGGATGAAGTACAGTGTTCATGCGATCAATTGGGTGTTATCATGCTCCATAGAAGAACATTGATAGAGAGTCTGCTGAGTACCAGGCACTGTGGCAGATGCTAATGAAGTGATAACGAACAGGGTAGACCAAAATCTCTGCCCTCCTAGAGCTTGCATAGGGGGCAGGGGCGGGCATACACTGCCTGATAATAAGTAAGCAAACAACTAAAAAATACAGATCATAATTGATGCTATGATGAAAGTAAATACGGAGCTATGATAAGAAAGACTAAGAAGGGGCCGTTTTCAGAGTGAACAGACAGGTGAGACCTGTCTAAGAAGGTGAGAAAAATTATGAATGACTGAAATGGGCAAAAAAATTGCTAGGTCTCTTTTCTGGTGCCCTCTTCAAGTTATTCTCTGCCTGTCATTATCTTTGAACTATTTCACAACTCTATAAATTGTAGATAATTGATAGCAATGCAAATGAATCTTGTCCATGGACATGCACAAGGATTTTGTCCTCTGAAAGTACAATTGATTCCCCTCCCCCCCCGTAGAAGAATTCAGTTTTGCATATATTAAGCAAATTAATTTTTAACATTCTTGATGGCCTATATATGTAATTGCTCTTTGGAATCTCCTTTCATTTCATTACAACATCTTAGTGGTTCCCTCATTAAATAACAAGCTAAGTGAAATCTTTGACATGTGTTCATTTTACATTCATATGAGAGTCATAATTTACCTTTTAGAAAAATAATGATCCTTTAACACTTTTTTGATTGGCCCTGAGCTAACATCTGTTGCCAATCTTTTTTCTTTCTTTTCTTCTTCTCCCCAAAGCCCCCCCAGTACAGAGTTGTAAATTCTACTTGTAGGTCCTTCTGGCTCTGCCATGTGGGATGCCACCTCAGCATGGCCTGATGAGCGGTGCTTGGTCCATGCCCAAGAACCGAACAGGCAAAACCCTGGGCCACTCAAGTGGAGTGCACAAACTTAACCACTGGGCCACCGGGCCAGCCCCCCTTTAACACTTTTAAATTCACTCCCCAAAGACTCTAGTCTTGGGGGTCACTCAGCCAAGGGCTATAAGCCTAACATTCACGTCGTCAAGACTGAATGAACTAATTGTACTATTTACCCCTTCATTATGTGTCTGTTGATAACACGCCAAAAATCACCTCTGCAAGATGGGGTCAAGAGAGAACACAGGCTTTCAATTTAAAGGCTGACACGCTTCTATCAAGGGTGCTCACGAAATCAAAGAGATATTGATTTTCCTAACATAGTTGGCAGATAAACAAATGTTTAACAGGACTCTTCAAAGATATTTTTGAGCCCATAACAGGGTTGTGTTCATAGAATCTTAGAATTTTAAAACAGTATGTAAAACTTAGAAATCATCTAGTTCGGTCTCCTCATTTTATAGATGAATTAATCAGGCCAAGAAAGCCTGGGCGACTTGTTCAAGACCATCAACTACTTAACGGTGAGCTGAGAGAAAACTCAGTCTCTTTCTCTTAATCCCGTACTCTTTCTACCACGATGATGTTGCAGCCAACCAGAATATCCCAAGAGATTCCTAACAATGCTCCCCACCCCTTCTTTCTCCTTTGATACATAAATACTCACCCTGAAAAATACGGGGTGTGGTAGTGTCAGTGAGGGATAGTACATGATAAAGAAAGAGCTTGGATTCAGAAATGGTCTTGATTTTTCATCTAGTTTTACTCCTTTTTTTGTATTTCTGAGCTTTAGTGTCTTCATCAGCAATGTGGGCATGAGTTATTAGTAAATAATAATAAGCTACCTCAAAAGATTATAAAGAGGGTTAATAATAACCTATACAAAGTACCTAGCACATAGTAGGTGTTATTATTAAATGGTTACTCCTCCCCCATAGCAAAGATATATTAAAGTAACTATCAAAGATATATTAAAGTAACCAGTATTAAAGTTTGCCATAAAAACTCTTCAGTCTTTGAGGAATGCACAGTTGACAGCACTGATGATTTTATAATAAATTAGTACTTTTATGTGTAAATGAAAGTTACCCACCCACATACAGCTGTCTGTTAAAAAATTCCATCTTTATTGAATGAGCAATCGGCAAACACAAGTCAACTCTTCACAAATCAATATTGTCTCTCTACTGCCCACTGTTTCATTTGGATGCTTGAAAATAATTCTTGTCTTTAGACACAATCTGCTTATTTTCAAACTGCCTAAAATGAAACATGAAAAACTATCTTTTTTTTTTTTTGAGGAAGATCAGCCCTGAGCTAACACCTGCTGCCAATTCCTCCCTTTTTGCTCAGGAAGACTGGCCCTGAGCTAACATCCATGCCCATCTTCCTCTACTTTATATGTGGGACGCCTACCACACCATGGCTTGCCAAGGGGTGCCATATCAGCACCCAGGATCTGGGCCGCTGAAGTGGAACGTGCGAACTTAACTGCTGCACCACCAGGCCGGCACCTGAAAACCTATTTTTAAAAGTACAGTAGGCCCTGGAATATGAGGCAATCCAAGTGACGGCATAGCAGGAATTTATTGTCTCCTAGGTCTGGAGGCCAGAAGTCTGAAATGGAAGTGCTGGCAGGGCCATGCTCCCTCTGAAGGTGCTAGGGAGGCATCTGTTCCAGGTTGCTCCGACTAGTTCCTGGGCTTGTGGCAGCATAACTCCAATCTTCACATGACAGTCTCCCCATGTGTGGGTCTGTCTCTGTGTCCAAATTCCCTGTTTTTATAAAGACACTAGTCATATTGGATTGGCCTACCCTAATCACTTCATCCCAAATTGATCATCTGCAAAGACCTTACTTCCAAATAAGGTCATAGTCACAGGTACTAAGGATTGTAACAATTCAACCTGTAACTCAAATTCAACCTGTGACAACTGCCATATCCTTCCTCCTTTTAACCTTGCCAAACACACAGGTGGCAAACAACATTCACTCATTCAATAAACTTTTGAACATGCTATACCGGTGTCAACTTAAAAAGCAAATTCATCAGCTATTTTATCCTCAAAATAAGTTTATTCGGGAATAGCCAAAAGAATTGCAATTCAGGATGTGCACGCTATGGCAAACCACAGGCAAATTCGAAGAACAACAGATGGGAGCTTGCTTTTATAGAGAAAAATGGGGAGTTGTCAGGGGCTGTTCTCAACAAAGACCATTGGGAGAAAGTGACAGTTCAGGGTGGCAACTGCTTCTCACTGGCTGAGCTGTTGCTTTTCTCATCAGCTGGGCTGTTGCCACGTAGGGAGAGAAATCTTCCTCCAGTACTAAAATAGTTGTTCTTCGCGGCAGAGACGCAAGCTCTCTCTTCCTGTTTGGAGTAATTGACCATGTATGATAGAGCCTGAGAGCTCCCCCTACAGGCCTTCCGACTTTAATTTAGCTAAGGTTTCTCTTATTCATTCCACAATAGATATTGATGATGCCAAAACCAAACTCGACAAAGACCCTGTCCTTGAGCACTCACACTTTAGAGGGAATCAGAGATACATTATTATGTTGGTAAATACTATTATTGAGCATCTGTTTTGTGCTAGGTATTAAAGTAGGTATTTTTCATTTAATCTTCACAATAGTGTGGTAAGTGATGTATCAGAGACAAGTCCGGGGATATGGGGAGGTCCTAAATCTGCTTTGGAGGACAGCAATATTTCCACAAATAAGGTAGCACTTCATCTGAGTCTAAAGGGCTGTGCAGAAATATACCAGGTGGCTCAAACGTGATTGTAGTGAGCAGCAGATTCTAAAGAGCATTTTATGCAGGAAAATACAGCATGTGGAAAGGTTATGAGAGAGATTGTAAACTCTAGAAGGGCTGGGATTTTTGTCCGTTTCTCTCTTGTATCTCCAACACTTTGAACAGTGCCTGGTTCATTAAGTAACTGTTGGATGAATATAAGCGCATCACATGTCTAGGGAATGGCGAGGCCTTAAGTTCACTGTCGCTAGAAACGTAGGCAAAGGCCCCATCACCACGAGCCCTGTAAACCGTACTAAGCGTAAGAAATTAGGGCTGACATGTTGATGATACACAGTATTAAGGAATTCCAGGGATGCCTGGCACCCACCCTGCCAATTACTCCTCTTCGCCAGAGCACGTCCAAAGGTGTCACGCCGCGAGGGCCAGAAGAATGGTAGGGGCGCCAGCTTCACATACTCAAAAAGTAGGGTTCTCTGCCTAAAGCTGGATTGAAGCACATTGTTGGGCTCAAAGTCTAAGGGAGCTTCCTACTCTCCTCCTTCCACTCGGTCCACGACCCTGCCCAGCTCCCCCGCCGACTCCTGGAGCACTCCAGGTGGTCCCCAGGCCTTCCCGGAACCCCGCGGGAGAAATCCCGGAGCGCACTCCCGCCCGCCGGCCCCGCCCTCCTTCCCTCTGGAACTCGGCGAGAGCGCACGCGCGCCCTCCCGAGCCAAGCGCGTGCCCGCGAGCTCCCCGCATCCCCGTGCTCATCCGGGTCTCAGCGGCCCTCAGCCAATGGTGGGCGCTCGCGGCCCCCAGGGGCGGAGCTAAGCCTTCCCTCGCATGGGGCCTGTGGTCACCGCGGGGGCTTCCAAACGACCGCGACCAGTCGGCCGAGTGGAGGGGCAGAGGCTGAGAGCCCAGCGTTCGGGCGAGGGTCGACGTTTCTGAGGTCAAGCGGCGGCCGCCCCCGGAAAGCGAGTGAATAGCGAGCAGAGTCCCCAGTCAGAGCCACTGTAGTAAACACATTTCAGAAACGTGAGGTGCCGGGGGTCACATGGGAGCGCGCCCTCCAATGAGGAGCCGGGGGCGGGGCCGGGACCGCTGACGCGGCGGTGGCGGCGGAGTCACCCGGGCAGCCTCGGGACCGGTCACCGGCCGGCAACCGTCCAGTGGCCTCGACCCCCGCCTTCGCGCTCCGTGCTCCCTCCTCTTTGCGGGGCCGAGAGGCAGCGGGGCCACAGCTGCTCGACCCTCTCTCGTCCCTCTCGGTGGCTCGCCTCGGGCGGGCCGTTCTCTCCTCCAGGGCCGCCTCGGTGGGGCGAGGCTTCCGTGACGAACCTCCAGGGGCTGCCGGTGCCGGCTCAGGCCGTCGTGGCGGCTCGGGTCCCTGGAACTTGCTCAGCCCCCGGGGGTCCGAGGCCCTCGAAGTTATGCGTCGGGTCCGGGCTGCTGCGGCGGGCGCCGGCTCCTAAAGGGCGTCACACCCCGACTCCGCCGACTGGGCAGCCTCCATTCATCTCCCAGCTGCGCCTCCAGCGCCCTCTCCCTCTCGGGTCCCCTCGTCGGACTCATTTTTTCCTTGCCCGGCTCTGCCGCCCTTCCCTCGCTCCCCGGCTGCGGCGATTCTCCTGGAAGCGGAGGTGTCGGTTATGAGCCGGAGCTTCCTCCCTTGAATCTCTGCTGGAGGAACTCGGCGGGGCCCCGCGCCCGCCGCGCCCTCGGGATGGGGGTGAACGCCGTGCACTGGTTCCGAAAGGGGCTCCGGCTCCACGACAACCCCGCCCTGAAGGAGTGCATTCAGGGCGCCGACACCATCCGCTGCGTCTACATCCTCGACCCCTGGTTCGCGGGCTCCTCCAACGTGGGCATCAACAGGTGGCGGTGAGTCAAAAGCTCGTGGGAAATAGATTTTGGTGTTTAGTGAATCAGGACTGTACATGCGATCGGCCAAATCGGAGACTTTAGACCTGGGACCTCCTTGCTTATGCTTTTGTAAGAATGTGCGTGCTTGAAGTATTAAATAGAATAGACTTACTAGTTCTCTGGCCCGAGAGTGCTGGCAACCTGGAACACCTTGGCCTTCGTGTGTGAGTTACGTGTCTCTGCGCTAATGGGAACTCTTCCCCTGGATTTATGGAAAATTCTTAGTGGTGGAGTGAAAGAAGCTCCCTCTCAGTGCTCAGTGGCCGGTGGAATGATTTCCTTGGCCTCTTTGTGGCATTCGAAAGGATTGCGGTTTTTAATGTTTACGTTTGTGTGTGTCTAGGTAACTCATCGTAGGGGGAAAATCATTCATTCAGTACAGTCGCCTCCAAATCCAGATTTCTTCCACCTTGAGGTTGCCGTAGGAAAAGCAAGGGAAACAGCATTATCTAATTTCTCTTTCTCTCAACTCCTCCTTGTGGTTGTTTAGACAAAGCACAGTTTTTCTTTCTAGGCAAAGTCTAATCCTTCTAGGGATCAGAGCCCTGGAAGAAATCTTAGAGAAGCTTGATGATCTTTTCCTGAAGTAGCAGGCGAGATGATTGTTAGGCCCTCTGGGGAAATGAAAGCAGTCATTCAACAGATAGATTATTGATCTGGTACAGTATATACTACTGTATACCAGGCACTGCTTTAAATGCTACTTTATAGCAGTGAATGAAGACAAAAATTCTTGTCCTTTTTGAACACATGTCCCAGAAAGTAAAATATATAGTATTTGGTAGTGATAAATGCTGTGGAGCAATATAGAGCAGAGAATACGAGGGGGTGGGATTAAAGTTGCAATTTTGAATATGGTGATCAGAAAACAACTCAGAGAAGGTGGCCTTGAACAAGGTGATGAAGCAGGTAATGGGTTGCAGGTATCCAGGGGAAAAGCATTCTAGGCAGAGAGAACAGTTAGGGAAAAGGTCCTGAGGAGGAAATGTGCTTAACCTTTGGAAGAAACAGCAGAAGAAGCCAGTGTGACTGGAGCAGAATAAGTGAGAGGAGAAGTAGTAGATGAGGTCAGAGACTAAATGGGGCCAGAACGAGTAGAACTTCATAAGCAGTTGTCAAGATTTGGGCTTTTACTCAAAGTGGGAATAACTGTAGGATTTGAGCAGAGAAATGACGTGATCTGACTAGAGTTTGATGAAGATTTCTCTGGCTGTGGTTCTGAGAACAGACTGAATTGACGGCTGGAGGCTGACGAGAAGCTGGAAGACTAGTTAGGAGGCTGTCGCATTCATCCCGATGAGAGACGGTAATGGCTTGGACCATAGTGATCGTGGTGGACTTGGTGAGAAGTGGTCAAATACTGAGTATATTTTCAAGGCGGAATCCACAGTGTTTGTTGGAAGATTGGATATGTGGTGTGAGAGAAGGCAGTAGGAACGACTTCAAAAATTTTTGGCTTCAAGAAGTAGAAGAATAGAGCTGCTCTTTGTTAAGGAAGTGAAGTCAGTCAGAGAAGCCATTGGGAGGGTGATTGGAACTCGCTTTTGAACTTGGTTGAGTTTGACATGTTAGTTACACATCCTGGTGGAGATAGCAGATGACTATATCTGGAGTTGAGGACAGAGATCCAGGCAGGAGGTATAAATTGGAGAGTCATCAGTTTATAGATAATATTTAAAGCCATTTATTCATCCATCCACTCCTTGAACAAGTGTTTGTCTCACATCTGCTACATGCCAGGCACTGTTTTAGGTGTGGGGCATTCAGCATAAACAAAATTGCTGAAAAATTCCTACCCTATTGAAGCTGCATTCTAGCAGAGCCATGAGACTGTGTGAGAATATTAAGAACGTGAGTGTAGACAGAAAGGAGAGAAGGTCCAGGGACTGAGCCTTGAATACTCTGGTGTGTAGGAATTGTGGCGCTGTGGAAGAACCAGCAGAGGAGATTGAGAGGAAACATCGACTAAAGTAAGAAGGAAACCCAGAAGAGTATGGTGTCTCAGAAGCCAAGTAAAGAAAGTATTTCAAAGAGAGTGTATTACCTACATCAAGTGCTACAAATGGGTGAAGTGAGATGAGGCCTGAAAGTTAAAAATTATACTTAGCATTTTGAGGTCATTTGTAATCTTGACTAGAGTGGTTTCAGTAGTGTCAGAAGCAAAAGTCTTTTTGGCATGGCTCAAGAGAGTCTGAGAGGAGAGGAGCTGGGAGACAGCTCCTACAGACAGCTCTTTTAGGGAGTTTTGCTGTAAGGGGATCAGAGAAATGGTGGGGTTCCTGGAGTGGGATGTGAAGTCAAGACAGGATTTTTTTTTAAGATGGGAGAAATTACCGTATGTTTGTATGCTGATGGGAATGATACAGCAACTATATATAAAACACTTTCATTAGCAGAACTAGTGTCATTAACGTTTCTGGAAGAAGATGATAAATGTAATATATTTTAATGTATCAATATCTTACAATAATATAATAATAATTCCCTTTTCATAAGATTATTAGGGGGATTAAATTAGTTAACAAACATAACATGCTTAAAATGTGAGGAGTAGTAGCGCTTGTTTGCTATTTTCTATTAAATTGGAAGTCCTAGGTAAATAATATCTAATTCAGTGTCTGCAGTCGGTTTCTTCTCGAGCAGTTGATAAAGTCTAGACTGTAAGCTTCTTTAGGATAGGGGTTATATGTTGCTTCACTTTGTACACCTAGCAACTCACATTGTCAAATGATGAGTGAAATAAAACTGGTAAGCACAATAGGAATAGTCTCATATTTTCTTTTTTTTAAAGGATTTTTTTAAACTACTAAATATTGCTCTTTTTAAAAGATGGATAAAGATGTAAATAATGAGTAGAGACAGACTGTTTTCTTCCACTGAAGACTAAGTTATAAAAAGGCAGGATCAGAGTTTTAGTCTGTTCTCCTAGCACCAGAGTCAGTGCTTTTCATGTAGTGGTAGCTCACTTACTGTTTGTTGAATGAAAAGGACATCCAGGAGTCAATAATTTTACATTTAAACAACTTTATTAATTTCCTTATTGACCATAGGATAATGTGCAAATTCTTTAGTTTAGCATTCAGGCTATCTTGTGGGGTTTCTATCTTCTTTCCTTCACGCCACTTCCTTCAATCAACAACATTTCCTAGATTTTGGGATTTAATAGAAAAGCAAATTTTTAAAAATTTATTTTTCGTAAGTAAATTAACAAAACCACCTTTTGATATTGCCATCATTTCATTTTAAAAAGATGCTTTAATGTTTTGGAAAAAAAAGTTTCAAGGACATTGATGCATAATAAAGGACAGTCCTTTGACTTGAATAAATTAAGCTTAATGAAAACTCATTTTGCCTTATTTGATCTCAGACCAGTTAAAACTTTATCTTGAATTTGTCATCTTTGGGAGTGAATGATTTAAAATATTTCAATTCTTTCCTTCACTTATTTCTTATTAAAATAATATCATGCAAAAACTTATATGTGAGTGTTCATAGAATTATTATTATTCATAATAGCCAAAAGGTGAAAACAACCCAAATGTTCATCCACTGATTAATGTCTAAACAAAACATGGTATATCCGTACAATGGGATATTATTCAATCATAGAAAGGAATGAAGTACTGGTACATGCTACAACATGGATGAACCTTGAAAACATTATGGTAAATGAAGAAGCCAGTCACAAAACCCCACATATTATTTGATTGTATTTATATGAAATGTCCCAAGTGGGCAAATATGTAGAGACATAGGTAGATTAATGGTTTCTAAGAGCTGAGGAGATTAGAGGAGCTGGGAGGTGGTAGCTAAGGGGCACGGGGTTTCTTTTGAGATGAGGAAAATATTCTAGAAGGGGATGGTTGTACAACTCTGTGAATAGACTAAAAACCGTAGCACTGCACAAATTAAAAAAAAAAAACCAATCTGCTTGCCCTTGTAAAGCCGAGTCCAAATGCCATCTTTTCCGTAATACCTTTCTTTATCACCTTGTCTGGGGTGATTAATAGTCTTGTGAATCTTATACCATTTTTTGATTTTGTTTTTCACATCACCCTTAGTATTTACTTCTTTCATTTGTAAAATTGATGTAGTCCTCCAATATTTATTTCTCCTCGATTTAACAGATTGCACCTTTTCTTCCTGAAGAGAAGGTACTGTTTCATTCAATTAAAAATTTATTTTGCATTCCTGTCATGGCAGGCACTATTTTTGTTACTGCGGATACAACAATGAATAAGACAGAAAAAGTCCCCGTCCTTGAGGAGCTTCTAGTCTAGGAAGAGAAACAAACAAATATATAAATACAGAAATATAATATGTCAGGTAGTGGTAAGTGTAATGGAGAGAAAAAAAGCAGAATGTGAGAACAGAGACCAAAAGGAAGGGAGGAAACAAGCTGTAAGTATCAGGGGAAGAGTCCTCTTTGTATTCTCCACAATGTCTAGCATTGTGTTTTGTACAAAGTAGGCATTTGATACAAATCTCCTTGATTTTCTTTGTAAGTCTACGGTTTAGGAGTGGGGCAGTTACTTCATTTAATTTAGATGCTTATGTGTATTTTAAACTCCTAATTCAGAAAAATAATTCTCAATGAATGGATTATTTTTAATATTTAAACTTCAATATGTTTATTACACAGTTGATGCTATCACATGTAGAGTTTCTTAATTTTCAGTAACCAAATCTATAAATATACCCACATGTTTCCTCATTCTTTCCTTTGACTATATGATTTCAGTGGAAGAGATATGCTTTCCCTATTCAAAACCAATCTCTTCATCTATACCCCATTTTAAAAACTTTTTTCCAGCTTTACTGAGGTATAATTGACAAATAAAAGTTGTAGTATTTAAGGTATACAGCATGATGTTTTGATATATGTGTACATTGTGAAGTTCATTTTTGATTATTTATTCTCATACCTTTTTTTTAACCTCTTTTTAGGTTGCTTCTAATCAACATTTAAGCATGCTTAAGTCCAAGCTCCGTAAAAACAAAAAACCAACAGAGGAACAGAACCTACCCTTGACTGTGTTCCTCTCCTGCAACTATGTTGTCTCGGTTCCTTTATGGCCAGACTTCATGAACAAGATGTGTAATACTGGCTGACTTCATTTCTTTATCTTCTACTCACCCTTGAACCCGCCCCAAACTAGTTTGGTTCCACCTCCACCTACTCCACTAAAACTGTTTCCATCCAAAGGATACTTTTAAACTTTCTGTTCCTTGACTTTTTACTGTTTGACACATTTGACCACACCTTTCTCTTCTTCCCTCTGCTTTAGTTGGAGGACCTCCTCTGTTTGTTTTTCTGCCAGAGCTATTAGTGTTCTTCCTTGACTTCTCTTTTTCTGTTCAACCCTTAAATGGCACTTAGGTCTGTGGTCTCCACCCTCTTCTCATTTTGCCTCTTTGCTAGGCAATCTCATCTCTCTTTGTAAATTCAGTTACCATCTACGTGCCCAGAGTTCACAGATCAGTGTCTTCAGCCCATATCTCTCTCCTGATCCCCAGATAGATATCCATTATATAGAGATTCCCTGCCAATTTGAATGTATTATATTACCTTAAACTAAACTTGTTCAAAACAGAGTTCATCTTCTCCCTTACCTCTCTCTCAAAAACAAAAAACCCCAAACTGACTTTTCCTTTGTTTCCTATCTTCATAAATAATATAACCATTTGCCCAGTTGCTCAGATAATTTACAGATGAGATTGTTAATTATATATTTATTCAACAAATATTTGAGTCCCTACTGTGTGCCAATCACTTTGCTTATTTCTGTGGGTAAAGTGGTAGTCAACAGAAAATTTCTGTGTTCTCAGGGAGTTTACAGTATAGAGAGGGATTTATTCAGAAATAAAATAATCACAGAAATACATTTTTCTGTCTCCTTTGCCCCTTCAGCCTGTATCGCCACCCTTTTTGCCTAGGTTATGTGAGTAGTTTGCAAATCATTGTTCTCCTTCCCTTCTCTAATTCATTCTCTACACAGCCACTGTAGTGACCTTTTAAAATTGCAAATCTGATCATGTCCTTTACTCTTCAAAATCATTCAGTGACATTGCTTTACCCTTAGATTAATGTTCAAAAGGCGATAGCATGGTTTAAAATCTCTGTGTAATCTGGTCCTCTGCCTCTTTTCCCATCCTCGGAGGATTGCTTTACTGAGGCATTTGAGCTGAACCTTGAAGTATGAGATGGGTCTTAATAAACAGAGAATGGAGGGAAGGAAATTATAGGCAGAGAGAAGAAAATTCCAGGCTGAGAAAATAACATGAGGAGAGACACAGTATTCTGATACTGGTGAGGAGGCTGGTGTAACCTAATCATGTGGTGCATAAAAAGATAGGACGTGCGCCAGCTGGTTGCCTGACTCAAACAGGCTTAAGGAGAGTGCTTATTGACAAGGGTCATTGAACAGTCCAAGGGCAGTTGGCTTCAGACACCGGTTGATGCTAAGGCTCAAAAGATGTCTCTAGCACCAAATTTCTCCCTTTGCATCTGCAAACTTCACTTGTTTTGAGTTGGCTTCTCAGACAGGCTGTCCTCTGTTGGTAAGTTATAGCAATAACAATAGCAGTTACAGCAGTAAAAAGCCTATGGCTCTGCCCCAGAAGTCTCTGGCAAAGTGGCTCTGTTTGGGCCAATTTCTGAACCGATCATTGTGAGCCCCTGGTTGTCTGAGCTAGAGTTGCGTGCCTCATGGCTGGAATCAGCTCAGCTGGACTGAAGTAACTGAAGTAGAATGAGTAGAATGAAGTAGGTGATGCCCTAAAACACTAGATGCCTATTATGTAAGAAGTCAGATCAGAAGTTGGGACTGAGTCAGAAAAACTTTGACCCCTATTTGGGGAAATATAACTTTGGCAGTTGAGTGAATGACAGAGGAAAGGAGCAATCTAGTAAGGTAGAGGCTTTATCAGCAGTTTAGTTGAAAGATAATACAGGCTTGAATTAGGGAAAAGGCTGTGAGGAAGAGGGTGATGCGAGAGAGTGATTGTAGAGGGACAGTGGACAGTTTAGGTGACTGTCTGGAAAAGGCAGTTTCATAGAGCAGAGTGAGGGAGGGTAGAATGTAAGATTCTCATACTTTGTGCCTCTTTGACAATTAGACATTAACTAAGAGAACACAGGAATAGACTATATTCAGATAAGGAAAAGAGTGAGTTTAGTTTAGGTCATTGATGAATTTGAGGTACTGCTAAGATATCTATGTGGGAAATGGAGAAAATAGAAGTTCAAGTTTGGGGATTATAGACATTAGAGCTGTGCATATGGGAATAATTCCTATATAATTAATAGGTGAAACATGACTAATGATATTGGGTAGAATAAGACCCATCAAAACCTTGGTGAATACTCTATTTAAGATGAACAGGAGCTGGTGAAGGAGACTGAGGAGACTCAATCAGAGAGGTAAGAGAGGAGCCAGGAGACTGCTGTATCATGGAAACCAAAGGTGGCAAGATTTTTTTCTTCATTGTGCTAGAGAAGGCAAATTAGGATGAGTTTTGACAGTTATGCAGGAGAAATTGTCAAAGACTTGGAAACAGGCAGAAGAAATTACTGTGTATCTGGAATGCTGGGCATTGTCTAGAGGACCCTCCAGGAATTATATTATTCTGATTTAGGGATATGTTCCCTTGTCCTGATTGGCTAGACTGTTTTACAACTTTGTAAAAGGAATAAAAGTTAAACTGTAGAAAACTGAAAAAACAAATGATTCCTGCCTATTCCAATGCAAATTATTCCTGGTCATGCCATGCAAATTAATTTTGTAGAGTGGGTACTGTGAATCTCTGTAAGTCAGATTCTTATTTGAACCAGTTTTAACATCTTACTCGTTCCTTCATTAATGAGTTAAATAAAATCTGCCATATGTTCATGTCATGTTTGTATGAGTCATGATTTTGCCATTTTGAAAATTATACTTTAACTGTTACAAAGGCCTTTGGTAAACTTTGAGAAAGCAGCTTCAGTGTTGTTGTAAGGACAGAAATCAGAATGTATAGGGTGTTACTGAAAGTTTGTGTGTGTGGCAGGTGGAGGAGGGGGATGATTGAGGAATTGATGAAGAGGGTTTTTATGTGAGGGGCAAGACATAAACTGGATGCATAGGTTCTGGATAGGCAGGGGAAAGTGAATTTCGGGCAGATCACCAGACTTGTGGTTAAGACTGGAATCACCAGACTTTTAGTCAAGACAGTATGATAAATAGAAAATAAAATATGTAGATAAGGTGAGGCCTGAATGTGGAGTTCTTTGAATGACCAACTAAAGTGTGTTTAAAACATCTGGCTATCCTAAAACCTAGATTCTAATCCTTGCTTTTCTACTAAGTAGCAGTGGGACTGACCTTGGGTAAGTCACTCCTCCTTCATGTTATTCATTCAGGAAACATTCATTAAGAGCCTGTTATCTGCCAGGCCCTTTGCAAGGCATTGGAGATACAAAGATGAGGGTCACAGTTCCGGCCCATAAGGAAACTTTCACACCACTAAAGGACAAATAATTAAAATATGGAATGTTAAATAGGACCTCTCTGGAAATATGCCAAGATAATCTTGGGAGTACAGAGGAGAGGCAACCCTGGGGGAGGAGAAGGAGAAGTTAGGAGTAGAGGTGATGGGTGTCTGGGTGGAGGTGGGCAGAAGGAAGGAGGGAGTGAGATACTGGTTTGAGAGAAGAGTTCCACAATACTTTTTGATGAAGGAGATTCTTGAGTCAGTGTCTTAATATGAAAAAGGAGGTACTAAAAAAGCCCTCTTATGGATACCATTGGGACCAGCAGTTATTTGAACAAGGCAAGCATAAAAAATAACACATATAACTTGACAACTTTTGATGTAGGGTGAAATTCCAAGTCTCAATTCTGCTTACTTCTTTGTCCACATTTACTCCTTAGATGATCTCATCTAGTCACATGCTTGAATACCTCATAATTTCCTATTGAGCATCTCTTGCTCTGACCTGTCTTGAGTTCCAGACTCGTATATCCAGTATTTTTACTCGGATTCCAAATAAGTATCTTAAGCTGGGTTTTGCCCCATCTTCCCTACCTCTCATGGTTTCTCTGTATCACAATAAATGGCAGCATTCACCTCGTTGCTCTGCAGAAACCTAGGAGCCATCTTTCCTTCATTTCTTTTTTTCCTAACAATCTCATGTCTCGTCCTTCAGCAATTATTATGGCTTTTCCTTCAGAATAACTCCCACATTCATTAAATCTCACGCTTCCACTGCTGTCATACCATCCAACTCAACCACATTTCTTGCAGAACTACTGCAGTAGCCTCCTAACTTCTCTACTTCAGTTTTTGTACCTGCCTTCCCAGTCTGTTCCATGTGGAAGCCAGAGTTTTCTTTTAAAAACCTTCATCAGATCGGGTCATTCCTATGCTCAGAATCCTCCAGTTGCTTCCAGGGTGTTTGCATTTTCTGCTTCTCTACCCAGAACATTATTCCCTCAAACCTTAGCAGGGCTCATTCCTTCAATATCCCTCCTCACAGAGGCCTTTTCTGACCATCCTAAGTAAAGTAATTGCCCCTGCTTCTTCCCCACACCTCTCACTTTGTACTTTCTATCTCCTTGCCCTGTTTTATTTTTCATGGCATTTATCGCTACCTGAAATTAAATATTTATTGACTTCTTTATTGTCTTACTCCTTCACCAACTTACACAGGAGTGGGATTGATTCATTATTGGTTCCTCATATTCATTGCTGGTTCCTCAGCTCTAAAGCAGCACTTCTCAGTGGTTGGTCCAGGGACGCCTATGGGTTCCTGAGACTTTCAAGATATCTGTGAAGTTAAAACTATTTTCATAATAACACTACGACATTATGTGGCTTTCTTACTGTCATTCTCTCACATGTGTACAGTTGATTTTTCCAGAAGCTACGTGATAAGTGATGACATTATTGCTATGATGGCTAATGGAATGAATGCTGCTGTTTTCTTGTGTTTTAAAATGTGTTCAGCTTTAATTTCTCATGAAATATTGATAGGTATTGCCTATAAAACAAAACTCGTTGGGGTTACTCAGTAATTTTTAAGAGTATAAAGGGTCCTAAGACCCAAAAGTCTGAGAACTGTTCCCCTAGAGCAACACCTGGCATAGTGTAGGTGTTCAGTATGTACTTGTGCGTTGAATGTTTAAATGAGTGTTCTTCTGCTGATTTTGTCAATGGACTTTCATATTGGCTTTCATGCATAAATTACACCTATAGTCTGATATTGCCTGTCATTTTCTTAAAGTTGATTAAAACCTTAAAGAAAAAATACTCAGGGCAGCAAGGCAGAAGAAAATAACCTACAAAGGAACCCCTATCAGGCTTCCAGCAGATTTCTCAGCAGGAACCTTATAGGCTAGGAGAGACTGGAATGATATATTCAGATCTTTGAGGACAAAAACTTTCAGCCAAGAATACTCTATCCAGCAAAAATAGCCTTCAGATATGATGGAGAAATAAAAACTTTCCCAGATAAACAGAAGCTAAGGGAGTTAGTTCATAGCCACAGGACGCCCCCTACAAAACCTTAAAGACCCTTGTGAGCAAACTTGAGTACAGAATTCCTTTAGTACATTATTTTTTCTGATCTATTATAACTATTTTATCCACAGGTAATTAGAAACTTTTTTGGTGATTCACCTTTTATCAGGCCTTTATAAAGTATTCAATTTAGTATTCAGTAAAACAGCTTTCTTGTTTGTACTCATTCAATCAGTTTATATCAAATTACTTTGTGTGATGCAGTAAGAAGTTCAGCTGGCGTGAACAGGCTTCAGTAACACGAGTGACTCTTGACACACCTAGAACTTTAACTGATCGGAACAGGAATCAGATGCACTAGAAAACAGTAGCCTGCTTTTCTCAAGCAGAAACTAGCCATGGCCATGAGTCAGTATGGTCTCTGTGTGTTTTACAGAGGATATAGAGAGATTGTATAATGTCTGTGATGATAATAGCAAAAATAATTATTAATAATATAAAAGGTGTAACTGCAGGTTTTTAGAATTTGACATTTTAAAATTAGTTCTCTCATTTTTATTTGGTTTGGATTACATATTTGTTTTAACTGGATATTAGGGTTTCCTAGAGAAGAAAAATGGTATTTTAAAAATGAGACTCTACTGATTTTAGGTACTTTTGCCATTTTTATCTTATCCCAGCTCTTTCCCCTCAGTAACAACAAGCTAAGTATCTTAATGACATTTGTGGACTATTTTTAGCTTTTCTGGTTTAAGTGTCAAAGGCCGGCAGGAGTTAAAAGACTATCAGTAGAATGACTTGATATTAAATTACTGTGCTGTAGTGTATAGGTACTAGAGAACGTGCTGGCCAGTGCTTTTATTGGTATTCACATATGGTGGGTGGTCGGATTCTAATGTTAGGGTTAAAATACCTTTGTTAATAGGGCTTTGACCGCAAGCCCAATCGCATGAGCAGTGCAGGATGGGTTAGGGGGAAGAACGGAGAAAAGACCGAGATACGGCCTGTGAGACATTTAAGTTTATTCGGGCTTAGGGACAGGGAGTCCAGGAGTGGCCAGCTGGACGACGTTGCACACCTGCACCCTCTACTGCGAGCAGAGCTGGGGCTGCTTAAGTAGGCGGGGGAACAGAGGCTACGTTCTTGCCGAGAGGGACTGTCCTTGCATGACCAGCATTCCAAGAACCAGTAGCTCACATGGAAGCGCTCTGTGTTCCTTCAAGCTGTGATGTAAATCCAGGATAGCCAGGCCCTGAACTGTTACAAATACCAGAGGTTAGCGTCCTGCCCAGAAGGACACATGGTTGTTATAGGGCATGTAGGCTAGTGCTGCTACAGCCTGCTATTTTTTATAATGAGAGTTATAATTTTGGGTGATAGAATGGGAATAGAAAGGAATGATTGAATGAAAGGCAAATACTGAAAAAGGTTTGTGACATATATGAGAGATTTCAGAAAAGGAGGATTCAGTGATAACTCTGAGTTTTGAGATCCCAGGAAGGGAGACATAAAGTCAGAAGGAACTAGTTTGAGAGTTAGGGTGATAAGCTTGGCTTAAGGTATATAAGTTAAGGTAACAACAAAGTAATATCCAGGTATAATTGGTTAGCAGGGACTGAAGCTAGGAAGGGAAGTTGGGACTAGATGTGTGTTTATAATTGGAAATAATCCTTTGTGAGCTGGTAACTAAAAATAAGAAAATTATGAAAATACTGAAAGGGAGACATATGAGAAGGCAAAAAGGAATGGCAGACTTTGTGATTTTTGAAAAAATATACATGTTAAACTTTTTGTACTCAAACTTTTATGGTTTATATCATTAATAATAAGCTTCACAGGGCCTTTTCCACTCAAAGATGATATAAATACTTATCTATATGGTTTTCTAATATATTTATTTTTCCATTTATGCATAAAAATCTTTATTCTGTCTAGAGTTTATATTAACACAGAGGTTGAGCTCTAACTTCTTTTTTCCCAAATGATGGTCATTTTCCCCAAAATGGTAATCAATTATTCCAACATTATTTATTGAATAATAGCCCCACTGAAATGTTATCTTAACCATACACTAATCTTTTAATATTTTGTGGTCTGTTTGTAGGCTAATTTTCAAAATGTGGTTTTTTTCTGATGAAAAAATATAATAATTATAAATAATTCAAATGAGATGAAGAAAGTACCTCTAAAATATAATTCCTAAGAAGTATATCATTGGTAATAGTTAAGAAATATGAAAACTTGAATGCATATGTATATGAATATGCATATTTATATGTAAACTTTGGCATCTCTATTCAAAAATATGAGTACTTCATTGAGTGTTCCTTTGGGAATTAATTTTGTTAGATCTTGATAATGGGATCCTATTAGTCTTGTAAAATAAATTGGTAACTTTATGTCCTTTTTATATTCCCTAACAGTACTATAAATAACGGGAATTGTGTGTTCCATAAAGGTCTGCTAGAATTCGCCCATAGTCTTTTGGGATAGGGGCTTTTGGGAGGAGGCAGATTCTTTTTGTAGATACCTTAGGGTACCTGGCTGTCCACACATTAAGCTGACCACATCAATAGCCTTACTTGAAAGGATGAATTAGCGTTCATTTTAATAGCTCATGACTCTGTAATCTACTTTTTCTCTTTTCCCTGTGGACAGTTTATTGGATCTAGAGTCGATACCTGACCTAAGCTGCACCAATTTGGAAGTCTGGAAAAGGGGTACAGAGACTCTGGTTGTTAATATTGGGCCTTGACACTGAGCAGTCATAGAAAGCTTGGGTATCTTAAAGAGGAAAACATGGGCACATGTGTAGAAAGGAACAAACGAGACCATTCATTTCCAAAAAGGAGCAGGTATCCTGGGTTGCTAATGTTCCAGAATCCGTAGACTTGACTGTACTTCCTGAGCACAGTTTCCATGAGATACTCCAGTATTCTTCCAGTACTTTCTCTCTCTCTTTTTGTTGTTTCACTTAGTTTGACTAGATTTCTGTTTGTTGCAGTGAAATAATTCCTGACTTAGATCATCTTTGTTATACTTTTCAATTCCATTGGTGCTTACTAGTTTTCTTTTCAGTCAGTATAATTGAACTTGATAATTCAGACTTTCCTAAGATGTCTTATATTTTTATATGTGTTACTAAAGTTGTATACCATATTCTTTTATTTAATAATCACCACAATTGCTTTTATAGTCTCTTTCTCACATTACTAATACGTATTTGTATTTTTCTCTCTTTTTGTTTCTCAGTTAGGCTTTGCCAGATGCTTTTCTATTTTATTGAACTTTTGAAAGTATAGTTCTTACAGAAGGAATAAAGAATATTGTCAGAGTTTACCTCTACAGAAAATATTGGTCTCAGATAGTTTCATAGAGATTCTATGAAGCTTTTAAGAAACATAAAACTTCAGTGCCATAAAAAGCACTGTTCCAGAGCATAGTAAGAGAAGAAGAGGAAACTATAGTCCAGTATTATTTAGGAATAAAATGTACAGATTTATCAAATAGAATACGGAATCATATTTTAAAAGCATATTTTACATACATGTGGAAAAATGCAAGAGTAATTCAATATTTGAAATATATTAATGTCTTTATATTAATAGATCAAAGAAAAATCATAAGATCATCTTCATAGATGCTGAAAAGACTTTTCATAAAGTTCAACATCAATTCTTAGTACAAACTAATGCTAAACCAGAAATAGAAGGCTGCCTCCTTAGTCTGGTTATATAACAAATCAGCTCAAAAGCCGGCGGCATGCTTAATGGGTAAATTTTAGAAGAATTTCTGTAAAATTGAGAACAAGATACAAATGCTTGCTATCATCACCGTTACTGTCATTGTGCTAGAGCTACTCAGTAACACAGTCTAAGAGGCATATAAGTGGAAGAGAAGGTAAATTGTTGCTATTTTCAAATGATATGATTGTACACCTGAAATATCTAGGAGAATCAACTGAAAAAGTTATTAACAATAAAAGAATTCAGTGATGTGGCTGAGTACAATTTTTCTTAACCTTGTTTGCAGAGAGTTAAACTAATCCTTAGTTCAAGACATTTTATTGTCATTGGTGTATATAAGGTCACTCGCTTTCTCTTTTTTTAGTCTCTTTTATATCTACTATTTGAATTTACCTTCCTCCATAAATAAATATCCTAATATTTGTTTATAGTATATTATTTTTAATAAAATAATTATATAGTATATACTGTTGTTTATATTCTAATATATTTATCTTTTTGTAACTGTGTTCTTGCAAAATGGGTATTGTTTGTGTATATTTATTTTTTAATTTACATAAGTTATGTTATATATCTTATTCTGTTTTTTCCATAGGCACTAAAATTTTAAGATCCTCTTCTGTTGGTACTTCTAATTGACAGCTTCTAATAGCTGCATAATACTCTGTGGAACATCTACCTCATTTTCCTACCTGTCCTCTTAGTGATAGCTACCTACTTACTTCCAATTTCCTGATACCACAAATTATGTTGCAGTGAACATCCTTGTACATGAATCTATGTGAGAATTTCTGTGGAAAATGTATACAAATGAATAGAATTGCTGGGTCGTAAGATAGCCCTGTACTTGGTTTGACTAAGAAACGCCAGATTGCTGTCTATATTCTGTATTGCAGTCTATATTCCCACTAGTAGTGCGTGAGTGTTCCTATGTTCTTATGTTCCAACTTTTAAAAGTTATCCAGCTTTCTAAATTTTATTAGTCTAATAAGTGTAAAGTGACATCTGATTGTTTTAATTTGTGCTTTTTCAGTTACTAATAGGTTCGAACATTTCTTGTTATATTAGCTTTGGACGTTTTTTTCTTCTGTAAATTGCGTTTTTATAGTCTTGCCCATTTTTCTATTGATGTTGCTGTCTTTCTATTTTATTTGTAGGAGTTTTGAAATAAGTATATATTAAAAAATACAAACAATGACTAACAAGCACATGAAAAGATATTCAGCATCATTAGTCATTAGTGAAATGCAAAGCCAAGCCAGTGTAATACCACTTCACACCCACTAGGATGGCTATAATAAAAAAAGTTTTTTTTTTTTAGATTTTTTTTTTTTCCTTTTTCTCCCCAAAGCCCCTTGGTACATAGTTGTATATTGTCAGTTGTGGGTCCTTCTAGCTGTGGCATATGGGATGCCACCTCAGCATGGCCTGATGAGCGGTGCCATGTCCGTGCCCAGGATTCGAACTGGCGAAACCCTGGGCCGCCACAGTGGAGTGCACGAACTTAACCACTCAGCCACGGGGCCGGCCTCATATAATAAAAAATTTTTTAAAAATATTTTTAAAAGGAAAATAAGTGTTGGTGAGGATGTGGAGAAATGTAAACCTTTATATATAGCTGGTTGGAGTGTAAAGTTGTACAACCACTGTGGAAAAGTTTAATAGTTCCACAAAACGTTAAACATAGAACTACCATACGACCCAGCAATTCCACTTTAAGAATTTGAAAACAGGCAGTGAAACAAAAGTTTGTACATCAGTGTCGACATCAGTGTCGACAGTAGCGTTATTCACCAAAAGATAGTAACAACTCAAATGTCTGTCAACTGATGAATGGATAAACAAAATGTAGTGTATGCACACAGTGGAATATTACTCAGCCATAAAAAGGAATGAGACACTACAACATGGATGAATGTCCAAAACATGCCAAGTGAAAGAAGCCACACACAAAAGATCACATTACATGATTCTGTTTGTATGCAAAATCCAGAATATGTAAATCCATAGAGACAGAAAGTAAATTTAGTGGTAGCCAGGGGAGGGAGAAATGGAGAATGATTGTTTAATGAGTACAATGTTTCCATTTGGGGTGATGAAAATGTTTTGAAACTAGAGAGAGGTAATGATTATGCAAGATTATGAATTGAACTAAATGCCACTGAATTGTACACCTTAAAATGATTAATATTATATGAATTTTACCCCACAAAATTACCAATAGCTTTCCTATATGTCAGAGATTGGCAAACTTTTCATAGAAAGGGCCAGATGATAAATAGTTTAGACTTTGTGGGCCATAGAGTCTCTGTCACAGCTACCCAGCTCTCCTGTTGTAGCATGAAAGCAGCCATAGACAATACATAAACAAATGAACATGTCTGTGTTCCAATAAAACTTTATTTACAAAGCAGACAGTGCGCTGGATTAGCTCATGGGCCATAGTTTGCTGACTTCCTACTGTATATAAACAACCAGTTAGAAAGTATAGAAAGAAAAATCCTATTTACAGTAGCAACAAAGAGAGAGAACACTCAGTGATAACTTGAATTCGGATACAGAGATTGGTGATTCAGTCTTATTCTCCACCTAAACTCTTGTTCCCAACACTTATTTATTAAAGAGACTTTCCTTTCTCTGTTGTATCTTCTAGCTCCTGTGTTGAAGATTAGCTGTCCGTATGTGTGTGGTTTTATTTCTGGGTTTTCATTTCTGTTTCATTGATCCGTGTGTCTGTTTTTGTACCAGTACCATGCTGTTTTGATTACTGTAGCTTTGTGGTATATTTTTAAGTCAGGGATTGTGATGCCTCCAGCTTTGTTCTTTTTTCTCATGATCACTTTAGCTATTCGGGGTCTTTCGTTGTCCCATGTGAATTTTGGGATTCTTTGTTCTGTTTCCATGAGGAATGTGATTGGAATTCTGATTTTGATTGCATTGAATCTGTAGATTGCTTTAGGTAGCATGAACATTTTAACTATGTTTATTCTTCCAGTCCATGTGCATGGAATATTTTTCCGTTTCTTTATGTCATCATTGATTTCTTTCAATAATGTCTTATAGTTTTCATTGTATAGGTCTTTCACCTTCTTGGTTAAATTTATTCCTGGATATTTTATTCTTTTTGTTGCGATTGTAAATGGGATTGTATTCTTGAGTTCTCTTTCTGTTAGTTTGTTATTAGAATATAGAAATGCAACTGATTTTTGTCAGTTCATTTTATACCCTGCAACTTTGCTGTAGTTGTTATTTCCAATAGTTTTCTGATGGATTCTTTAGGGTTTTCTATATATAAAATCATATTGTCTGCATACAGTACAAGTTTCACTTCCTCCTTGCCAATTTGGATACCTTTTATTTCTTTTTCTTGCCTAATTGCGCTGGCCAAAACCTCTAGTACTATGCTGAATAAGAGTGGTGAGAGTGGGCATGCTTGTCTTGTTCCTGTTCCCAGAGGGATGGCTTTCAGTTTTTCCCCTTGAGTATGATGTTGGCTGTGGCTTTGTCATATATGGCCTTTATTATGTTGAGGTACTTTCCTTCTATACTCATTTTATTGAGAGTTTGTCATAAATGGATGCCCGATCTTGTCAAATGCTTTCTCAGCTTCTGTTGAGATGACCATATGGGTTTTATTCCTCATTTTGTTAATGTGGTGTATCACATTGATTGATTTGCATATGTTAAACCATCCCTGTGTCCCTGGAATAAATCCTACTTGATCGTGGTATATGATCCTTTGATGTATTGCACTATTCAGTTTGCCAATTTTTTGTTGAGGATTTTTGCATCTGTGTTCATCAGCGATATTGGCCTGTAGTTTTCCTTCTTTGTGTTGTCCTTGTCTGGCTTTTGTATCAGGGTGATACTGGCCTTGTAAAATATGTTAGGAAGTATTCCATCTTCTTCAATTTTTTGGAATAATTTGAGGAGGATAGGTACTAAGTCTTCTTTGAATATTTGGTAGAATTCTACAGAAAAGCCATCTGGTCCTGGACTTTTATTGTTTAGGAGGTTTTGGATTACTGTTTCAATCTCTTTGCTTGTGATTGGTCTATTCAGATTATTTATTCTTGCTTCAGTTTGGGGAAGTTGTATGAGTCTAAGAATTTATCAACTTCTGGATTGTCCAATTTGTTGGCGTATAGTTTTTCATAGTATTCTCTTATAATCCTTTGTATTTCTGTGGTATCTGTTGTAATTTCTCCTCTTTCATTTCTAATTTTATTTGAGCCTTCTCTCTTTTTTTCTTTTTTTAAAGATTGGCACCTGAGCTGACACCTGTTGCTAATCTTCTTTTCTTTTTTTTCCTCTTCTGCTCCCCAAAGCTCCTCAGTACATAGTTGTACATTTTGTTTAGTTGTACGTCCTTCTGGTTGAGCTGCGTGGGATGCTGCTCAGCTTGGCTTGGTGAGCGGTACCATGTCCACACCCAGGATCTGAAGTGGCAAAACCCCATGCCCCTGAAGCAGAACACGTGAACTTAATTACTCAGCCATGGAGCCAGCCCCTTCTCTTTTTCTCTTAGTGGGTCTGGCTAAGGGTTTGTCAACTTGTTTATCTTCTCGAAGAACCAAGCCTTAGTTTCATTGATCTTTTCTACTGTTTTTGTGTTGTTGTTGTTTCAATTTCATGTACTTCTGCTTTAATTTTTATTATTTCCCTCCTTCTGCTGACTTTGGACTTTGTTTACTCTTCTTTTTCTAATTCTGTTAGGTGTAGTTTAAGATTGCTTATTTGAGACTTTTCTCGTTTATTAAGGTGGGCCTGTATTGCTATGAATTTCCCTCTTAGGACCACTGTTGCTACATCCCATGTGAGTTGGTGTGGTGTATTTTCATTTTCATTTGTCTCTAGATATTCTTTGATTTCTCGTTTAATTTCTTCAGTGATCCATTTATTGTTCAGTAGCATGTTGTTTAGTCTCCACATGTTTATCATTTTCCCAACTTTTTTCTTGTAGTTGGTTTCTAGATTCATAGCGTTATGGTTGGAAAAGATGCTTGATATGATTTCAGTCTTCTTAAATTTATTGAGGCTTGCCTTGTTTTCCAACATATAATCTGTCTTTGAGAATGTTCCATGTGCACTTGAGAAGAATGTGTATTCTGATTTTGGGTGGAGTGTTCCATATATATATGTATGAAGTCCATCTGGTCTAGTTTTTCATTTAGTTCCACTATTTCCTCGTTGACTTTCTGTCGTCGATCTATTCATTGATGACAGTGGGGTGTTAAGGTCCCCTACTATTATTATGTTGCTGTTAATGTCTCCTTTTAGGTCAATTAATAGTTGCTTTATGTACTTTGGTGTTCCTGTGTTAGGTGCATATGTACTTAGAAGTGTTATGTCCTCTTGGTGGAGTGTCCCTTTTATCATTATATACTGTCCCTCTTTGTCTTTCTTTGCCTTTTTTATCTTGAAGTCTACTTTGTCTGATATAAGTATGGCAACACCTGCCTTCTTTTGTTTGCCATTAGCTTGGAATATTGCATTCCATCCCTTCACTCTAAGCCTGTGTAGGTCTTTAGAGCTGAGATGTGTTTCCTGGAGGCACCAAATTGTTGGATCTTGGTTTTTAATCCATCCAGCTACTCTTGTGTCTTTTGATTGGGGAATTCAAGCCACTTATATTTAGATTGATTATTGACATATAAGGGCTTCTTTTTTTTTTTTTAAAGATTGGTACACCTGGGCTAACAACTGTTGCCAAACTTTTTTTTTTTTCCCTAAGGATTGGCACCTGGGCTAACAACTGTTGCCAATCTATTTTTTTTTTTTCTGCTTTATCTCCCCAACCCCCTCCCCCCCACACACAGTAGTATATCCTAGTTGCAGGTCCTTCTAGCTGTGGGATGTGGGACGCTGCCTCACCGTGGCCTGACGAGCAGTGCCATGTCTGCGCCCAGGATACGAACCCTGGGCCACCGCAACAGAGCACGCAAACTTAACCACTCGGCCACGGAGCCGGCCCCGACATATGAGGGCTTAATGCTGCCATTTTATTGCTTGTTTTCCAGTTGTTTTGTATTTCCCTTGTTTCTTGTCCCATATATTTCAGACTGCCAATTCAGTTTGGTGGATCTCTGTGATGGTTTTTTCTCTATTTATCATTTGTGTCCTTGTTCTGATTTTTTAGTGATTACTGTGAGGTTTGTATAAAAGATCTCATAGATGAGATAGTCCATTCTCTGATAGCCTCTTATCCCCTTAATCTAAGCAGGTTTCATCCCTTACCTCTTCCCCTTTTAAGTTGTTGTTACAAGTTATTCTATTATGTGTTGTGAATCTGTGGTTAAAATGAGGTGATTATATTCATTTTTGATGTTTCCCTTCCCTTTATTTTTAGAGTTATAATTAAATGTTTGCTAATCTGTGTGACAGAGAGTTGCAATTTTCTGATTTTGTCTGCCTATTTATCTCCTTGTTCAAGGCTTTCTAAACCCTTTTTTTTTTTTTTAAATTTTTTCAGGTATGTAGGCCTTCTTGATCAGACCTTGCCTGGGGTGGTCTTGTGGCGATGAACTCCCTCAGCTTTTGTTTATCAGGGAAAGTTTTTATTTCTCCATCATATCTGAAGGATATTTTTGATGAATATAGTATTCTTGGCTGAAAGTTTTTGTCTTTCAGAATTTTGAATATGTCATTCCACTCTCTCCTAGCCTATAAATTTTCTGCTGAGAAATCTGCTGAAAGCCAGGTAAGGGTTCCTTTGTATGTTATTTTCTTCTGCTTTGCTGCCCTTAATATTTTTTCTTTGTCATTGGCTTTTGCCAGCTTTGCTTATATCTTGGAGAAAGTCTTTTTACACTGATGTAATTGGGAATTCTGTTGACTTCATTTACAGTCATTCCAGCTCCTTCACCAGATTTGGGAAGTTCTCAGCTATTATTTTTTTGAACAAGCTCTCTGGTCCTTTCTCCCTCGCTTCTCTATCTAGAATACCTGTAATCCTTATGTTACATTTCCTAATTGAGTTGGATATTTCTTGGAGAATTTCTTCATTTTTTTTAGTCTTAGTTCTCTCTCCTCCTTCTGAAGCATTTCTGTATTCCTGTCCTCTAGATTGCTAATTCTATCCTCCATAATATCAGCTCTGTTATTTAAGGACTCCAGAATTTTCTTTATGTCATCCATTGTGTTTTTCATCTCCAACATTTCTGATTGGTTTTTCTTTATAGTTTTGATCTCTTTTGTGGAGAATTCCCTCAGTTCATTAATTTTGTCCCTGATGTCATTGAACTCTTTCTGAATTCTCTTGTAACTCATTGAGTTTTTTTCTGATGGCTGTTTTGAATTCTCTGTCATTTAGATTGTAAATTTTTGTGCCTTCAGATTGATTTCTGGATGTTTGTCTTTTTCCTTCTTGTCTGGACTATTGATATCTTTCTTTATACCATTTGATGGAGTGGATTTGTCCCATCGTGTAGTTGATAGTATCTGGTTACAGGTTCCACCTGCCACCACTGGGGCAGGGGGCAGGTGCTGTGTAATCTGAGCCTGCCAGGATCCCTGTCAGCTGTGCCTGCCCGAGCCTGGGCCACTCCTTGGGATCGGAGTAGCCCTGTGGGCTTTCCCACTGAATGGGAAGGCAATCACATGGGGGCTCAGGGCTGCTGCCACTTGCTCCCACAGTCCCACTGAGACATGCTCCCCTCTTCAGGGCCGCAGCCGTACTATAGGTGTTCGCAGCAGCCAGGAGTTCATTTGCCCGGACTGACAGCTCCGCCACCATCTGCTCCTAGGTTGCACCAGCCATTGTGCATGGTAGGCAGGGCCTTCCTGCTGGTTCTGAGCCAGAGCCACTCCCTGGGACTGTGGACTCTCCTACCAGATGGGGAAACGATCACATGGGGGCTCAGGGCTGTCATCACCTATTTCTACAGTTGCAGCAAGGTGTGCTCCCATCGCAAGAGCTGCAGTGGTGCTGTGAGCACTCCAGCTGCGAGAGCAGTCACATGCGTGTACTGGGTTGCCTGGGGACCAGAGAGTGCTCACCTATTTCCACCACCTCTGTGATGGGTAGTCCACCCACCTTCAGATGTAGAGCTGCACGGGTCTCTCAGGCATCGTGGTGTGCTGTGTGGGCATCCTCCGCTGATTAGTGGATGTCCATTTAGTTGTTGTTCAGAGGGGGAGAGACAAAAGGAACAAGTCACTCTGCCATGTTGCTGACATCAGGCTATAATTCTTAAGTGATGTACCTTAATGACATGTTACTGTTTCTTGAGGGCCAAAATAGTGATTTTTAATGTTGAGGATAATAATAGGATTTCTAAAGATTGAGCTGTAGTACAGATGGCTTGATGGTTGGGTTTGACTCTTTCCCAGTACTTGATTTTGTTCGTTTGTTTAGAGAAAGAAATTAATGGCATACTAGTGGATATATTAACAAAATATATGTGTTTATGTATAGCAATAGATTTAAAGAAATATTTTCTAAGTCCGAAGGTAACTAAAGAGGGGATTGGCAATTCATTTGTCAATTGAAGCATTCAGCTGTTAACTTTTTGGGGGGTTCATTGAATTAGTTTCTTAGTGCTTAAAGTAGTTACCCATCACTACTAAGTAAGGTAAAGAGACTCTGATAAAATATTGCAAACAATAGCATTCCTCTTAGTGATGGGAAACTAACATTGTTATTATTAATTGGAATGTTTAAATAAATTAAAATAAATTTTCCATTAATTTACCTGAAATTAGTGGTCCATATATATGCTATAGGTCGTTAAAGCTATGGATGCAGATAGTTTAATAAACACTGATAAAAAATTTGAAAAGCATGGATTGTATTCAGACAGAATAATGCTCCTGTGTATTCAGAATACAACTCTTGTGCATTCACCTCCTGGCTTCACCATTTATATTAACAGTATGTGTGACCTCGGTAGGGTATTTAACTTTTCTAAGATTGTTTCTTTGTATTTTTTATGGAGATAATACTACCCATCTCATAGAATTGTTTGAGGATTAAATTAGATAAAGGAAAATACTTACTACTATGGGAAATTATACTCAGTAAAAAGAAGTATTACTTCTTTAAATTATAAATGCATATAATATTAATAATACTTTGTTCTTGTGTGTTACGTGTGATAAAAAAGGATGGGGTTGAGAACTAGTAAGTGATGCAGATTAAACTTGATCCCAGACTATCTTTGGTCTGCATGATACCAAAATATTTATTTATACCACAATATTTGTTTAAAACTTACTGTGTTATTTATAGACCAAGACTGGGTGAGTAACTGGCACTTCCCACTGAGATCTCATAATAAGCTTGTAGTTAATAAAGCCTACAGGTCTTTTTCATCTAACTTGTTGCCAGGCTTTGTTTACTTGTTGAGGGCATTTCTGAACCTAAATGTAGACCTTTGTCTCTGTAGGTTCATCTTGTTTTCAACTTAGTGTTCATCTATTTGGTATAATTCTGAATTCCATCGTTGTTACTATTTCTGTCAGATATATGTCATCTACTGATTTGATAGCATATATTTTATGTCAATATCTAAATTAGAGAAATAATTATAAAATTTTAGAGCTAGATGACTTTAGAAGTCATCTGGTCAATTTTTTCAAACCACAGTTCATGTCCCATTTTTAGTTATAAAATCAATTTTGTGGATTTTAATCTACATTAAAAATAATGATATAGAATAGAAAATGTCCGGGGTTGTTATATGGCTAAGTTATTTTATGAAACTTTTGCTTTAGTTACACACACATACAAAAATAATTAGTTCTTCTGGATCAATCGCTGTGCTAATTAGTAGTTGTTCTTACAATGGATCACTGTCAAAAAGTTTGAAAGTCTGCTGATGTAGTCTACTTATCAGATGGAGAAATAGGTCCAGTGAGATTAAACCACTTCCCAAGTCATGTCTATGTTAATAGTGTCTTAATATAGTGTCTTTATGTAATTGAGAATAATGGTGAAACTGTCAAGAGATGCACCAGTACAGACAGAAAGCCTCACCATATGATTCATTTAGTGTCCTCGCTCCAGGTTAACATGAACTCATTCAATAGTACTCTTAGATACAATTCATACAGTTAAAAATCTTATCAATCAGTTCAGAACCCTCAGTCCTGTCCACAAAAAGCGTCATTAACTTTGTCATTTATCTATCAGTCTAATAATCTGACAGAAAGTGAAAAAAGATTATCTTGACGTGAATTTAGTGATTCTGTTTTTGTTTTTAGAACAAGGTTTGTTTTCTAAGTGCTTCTAAACTTTATGTTTAGTAACCCTTTCTGTTATTTTCTGGCGGTGAATAATCAAACTTGCTAGCTTGTACTTTTGGAATCTTCCCTACACATACACACCTATAAAAGTCACTTATTTTCTCATCTCCAGTCCTCTGACTCTTTTCTTAATTTTAGCTCAGTCATTATGTTTTTGGTGTTCTGTTATTCTTGCCAAATCTCGTGGACTTGTTCTCTCTTTAGATTTGTATGTTCCTATTTAAAGTTTATTGTTGGGATGTGTGTGTGTTTGTGTTTACCCGGGGCTAGTGGAATAGGACATTCTGCATTCCCTCTGTCATCTATTAATAGTGTATTATTATCCTGAGTATAGGCTTGCATTCTCTTTGTTAATTTTCTTGCCATGAGCATGAGTTTTTAAAGAGTTATGTTGTTATCTTTAGCATTTCTTTTAAACTTCAGGCT